>NW_027205603.1:75545132-76255132 GCF_024711535.1 Dipodomys merriami
AAAGAAAAATAATCAATTTAATGAAATATTAGGCAACAATGCTAGTAGTGAAATAGCTCTTCCAGATTTTAGAAAGAAATAACATTGACATTTTGACCAGTTCACATATCACATAGCAGTCATAATAATCAACAATATTTTTTGAAAACACAAGTTGTTAAAGCTGTACAATGGTAGAATTACATTTCTAAAATCTAGTTGCTCTATTATTACAGTGGTTTTATTTTTGTTTAAAATTAAAGTGCTTATTTCCTGATGAATTGCAAATGTCTCACTCCTGCTTGCTCCTGAACTTTCCTTTCTGTGGTAGTCCTTTGCTCTCTAACCAGATCATATGTCAATAAGTAATAGGAGGAAGGACAAAAAATAGAAAGGTTTTTCATTTTCCAGTACTTGTCAACACACACAAATGAGTTGCATTGTGAATTTTTTAGAGAAAAGGCCATGTAGGTCAACTAATACTTTGGCATAAGACCATGTTGCTCTTGCCAAAAGAGACAATTAATTTGTTTGAGTGGTAACACATCAACATGGCTTAAGAAAAGCACTTCTCATTTATAAGCACTTATATCACACTTTAACTAAGTAGCAGACATTGTTCTAAATACCTTACAAGTAGTGATTTATTTAATACTCATGATCATCTTATGGAGTAGGTATTGGTTTCTGTCTGCATTTTAGAAATAAAGAAGGGAGGTACACAATCACCCTGGTTGGTCTTGAACCAAATTCTCTGTTCAGAAGGCCCATCCCCAAACCTGAATATCTATTCCCAAACTCTACATTCAGCTGAGGGCCAGCAGTCTGGTGGATAACCAATTTGGTGGGTTTTTTTTTTTTTCCCCATCACTTGAATTTTCAGCATGACTTGCTCTTGAGGGCTTCCTGGGTCTTTTTCTGTCAGTTTTGTTTAGACTCTTACATGAATTTATATTTCACTTACTCTATTTTCTACTTATTGGAAACAAATTAGGATGAGGTGAGTGATAATGAAATCATAAAAATACTTAAGCATCTTGCGGTAAATGATTATTTTGAAGAATATTTTATACATAAATTGGAAGCTGGTGTATACCTGTCTTTAGTTGAATTCTATTCTCTCTCACTAGAAGTAGGTCACTTACGTGAAGTAGATGTATGTATTACCATGTAATTATATTTTCTAAATATATGTGTATTCACAAAAAGAATTCTTTTGAGTGTGTTTCCATTTTAAATAGTATCACATTATACTAATGCCTTTCCTTTTCATTAAACTTTGGACTTAATGCCATTTCACTCTTGTAGTTACCTGATTGTAGTTAACCAATTATGCTTTCAGTAGTCAATCATTATCATACTGGTAGGCATTTAGGCTATTTCTTAAAGTTTCTATTAAAAGCTGCATTCTAATTCAGAATTATAATGGCTTTGAATCTTTTACATACTTTCCAAAGTAAATACTAAGCCTTATTTTACCTATTTTTCCATCAATGTTTCTTATTGTGTCCAATTATAGTCTAGTTCCCACATTTCCATGTCCCCAGGAATCTTCTAGTCTGTGATATTGTATTCATCCTCCCTATTTTTTATGATCATGATTGTATGGGGACGTATTGGTCAGGTATTCCATTGAGCTCCGATTTGCCAGGCGTGTGGCTTGAATTTATAAACTTGGAAAGGAATCTTGAGTTTATAAACATTGGAAAGAATACAAAAATAGGTGGAATCCTCTTCTTAGCACATCATTCGGGTTATATGATGCCAAAATATCATCTCCGACCATGTTAACTGTCATCATTTCAGTAAAATAGAATTTGCTGGGTTACTTCATGGGAAAGTTGTTATCTTTTCCTTTCCATATTCTGCACTTTTGAGGCAAGCTAAGTACCAGACAAAGAGATATTCACATGTATTAAATGGAAATTATCTTCTTACATTATTTAAAATTAACAACTAGGATCCCATCTTTAACTAGATATAAAAGCTGCAATTTATAATCTAGTACAATGTTGACATCCTTAATTAAAACTACTATATCATGCTTTAGAAGCTGTTCAACAGAATCTAAGTACCATCCCCTTTTGACACCTATGAAGATGCATTATGTTTTTGCAAATACAAGGTCCCATCTGTTATCTTCTTTTTTTTAGTTGTTCAAGCTGAAAGTTTCATCCTGACCTCCTTTTACATCTATATAACCTATTTTGAACATTTTTACCCTTCCTTACTCTATCTTGTCCCCACCTTTTATGTTACTGATCTTCTTCCTCTTTAATATTAAATTCCTTTTCTACTTTTATGTTGTTTTTAACTCTAGATCTTACATATTTCAGAAAACATGTATTATGCTTGTTACTATGATCTGCAATTCCATTCATTTTCCTGCTGAAAAAAGGTAATTTTGTTCTTTTGAAAGTTCAAAAAAACACCCCTGACTATATCTACAAAATTATCTTTATGAGTTCATTGATAGACATTGTTGATTCTATAACTTGGCTATTATGAATAGTAATCCAATAATCATGGCTGTATAAATGTGTGTGTTTGTGTGTGCAGGCCCTCGGGCATGAACTCAAGGCCTGGGTACTGTCTCTGAGCTTTTTCTGCTCAAGGCAATGCTCCACCACTTGAGCCACAGCTCCACTTTCCACTTTTTGATCACCAGCTGAAGGATCTCTCTTATGCTGGTTTAGATTCCTTACAACACATATTGAAGAGGGGTATAGCTAGATCACATAGCAATTTTTTTTTTAGATTTTTAGTAACCTCCATCGTTACTTCCATAGTGTCTGCATTAATTTATCATTCCCATAAACAGTTTGTAAAAATGTTCTGTTACCCATATTTTTTCCAACTTTCTTTTTTTCTTGTCAATTATGGGGCCTGGGCGCTGTCCCTCAGCTCTTCAGTTCAAGGCTAATGCTCTACCACTTGAGCCACAGCACCACTTCTGGCTTTTTCTGCTTATGTGGTGCTTAGGAATCCACAGGGCCTCAGGCATGGGAGGCAAGTAATCTAATCACTGAGCCACCTTCCCAGCCCCATTCTTCTGGGTTTTTTTTCTTTTCATGATAGCCAGTATCCTTGGAGTAGTGAGACGGAATATTCACATTTTCTTGAATCTTTTTTTCATGTATTTATTAGTCTTTTTTAAAAAAGTATTTATTGGTCATTTGTACTTCTTTGGAGAACTGTGGGTTCAACTAATTTGACTATTTTTATTGGATATTTTGTTCTCTTAAATTTTAATTTTTTGAGTTCCTGCTGGTATTGTGATATCACCCACATTTTACTTTTTGTTCAGGACCGCTTTGACTATTCTAGTTCCTTGATATTTCCATTATCAGCTATAAAGCCTTTTCTGCTTTGTCAAAAATGCCATTGGAATTTTGAAGAGATTGTATGTGATCTGTAGATTGCTTCCAGTTATATTGGTTGTTTATATACTATTGATTCATCCAATCCATGAACACGGATTTTCCATTTTCATTTATTTTGTTAGTGTTTTTGGCTTTAATTGTAGAAGTGTTTCATTCCCTTGGGTAGGTTTATTCCCCCAGATAAGTTATTTGTTTTGTTTTGTTTTGATCTTCAACACTATGTTGAAAGGGAGTATTTTCTGATAACTTGTCAGCACATTTGTTCTTATATTGCTCAATAGTTACCAAACCTTGGAGTTTTCTGGTGTAATTCCTTTCCTTAAACCATAAAATTTATCATCTAACTAAGTATACTTTGACTTACTTTATTAGTATCCCTTTCATTCTTTTCTTTTACTTTATTGCTTTGGCTTAGAATCAAACACTATATAAAATAAGATCAGAGATATTAGGTATAATTGTCTTATTCATGATTTTAGAAAATAATCATGCTTTTGCTTCTGCTTCATTTGCTGTAATGTTGTCTATAGGTTAATCATATGTAGTGTTTATTGTGTTGAAGTTCATTTATTTTGTTTCTGGTTTCTTAGGAGTTTTATTGTAAAGAGATATTGAACTTTGTCAAAAACTTTTCTGTATTCATGAGACAATCATTTATTTTTGTGGCCCTAATTTTGACTTCTAGATGCCTTGGTAGATAGGGCTGAATCTATGAGCTGGTTCCTGTTGTTTCTTGCATAGCCTTCTCAATCAGAGACCCACAAAAGAAATGTTGCAGCTGTCATCTGACCCTTGTCACACTCTTCCTCATATGAAAAGCTATGGGCATCAGTGGCTTAAGCTTGTAATCCTAGCTACTCAGGAGGCTGAGATCTAAGGATCACAGTTTGAAGCCAACTGTGACAGAAAAGTCCTCATGAGACTCTTATCTCCAATAAATTACTCAAAAAGGCCTGAAGTGGGCTGTGGCTCAAGTGGCAGAACACTAGCCTTGAGCACTAAGAGGCTCAGGGACAGCACCCAAGCCCTGAGTTCAAGCCCCAGGACCAGCAAAGAAAAATAAATTCTTCAAAATTTTACAAAATGATTGGGATTGCTTTTGAATTCATATATCTATTTCTTTTTCCTCAGGGAAAATGTTAACTAATGTACATTCTTGATGTGATCTATTGATTCCTTTTAACAGTAAGATTTTAGTATTTTTGAAGATGTTACTCTGAATATAGCAATATATACCTATATATATAGTATATGTATATATTATATGTATATGTAAATACTTATTTACATATGTATATAGTTGTGAGAATTTACTAATATATTTCCAAAATTATTTAAACTATATGAACAAAGGTAATTTTTACAAAATTATTATCCAAATTTTCATAATTGAATCATGTCTCTTTTATCTGATATATAAACAAAAAGAAGCAAAGCACAATCTTTTTTATATCACTAATTATACTTTACAGTGCAAAATGAAGTGGTATCTCTACAAGTCATTTGTGGACGTGCTTGGAATTTGATAGTAAAGCAAAATAATTAAATGTTAAGTCATTAGTGTATTTAACAAAACAAATGCCATGTTAAAAATGGCTTTGTAATTGGAGGTAATTTTATAAATTAAATATTAATTATACGTTTTACAAATAAAAATATATTACAGAGTGTATGTTATGATATCTTTACTGGCAAGGAAAATAATTTAAAGTAATTTGATCATCATAATTGAGGACCATTTCATATGTAATATTAGCTTCTCACTGAAAACCAAAATACTTTCAAACAGTATGGAGTCAGAAGTTAAGAAAACACAAATGAGCCAAAAAAATGGAAAGAATATGCTACCTTTTATAATGAAAAGTGTCAGGGATAAGCATTTCAATTTTAGTAAATAAGAAGGCAAAATAAATATTGAATTACACTTGATTTTTCAGAATTTAAGCCACTCTTTTTATGATTTAATTTCAATCTGTTAATAACTTCTAATAAACTATCATTATAGTGAAGAACTTAAAAAAAGGCTAAACATTCACCCACACAATCTGTTTCCATAAACATCATAGTTTAGAGGGCTGTCATTAAATGTATTAATTCCTCACTGATTCTGTAAAATTTAACAGTGATTGATTTTTGTGAAAGTTAAAGTTACTTGAGGGTGTTTAATTGCTAATAAATGCAATAAGCTATGTAAGTAAAACCTTAGCTTGTTAGCACCAATTTCAAGCAAAATGTCATTCAGTTTTGGCTTGGAAATAAATGGAGATTACTTTACATTTAGATGATTATGTTTTGTTTCATATATATATATATATATAATTTCTTAAAGTATGTGTTCTTTTATTAAATCATACAGTTAATATAATAAAAATAAATGCCAAATAAAGAAGATATAAAAGTATTTTTGTTCCATCGGGCATTAGTCATTGTTCGGTTTCACAGGTTTAGGAAATATTCCAACTGAAGATCTGTTCAGCCTGTATGAAATCCCAGCGTGAAACTCTTCACACAATGAACATGGCTGACGGGAGGTAAAAATGTTGAAGGGATGACACAGATCAAGACGCGATGTTGTCTGGAGCCAGTGGCTCAAGACTGCAAACCTAGCTACTCAAGAGGCTAAGATCTGAGGGCCATGGTTCAAAGCCAGCCCAGGCAGGATAGTCTGTGAGATTCTTATCTCCAATTAACCACTAAAAAACTGAAGTGGTGCTGTGGCTCAAGAGTTAGGGTGCTAGCCTAGAGCTGAAGAGGGCAGGGACAAGGCCCAGGCCCAGAGTGCAAGCCTCATGATCGACCAAAACAGAACAAAACAAAAAGATGCACTGTATCCATAAATTGCTTTGTTAAATGCAAAAAAATTCAATACATATCATAAAAAATTAAGAAAAGTGAGGGAAGGGGTGAGCTGGGAGAAGGAGGTAAGAATGTTGAAAGGGGTGAAGCTGATCACAATGCATTGTATTCATAAACTGCTGTGTTGAATGGCGAGTCCTTTGTACAAGTACTTAGAATAAAAATATTCAAAACAAAAAAAAATGACAGAAAGGTAAAACAGGTCTGGTCCTGGGTGTGGGTACTACAAGAGGAGAGAGAGCAGATGGATCGGGTGAAGGAAACCGTATCAGTTCTAAGTACTTCATGGTATGAGTGAACAATTGGCTTGGGAAGGGGCAAGAGAGATGGAGGGATGGAGTGTACTCAAGGTACCTTCAATGGATACCTAGACATATTAGACAGTTAGTTGATGATAATACAAAATGTGGAAAACTAAAATGGACCAGTTCAGGCAAATTCAACATTTTATTGCAACAATGATAAAAACATTAAGTATACTAAGGATTTTTTTTAGCTTTCTTCATTAATAAAATAACTTACAGGTTTTAGTTATATAGTACTATACATAATAACTCTTGTCTTAAATCAGCATTAAGGGTTACATCTATTTTTATTTTTAAGTTAGCAGTATTTGAATTCAGGTTCTTGACCTTATGAGGCAAGCACTCTACCATTTCAGACACAACCCTAACAAGATTTAATCTAAATTAAGAACTAAAGTTAGGTGACTGGTTGATAAGGATTTTTCAATAAAATTTCCTTCAAATCAGATCTACCATTACTTGTAAGTTTTTCAGTTAAAGCATCTCAAACCTAATTTTCAAAATGATTTCCTGGGGTTGAATGATGGCATTAGTTTCATGAATTTTGTGTTCAAAGGGCTTTTAGCCTTTATAGCAGAGCAGTTAGTCATATTTCTTAAGCCATCTATTCTAGAGTTGAGTAAAATATTCAACATAGTTCTTTATTTTATAAATGTTTTTATTGTGAAAATACTGTACAGAGGGGTTACAACCACATGAGCAAGGTAATGAGTACATTTCTTATCAAGCATTGTTGCCTCCTCCTTTGTTTTTCCCCTCCCATCCCTTCCCTCCCATCTCCACAACTACACCCCCCCACCCCCGCCTAAATTTTAAGGTTTGTTTTTTGACATAGTGTCTTGTACATCTCATTGTTGCAATGGGTCAACGTGTATCTCTATCAACATAGTTCTATAACTTTGGTTCATTCAATTAGCATGCATACGGTAAGAAAAAAATACAATTATACCTGTTTATGTAAAAGATACAAAGTACATCAATTTATATTATGTTAAAGACATTTTTTGCCTAGATCATGGTTTTGGATCATGAGATAATTTGGAAGAGGAATACATGAAAAATAAATTAGGAACTAATTTCAAAGAATGTCACAGATACTCTTTAATTCTCCGGTTGTGATTTGCTTCTCTTCTCTCTCTCTCTTTTTTTCTATTTTAGATCATGCTTTGCTTGGCTTAAATCAGGTCAAATTTTTGCCAAGTTTCTCAAAAGGAAGTTCACAGTCTCTGAGGTTTCTAAAACCACGTTGTCAGGATTAGAAATTCCTAGACCTGCCTTGAGAGTTCTGTTAAAGAGGGAACATGAAGCAAGCCAGGTACTTCAACGTACTATTGTCTCTGAAAGATCCTTATGGGCGAATAGTGGATACAGAGATGCATTGTTGTTAGGCCTTTTGTACCCTAGGGGAAAAATTACATTCCTGAGATTTTACTGAAGGTACATATTTGGCTTTATAGTTCTATTTATTTATTTATCACAGCATGACAATTTTAGGGCATTTTAAATAATCTTAGAATATTAAGAAGCCATGTTTTTGAGGATAAGATAGAATGTTCACAAAATACCCAAAGTTGAGTTTCCCTTAGTGTCAAGTTACATATAATTACTAATATAGTGAGGACAGTTGGACAGATCCTTGATTTGGACATTAATTTATTTGGATGAGCTTCTATAATATGTAATTATGAACTCCACCATGGTCTATGGGTCTTTGTCCATCAGAGGTGGGTTCTATTGAATGGTTTTGCAACATTTTAAGGAATAAAAACAGAAGCATCCTACTTCAAATAACCAAAGTTTCACAGAAGTGACCCAAGTCTCTCAGCTTTATACCAGACTGACCGGAAACTTCTACCCCATATGCAATGCAGACCCAAAGCATGTCTCCAGACCTCTTTGAATTTCTGAGGACTCTTGTGGCCCTGAGCTCCTGTTTCCAACACTGGTTGGAAGCAGACTTATCTTGACTTGCTACTTAAAGTCTTCATTCAGCTCTGAATTCGCAGAAAGGATTTGTGGTAAAGGCCCATGTGTGTCCCATTTGTTACAAAAAGTTAGAATGCTGCATATTGAATTCCTATTCAGTGCATTTTGCTCACTGCTTCTGGGAATTTCTCACGATTATGCCTTTCTGTCATTTTCTCTTTGTGCTGGGCTCAGTCACCATCATATTGACCCTCTCTCTTTCTGTAAGAGTTTTTATGCAAGATCTTTAGCTGTCACCACTGCATTTCTATTTTCTTTTTATGGACAGTTCACTGCCATTTTTATCCATGTTAGTTTAGTATCACTACTTAATAAGAGAATTTTCTTAAAAGTTCACTGCTTATCTAAACAGAAAACAATTTTCCTAGACCTAATAATTTTTACTCTGAATTATTGTCTTTAACCCTGTGTCTTATTAATATTCATGATTATAGACTCAGGCTAATCTGTTATTTCTGAGTGGTAGATTCCATTTCTGACCTTCAAAAAATTGAATATAGTGTATTCATGATCTCTAGACTTTTCCCAACTGTCAGTAATTTTTTCCAAGTAAGTGTCAATGCTGTTTTTCTCAGTTCTTTCTAGCAACAATTTATTTTGCATAAAAGTTAAAGCAACCTTGTTTCTTTACTCCTTCCCACTTATATGCCAGATTCTTTGGGCCAAAACTCATAAAAGGACCAAGAGGTTTTCTTAAAGACATAAGGAATGGGTTGAGGGTGATGGTGACCAGTTTTATTTATTCCTCAGCTCAGAATCTCATGGAGAAAGTCAGTTTGACAGGTATTTATATTAGCCAATTATCTCACTCTTGTACACTTTTTCCATTTTTAATTTATATACTTGCCCCAAGTGTAAAACATATGCTATGTTTTGGCTGCCAAAGTTCCTCTCCTCTCCCTGTACACTAATTTCTGTGCTTGCTCCACCTTGAGTGTCTAATGTTGAACTAACATCAACTACAAGAGAAACAAGACAACCTCTGAACTATAGCTGTCAGCGAAAGTTGAAAAGAGCAGTAATGAGAGCAAGATGTTGGATGAGGATGCTGTCTTGATGATGTGACTCACCAGGAATTGCGACTCCTTTCTCTTGGGGGATTAAGCCCCACCTCTCCCATCTTTGCACCTTTCACCTAAGAAGAAATACTTTAATAACCTGGTAAACATTTTGTCTTGTGATTTTGGAATTTCACAGTGATGGTCACACCTTTTTCCCTAGTCTGACCATTAACAGCATTGAACACAGAAAAAAAAAATCTAACAGTGTGTTTTATAAAACCAAGTTGTTAGGGATAAAGAACAAAAAACTTTAGATAAAAAGAGTTTGCCACAAGGTTGCTATATCTTGTGCACTATTTTAGCAATCATCCAAGTCACCTCTATCTTTGCAGGAAAGAAAGTTATGTTGCCTTAAATCTGATATAAAACATTAAAAACAAACCCAAGTCACCTCTTACTGTCCCAAACAGACTCAGAAGTAAAACCAAGTCATGGATACCTATTTTAAAGATTTGAAAATTAACTTTTATTTTCAGGATGTGACTTTGACCTGCTCTCAAAGCAGCTTAGATTAAACACAGTTTGGAAAGCCTGGCTTGTTTTTCTATAAATCTTATCACCAGCAAGATCAAATCTCCTTATACAACCTTTGTAAATGAACTCAGAGAACTTTTCATAGAGGAATGTACTGTTGGCAAGCAAGAAATTTATAGAAGGATTTAATAACCTTTCACACAGTGAGCTCAGGCTAGAACTCATGTCTTCAGGAGCAGAACACATTTTATTTCATACAATGCCATTTTTAAAAATACTAGGGACCTTTTTTTTCTGTTGTTAAGACTTATGCTAGACTTTGATTTTGTTTTCCTTGTTTCCTGCTGCCACACTTAACTCAGTTATAATTTTAGAATATTGAACACTTGGACTTTAATTCTGAATATTGAACACTTGAACTTTAATTCTTTTAACCCTTGTTAAAAGAAAAAAAGAACACTGGATAATGGGCAAAAGAATAGAAAACCAGAAAAACAATGATTTCATATCATTAAAAGTAATTGCTTCCTTAAAGATCTTAAGCCTTAAAGATTCATAAAGCCAGTAGTTTATAAAGAGCCATGTTGTGGACTGGCCACCAATTTTCACCATGGAAACTCTTGATTGTAGCCAAAATTTTGAAGAATTATTTACTGGTATGATTATTTGTTATAATATGACTTTATGAAATGATCTATCTCAGATGCACTGTGCTATGATTTGAAATATACTGGGTAATGATTTCAGATCCATTCAGATTGTCAAGCTTTGGGGCATTTGTTTGAGAATCAATGGCAACATAGGTGACATGGGTCACTAGTTTTAGTTTGTTGCATAGCCATGAAGTTTTTTCTCTTAGCTTACATGATTGAAGCTGTTGTCTGTGATTACAAGTTTTTGCTTGGCTTGCTTACCATGCAGGAAGAGACTAATCCTCTGTGGTCCAATAATTTTCTCCCACATTTTGGCATTACCGCCAACACGTGCATTGAGGTCCCGCATGACCATCAGGTTGTCAGATGGTAGAACAGCTGTGATGAGTTTATGCAGATCTCTGCAGTGTTTCCCCCTCACCGGAATGTATGATGGTTGGTTAGGATGCTTGCAGCAGTGGCAAAATGAAAAAAGAAAAAAGAAAGGGTCACTTGATAACTCCACACACAGACCAATCATGTTAGACAGTCGCTTGAGCACTCGGAGCCTTCAAACCCTCTCTTCTGCAGTCTAAGTTCTTCTTATAAAATGCTTGCAATCACTAGGGAGAAATATTCAAAATATTTTTCTTCTAATATAATTTTTTAACAGGAGTTCCTCCTCATGTTTTAACAATTAACAAAAAAGACCAACAGAGAGCCATATTTTCATGTTTAGCCTCCTAGTGTCTGAAAGGACCCCACTAACTTAACTGCCATATTGGAGTGCTTTACTATCAGCTCCAAAGGGGAAAATCAGCCCACTTACACTTCACAAATACACTTATAATTGCAAATTGAAACTTGCTAGCAGGCTACAGCAATTTAGCAACAAGCCAGACTGAATAATTCTGCAGACCACATTGGGTTGAAAAGTGAGGCAGATTTTTACACTCTAGGGAGAATTGTTCAAACTCTCTATTCCATGTTACATCCATAAGATAGGAACCCAGTCTCCTGAGAATTGGCATTGTGTTCATTAAGGTGTTTATTTTACTTCTGTCTCTTGGACTGAGAAGCAGGACAGAAAACATATGTTGGGGAAATGGAAGACATCTCGATATAGCTTACAATATTAGAATTAAAAATTATAATATTTATTGTAAAAACAAGACTCCAATTACCATTTTACTGGGCAGAATTTTTGCAAGATGTATGCAAACTAGAAACGCGATTTCATCTTTAGCTCATTATATTGCCGTAAGAAGCCACATGCTGGACTTTAAAGTGTAATCCTCCCCACCCCAACCTCTTTAGTACAGCTTGTGCCCTTAGTTTTTTGTTGCTTGTTTTTTAAAAAACTGACAGCAAATTCATATTATGAGGTTCTGGTTTTGAAGATCATATTTTAGTAAATGAAAAAATATATTGTTCTAATTGAGGCAAATAGAAAAAAATGGGAAGCTAACATCAATTTTTGTTTTGTTTTGTTTTTTTTTTGCTTATGTGGTGCTGAGGAATCAAACCCAGGGTCTCAGGCAATCAAGGCAAGCATTCTACCACTGAGCCACCTTCCCAGCCAACTAACATCAATTTTTATAAGAAAAGAAATAGGCTTTGGATTTTGAATCATCCTCTGAAGTGAATTTTCTTAATTTTCTCACTGAGACTATCCAAGAAGCTCTCCTATGGAATTGTATCTTAAAGACGGCAGCTTGAGCCGTACACCAGTGGCTCACACCTATAATTCTAGCTACTCAGGAGGCTGAGATCTAAAGATCACAGTTCAAAGCCAGCCCGGGCAGGAAAGTCCATGAGAGTCTTATCTCCAATAAAGCACTCAGAAAACCAGAAGAGGAGCTGTGGCTCCACTGGTAGAGCCCTAGCCTTGAGCTGAAGAGCTGAGGGACAGCGCCCAGGCCCAGAGTTCAAGCCCCACGACCACACACACAGACACACACAGACACACAGACACACACACACAGACACACACACACACACACACACACACACACACACACACACACACACACACACACACACACACACACACACACACACAAGACAACTTGAGAAATGAGGAACAAACTTCCTGCTCGTTGACTGGGTGATGATCTGTAAGCTGTTTACTGTATAGACCCTTAGAGCAGACTTATTGGGGAGAGAAGAGAACAGAATTTCAATTGAAGTTCAAATGAACGAAAGCTTTTGTTTCCTGGAAAAGCTAGCTTACTTTCTGAGCTTTTCTGATCTGCTGTGATCTTCAGTGAAACTGACTTTAGCCGCCCTTCCTGTGTATCCTGTGTAAGACGCCCTTGTACATCCTGTGGAGGGGATTTGTTCTCAGCTGACTTTTTATTTGTTATGGTTCTCATTGTTTTTGGTGGTGATCCTGCAGCTTGAATTTAGGGCCTGACCATTGTCCCTTAACTTTTATGCTCAGATCTGGTGCTCTACCATTTGAGCCACAGCTTCATTTTCCACTTCCAGATTTTTTGGTAGCTAATTAGAGATAAGACTCTGATGGACTTTTCTGTCCAGGCTGACTTCTAACCCAAGCAGTGATGTTCAAATCTCAGTCTTGTGAATAGCTGGAATTAGATGTATGAGCCATGGGCACCTAGATTAGCTGATGTGTGTGTGTGTGTGTGTGTGTGTGTGTGTGTGTGTGTGTGTGTGTGTGTGTGTTTAACATCCATCATCCACCAATCTTCAGGTGGCTCTAGAGGTAGCTCTAGTGTTTTGTATAAGACTAACTATATTATGGAGTCTCTGATTAGATGGTAGCTAAGTTGTTTGATTTTTTTTTGTTTACTTTTAGAACCACATAGTAATATTTGGGCTTTGTGAGTTATATAATCTCTGTCACACCTATTCACTTCTGCCATTAAAAGTAACCATAGTGTAGAAACAGCCCTGGATACTACAGACATGGCTATGCTCCAATAAAACTTTATTTACAGAAACAGATGGCAAGCCATATTTTGGGGGGAGTATGGTTTAGTAATCCCTCAATTAGTCAAAAGAAACTATGTTTGCCGGTACCCTATTGTTCTTCGGACCCCAAGTACCCAGTGCAGACACATATCCTCAACCTCACACAGGTGTGAGTTGCCTAGATCAACACAGAAAATTCTTTTGCTGTCTCAAAGTAGTTTCCAGAGCAAGTTTTACAAGCTGGTCAAGCTTCAGGCAGTTTCTGAACCATGTAGTTCTTTCTGGGCACTAAGATAGGAAGAGGTGACATAGGTGGTGTGGCAGTGGTAGGGAAGGAAAAAGAACATATTTTTTTCTTGTGCCCAAGAAAATTGGCAGCACTATTTGTTTCTCTCTTAAAATGTCAATATGATTTAGAAATGCGTGCTTAATCAGGAAGTAAGTTATCTTTGGAATTGTTAATGGAGATTTTTTTTTCTCCAGAATCTCTATTGCCATTAGTAAATGCCATAGAACTGCACTCTTCAGCACTTTTTGCATACCTTCATTAGTTTTATCCACTAAATCTTATATAAAATTTATTTTTAATCTAATTGCAAAATCATTAAAATTAGGTAATCAAGATGCTTTTATTTTTAACCTGGGTATCACCTAATGTTACTTTGTGTTGCTTTCCCCCCCACCCCAGGAAAAGGGGATTCAAAAGATAGTTATTTTCTGCTGTCTCTTTGTCCTCTAATTTCAAAAGTAAGAAGATGTAATGAACTTAACAACCATCACCAAATCATTAGACCTATTCTGGTCTTGTTAGATGAAGAGCCCCCTGAGAAAGGACAACATGGGACAGACCAAATTTCTTGGGAGGCCCTAATGGAAATCACTCTTTTTCAGTACCTGTGATTGGGGAGGGGGAGATCGTCTCTGAGTTGTGATTTGTAATTCTGTCTGGATTCTTTGGAATTGCATAGAAACCTATCCGCTGGAGTCCTTTCATGTAGGCACTGACTTTTCATTCACTTATGCTTTGGCTAAACTTTAATTGAAAAACGATTCTAGTACTCAACACAAACTTTCATGGCTCATTTAATCTGATGCTTTTCAAACCTACTGGAGCATCAGTAGCTCCCAAGATGTGTGTTAAAAATTGAGATTTTTTTTAAGGCTCTCTCCGAATACAAAACAAAACAAAAGTTTTGAAGAGATCCTGATGAAGAAGCTGGACAAGCTGTGGGGTGGTTACTTTAAATCTGGTCCCTATGTGAATCTGATATTTTCTGGCCCAAGGTTGGAATTCATCATCACTGTTTTAATTTACTGTCTCATTTGAGACATGAAAAAATTATATTTTGAGGAGTGAAGTGAGTCACCAAAGCACATCTACCCAGTAAATGGCCAAGCTGAGTTGTGGGTCAGTAAATATTGCTCTTTTCTTATAAAGGTGATGTATACAGAATGGTTACAGTTACATAAGTCAGGTAAAGAGTACATTTCTTTTTGGACACTCTAACCCCTTTTCTTGCTTTCTCCTAGTTTTTCTTTCCCATCCCTATACACAAGTTGTATAGTTCATTTTTCACAGAATCCCATGAGTACCATTGCTGTATTTGTTCACCCTCTGTCCCTCCAAATTCTGTGCCTTACTTTATAGACTCAGAGACAGATGAATGAACAAACAAAAAGAAAACAAACAAAAACAGAAAAAGGGGGGAGGGAAACCCTCTTCATTTCCTGGAGTTCATTTTGGTAAATATTATTTTGTGTGATCAGATGCACATAAGCATTGTTCCTCTCTGTTCTTCTCTTAAAGTAATTATTTTATATTTCTTATTTCAAACTTCCCTCATCAAGAATTGCAGAGTTGTACCTGTCTTTTACAGTTTGTTCCACCCAGTACTCCAGGTAGTCATTGCTGATAGAATGAGTTGTCACATAGGGGGAAACTTAGTGCTACTCCAACACAAACCATTAAAGTTGCCAGGTATCCTTTTTGTCCAAACAGATGGTCTGATACACTTCTATCTAAATAAACAGATGTTCTATTCTGTGATTCAAGTCCTGGAGGGCTCCCGTTGAACGAAAGATCTGAGGGAAAGCACCCAGGCCCAGAGGTCAAGCCCCATGACTGGAAAAATAAATCTGTGTTTTATCTGTGTGCTAGAATCTGCGTACCTGAAAGATAGGTACTGTTGATTCTGTTTCCTTGAGAAACAACTCATGTGTGAAATTCAAATGTTTACAGTGACTAAATAGGTTGATTGAATAGATTCCCCATTTCTTATATTTGGGAAAATACTATGGCTAATTCTTGTTATGTCAATTGCTTCTTCTTCTTTCCACATGTCCCTGTGATTTTCCAACATTTTCATGCAAATAGTTGCTCACAAATACATGCAGTACCCAGTACATGCAAAGATACTAGAATTGTTTAAGTTGTTTCATTGGATGCCCATTGTAAAGTATATTAGTTTTCCGGATAGAAACAATCCCTTCAGATTTTTCTTCATCTCAAATGTATTTATTAGTCTTCTGGTAAGAAAGAGAGTCTATAATGGTGATGGAGTGGTGTGCTTAGGGAACTGTGGTTTTGTACAAGCGATGAGATTGATTGGTAGGTTCCTCTCTGGCTTCAGCCGTCTCCTTGAAGAGTCTTCCTGCTCTGGTGAACAACCATCTTTCTCTGTCTCATAGCAGCTGATTTGGATCTGTGGGTCACTGATTTTGACCAGCTGCTAGGTCTAGTACGACTGAATTCAACTTGTCATTTATAAGGGAGCCATGGTGTTCTTGACCATGTATTTACCAGGTTTATTAAATTAGGGCTTAGGATAACACAACAGACCAAAATAAATGAGTACCTCATACAACTTTCAGAAGAAATACACACACATTCCCAAGCTCAAGAGTTGTAGGAACATGTCAATGTTAGTTATCTGAAAGATAAAGACACTTAGCTTAGAAATACTGTCTCTCCCTCATATATAAAATATAGGGAAACCAGAAATTCCCAGGTATCAGTAGAACTCTGAAAAGTAAACTGACCTTGAAAACATTATGGAAGCATAATATCTCATTTAAAAATACACTACCTCAGTTCTTTTTCTCTTTCTTTTCATTTTTCCTTCCTCTCTTTTTCTTCTGTAAAATGAAAAAAATTATTGATTGCCAGAAACATCAATCAATACTCACTACAGTTTATGCACGTTTATCTGGTGTTGAGTTTACCTTAGAATTCATTGCTGAGGTGCTGTGCTGTACGGAGAGTACGAAGGATAGCGTGCAGTACCAGGTGTGATAACTGTGACCTCCACCTAGAATGTTCAGAATTTGTGCAGCCAGAGTTTGTCTAAATATTTACATTAACTGTAAAGTTATAGTACAGTTCAATCCATCTAATTATCTAGAATATATTAACCAGTTACTCTCTTCTCCCCCTCCCCCTTCCCCCCTCCCACTGGCTCACCAATATAATTCTTAGAATTAGGGTAAATGCTGAGGAACAAATAGATCCTGGTCTAGGAGTAAGCTAAAATTTAAAAAAGGACATCTTATTGAGCACTATTTGTGTTTGTATAAGTTCTGAAGCCTGTTCCTGCTTTCATCTTGGTTGCACACATGGAGCATCAATGGCACTGTGTTTCTAGTTCAGTAGATCTTGTTATCCCATGCCTTTGTGTTTGGGTAATGACCAGTAAGCATGGCTAATGATGCATATACTCTTCAAAGTTATTACCAAAAAAAACTTCTTCAATTTCTCATGATAATATCTAAATCCACACTCACATTGGGAAATCCCATTTTGAATTTTCTATCTGTTTTAGTTTTTCAAGGTGTCTTAATAGTGTGTAACTAACTCTGGGAGGAATGGCTTCCTCAGACTGAAAATCCTTATTAGTGTTTGTTTAGTAAGCAAGTTAAGAGTAATAAAAAAGACCTGGCATAGAAAGGAGAAAAGGCCTTCAGGAAAATTTAGGAGAAGCAGGAAGAGCTCTAGAGGTTAGTTTACAATCTCCTCAAGTTTGTTCAGTGTCAGACTAGATTTAATCAGTATATCCATAAAATTGGTAATAAAGACTTCTGTTGGAAAATATGTTCTGGAAACAATATTAAGGTCCATTTATTTTATTCTTCTGAAATTTGTATTCCAGTAAGATCTCATATATGTTGCATTTACATTGTTTATGTTGTGTTTATATTGTTTACATTATAATGAGGAGTCATGAGCACATAAGACCCATAGAGACATGAGGCAAATTTTTTTTAAAAAAAATTGAATTTGAACATCGAAAACACAAGCTCAGGAGGTACATTAACACTGCCCATACACAGGCATTGATGTGCTTGTAACTTTTCTTGACTCACGATATGACCTGTTAACAGAGCTCACTGAGAACATCAGGACGCAAATGAGTGATCACACTTAAAAATCCCTTCACTCTATAGTTTCACTAATTTAAAATTTCTTTACTGGAAACGTGCAAGAGAAAATTTTAGAAAAAAATGATGTGATCAATTGAAATCAATCTTTATTGATCATTCTTTTTCAAAATGGTTTGCCTTTCTGCATGTTTCTAAAATTAGGACAGTTTTTCAATGTTTTCATGTAAGAACATCATAAATAAATTTACAGGTGTAGTCAAATAGGCCCAGAGAAATTTATAAAATCTAAATTAAACTCAAAGAGCAAATGAACATCATCTCATTTGTGTTGTAAATTGACCCTTGCCTCTGAAGTATCAGGTGAAGTTGGCAGTGAAGACATCCATCCGTGAAAATTAGTCACCAGAGAATAAATTTGGAATGTGATGAAAAATTAGGTTGTGTCCATCTTCCCAACTGATCTAGGGCTCTATGTAGACTTCAGCAATGGACATTCCTGAGCCTGCTGCTGAATCTGTGGCTGTGATTCTTTTGTTATGAACCCAACTTGTTCACCTTTTCTCCATTATTTGTGGTGAATAAAAGGAAAAGAACTAAATTAGCTTCATTTTAAAAATTCATCCATAGCCTAGAAGGATAATATCGTAATTTTCTATTTTCTTAAGCTGAATTTTATGTAATTTATTTCTTTATATTTCCCCACAGGCAATTCATGTCTGTATATTTTATAAGAAAGCAAAAAATTCAGTTATTTTTAAATCACTATGGATTTATAAGCCATGGTTTATTTCACGTAACTTGAATTTTCTGATACATGAGTTATCAGGTCTGAAAGAATAAATTCTCAAAGAGAAATTTGCTTGCTGACCATCAAGTCAATGGTGGACTGAAGGAGTGTATAAAAAAAAAAAGTGAACATCAATTTTCACTGCTGAGAATCTTTATCAATTGCAGTGTTTTCCAAACTTAGTGTCTTAGAAAGTATTAATTTTGATCGTTTTTCTTTAAGTAACAGTAACTCTAGCTCCAAATCCAAGCTTCAAGTAGTGCAAAGATAGTACTACAAATAACTAGAAATCATTAAACAGGACAAATCAGAAGGAAATACAATCAATCAGTAGGTTCTAGAAATTAGACAGAGCTCAAATTCTTTTCATTCTATCATTTCTATCCTATACTTTCAGTATTGCCCACACTGTGAGTGAGTAATAGTTAAAAAGGCTTGGAACGCAGAATGGAGTCAGGTAATGACTCCAGCACTTTCTAGTTATGTGAAACTTCCACAAGTTTGTTATTGGTAGACTCAATTTTTTTTCATCATCTGTGAACTGACAATGCCCTCACCAAGGGATCATTAAAATAATTAGAACAGATATACAAATCCAGAGTTATAACAAATACTTATTAAATAGGTGTTCAAGAAATGAGCTGGTTATAGAGACTAGATGAGTTTATTCCTATTGGGCAACACGTTAATCATCTTGTCTTATGGTAGGTCCCCTTGGGAGATTGCTAATATCCATTTATGACAATTTCCCTGTTTGGTTTAGGCCTTGTGTAGAGTTCAGTCATGAAGACAAACCTTCAGTAAAGATCTGAAAGACAGGTGTTTTAGCCTGTTTTGTCCTGATATAACAAAATGCTGAAGACTGGGTGATTTATAATGAACTGAAATTTATTGGCTCACATTTTTAGAGCCTGAGAAGTCTAATATAAAGGAAATAACATCTGAAGCACATTTTCTTGCTGGGTCATCTGATGTTGGAGGAGGAGACAAAAAGGAAGAGGGGGAGTAGGATGGTGAAAGAGAAGGATGAAGGGGGGAGAGAGAAACTTGACCTTTTGTGAAGAACCATGTCACTCTAAAATAACAACAGTAATTTATTAATAAGGACAAAGACCTCCTCATTTCGTGACTTCTTACATGTCTCATCTCTTAATATTGTTACAGTGACAATCAAGTTTCAAGTGGGAACAAATGCTCCAAGTATGGCAGGAGGTATTAGACAAAGAGACACAATCACCAACTGTTTGGAGATTATAGGGTAATCCAAAAAGCCAAACACATCTATCCCATACCAGAGTAGGATGTAGATGAAGAGGAAGATGATGAGTACTACAGGACCTGCTGACTGTGTGTATGTGTCAGGGGAAGCTCTTGTGATAGAACTCTAGCCTTCTGGGGTCTGAAATCAATGACATGGAGGCACATTTGCCAACATAGCATTAGCTAAGGAAGATGAACTTGAGCAAAACAGCAAGGACAAGTTGAAACTTGTTAGCCATCCCAGCATTTGCTTGGTGCCAGGTTTGACTTCATAACCTTCTGAGAGTAATGGCTGATGTTTCCTTGCCATTTGGGTACCGGTTCCTTTTTGAGCCAACTTGTCTTTTAGCCCAAGCTACAAGAAAGCCTTAGAGAAAAGGGAATTCTGGCATAAAGTTTCCATCAATCATTCAATTAAAGACAAAGCAATTCCAACTCTGCATTTCTCTTTTCTTCGCTTATCCCCACTTATTTCCATCTTTTTTCCTCTATTATTTTGAATCTGGTGCACATTAGATTTTTTTTCATGACTCCTACAGTTTAGTAACTTGGTATCACCAAGTTGAGAAGACCTAACGCCATCAGAAGATGAACTTCTCAAAACCACCGAAGAACTCTAAGTCTACAGCCTTTTTAAGCAAAAGAATATCTAACAAGTTTTCACTCATCTTACTAATAAAATAATAATATTCTTTATAATCACTGATTGAGAGATTTTTATATCCTATTTTTTTTTTTGTTAGTTGTGGGGCTGGCCTAGGCACTGTCCCTCAGCTCTTCAGCTGAAGGCTAGCACTCTACTACTTAAGCCACAGCCCCACTTCTGATTTTCTGGTGGTTAATTGGAGATAAGAGTCTCACAATGTTCCTGCCTGGGCTGACTTCAAACTGTGCAACTGATCTCAGCCTCCTGAGGAGCGAGGATTACATATGTCAGCCACCAGTGCTTGGCTTTTATATCCTAATTTTAAAACCCGATATAAGTCTAATGTTCTGTTCGGTAAGTTTTTTTATTGATCCCAAATGTTTCAACATATTTATAAGGTTACCAAAAAAGGAGAGTATGTAAAGATTGAAAAAATAATCCTATATTTTAGATGTGAATATGAACTTGAAATTCTCCTTTAAATTAATTAAATTAATTAATTCTCTCTTTAACTTAATCTTAGTTAAAAGGCCAAAATGGAAGTCAAGGTCTCATTTTTAAGATTCATACACTGAGTGTTAGGGACCACTGACTAAAATTTTATTGTTCCTTCCATCTGCAGGAGTTGGAAATGCTTCTGTCATTGAGCTCTACATCTCTTCATCTAGGAAATGCTTATTCCACTGCTGTCTCTCATAATAGCTGCCAACACCCCGGCTTCCTGTGGATTATCCCTGTCCATGTCCTTAGGTGCAGAAGGTATTCTGTTCCCTCTTGCTTTTCCTACCTATCAAAACCATAAGAGGAAAAATTTTCTGATTCTTGAATATTCCCAGATCATAAAAAGTTAATTAATATTCCAGTCCACCCTGAGAGTTAATGCAGAGTGCCAGAGATAAACACCAACACAGCAGGGATGGGATTGGGACATAGAAACACCCCACTTGTATTTTAAGTCATTTAGAAAGATTTTTGGACTCTAAGAGTTGATAGTGGACAGATGTGTCTCCATAGTTCTGAGCTTTTCAAAGAACCTTGAGACATCTATCTGATGGGAGTTGAGGAAATCTCCATCCATCATTATGCAAACGGATTCAGGAAAGTGTTTTCTCTTTTCTCTCAGGGGTAAAGAAACGAACGAATGGGAAAGCACTTATTAAGTACTTTGGCATAAAGATGCTACATAAATACACACAACTCCATCAGGCTTTAAAAGACAGCACAGCTATTTTTGCTAATGTGTTACTCTAGGACTAGACCTATGATTTAAGTGGCACAGGGCTTTCCTAGAAGCCCTAAGGCTTCTTAGTTCAATCCCCAGTACCAAAAATAAATAAATAGATAAATAAATAAATATTTTCTCTTTTATTGAATTGATTAATTCTGGTCAGACAGACTCTGTGATAGACAGCATTAAGTTTCAATCACAAATTTGCCTGCTTTTAGCCATAAAAGCTTGAACAGCATTTTGGAGGTTTTGTTCTTCCATTGTAAAATCTTCTATTCTGCTTAACAAAGTCATTGTGAAGATCTCATGAGGTGGTGAATATAACTGTACTCTAAATGCCAAGAAAAGCCTATAAAATATGTAATTACACACACATATGCATCTACATATACATATCTGTACACATACACAAAGTATGTATGTGTCGTATGTTGCCTATAATTTATGTAGTAGTCCAATTAAGTTCTCTACTTTACATTTCAGTGAAAATAGTTCTTCCAGAACAATATTGCCCTTCCAACATCTCAGGGAGCAGGGAAGTCTTCATTTTAATCATAAACATCACCACTCCTCCAACTTACAAAGTTACTTCATAATGAAACCTAAATATCTAAACTGATTCGAGCATTTGTCCAGAGAAAACAAAATAATAAAAATGAATATCCATAGAGAAATTGACTCTACCAATAGATATTTTTTCAGGGTTCATTTCCATTCTTTCCTTAACCCAAGTTTTTTGTCCTATTTCACAACTCTAAATTTATTTATTGTATTTCTTAACTCCTGTACAGTTATGAATAACTATCAGTCTCTCATTTCTTCAACTATTCCCCCAATTAACATAAGTAATAAAGATTATCTATGTGATAAGCAGTTCTGGGAACATAATGGTGCCAGAACAAAACCAATTTCTGTTCTCAATGAGTATTATAATTTAGAGTAAGGTATAGGCAGCACAAAAGAGGGACACAGAAAGCTCCCATGTAAATGTGTACAATTTGTTCTGGGAAAGAGAACCCTTGAAAAAAAATACTTTGCAGTTAATTTCAGTCTTTTCATGCACTAATTTCAAGAGATTCCAGTTAAAATTCAGAGGTGACCTAGGGTCTTTAAAAGTAGAAAAATATAAGCTACATCATGAAAGGACAGCTAGAATTTAGCACAATGACACTCCTCTACTTTTTCTTATTTTATTCTATTCATGACCTTGTCTTTACTTTTTGGTGATGTGCCCCTTCTCTCCTCTTGATTCTAACAGACTAAGACTTTCTCTTAGCCAAATCCATCATCTTTTCTTGACTTTGAACAACAAGCATCCTAAACAATTATGATCATCATCATTTTCAGTTACTTCTTCAGTATTCATTTTTTGAAACCTAAGTTGAAAGAGTTTGGTGGTGTCTGAAATTGTTAGCGAGTAAAATTGGTAATGCTATTAGGACAAAGCTTTAAATATGCTTTACACTAAGTGAGACATTAATAGCTAACCTATCACAAGATGCTCTGCAGCAGTACATTTCTGACTAGACCTTCACAAGCTCAGGGCGTGATGCTCTCACTTGGCTTTCACCCTCAAGTCTGACACTTTACCACTAAAGCCATACCTCCACTTATAGCTTTTTTCCTGGATAATTAGAAATAAGTGTTTCATGGGCATTTTTTAAACATCTAGGCTTGCTTAAAACTGGGATCCTCAGATCTCAGCATTCTGAGTAGCTAGGGTTACAGGTATGAGTCTCGCTTGACTCATGAGTAGCATTTTGGAGTATCTAAAAAACATTCCTTTAAACTTCACAAAGAATATTTGAGCTATCTGGGGACATATAATCAAACTACATCTCTTTTAACATGTTGATGATATCTGCAGCTACACTAATATGTGCAGCCAGATAAATTTTTTTCTGAAAAGCTCCGAGGAAATGTGTCTGCTGATACTCTGCAAGCTGTTTACAAGCTGGTGCCATTTACAAGCACTTATATATGTGAACTAGGAATTGTTCAATTGTGTAGAAATAAAGCGGGTAAATAAATTGAATGCTGAGGCCTATTTGAATGTCATCTGTGACATTTTCAATTTTTCCTATTGAACAATTTTGTCTTAAGTGACTTTATGATCATAATTGTTATGAATTTGAACTCACACAATAAAAATTGTTTTATACATTGAGGCTCTGTGATAAGATTCTTTGCTTTGGAAATAGATTCCTTTGCTAAATATGTTTGAAAACTGTTGATCTAAACTCTTTTACTACTTCATTTCGCATGCATAGTTATGATAATTTAGCAGAATTTGAAGCTTCATATTATAAATACAGTTCAAATAAAATAAGCTGATGGTGAATCACCGGGACTGATTCTGCCTACCAATGTTTCTCCCAGAAGCCAAAATATTTTGCTTTCAAGGGTAACTTCAAGTGTACTGTCTATTCTTCCCCTTCACTTCAAAATTACACCATTAAATATATGTGGTTTATAACATGTATACATATATATTTATGTACATATTTGAGTATTTCTTACACATACACGTAATACAAGTGTACTTCTGATGTGAACATATAGAGTGTGTGTATGCATACAATTGCACATATAAAAGCTGTCCACACATATTTTATATATCTTATTGGTCCATGTGAATAAAGACAATGTATCAATAACATAAATACACTCTGGACTATGAAATCTTCACTAATTTGGGGTTCATCAGTGCCAATCTGGATACCTGTTTTTCACACTCGAGAGAATAATAATACCAGGAAGCATTTAAAGAGCCAACATTATTTCTGTTAATTGAGGAAAGTTTCTCACCGTGTTATGTGAAGAAAAGGTATACATTTTTTTCTTACTTAAAATCACAGAAGGTTGAGATTTTACCTTGGGGAGAAAATGGAGGGATAAAAGATGGAAGAGAGACAAATGATGTCACTACAATTTTTTTTTTTACAGTTAGTTGTATTCCCATAAGACCTGTTTAGTTGGTCTGGGAAGGTGGCTCAGTGGTAGAGTGCTTGCTTTGCATGCATGAGGCCCTGGGTTTGATTCCTCAGCACCACATAAGCAGAAAAAGCAGGAAGTGGCGCTGTGGCTCAAGTTGTAGAGCACTAGACTTGAGCTGAAGAGCTGAGGGACAGTGCCCAGGCCCAGAGTTTAGGGCCCATGACCAACAAATAGATAGATAGAGAGAGAGAGAGAGAGAGAGAGAGAGAGAGAGAGAGAGAGAGAGAGAGAGAGAGAGAGAGAGAGAGAGAGAGAGAGAGAGAGAGAACTTGTTTAGTCAAGGTAGAGGCTTGTTCCACAAAATCGGCATTTCCCCTTTCTTCTACATTGCCATGCCATGACTTTTTATTTTTGTCAGTCCTGGGGGCTTGAACTTTAGGCTAGCGCATTGTTCCTCAGTTCTTCAGCTCAAGGCTAGTGCTCTACCACAGCGCCACTTCCGATTTTTTTGTGGTTTATTGGAGATAAAAGTGTCATGGACTTCCTACCTGAGCTGGCTTTGAACTGCAATCCTCAGGTCTCAGCCTCCTGGGTAGCTAGGATTACAGGCATGAGCCACAAGTGTTTGGCTTGCCATGGCTTTTTATTTTCATATTTTTGTATTGTCTGGCACCCCTGACCATAATTTACTCATTGAGATACTAATTAATTCTCAACCTACTGTCATTAAACCAAAGAGATTTAGAATGCTCATGTCTCTCAGTTAATTAATACCAATTTTGCCCTTTGATAAATGTAAACATTATTTTCTCTTCTAACAAAAACCACATGCAATATTTTCTTTCTAATTTAGTGGCATGACTCATATATTAATCTCAACTTTCCTTATTTTTTTTAATTCAAATTTATTGATTGCCAGTACAATCACTCATCAGAGGAAAGTTACTTTCATAGTATATGGAACCACATAGACAGTTTTTTGATAAGTTTCTTACATTGTCTTAATTCCCAAGTAGGCATAAGTGTGAAAAATTGTACTATCTCCTGGTATTGTGGTATACCTCTCATTTTTTAATCACTCAATAGAGATACTGATGAGGGAATATGCATTGGCACAGGTAACTCTACCCAAGGAAACAGGAATCAGACTTCTAATCATATGCTCTTTATGGTCATCAACCATAAAACTGCTACTGGAACATTATGTGAAGCATCCAAATGTTGGAATATTTTGATTACATATATCTAGGCAGTTAGCATCTATCTACCAATATCTTAACTTATGTAGTTATTTCAAAAAATACTATTTAAATATACATGCTTGGGAACTGGTGAATTATACAATATGTTTTCCTCCACAATAAACCATGAAGCAGGATATGATTTTTTGTTTGTCATCCTGCTATCTTATTAGAAGGAACTATTTCTTTTTTGCTCAATTCAGCTGCAGGTAATAGATATGCATCTTTATCTACAAGATTATCACTAACTGCATTAGGCTACAGTGCCATTGATTTTGAAGTAGTCCTTACTATTTTGTAAGACCTTTCTACTTGATCAAAATGGAGGTTAATGAAGTTACAAACTGGATCTCTTTTGAAATTGGTAGAATGCTGGTGAGGGAAGTCTTGCAAGAAATAGGCACCAACTAAACACAATATCCAAAGAAAAACATTTAATTATGCTTGAGTGTGATTTATTAGATTTATTGGCATGTGATCTACATTTTTGTAGCACATTCAATGACACTACAATCATTAGTTTTCCAAGAAACACATACAAGTGTAAGCAAATCAAGCAGAACCAACATATTTAGGCAATGATCAGTCTAGAAGTTACTAAATTCTCAAGATAATGGGAAAAATACTACAGGTTTTCTATTGTAGGGAAGTTGAACTATCCATTGACCATGGAGTTAAAATGGCATAAGCAAAGTTGTACATAAAAACACAAATAATATTTTTTGTTTGGGACTAGCTATGTTGAAATATCCTTCCTACATTTTGACACTTAATGTAAGCTCATTCTAACTATACTTCAAAGGTTTGAACATTTTTAGTTGCCTCCTCTTAGAACATTATATTCCCAATGAATGACCAAAAAAATCAGGAGGGATATTGCATTATTGTACAATATTGATTTATATTGCATTTTCTTCCTGGCAATGTGAGTGTATTTAAATAATGGAAAAATTTAGAATTCACTTCACTTAATTTAGCACTGAAAACATTTCCCAGTCTGTTGGAATGTAAGGACACTATCGGCACTAGGCACTCCACAGCACACTCAATTCATATGGACTGAACAGAAAGCTGACTTGGCCAGCTCATTCAGTGAAATGAACTATTGGGTGTTTCGTAATTCTGCAATGAGGAGATTTTGATGATTTATAAGAATCCATATATAAGTAAATTTGAAAAATGTAGTTAAGAGTCTAAGTAATGTCTGTTTTCCTTCAATACTGTGTATTGCCCTAGCTATTCTCTTACAAATAAATGAAAATATATGTCATGGTCTCAGAATAGAGTAATTACTCAATAAATATTATCTTTATCATTATCTTTTCATCATTGTTATTAGATAATTATTACATTTTTTAAATAACAGATTTGCCCTAGGTGCTTTTAAGAATCATTGGCTTATAACTGATTCGAATGTTAAAATTACAGCTCTTTAGATTACAGCTCTATGATTGTCACATAGCATCAAATAAATTAAAATTATTAGGCATTGGTGCTATGCTTGAAGGAAGAAACCTCAATAACAGAGATGAGGGGGACTCAATCATAGAGCAGCTTCAGTGTTTATGTTCCAAAGCAGGAGAGCCAATTGGGAGACTCTCTGCAGTGTACGTCTACCTGTGGACCAATCGGAACAGAAATATGCCATTAAAGGGAGGAGAACATGAGATCCTATATCTACATGTTCCTCGGAGAGAGCCTGTGATCATCAATTATTTAACCAGTAGAGGAAATGAACTCAAATCCTAGATGGGATCAACTTGTTCTCTCTGGGTGAAGAAGTTTCTCAAAACACCTTGGAGTGTTCCACGCCAATGACACAGGACATGAATCCTCTGCTCATTGCATCATTCTGTCCCAGCACCTGAGGTTCCTTCATGTCAATGAGCTTCAGCTGACTTCAGTTTCTGAGCATGCAGAATCGACACAAAATATTCTAGCAATAGAAAGGCTATCTGTTATGAAAGCCAATCAAGGCAGCAGGATGCAGAATGTACTTCTTAAGTGACAAGCCATTCTGACAGGAGGGTGTTTGAGCGTTTCACCATTCATCTCTGCCTCGTTCAAGAAGTTAATCTCCCCGTTGAAGATATTGCTGAAATATCGAATGAAATATTGGGTAGAGGAAAAATAATTCCTCCCTATGGTAAGAAATACAGAAACACCAGACCAGACATCTGGGACGTGACTGAAATGTGTTCTCTACCACTCTGCCTTATTACATGTGTCCCCCCCCACCATTTTATATATAAGAAGAAAATTGCTCATAGATTCCTCTAGAATATCTGAACACTTTTTTGAAACAAGTCCCATGAAAGGAAATGGGAAAGCAACATTCAATATCATATATGAGCCCTAAGAGGACAATTCAAATATAAGAAATATTGTGTGGGAGAGTTAAAAATCATTTTTTAAAAAATTAAAACCTGCTTGAATTCAGAAATGAACACTAAAAGAAACAAAATTGATAAAGTGTTACCCTTATATTAAAAAATAGAAAGAAAAGAATCCAAATCAGTATTATTTTACTATGTCTGTACTTTGTTATTGGCTCCTTGTAATATAGAAAAACTTAGAACAAATTATCTTCAGAGTTTGTAACAAATGTTTCTGTAGTGTGTTTAATATTTACTATAAGCTACGTTGAACAAAGAAACTCACCAGCTCTCAAATAAGGGGAAAAAATAAGCAGTTTAAAGAAATTATCCCCTGGGAAGTTGTAAGAGGCAATTTGTTTTGTAAATGTTTGAAGACTTGGGATTTGAATGAGCTTTTTTTTTAACTGAATAAAATAATTTTTAAAATATTCATTAAAATTCCATACAGCTGTTGGGGTCAAATATATAACTGCTATATGGAAGTGAGAACCTACACTATTGGCATGCTCTGGAATTAAACAAGGTTTCACATATTCTTTTCTGCATTCCCCCTCTCCATCACTAAATTCACTCCCCAAATTCCTAATTTAAATCTTATCTCTACCAAAAAGACGTTATCAGACAAGGTGACAGCCATGAATATAAACATGGTCAAGGAGCTAGACACTAGCAGAATTCAGGGTGGGATTTTAAAGTATTCTAAAGAATGCTACAGCTGAAATTGAAACTTGGGTACACTGATCTGAATTAAGTGATCCTTCTGTAAAAAATATAGTAGCTAATCTAGAAGCCCCCTCGATGTTGACCTGCTCTATCTATATCCCTCATGTCTGCTCCTCTTTTCCTTTCTGATAGCAGAGGTTAGAACCCTATTTTCACTTTAGTTTGGAATTTAGCTGAACTGGGATGTTGAAGGAAGAGAAAGGAATCTGAGTTGTTCACTAACGTTTTCTTACAAAGTGTTTGAAAACATCCTTCCTACCTGGCTCACTGGGTAAACACCTACTTCCAGCCAAGGCACCTGCTGGCTTATTTCTCTAATTCACATTATAGCATTCTAAACCATTCTGCAGTCTTCTGCTTGCCCTTAAAGTCCTGCCCCAGGTTATTTGCTCTGACTCTGTTTTCTCAGCATGCTTAATAGGACATGCACAGATACTATCAAGTAGCCTTATTGAATCCTTCCTTGGGCTGTGTAATTCCCTGGCCCTCAAAGTATTGTATACAACTTGATATTTACTTTCACTGTGTAAACAGTGGATCCTGAGATAGAAAGTTGGAGCCAAATTGACTGCTCTACTTTTACATTGGAAATGTGTTGGGGGGAGGTAAGTTATGGCTCTTCCTGTTGTGAACCCTGCAGAAGTAGTAGGAGAAAATTCTATTTCCTCATCTACATTTTCCTCATATACAAATATATTTTGTGAACCATTTGAGCAAGTGAAAATGTCATGAACTTCACCAAGAAAGACTTTATCATGAATCACCTCAGAGAACATTCTTCTGTAGGAACAAAGCATTTTACACAGCCATAATGCCATTATTTAACATGTATTTTGTCTTTTAATTTCCTGAACTCTTCAATTTTATGTTTTGTTCTGATTCAAAAGCAATTCAAGAGCTGTCGATTGCTTTCTTGGTTAACCTATCTTCTTTATCTTTCATGACATTGAAAATCAATGGGAATTTCAGCTGGTTCTCAGTTTAAAAACAACTCATACATTTATTTTCTTGGGATCAGGTTAGATATTCTCCCATTGATATAACACACGGTGTGTATTTCTCATCAAGTTATTCTAGGATGTACAGGCTGAAAGTCATCACATGATTGACTGCTGACTTGTAACATTGGTCACTTAGTTGAGACTGTGCTTGACATAGCTCCCATTGTGAAAGGGACTTTCTTTTTTTGTGTAATGAGCACATAATCTGTGTGCATGAATACTGTTCCCTAGCAACAACATTCTTGGTGATGCTTTTACCATCATTGATAATCATTGTCTCAAGCAAATTCTAAATTAAGATTTTAATTTTGCAATTCCTTGGTTTTTGTCTATACCTGTAAACTAATATTCTTCGGTAAAATATAGCCTGTTTGTTTCTCTTTTTCTCTTTTCTTTTTAGAAATAGCATTATGGATGTTGAAAGCTTTCTTAAGTCAATGGATTATATCATTGAAGAATATATGTGAAAAATATGTGAGTATGTGAAAGTGTGGTTTTTGTACAAATTATTAATTTTGAAAGCCATACCTAAAGTTATTTGTTTCTTTTAATTCAACACTGATAACCAGTACTAGACTCGTGAAATATTTATTCTATACTTGTATAATTGCAAGGTTTTCAAAATAAACATGAAGAGAAAATGGGGTCTTTGTTTCTTGGAATTCAATATACTGATCAGATGGTCAGTTGGTTATGGAAATTTTTACTTATGGAGAAAACAGAACTAAGAATAGAATTTGGCAATTTAGACCATGACAGTGCTCTGTTCGTTCAAGAAAACAAAAGTTTTCCATATTGAGAAGTTGAGTACTTTGGAAAGATAAAAGTAGGAAATTGATTAACTGAAATGAAGTCAGAAAAAAATCCAAAGAGCCAGCCAACATACTAATAAAAGAAACCCAGAAGCAATCAAAATATATAATTTGACTTATATAGGCTTATGAGAATGCTGACGGTGAGTAGTGTATTTTTAATAGGAAAAACAGATGGAACATACATTTCATCCAATTCCTCTTTCTTGGACTCTTGCAGTTGAATAGTTCCAAAACTAAAGTCCTGTATCAAGATGGCAGTCCTTTTCCTCAAAACTTTATGTAACTCTTAAAGAAAACAAAAGAAAAAGAGAAAAAGAAAAGAAAACTTGCTTTCTGAATCCTAGACTTCAGTACATTTTAAAAGAAAATTCAATCCAATTTTAGAGTCCAGTCTATTTCAAATAGAATGTTTCCTTCTTTCAAAGATGACAAAATTCAAAAGTAATATTTTTATTGCTTTAACTTTTATTTCCCAGAAATTCTTCTAGTATTTTGTTACTGTAGTATATTGATCATATATATACTTTTTAAAGTAGGAGCAGAGAGACCAGAGAGAGGGAGAGAGAGAGAGAGAGAGAGAGAGAGAGAGAGAGAGAGAGAGAGAGAGAGAGAGAGAGAGAGAGAGAGAGAGAGAGAGAGAGAGAGAGGAGAAACAGTGTGAGAGAAATATTGAGGGAAGGTGAAGGAAGGAAGGAAGGAAAGAATAGATAGAAAAAATGTCCTGCTGTCACAGGGTATTAATAATAAAGTAAAAATGGCAAACACCTTGCTGGGTTGAGTTCAAATCATTGCCAGTAGAATGCAATGCAAATGTTCAGAAATAGACACTTGGTTTCTTATACTTGTACACTGGGGAACATGGTATAAATAGCTTATGAAAAGTGCAGAGAATAAACAAACAAGAGAGCTAAAATATGTCAAAGGCAGGCAAAATATAAAAGTTCTGGAGTAGTCAATAAGTAGCATCTGGAGAAAAAAAAGACAAGACATTATAAAAGAAAAAGGTAACTTGATTTTAAATCACTAAGAATTAAAAAAGCATAATTTGAGTCAATAATAACAACAGTCATCACGTACAGGATCCATACCGTATGTCAGTACTTTACACAGCTATCTCATGTAATCCCCACAATTGCTCTAGAGGTTGCTTTAGGTGCCCAATTTCCTAGATGAGGAATATAAGGCTAACAGCAAAGACCTCCCTCACTGAGGAGTGATGAAATTGGATGTATGATTCCAGCCCAAACCTCCATCCAAACCCAGCTGCATCATTCAAGTTGACAGGATGAATGGATGGTTGATGAATTGGGCTTAATCTAGAGACAAGGCAAGGGGAAGAAGGGAACTTCTCAGTGTGCACCCACCCATAACTTTGGCTACAAGGATGCTCAGCTGCCTTCTAGAGAGAATAAGAATTGCTGTGGTCTAAACAAAGCCCCAAACAACCTTTAACAATAGCTTGGCAAAGATGTATCTTACAAATACATTATGTCTACCTTACAAACAGGTACACGACGCAGTGTGATGTAGTTTCAAGTAAATTAGTAGGAGTTGTCTATCATCAATTCCTTTTTGAAAGTTGCTTTGACATTGTGCATTCTGATGTTAACCTTTTATGCTGGCTCTTAATTGCAGTGCCCTTATTTAAACACATGGCAATGAATACCAAGCATTCAGGGAAATGTTTGCACTGAATTAGGGGTTTAGGATTGTTCTTTGCATTGGTCCCATTCCAGGAAGTAACTGACTCGTTTTACAGTGGAACATCCTAAAAGTGATACATCAGGGCAACCTTTTTGGAGTCTTTTAAAACAATGGCCACATCTGCACTTCCAAAAAGAAAAGCAACATGAAACATCTCAAATCAGAACCATATCCAGAAATTAAGAAAAAAATATTCACCTCAGAATAGACAGTAAGGCTCGGGAAGCATTTTAGCATCCTGTTACATCATGCTGGTCACAACTGGTTTTAACCAGCACTCCATCTAAAGCCAAATTTGTCATTACCTTGTCAGAATAAATCTACCTGCTGCTTCTCAGGTTCACCTAAGAAGCACTTGGTGTTTGTCATGGCATCTTAATCTGAACTTGTGTGTACTCTCTACCCTACAACAACGATGCTTTCAGATGGAATATTTATGGGGCTTGGCTGTGTTGGTATTGGTGCTGTTTGTTTGTTTGTTTGAAAAACTAGGTTTGTGCTCATGGCTTTGTGATTGTTAGGCAGGAACTTTATTACTAAAGCCATATCTCCAGCTTTATTTCAGCTTTAGTTATTTTTCAAATAAAGTCTCACATTCTCTTGGGACTGCCCTCAGATTTCAAACTTCCTTCTTAAGCTTCCTGTTTGGCCAGCTTGTTTGTTGAGTTTGGGTCTTGAATCTTTTTGTAGGGTGGCCTTGAACTGTGATTCTTTCCCATCTCCATTTCTAAGTAATTTCCTGTTTTTATAAGAAATGATAGTTTTTTTTTAGGAACTTAGTTTGTCATCAGAATTAACCTCTTGTGCTACAAAGATATCGTCTAATTAATCCCAGAAGGTTTCATACAGTTCCCATAGGGGGAAAAGGGTATTTAGCAGCAAGAATGGAGTGGTTGCTATCTTAGGCCATGCACTGCCACTGTTATTCCAGGTTTTCAAACAATTGAACATGTGTGCCTTTTCTTAAGATTTTAGAGTGTATCACATCAAGGCTTCAGTATACTTTGGTCCACATGGCAATGAAAGTGATTATCATGTTCAAGTTGTCTGTGCCCACAAAACACTATAGAAGTCTGACCTCTGGCTCATTTTCCAAGCATGGTAACCAAGTGGCCTCTGTAGAAGGCCATGAGGTTAGAAACACTATAGTTATTTGGACTCAAAAGCTCTGATGGTTTGCTTGGTAGATAAGACCTCTCTGGGTAAGAGGCTCTCTGATGAAACTGTTTGCACCACGAGGTGGAAAGTGAAGTTGACAAGCCTGAGGACATATTTCTACCAGGCGCAGCCCATAATAATGACTCCACAAAGCTACCTGCTGTCAGACACATGCTGTGTGCCCTGTGCTTGATATTGCCACTTAAGTTATTTATTGCCAAAAGAAATGAGTACACAAATTCCCAGTTTTTCAACAAGGGAACTGAGAAGAGAGTAAAATTAAAATACAGTACAGTGAAAAGATGCTTTTGACTTCAGTTATGTCTCAATACAAATGTTCTTTTAAAGACAAAATTGAGGAAGTGGCGCTGTGGGCTCAAGTGGTCGTGCTAGCCTTGAGCTGAAGAGCTGAGGGACAGCGCCCAGGCCCTGAGTTCAAGACCCATGACCGACAAAAAAAAAAAAAAAAAAAAGCACAATATTCTCATTGGGCTGGGATGTAGCTCAGGGGCAAAGCGCTTGCCTAGCAAGTGCAACGTCCTGGGTTCAATCCCCAGTACCAAAAAAGAAAAGACAAAAAAAAATAAATACAGTTAAAGACAAAATTGAGAGCTGGATTATTTTTGTATGTCACCTTTTTGTATTCACCAGAGTACGTTAGTGATAGGGAAAGGGAAACCTAAGATGCAGAGTGACGATGTTGAAACAAAAGGGACTGACAACAGCAGCATGTGGAGAATCACACAAAGTCTCCAACTTAGACATTTTCATAAAGATAAGCAAAAGTCACTGCCTGATTAAGGATCAGGCAGACTAAGTATGGACAATGGGTCTGTGCACACAAGGCTAAAGAGCCCCTTGGTGAAGCAGCAGCAGAGGAGATAACATCCTGCTAACTCAGTAAGAAACCCTGATGTAGGTACTCTAGGAAACTTTACAACTTAATCTATACCACAATGTGCAATACTTTTTCTTTTGTTCACTATTTTTTTTTACTGAAAGAATGGCACTTTAAAAAGAAAACTGTGCTGTACTTAATGAAACACTAATTATATTTCTTTTTAACTACAGGGAAACAAAGTCATAATAATTATAAGACTAGTACTCTTATTATCACTTTAGCCTCCCATGTACCACCCTTTAGGAAGTAGGTATGGCTGAATGTTTATTAAGATCTGGTAAGGGTCACCTAGTATTCTGGGATTTCCTGTGAATAGCCTCCTTGAATCTCCTAACCCACCAATGTTAGACACATTTTATTATCTCCATTGTGCAGCTGATACATAAGAGGACAAGCAATTTCTCCAAGGTCACATAGGTAGCAAGTGCAGAGGCTGAACATTGAACCCAAGTGGCCATATTCCAGAAGATTTCTTTCCATTTAGCCTCTTTAATTTCTTGAAGAACCGGAGGGCAGTTGCTCTTTTCATTCCTATCACTAACCACCTTGCCTGCTACTTTCTATGAGATGAATTCCACTTTTTGCTTGACACTGTATAATCTAAAGAGAGTGTTAACATCTATCACATACTCCTTGTTAAACAAGCTTTAAATGCTGTGTGGCCTGCCTCTTTGTGTCCTCAGAATGCCAGGTCACAATGCCCTATGCCCTGTGGCAGTCACCGCTCACCCTGCTGACATTTTCATTCCATAGCTGTGAGTCTCAGCTGCTTCTTGGAAAATCACCTGGTTTTTGTAGCGCATGGCACGTGGTCTAGGAAAATCATGCTACCAACTGTTTATTTCATCTAGGCAATACCAAATGCCAATCTGATGATACATTTTAGCTTATAGAGATAAACTCAAGCAAATATTTAATCATTTAGCTTTTGATTAGGTTGGAGAAAATAATTAAATTACTTGGCACTGGTGTAAATTTCTTTCATCTAGAATTAATATAAAGGAAGATATCATTAATATGAATCTTTTATGTCGGGGTGGGAGAGGGAGAAGAGGTTGGGTTAGAGACTAGATAAACACTAAGTATTGTGTAATACCATTAAATGTTAGCTTGTTTAATTTTGTGATCTACTCTGAGAAATCTGTAGGTCGGGAAACTTCGATTTTGTGTCATACCTATAAGTGCTCTAAAGGTACTCTACTTAAAAAAAATCAAAGCAATATGTGTGCCCCTCAATACAGGTATCATGCTTGCATTTGACAGAAAAATATTGCTTTACTTACCTTTTTATGAAGACATTGTGTTCTTCACTCACAGATACCAAGAATTCTTTGGAAAATCCTCACATTTTATATTTAAGATTACATAGAATCCTTTACTTTCATTCTTCCTTTAAGCAATTAGGGATATATTGAAAAGCACCAACCACCTTCTGGCTTAGATCCATACTACTCACAGGAGTCTTCGGTGGGTGAAACAATCACACAATATCTGCGTGCATGAAATTAGGTCCAGTCTTCAGAGGAAAAAAATGAACTGGCCTTCTTTCATATATAATGGTGGCTAGTTCAACATAGGCTCCAGGAGTGTAGTGAAAACAACTACTATCAAATACAATGTGGCTAAATGCTAGAAAAAAAATCACTTTTCTCATTATGCATTATATTTGTTACAACCGTGTTCTTGAATACTTCAGGGAAATGAGTCAACATTATAAACTTTAAAGGTAAAACTGATATTTCCCAGTGGTAGTCTCTCTTAAAATGGTTCTATTCTTTTTGATGATAGTCTTCACTTGATTATATTACAAAATATTGTTTGTGTCCCAAATGATATCCATGCACAGAATGGCTATGAAGCTGGCTTTCCATCTCCATTAAAATTGCCTTTTGCAGTCCAGTATTTGAGATGGCTGAAAAACTGATTCTTCTGTGGCTATTCGGTTTTTATTACTGTCTTCCTTTTGTTCTTAACAAGATTTCAATTATACTTGTAACATTTTCCACAGCAACATGCAATAGAAAAACAATTGGCCCTTCATTCCATTCTTCCCACTTATCTTACCATACTTTTATGATCACATAATAACTTCGGCTATCATTACCTTGCTTTTTGAATGTACAAACTGATATTTTGCTTACTCTTTCCCTAGGGTTGTTCATCTATATTAAACATATAAATACTTTTAAAACAAGTCTAATAAATTCTTAAAGTATCAAATTGGAAGCAATACACACAAATCTAGGAAAATTATGTAGGTGTGGCTCATGTCTAACCTATGCTCATTACGTGAAATCATGATGTCTGGGGCAGCTGGTTGAATTTATTTATTAAACATAAATTTTCTAAGTGACACTTTTACTAATACAGTGTGATTTTACTTTTCTGAACTTCAAGTCTTATTTCTTTACAATGACTCAAATAGCTACACTAGAAATTCAGAAAAATTTTCATCAAATTTAAGGTTTATGGAACATGTCACCTAAAAGATGTAAAGGCTGTATTGTTCTCATTTCTTCTTTTTCTCTTTGTGCTTGCTATTTAAAATCAAAAGACTTTCTCTTGATAGAAATGGAGAGGAAAAAACTAGATGGGAACATTTAGAAATCCAAATTTGAACAAAAATTGCTTTATATTCCACACACATGATTAGATCATTTTTGTATTAAGTTGTTCAGAGAGATCAATTTATTTTAGGATGTGAACAATCTTTTCTGTGAATATAGAATAATTGCTATATTTTCTCTTTCAACTAATACTAATTCAGAGACTATGTAACCTGGATAATTTTCCCTATGAAACTTCTGCTAGTGATTGAAATTCAACAGGACAGAAAAAATACTAAAATTATGCAGCAGCATGGTGTGACGGGTGGAGTGATGAATAAAGAATGCAGGAAAAGACATATGCGTAATTGAATGGTCATTATTTTTCACTTAATTCTGCAAACCACTGCCTTCTAGGATGATGTTTATATACAGATGTCTTTCAAAGATAAGTATATAAATGTGCACACCCTGTATACTACAGGATAAAAGAGGGAAAGAAAACAATAACCTACTTAGTTGATTCCAAATCTGTTGTAACTCTTAAGAAACAGGAAAAATCTTTATTAGTGGCAACAGATAGGCTGACTTTGTGTATGGACTGGATGCAGAGTATAAAAATAGGAAGAGCTATGGACACATAAGTTCCTAAAAATAAGAAGAGCATGGCTCATGTCATAAAAATACAGGACTTTACAACTTTGGGCAGGGGAGGGGGACGGTGGGGGACATGGGGGGTGGGGAGGAGTGTGGGAAGTGCGGGAGGGAAGGAATAGGGGGACAACAACAGGAAGGGAAGGGCAATAATCAACAAGTAATATACTCCTGGCCTTATTCATGTAACTGTAACCCCTCTGTACAGCATCTTCACAATAAAATTTTTAAAAAGACAAAACATTCAACACATAACCTAAATTAAGAGATGTAAGGGAAAGAGTGGGTTGGGCAGGGTGGGTGAGAATGTTGAAAGGGGTGATATTGATCAAGATGCATTGTATTCATAAACTGCCTTGGTGAATGGAAACTCCTTTGTACAACTGCTTAAAGATAATAAAAATATTTTTAATACAGTATTGTGAAACTTGGGAGATTTAAAACATCATGACTTACCCAGAGTTGTTAAGGGAAGGAGATATAGCTAGGGTCTTGGTAATTTCTAAGAAGTCTAGAACTTCATCTATCTTTTATGCACAGTTTCCTTTGCAAATCTCGCATACTAATACACCAAAACCTATTTGTTCAATGACTATTCCTCATTCTGTGCAAACTGCACAATTATGGGGATAAAATTCAAAAGTAATTAATTTCTTCTTTTCCCGTTACTTCTTTGCTGTGCTTATCAATCTTTGGAATTTCCTCCCATTCTGAAGTATCCTACCACTTCTTGACAAATTCTCCAGTTGACAAATAACAAGTCCAGTCAATCAGATTCTAAATTCAAATAATAAGATTTCAGTGGTTTGAAAAGCACAAAGCATTTATTGTCATTAATCAATCATCAAGATGATTTTGTAGATAATGAAGCCTACTTTTAATAATGAGCATCTCCATGTTGCTCTATGCCTTTTGTTTTCTGTCTTGACATCAGTGCTCAAAGGATCAATCTGGCTGTTCAAATCAGAGGAGATTTAAAGCAATGTATAAGAAACCCTGAAAAGGAAATATAGACTTCCATATCCGCCCACCTGTGTTTCACCTGAAAAGCTTCCAAGAAGAAAATTAAGAGAGAAAAGAAGCATAAGTGAAATAGAAAACAACAGGCAAATAGCCTATGGACTTTCTCCTTGAAACAAAAATGGAAAACCTCCATGATTTTGGTGTCAATGTTCTACTGTCCTGTTATCTATACTGTTTTCTGGTGCAGTTTTCTTCAGTGAATTAAACTGAAGAATTGCAAGTAAATTCAGAGTGGGAAAAATAAAAGGATTGAAGACATTAGCTATACCACTAAAACAGAAACAAAAACACCAATACAAAGATTAATCCATAATAACTATTTATCAGATTGTCTTTGTCATTCAGTGTACTTTCTAATGTATTCAAACACACAGGTCTTCAAAATGAATTATCATGAAATAATACCAAGGAAAAGAACATTAACATTTCAGCAATGCAATGTCTTTGGCCAGATGGGAAACCACTTGAGCTTAAAATGGGCTGAAGTGAATAAAGAAAAAAATGTATATTGCTGTGTATTTTATTCAATTCCTAACCCATTTTTTTCGTTTCCAAGTATCAGGTTTTACTTAAAAGATATTTTAGCAATTGCAGTTTGTAGGCTTCCATTAACCTACATCCAGATACACAGGTCGAAACACAGTGGGAAGTTATTTCTGGACCCTTCTATATAGACAAAACACAATGTCCGGAGTGTATTTTTAGGCTTTCTAAAGTGCAGAGTCTCTGTACTGATAATCTAGCCTGTTTTTCAAGTTCTTTGAGGATGACACTTTAACAAGCTCTTAATCACATACCTACTCAAAGTTCATTTTGCCTTGCTATCTTGAATTCTTTCTTTTTCACTTTGAATGATCATATTTTTATTCTAGATGTTTTGCCATTAATCTTCCTTAGGTGATTGGCACCCCAGAAGAAACTATTCTGGCATTTATAAAGTATCTTTATATATCTATTTTTTCATGTGAATGTTAAATTTTTTGAGATGCTGAGATAATTGTAGGCTTACAAAAGTCGTCAAAATACTACAAAAAGTTTTCTATACCTTTAATACACAATTAATTTGAATTTTATCAGTTTCTCACAAACATTCCTTTACTGTTCTAGAATCAGTCCAGGTAGACATACTTACCTTGCTGAGTGACCTTATTCTGGCTTAACTATGAACTTGTGTCAGTCTCTTTATGTTGAGAATGTGATTGATCATCCACTGTCTCTTAATACTTCCATAGGTAGTTACATGTTACTTCAATTTATTGACCAACCAGGTCATAGCTCAATGTCTAATAAGGAAGCACCAAATTTATTAGAAGAGCATTAAAAGAAAATTTCATCATATATCTAAGAACCAAAACAAGATGTCTAAGAACATAAGGAAGAGGATCTGAAGGAAAGATTTGTAAAATCTAGTGATAGTATCACATGCTGATAATCATAGGATTTATGAGGCTGAGGCAGGAAGATTGTGAGTTTGATGGAAGCCTCAGCTACATAACGGGACTTTATATCGAAAAAGAGAAAATTGCTCAAAGAACTAAGAAGAGTTGGTAATGAGATACAAACAATTAAATTGTTGAATGAGACTGAAAGGTGTAATGAAATGAAGAACATCCATTTCTAATGAACCAAAGCAACATATACATGTGGTTTTCTCAAGCCTTTTCAGTGGCTCTTTTAGAGGAAGAGGTGAGATAAGAAGTTGGATTGACCCAGGTGTATAATTGAACCAGCATAAGGTCACTTAGCAAGGTAAGTAGGTCCACCTGGGACAAAATAGTTGATGGAAGTGACTTCAAATTCTAATTTGAATGCAAAAAAATGCAACGAGAAGCAGACATAATGAAAGAAATGCGCTTGAAAATAGGGAGAGGTGAAGAAACTTGGCATCATGATAGGATGCTTATGTGGAGGCTAAGTGTTTGTAGAGAATCAAAAGAAAAAAGCTCTTTGTAGTTTCAATAACTTGAGAAATGGGCTAGGAAAGACATTGGTCAAAACAAGTGAAGGTAGAGATACCTGAATTGAAGGCAAAACAAGGATGTGTTTAGCTTGCTAGTACTATATTTTTCTTATTTGAGAAGACCCCTTCTCCCTAGAAGTTGGATCTAAGTTTGCACTATTAGAACTTTATTGAAAACAATGTACTTCCATCAGCAGAGTTCAGATTTTGGAATGGAAATGTATACATTGTAATCCTGCTCCAAAATGTATTAAAAAATTATCGTGGACAAGTTAGTTTACCTCTCTGACCTCAGTTTCTTCCCCTGTAAGCCATAAGTAGCTCCACAAATACATAGTAATCATCTGTTTAATAATACATATGTATAGAATATTCACCATGCTGGGAATTTTATGTAGACTAGACTGCAGTGAGTTTTGAAAATCTAACAGCTTTGCCTTTCATCATTGAAGACCAAGATGAAAAGCTTGACCCCTGCACCTCTGAATACATGCAGGGTAGCAAATAGCTTTTCTTTATTACTTGCAGAATTCCTATTACTTTTAAGGAATCCAGGACCCCATATTCAAAAGCTACAGCATGATTGATCCCAACCAATATTGTCAATTTCAATGCTTTTGATCTAGGCAGAGATGAGCATGTAATCCAGCTCAGGCCAATTAGATATAATAAATATCAGCTAAAATGCTTCCTAGGAATAGTTTTGTTGATTAAACGCCAGTGTCTGGGGGTATAGCTCAGTGGTAGAGTGTTGATGCACAAGCCCCTTGGTTAATCCCTTGCACTACAAGAACTTCCAAGAAGCTAGCAAAAAGTTGGGCTATTTTCTTCCTAGCTACTTTCTTTTTTCTTGGGGGGGGGCGGGGGATCAGGTCATGGAGCATGAACCCTGGGCCTGGGCCCTGTCCCTCAGTTCTTCAGCTCAAGGCTAGCGCTGTACCACTTGAGCCACAGCGTCACTTCCAGCTTTTTTCTTTGTGCTTATGTGGTGCTGAGGAATGGAACCCAGGGCCTCATGCATGAAAGGCAAGTGCTCTACCACTGAGCCACCTTCTCAGCCCAACCTAGCTACTTTCTTGTTGCTGGGTTCTATCACAAAAGAAAATGAAGTTAGATTACATCAGTAGTCTTGAATTTGGTATCTTGAGTCATGGAAAGTCTGGGTACTAAATCTGTGGAAGCTTAATTGCTTATAAACGAAAGCAGTATTTGCATATAACAAATATATCTCCTTCTGTAAATTTAATTTCCTATAGATTACATAATACTTAATATGTAAATACTAAGTAAACAGTTGTTAGATTTTTGTTGTTTGCGTAAGAATGATGAGGAAAAATATGTCTGTATATGTTCAGTAGACAATATTTTTCCAAATATTTTTTATCCATGGTTGCTAGAATCAGTGGGTATAACTCTTTCATATATATTTATCTAGCTCACACAATTAGAGAATGATTCCAAGAGAACAGGGACTTTTCTGGGGTATCTAGTAATATTGTATCCCAGCATTTAAAATAGTCCCTAGGATATAACTGCTTACTATTAATTTAATGAATGTTTTCCTCCTATCTATTCTATTTAACATAGAGACTTATATTTAAAAGGCTACTCAATACATATTCAATTATTCATGATGTATTTATTAGACATCTTTTAAATGCAAAGCTTTGTGGCCAACACCGAGGCTACATTGGTGATGAAGAAGAAATAAGATATGATTTTCCTTCCAGATGTGTGACAAAATATTCAGGAAACCTGTGCCTACACCCTGTGAGCTGACAAGACTTGATTTCTGCTCATTTCAAAGTGGGACTGTAGATCAAACCCCAATGAGTTTTAATTTTTTATGCTTAAAATACATGTACTTCCATTTTTTCAATGTCATATGAATCACTACATTTTCAACACTTGATGATCCTTATTATCGTGAAATATTCTGCAATTAACAAAAATATTTAGACAACATTCATTTGTAGAATCATAATATAAAGTATTCGCTGTTTTAAAATGAAATATTGCCTAAGGCTAGTTCTTACCAAGAGTTCTGTGCTTTCACATTACACATGCATTAATAGTCTGATCCCAGCAACAGTTTTTAATCTTTGGCAGTGCAAGTGTTTCTCTTACATTCGTGAATCTCAATGATCTTTTCTTCTTGCTGTTCTCAAGTCCACAGACTCCCATCTCTTTTTAGCACTATTATTATTTTTTAAATTCCTGTTAATTTCTTGCTTCAGAGACAATCCTTTTTTTCCCCCACCTAACTGCCTTCTCCTTATATAGATTATATTCCTTAGGGAAAAGCAGAGGTGGGCTATGGAATAAAGAGTGGTTCTTATATCCCTTTAAATAATTCACAGGAATGAAATGTGCCTATTGGTAATGGGACAGATTCCAAGGAACAAGCAAAAATAGGAAATAATCTCGTGTTTTATTTCTATTCATCAAATTTGGTATTATCTCCAATTTATTCTATAGAATAAAAGCTGATTACACTGAATCAAAAAGTTTAACTGTGAATCAATTTGAAGGTTCTGGAAGAGTCAACATAATTTTTGCTGATGAAGAAAGAGAGATCTGGATTCTGTATAAATACATCAGTACCATGATGTGTAACATTAAAAAGTGAAAATTGATATATTGATATATTTACTTGATGAGTAAAGAAGGAATAGCAGAAGTGCAGCATAAAAAAAAATCATCACAACTCTTGAAGAAAGAGCTAGACCAGTTAAAAGGGCACCAACTCTTTTAAACATCTGCAAAGAATGAAGGAAAAGTGGGAAACCGTAGACCTAAGAAATGATACAACTGTCTCAAAGGTGAATGAAGGCATTGTAGCCAGTGATTAAAAGACTTTGAATGGTAGTAAGATACATTTAAAGCCTGAGCAAATGGCAAAGTTTAGATAAATGAGTTTGACAGTAACATTGAAGATAAGCTTCAGGAAAATCTGAGTGTGATTTTTTTGGAAAGAATAAAGCAAGCATGTATTTTCAAACCTAATAGCTTAAAATTAGAGAAGTAACATAGCAGGATGTTGGATTTGGGTTCGGTCTGGAATTTTCCTTTGTAAAATCCTATTTATCCTACCAGACTTGACTCAAATCATGTCAACTCTCTTTTAAAATACTGTGATGGATTCAGCTGTTGCTCCTGAATCTCTAATCATACATCTTTGAGAGAGTTTGTACCAATACGTTCCCTAAATGACTTTGCCATACCTCCAGTTGTATGGATATAGTATATTTCCTTGTACGATCAGTGCTGAGCTTGGCCATAAGTTTTGGGGGTTTTTTTTAGTCAATGGAATGTTAGTGGGTGGGGCATATTTTTCAACAAGCTTGTGTGATTTATCTTGGGCTCTTACATGGCTGTAATCTCTCACTAGAAGAGCACAGATCAATAATCACTCCAATCAGTCAACTCTAGGAATGAAGATATGGGTAGACCTAACCTTTCTGAGAAGCCTAGAGCCCAGTTTGGTGCAGACCAAGCAAACTTAGGACAGCTGAACCACAGCTGACTTACAGAATTATAAGCACAGCAGTTAGTTTGAATTTTCAAAATTGTTTGTTACATGGAAATTTGTCTTCAACTCTAGTGGCACTCTTACACATCGAATTTTTTGTTCCTTTATAATATGTTCCCATGGTGTTTTGAATCTATATTTGTTATCGTATATTTAAATGGTAAAGTCTCTCATTCAAATATCCCTATCTCTGAAAATTCTGTAAGCAGCCCTACCACATGAACATATTTTATTGGTTGTTTCTGTTTCACCTCACCTCAAACTGACACATATTCTAGTCCAAAGTAAACAAGTTTGTGCTTGTAATGGAACTGTTTTCTAGATATGAATATTCAAAGGACAGGATATCATCCATATTTATAAAATAAATTTAGTCAGAGGCTTTTCTTTCAGAACTGGAGACTCAACTTAGAGCCTCACAATGACTAGGCTACTATACCATTTAAACTACATTTCCAGACTGTTTTGTGTATTGGTTATTTTTAAGGTAAGATCTCACATTTGCCTATGGTTGGTCTGGACCACAATTCTCCTATTTCATTCTTGAGTCACTGAGGATGACATGTATTCCCCACTGAGTCCAGCCATTGTACCTCCTGATAGCTGGGAAAGCAACCACATACCCAGCCATGGGTTGAAATGATGTCTTTCAAAATTCTTTGTGCCTGGATTGGTCCAGAATGGTGATCCAATTTCTTCCTCTCAAGTAGCTAGAATTATATGTGTAGCCATTATATTTGGCTTAGTCTGGGAAATTGTGAAGCAACTACACCCTATTCATCACACAGAGTTTCATTTCAGGGTTAAAACTTTTTCCATCTTTTTGTTTTTGGTTGTGGTACTTTAACTCAAGGCCAGGAACTGTCCTTGAGCTTTTTGCTCAAGGCTAGTACTGTACCCCTTTAAGACAGTTTCCCTTCTAAAATTTCCATCTTAAGAAGAAGAAAATAAAAGGTGCTATAGACTAAAAAGTCCCTCAAATTTAAACATTAATATCCTATTCCATATGCAATAGAACCTTTGGGAAGTAATTAGATGATTGGGGAAGTGCCCCGGGGGAGTGAATGCTCCTGAAAAAATGAACCCCATAGAGTTCTCTTGCTCTCCCTTTTCTATGTGAGAAGCATCCCAGGACAAGGCACTCTCTAGAACCCAACCATGCTGAAGTCCTGATCTCAAACTTCCAGCCTTCAGGATTAGGAGAATAAATTTCTATTGTTTGTTGATCCCTCCTCTTCCCACAGTCTATGGTACTTTGTTATCACAACCTGAATGAAGATATAACAAGAAGAATTCAACTATGTGGTATTATTTTTTTAAAAAAGGTTTGCAAGTCTTTCCATTTCCTAACAAATGGGGCAATGTCATTCCATTATGTATATATACCATATTTTCTTGATCCATTCATCTACTGAGGGGCATCTGGGTTGGTTCCATATCTTAGCTATGGTAAATAATGCTGCAATAAACATAGTTGTGCTGGTAGCTTTACTATGGTCTTGTTTGTGATCATTTGGGTAAATGCCCAAAAGTGGGATTGCTGGGTCATAGTGGAGCTCTATATGGAGTCTTTTAAGGAACCTCCATACTACTTTCCAAAGTCGTCGAACAAATTTACACTCCCACCAACAATGTAGTAAGGATCTCTTCTGTCCACATCTCCTCCAGCATCTGTTGTTATTAGAGTTCTTGATTATAGTCATTCTAACTGGGGTGAGGTGGTATCTCAATGTTGTTTTGATTTGCATTTCTCTTATGGCTAGAGAGTAATTAAGTGAAGTAAGCCAGGCCCAAAGAAACATAGGTCACATGGTTTCCCTTATTTGTCTGAGACAAGCAGAAAAGATCAGATAAGTTGATGTTAGGTGAAATGAACCCCAAGGTAAGTATTCAAATGTTTTTTCCTTTCATGCAATTGTTTCTAACATATTTATAAGATGATTTCTTTGTTGCTTTCTATGTCCCTTCCCCACGGTATAACCCCTGCTTTCATTGCATTTGATGTTGGTATAATTTGTGGGGGGGGGGGAGAAAACAAATTATTTAAATAGAGATACAGGTGGAACCATTGTAACAATGAGATGTACAAGTCGTTATGTTGAAAAACAAACTTTACAACTTTGGCGGGGGAAGGTGGGGGAAGGGATGGGAAGGGGAAACAAAGGAGGAGGCAACAATGCTTGATAAGAAATGTACTCATTACTTTGCCCTTGTAATTGTAACCCCTCTGTACAGTATTTTCACAATATAAATAAATAAATAAAATAAAATAAAATAAAGGTTTGGCTCTCATAAAACTAGTACTTTCAGTATAAGTGCTAAGTTAGTCTGAACTCAATGCTCATTTATAGGAGCCTATTAAAAGTTAATGATTATTCTATTCTGCCTCTTTATTTGTGTAACATACTTTCATATTGCTGAGTAAATTATATTTAGACGTTAGCTTTTGCTCCCATGAACTATTTTTGAAGAGATAAAAGCAGCAATGAAACCAGCTTTGGAGCTCAGAAGCTTAAATTATCTCCACAACGGAATAGCTGTGATACAAATACACGTTAGGAGGAAAATGCTGAATTTATCTGTGCCATTCAGGAAACCATTTTTATATTGACTGCTGAATGCATGGTTAAAAATTATAATAGAATTCAATTTATAGAAGAGCTAATAGACTGAAAGTCATGAAAAATTTAAGAACCACATTGTTAAAGAGAATTAGCTCATTAGATTATCTATATGATTCCACTCTTACTAGTGTTGCAAGACAATATAATCTCTATTCCCAGAGGAAAGACCAAATACACTATCCCTGAAGGGTTTCTTTTGTTAAATGGTACTGGGCACTGTGCTGCAGGCCCAGGTGTCTTTTAATATTATAAGACTTTTCTGTAGGCAACATCCCCTGCTCACCTCTTCCACATTCAGGATCAAAGCCCCTTCTTTGTGTAAGGCAACATCAAGTTGCTAGTTGATCTGGGATATCAAACTGAAGCCCTCACCCCAAGAAAATGAGTTCTTACTAGTACACCAGTGTCTCCATATTACTCACACATTAACAGTTGTCTGAATTTGGTAACAGTTCTTAATCCTTAATGATACGATTGATTTTCTTGCAATCATGACCCTCAATGATCTTCTGTTGTTGCTAACTTCAAGCCCAAAGCTTCTCATCTGTTATGGACACTACTTTTCATTGATATTTTCATTAAGATGATTCTAGAAAGCCACTTGCACCTTGGATCTAAAGTGGGGTCACCTGAAATTCATCAGAGCTCAACTTCTTTCTCTAACCTTTAGTAACTCTTCATTCTCCCATATTTGCTCATTCTAAGGGCATTTCCTAATAAAATTCCTTAACACTAATTTTTATTTGATACTACCAGTGATGAACAAAAATTCCCCTCCCCCACAGTATAACCCCTGCTTTCACTGTATTTGATATTGGTATAATTTGTGGAGGGGAAGAGAAAAACAAATCGTTTAAATAGGGATACAGGTGGACCCATTGCAACAATGAGACGTACAAGTCGTTATGTCGAAAAACGAACTTTACAACTTTGGTGGTGGGGAGGATGGTAGGGGGGGAAGGATGGGATGGGATGGGAAGGGGAAACAAAGGAGGAGGCTACAATGCTTAATAAGAAATGTCCTCATTATCTTGCCCATGTAATTGTAACCCCTCTGTACAGAATTTTCACAATAATAAAAATTCCATTTGCCAACATCATTTGATTCAAAATACAAAGCACAATGAAATATTACCTTCCAAAAGATCATAGTTCTAATGAAGAAATGAATATGTAAACATATAATGATAACAGCATGATACAAGAACTTGAAAAAACCTGATCACTTCTTCATGTTTTGTTTGTGGCTTACAGAAGCACCACTGAGTGCCCTATGCATTTCCCTAAACTCTTACAGTTAGTCAGAGGTCTTCCTGGCTCAGGAAGAATCTTTTTAAACTGCAAGTTTATGTTCTACCTCTTTCTTTCCCTGTTTCAGTAAACTTAAGACTCAAGTTGCAATTTCAGCATGAGAAGTAAACTGATGAGAATTGCCAGACCTAACCTACAATGAGGAAAACCATCTGATGTGTCAAGCTAGAAGACTAGGGATTAAAAAGCATAGCAACTCTAAACCACCCTGTTTGGTATAGGACTGTTTATCTAGGGCAACTTGACAAGAAAGGTGAGAGTTAGAGGAAGCTTCATATATCTATGGTGTTTAAACTGGAAAGTTAGTGATGATGACTGAGTCCTAGGTGGAAAAGAAAATTAGTCTTTCTTAAGAAGAGGAAATGGGCACAGAACTCATCATATCAGGTGGGTCAAGAACAATAGTTGTCATGGTTGTCTAAAATTTGAACTTCTGGCATCTACTGACGAGCATCCATCTGTAAAAACTGAATAACATAGGGGATTTTGTATATGTGGGCACATTCTTCTGGGAAAAGTATCTTTGAGAAGTTCAGAACACAACTTAGATGGGACACAAGGTAGGAGATACAGGAGAAGAGAAAACTGTCTTGGAAGTCAGTCCAGAGAGTTGAAAGTCATAAAGAATAGGTAAACTTCTTAAGCTGCAAGTAATACTATGAAATTTCTTCTTACTCAATTCGTTTTTTCACTTCCTTATTCAGTCCCTTCTGAGAGTACATAGGATGTCTAAATCCAGTGATACAAAGCTTGTAGACATAATGGAGGCATCTATGAAAGTCTCTGTTCTTATTTCTTTTAGGATCTCAATGAAATAGGAAGTAATGCTGTCAGCTAGACCTCCGTGTCCTGAGAAGAAAAAGTAAAGTAATGGGCCATATTTCTATGATTCAGTTAGTGAGTAGTAATCACAAAAACTCAAACTGATTCAAGGTCTATCAACGCTGTATGTGTAAGTAGTAGTAGAGATTTTTAAAAGCACTATAATTACTATTATACTACTTTAAGAAAATAAAACAAAGCCCATGTTTTATCATATTTTGCTTGTATGACACCCCATAGCTCCTGGCATATTTTTATTTCTATAAGAACACATGCAAAAATGGTCTCAGAGATTGACACAGCCCATCTGCTTTAAAATAGCTGCTGTTGTAAAATGATGTATTTTCTTCTAACATTCTCTCACAATTGAAATGGACAAAAATAGATATTATTAGGAAATGGTTTTTCTTAAATATTCAACTTTATAGAATTATGAGCTGTCTTTAAAAATGGTTTAATTGTAGGAAATGTGTTAGTTCATTAATGAGATCATTAGTATTTAACTAATGATGCATTTTTATTTTCCCTTTAACAATGAGTATAAAAATTCCAGTGCCCTGCATCTTGTATATACATTTTTCTAATTTGGGTAGGGGAAGGGAAATAACAACATGATGAAATAAGGATATAGGTTGACCCATTGTAACAATAAGATGTACAAGTTGAAAAGGAACTTTACAACTTCAAGGAGGGGGACAGGAGGGAGGAGTTGGAGAGGTGGGGAGAGGAGGGATGGTAGGGGAAAAACAAAGGAGGTAACAACGCTTGATAGGAAATGTACAGATTACCTTATTCATGTAACTTCAACCCCTCTGTACAGTATTTTTACAATAAATATATATACAAAAATAAATAAAATTAATGAATAGTAGCACAGGATACAAAAAGGATACAATGAGATAGACATTCCATTTCAAACTGTTGACTTTATAGACAAATATTGCAATTAGGGGCTGAATCAATTAGAGGCAAATATAATGAATAAAAATCCTTACATAGGTACAGCTTCTGGAGGAAGTAAAAGCTACTCTAAAGTGCACTGAGTTGTTGTTGTTGTTTTCTGAAATTAGATATTATGTCTTTTATCACTCAGGTAAAAGAGTCTTCTGACTTCCATGCAGATGTACTGCCTGCATTTCAATTTAAAGTAATGATGTGAGCAATTTCACTCCATTACTTCCAGCTCCAATAGGTTTCTAACATTCACATTAATACCTACCCACAAAACATGGAAAGAACAAAGAATTCTAATTTGTATAATGAGCTTGAGTGAGATGGCTTTGCCTCATGGGTGAACACACTAAGTGATTTTAAAAAATTGTTAGAGCCCAGAAACATATTGTATGTCAACATCACATGCCATCCTGAGCAAACGTAATAGAGAGAAGCAAAATACTTTTAACCACACTGAACGTCTTATCAATATAAGGTTAAGGTTACTAGGGAAACCCATTCGTGTTTCCTAGTTTCTATTTCAGTAGTCTCAGATTAGTCTGAGTATCTTTCTATGAGAGAGTAAGGGAAGGAATGGGAAGGGGAAACAAAGAGGAGGCAACAATGCTTGATAAGAAATGTACTCGTTATCTTGCCCATGTAATTTTAACTCCTCTGTACGGTATTCTCACAATAAAAAGTAAATAAATAAGTAAATAAATAAATAAAAAGAAAACATTAGGCCAAAATTTCTAATCTTTTGAAATCAATTTGTGGTTAGTTTTATATATGATATCAATTGAATGTTTAAATTAACTGCAACAATGAAATATATCAAAAGAGCTCACTAGATCAAATGTCTGCAGTTGGAGCAGGATATACAGATTCCTACAGTGTAATCTGCTAAGACATTTTATAAGTGCTAGGTAGAGGTTTAGGTTATTTTTAAGATTAACACGAAAATGTATATTCTGTCAAATGATTGTACATCCTATCAGATGAATATAAAAATGAGCAGATTATATGCATTTCTGTCTATATTATATATTAATCACACTGTATATTTTTTCATGAAGATTGCTCAGCTCTTTAAATGAATGGTATATTTGTTCCTTTCAATCATAACGTATGTATTTTCTTAGTACTGTAGTACATATTATTAAGCATTTGAAAGCGGAAAACCTGAGTTCTAGTACCTAAAATATGTAAGTGTGTTTGGATACAACAAAAGAAAAAGAAAATGAGATGTACTCAAAAGCTTGTTCACTTTACAATTCATTTCTTTTGATGGCTTGCATACTAACAAGATTATAGTCCAAAAGTAAATGTAGGCAATGGCTTCACTGAAGGAGATGACCACAAAGGTTCCTGACCTAAACAAATATAGAAATGAACACAATGGGTAAGACTAAAGACGAAAGGAGCCACATGCAAGCATTCTACTGTAGTTGAGAACACAATCCCCAAAGGGTAAGATTTAAAGACTGAAAGTGAAATATTAGGCAAAATGGATGGTGAATGATTTGAACCAGGCTTCTCATAGACTGACAAAACATACACACACAAGGAATGAAAGTTAAAATCCATTACTTTACAATCTATTACTATTAACAGATTGGAATTGGTGACATCGATGCAAATAATTTTAGACACAAATTGCGTCATATAGAATATGTGCAGGTATGTGTGTAGGTTCCCTGGCTGAATATACATGCATTAACAGGGCCTGTACAAAAGCACAACTTAGTAAAAAGAGTCTATGTGCATTCTTCAGACCTTGATTACTGTTAACAGTTCTCAGGTAAAAGTAATCAGGGGTTGTTGGAGGAATAGCTGCCTCTGGGAATGGGCCAGCAAAGAAGAAAGAAAAGAACAGGGCATTTACTCCCCCAAACTGAAGAAGTACTAATGAAACAGATTCTTTTTGCTTTTAGTTTTACACTGATAGAGCTCTGTCTGTCAAAAGGACACAGGACTCTTGTGAAAGAGTTCCCAATGTAAAATCTTTTAAAAAATTAATAATAGTATCAATAGGAGATGATCACACAAAGTGTGAAATAAGTAAGACTTTCACATTAATATACATGATTAAATAAATAACAGACAGAAATAGTGAACCATGAAAGGAGCAGAAAGAACTTTGCTGGATGATAGAAGTGAGGAGGAGGGAAAGAGGTGGAAGAAGAATGAGAGGAAAAGGAGGAGAAGCTGGGAGTAGGCAAAGGACGGGGCAGAAATTTGTATCTTGGTTACAATCCTAGAGCACAGAAAGGACAGGAAATAAATCTAAAGGCATCAGAAAACCTTGGTCTTCTTTAGTGACATAACATTTCTAGTCTACTTTCCACAGACTACTCTCCACTCTCCTCACTCTCATGACTAATAATGCAGGAACAGTAGACAACTGCGTAACCACAGGTACCAGAACTCACAGAAAATGGAGATTTCTCAGGAAATGGATCATTCTATAGAGGATAAAATCTTAATCTAATTGTTTATGATGTTCTCTGTCTTTCCACAGTACATATTCAACATGATCAGACTTCTTCCTGATGGACTTAGTCTTCAGAAATAAAATAATTATTAGATGACTTTCAGAGATTTTCTTATGGCCCATGCCTCTACTCCAAATGATTCTAAAAGAACTATTAAGTTAAAAAATTCACGTATTAGCAATTATTCTCTGAAGTGAGCATTGCATTAGGCATATTATTAGCTCGCCAGGGACTCTATCATCCTATTTTTGTATGGTGACTCCTTACCCTTTGGCTTTATGTTTGGCTCTCTGAATCTAACCGGCTTCTTGTGGTGCTGAATTTCTAAACTGTTTCTTGCTGTGATGTGTTATGACACAGTACCTCAGATCTTTATAATACCATTGTCAAAGCCATGATAGATCTTCATAGCTATATTGATACAGAAGAGATATTGAAGATTTTGTACTGGCTGACTTCTTTTTATTCAAAGATCTCCCTTCAGATAAACACATGGCATAGCCCATGTTCAAATATTGCCGTGACGAAGGCATTTGTTGCTGACTGTACAAAATACACTAGTAGTTATAAAAACTCTTTTCCTTAGTGTGGATCTGGTGACTCATGTTTGTAATTCTAACTACTAGCCGGGTTGAGATCTGAGGATCTCATTTTGAAGCCAGCCCAGACAGAAAAGTTCATAAATCTTATTTCCAACCAACCAGCAAAAAGGCAGAAATAGAGTGTGGCTCAAATGCAAGCCTTGAACAAAAAAGGCAAAGGAAAGTTTGAGCTCCTGAACTCAAAACTCAGTTCCAGAACACACACACACACACACACACACACACACACACACACACACACACAAATAAACAACTCAAACTCATTATAGTATATATCATTGCTGTTATTATTATTTTTCTTTTTTTTTGTCAGTCGTGGGGCTTGAACTCTGGGCCTGGGTACTGGCCTCAGCCTTTCAGCTCAAGGCTAGTGCTCTACCAGTTGAGCCACAGTGCCACTTCCAGTTTTCTGAGTGGTTTATTGAAGATCAGAGTCTCATGGTCTTTCCTGCTCCAGCTGGCTTTGAACCACGATTCTCAGATCTCAGCCTCCTGGGTAGCTAGGATTATAAGCATGAGTCACCAGCACCCTGCATGGTGTGTTATTTTTATAATACTTGTTTATTTATTTATTGTTCATCTTATCCTTTGATCAAAAATTCAACAATGGCAAGCACTACCTCTTTGTCATTCCCTATTTTAATCTTAAACAAAATATACATGGTACAGGAAGTGCCAAAGATAGCATTTAGAGACTGCATATTTGTAAATAAATGCAGATTGACCTTTCTAAGATCCAAGTAAACATCTGTAAATCTGAAAGAAATATCGGAAGTTATTTTGCTTTGTGTAATCAACTCCCTCTACTCTCAGGGCATGCAGTTATATAGTCATCTTAAATAAACCCTGATTGAAGGCCTGTGATGTTGTCTGGTAAAGGAAAACCTGATTTCTATGTACAAACTTAATGACATCAGTATTGACCTCCCAATAGTTTTGGTCATTTTCTAGAAGCTGTATATGAACTTGACAAATTGCTACATGATTAATTGAACAGCTGACTGTTATTTTAATTTAATCAAACAAACAGCAAGTGTTTTTGGAAAATAAAATATATAATTTCCAAAGCCAAATATACCCTTAAAATATTAAGAGCTTTTATTTAAACTTCTATATCCATGCTTTATGTTCTTTAAGAAGTAAAAGGGGTTGAAATAAGATTAGATTAATATTGACAAATATCACTAACTTTATTTCATCCAAACTTTATCTGATCATGAGTAATGTGCACATATTCACAGGAGCCCCAAGATAACAGATTTTTCCAGAGGCCAAATTGCTCCTACTAAAATAATTTTCACAGGCTAAACTGTCACTCAATTTACAGCAGTGCAAAATGTGTTTCCCTTTTGGCAGTAAGCAATTTTTTTCATTAATAACCAAGATTGATCATTGTAAAGTTCTTTTATCTTTTAATATAGCACTGAGGAGCTCAAGGTAGTATCACAAGGTCAGAATGAATATAAAACCCATCTTTATTCAAAATACATTAACGAAGACAGTAGGAACATTCTGTGCATAGCCCAACAATGAAACACACCAAAATGTCAGAACTGCTTTAATTATGTGAAAGTACTGATTGTTCTTAACACAAATCAAATGTGTAACAAAAGAAATAAAATTACTTTTAGCTTCTTCACACACCTACTTATCTCACAAAATTTATATTTCAGGGTGTTTGAACCTTCTGTTCCTTTCCTTCTTATCCTGGATACTCTAGGCTTAAAGATGGCCTTCTCAGGTTTTTACTTATTTGTGGAAGGATCTTCATTTGGCCATTCCCATAAATATGACTCTTTTCTTATGAATAGCAAACATTGTCTAGTTCAATGTCTTCTGGTTTTTATTGTCTCGTTCTGTTTATAATAGCAACACACGCACACAATCAAATATCCTTAGACAGCATCCTCACATTCACTTTGGCCACTCATTGCCTTCCAGAGGGATGAGTGGACCCAGGACAGCAATATGCTTTTTGGTTAATTCATTCCAGGAGTCACTTTCACACCCTCAAATTCAACTTTAGAACTGAGGAAGGCAAAAGCTATTTTATAAAGCACATCAATATTATAAGTTCCAGCCCATGCACTGAAGGAGAGTAGAAAATGATAGAAAGTGCTCAAGCAGAAACACATATCAACATAGAAATAGGAAATGCCCATAACTAAGACTAATAATATCTAAGGCAGAATAACACCAAGAAAATTCATTTTTATTTGAAATTTGTTGTGCATCACAATTTACATAATTTAGGCCACTATGTTATGAGGGCAATTGTTCAGACATGAACTAAAATTTACAGCCTCTTGTGCCTGCTACCTACTCCCTCAGCTTATATATTGAAGTCATCATGGTGCTAGTTTTCACCAGTGGAATGTGGGAAGACACGGCTGAGTCTATTTGAAGGCATGGATTTTAAGTAGTTGTCAAATGGGTATAATAGATGATAAAGCCTAAGAGATGATGGAATCACATTATGAATGCCTTTGGAACATCCTGAACACCCATGAGTAAACTCAGCCAACTCATACACTGAGTGTGTTGTTACTTGTTGAAGAATGCATTTCTTTTTCTCCTTTCTTTTTTGTTCTTTGTTTCCCATTCCTCCCTCCCTCCTTTTTCCTTCCTTCTTCCTTTTATTCTTTCCTATTTTCATTCTTTCCTTCATTCTTTGTTTTATTTTGTCTCTTTCTTTTTCTCTCTATTTATTACTTTTTCATTATGATACTAGGATTTGAACTTAGTGTTTTGTGCTATTTTTCTATAGTGCTTTCTAATTGAGTCTGATATTTGTTCCAAGGCCAGCCTGGGCCTCAACCATCTTTCTATTTATGCTACCCATGTAGCTGAGATGACAGGCACAAGCTTCACACCCAGATTTTATTGGCTGAGACAGGGATGTAGGAAGCTTTTTTTCTTTTTTTCCTTATGCTGCCTTCAAGAAAGATCCACCTGATGTGTACCTCCTTAGTCTCTAGGATTACAGGCATGAGCCTCTGTAGTTGGCCAATAAAAGCTCATTTCTGTTACTTCAAATCATTGTAATTTAGGGTTTTGATGCCAACCTGTTGCACCCTCCTTCCCCTATAATTTATCTTTCGCCTATGGTTTACATCTCACTGTTAGAACATGCCAACTCTCAGGTCTTCAGTGCAGAATTATCTGATAATTGTAATCTCTACCAGTTTTTCCTTTCCCTGATTTCCATGTACTGTCTATCCAATATACTAGTGATTTCCAAAGCCAGAAAAACACTAAAATCATCCTGAGGAATTTCTACAAGTCATATTTAAGTCCCACTGATTCCCATGTCTTAGATTACCTGATGATGCCAATTTGGGAATCCCCACAATGTAAGATCCCTCATGCACGCAGATGTGAAAACTTCTGTAGAGAAGAAAATCAAAGGCTTAACTCTTTATTTTTTCTATCCTCCACTTGGTTTGGGAAATTCACAAATTATAAATGATAAAAAAGAATGTCAACTTATTTAAGTTGTTTACATCATGAGCTGTTTTATTTTTTCAAATTTTTATTGTGATTAAGTGGTTACATAATTTCCCAAATTTCACAGTATTGTGAGATAGTGATGCTCAGTTAAAGTCACAAACATATTCTAACTTTCCTGGAGCAAATTGTCTATCAGAGTCTATAACATTTATGAGTTTTATGAGCTTTGCGATACAGTTATTTCTTCCACATTTAGTCATATGTACATTTCTTTTGTTTTGCATAATATCAGCTGTTCCCTCTTTCCCACTTGTTCCCTCCCTCCCATCACTGCAATTAAGTTGCTTAGTTCATTTTGGTCAATGTCCAGTGCAGCTGATGGGTCCTGCTGTTGTATGTTTTTCCCTGATTCCCTCTAGTTCTGTGTCATCTTCCTGGTTCCCCTATGGTGTACACATATATACCTTACATGTGTTCAGCAGCATGAGGTTATTTAGTAGTGATTCGACCAGATGAGTGGAAGTCCTTTGTTTCTTCAGTCCTGTTAATTTTGTTGTATCACCTAACATTTTGGATTTAACATCCACTTATTAGGGAGACCATGTACCATTTGTCTCTTTGCTATTGGCTTACCTCTCTCAACAAGATTTCTTCTAGCTCCATCCATTTCCCTGCAAATGCCATTATTTTCACATTTTTAATGGCTGCATAATATTCCATTGTGTATAGATCCCACAATTTTTGGATCCATACATCTGTGGTGGAATATCTATGTTGTTTCTATATCCTTGCTATTGTGAACAGTGCTGCAATAAGCATGAGGTGCATGTGTCCTTGTATACTGGTTCCTGTTGTTCTGGATAGATGCCAGAAGTGGTATGACTGGGTCATAAGGGAGGTCAATATTTGGCTTTCTGAGGACCCTCCAGACTGCTTTCCAAAGTGGTTGTATAAGTGTACATTCCCACCAGCAGTGTAATAGGGTTCCTCATCCCCTCCAGCATTTGTCGTTGGCTGACTTGAGGATGTGGGACATTCTGACTGGGGTAAGGTGATATCTCAGGGTTGTCTTTATTTGCATTTCCTTCACAACCAGGGATGGTAAACATTTCCTCATGTGTTTCTTGGCCATTTTTATCTCTTCATCTGAGAAGTCTCTCTTTAGTTCCCTTGCCCATTTAGTTATTGGTTTGCTAGGTTTGACAGGGATTAGTTTCTTGAGTTCCCTGTATATACTGGATATTAACCCCTTGTCTGATATATTGCTGGTAAATATTTTTTCCCAATTAGTTGGTTGTCTTTTTAATTTTGTTGCTATAGCTTTAGCTGTGCAGATGCCTTTTATTTTAAGGTAGTCCTATTTGTTGAGTCTCTCTCCAATTTGTTGTGACCCTGGGACTCTGTTCAGGAAGTTCCTTCCTGTGTCTATAAGTTCAAGTGTCTCTCCTACTACTGTCCTGCAGTAGTTTCAGAGATTCAGGTTTAATGTTAAGGTCTTTAATCCATTTTAAGTTGATGTTGGTACATGGTGATAGGCTGGGGTCCACTTTTAATCGTCTGCATGTGGCTGCCCAGTTTTCCCAGCACCAGTGGTTGAAGAGGCTGTGTTTTTTCCATTGTATGTCTTTGGCTCCTTTGTCAAATATCAGCTAACTGTAGACCTGTGGATTTATTTCTGGATCTTCTATTCTGTTCCATTGGTCTTCAGGTCTGTTTTTGTGCCAGTACCATGCTGTCTTTGTTATTATGGCTCTATAGTAGAGTTTGAAGTTCGGCATGGATATCCCTCCCATGTTGTCTTTTATTCCCTAGAATTGTTTTGGCTATTCTAGGTCTTTTGTTGTTCCATATGAATTTTTGGACTGTTTTCTGTATTTCAGAGATGCACATCATTGGGATTTTAATAGGAATTGCATTGAATTTGTATATTAATTTTGGCAGTATTACCATCTTCACTATATTAAGTCTGCCTATCCAAGAGCATGGGAGGTCTTTCCATTTCCTAGTGTCGTCTGTAATTTCTTTCTTTGACTTTTTATAGCTTTCATTAAATAGTTCTTTTACATCTTTGGTTAGGTTAATTCCTAAACATTTTAATTTTGGGGAGGTTATTGTGAATGGGATAGCTTCCTTTATTTCCCTCTCTGCTTGTACATTGTCAGTGTACAGGAAGGCGACTGATTTTTGTGGGTTGATTTTGTATCCTGCTACTTTGCCGAAGTGATTCATGATTTCTAAGACTTTGAGGATGGAGTTTTTGGGATCATGAAGGTATAGTATCATGTCATATGCAAAAAGGGATAGTTTGACTTCTTCTTTCCCTATGCGGATCCCTTTAATGTCTTTTTCTTGCCTTATTGCCCTGGCTAAGGGTTCCAGGACTATATTGAAGAGGAGTGGAGACAGTGGGCATCCTGATTTTAGGAGAATTGGTTGTAGCTTTTCCCCATTAAGTATAATATTGGCTATTGGTCTGTCCTAAGTGGCTTTTATTGTTTTAAGAAATGTTCCTTCTATTCCTATTTTCTCCAGAGCTTTTAACATGAATGAATGTTGAATTTTATCAAAGGCCTTTTCTGCATCCATGGATATAATCATGTGATTCTTGACCTTGGCTCTGTTGATGTGTTGGATTACATTTATTGACTTACGTATGTTGAACCATCCCTGCATCTCTGGGATGAAGTCTACCTGGTCATAGTGTATGATTTTTTTTATGTTCATGAGCTGTTTTAATTGACCAATGAATAAAAGGCCTATCTTTCTATTGGATAAATAAGGAAAGGGGCTTTAGTTTTATCAATTATTTTGCTGCACTATTGTCTATAATGGAAAACTATAGTTCATGCACATAGGTACAAGCAGTTATCCACTGGTGAAGCAGCACCATCTGAAATCTATTCCTACTGAAACCCTTGAAGATAACCATCTTCTAGGCAGTGTATCTCCACTTAGAGCTTCCAAAGATGAATTCCATATGTATCTTATTTTAACTCAAACTAATTTATACCTGTCTGTAACTTTGGTGACAGATGACAAATACTCAAAACATACTTTTACTAATTGGAAGAAGAAATGGACTTCAGCTCATGTTTTCATGTTTGTAATCTTCATTAGTAAGTGACTATTATTTGAAGAACTGGATTCTATCTCATTTTAGAATTCATTATATGTCTCCCAGAGTTCCCAATGTGTGGGGGCTAAAAGGTCATGTAGTTTACTCCTCTCCTTATTTGTCAGGAGAAAGATTCCAGCTTCACAAGACTTTCACCAACTAATTTGTAGAAGTTCCTAGAAGGGTCTGCTGTTTGGATGCGTTGTGTGACAGAAGTTGAAGTAGCAAAGTAATTCATAGGGGAAGATTCTCATTTTGAGCACTAGAGTGAGGCACTTTTCATTATAGTATATTACAGGTGCCTTCATGGAAACAGTTTATACCAGAAGTATACCAGAAGACCAGTATTTAAAGATACCTTAACACTCCACCTATCTTCCTTCTCAGAAGCAGCAAAGTTTTTCACTGTCTGTCTTTCTGCTAAAGGACACTGTGTGTCCTTCTGCATTTATGGTCAAAATTGGACATTTGAACAAATTCTTCCTACTTGCATGAGAGTCTCATTTATAATCTCCAGAATGATACATATTTGCACAACAGAAGCTTAAAAAGCAATGAAAAGTATACTTACGTTTTAATGCCAATGATTTTTGTGTTTTCATTAAGCTATTTAAATTGTCATTTACATAATATGTAAGTTATTATAGACAGATAAACCAGTCTTCCATATCAGACATGAAGGTATATGGTTTAAACTTTACAAATTTTATAGGCCATATCAGGTATTAGATACAAATATAATCATAAACAATCTTTTTTTCCCAAATGTGGGGCTTGAACTCAGGGCCAGAGTGCTGTCCCTGAGCCTCTGTGCTCAAGGCTAGTGCTCTAAAACTTGTGCCACAGCACTACTTCCAGAGAAGAGTCTCAGGGGGAGTTTTCTGCCAAGGCTGGCTTCAAACTGTGATACTCTGTTCTCAGCCTTCTGAGTAGCTCAGATTACAAGTGTGAGGCACTGGCACCTGGATATGAACAACCAATCTTTTAATAATCTTTTTTTCATAAATATAATCCAGTTTCTCCACTGATCAGAACTTATATAAAATATATGTATTGTATTAGGAAGGTTGAATTTTTTATTATCTGAAAATATACCATAATTTAAAAATTATCTTAAATTCTGTTATAAAATTATTTAGATATGGTATTATTTTTAAACTTAGAGCTTCAATGTTTCTTTGCTGCATGCCCCAAGTAAGTTTCAACCTTAGCCAAATTTCTTTGGGGTGTTTCATATGCCCACTATCTTCATTTTGCTACAATGCCTGAAAGTTATTTTAAAATCATTAGTTTATCATTATCAATCCTACGATCTCCAAAAGTCAAGTAATAGTAAATCTGCCTTATTTTCCTAAGCTACTCTCCCTACCAGAGTTTTTGAAGAGATTCTTATTTTATCAAGAAATGAACGTCTAAAACAATTATAGTTTTTGCCTAGAGTCTAGTTTCTATGTTTCTGCATATTAGCCCCTTGTAATATTGTTTCAGCAGCCTCTGTCCTAGAGTTGCTCACTCAATGCACAATTATTATGATTTTGTCAATTAGGAAATGATTGGATGATGGAGTCTCCACTGGCCAAAAACACCATATTACCAAATATCACATTGAATATACCAGTTCCTTTTAATATTATGTCCACTAATCACTAAATGACATTTAACACAAAGCTAACAATATACTCCCATCTCTTTATTACTCTGACTGTTGTAATAAAATAATCTATCACTCAATTATAAGAGAGTCTCAATAGGTAATATTTCTCCATCTCTACATCATAAGAAGATATTCATCCGAGTTTGTAACTGATGTGTAGAGATTTTATAACAAAAGATTGATTTTATTAAAATAGATATTATTTACACAACTGCACCTGTCAAGTTTACAATATTTCATCACATTTTCTACATGCCTACTTAATTGTTGCACAGTAATATACTGCTTTCTTGATCCTTCTCCCTACAGAAAAACTGATATATCATCCATGTATTGTTAAACCTGGTGATCATTTTCAAAATAGATACATCATCCACGTCTTTGTTATCCTGGAATATAATTTTCCTTTCTGGCTTGAGAATAGTCCAAAATGTACAGATTTGTCCTGAACATGCTACAGAAGAATAGCACTTTCCTCTCAGAAAGCTTGGAATATTTTCAAAAGGATAGCAAAAATTGTAAGTCTATGAAGGGATCTTATTGTTGGATCATCACAAAATAATGTATTAAGGAAAAGTTATATCAGCTATATTTCAGCCTCTTGCATGGCTTACCTTACAAAATATTACATTGGGCTGTTGTGAGGTTCCACAAGTAAATGAATGTCAAAATCCTTTGCAAGCTATAAAGTACTTTACATATGTTAATTGTTCATAGAATTGAGGAAGTTGAAACATAGATGAAACAATCTGTAGACCCTACACATCTGCACGATTGCTGACAAACATACAATAAAGATTTCTCAACCTGTGAACACTAGACAAAACATCCCTAGTCCCATTTAAAAATGTTAAATTAGCTCCCACTGAACAGAATAAATTTTAAATAACTTTTTTTTCTTTGCACTATGATTAACATGTCCACATATAGATATATATACACAAGTTCAATGGTGCGAATGATTCCCACCCTCCTCTTTTTTTGCCCTTCTAAAATTTGCTAGCAGCCAACTCCTCTTCCTGTCAAAGCAATGGGATAGCTCAAGTTTTTGCAACAGGACATTTTGTTATGCAACTCAAAGACAAGAATGTCTTTATCTTTCCAACTCTCCAGCTTTATTTCTGCCAAAGAGCGGTAAAAGTGAAAAGGAAAATATTTGTGGGAAAATGAGTGAAAAAGAACGAGAAATGTAACAGATACAGATGGTATTACTCAAGTTAGAGCTTTCCTAATTTGAAAATTTTATTAGAATAAGCTGGTTAACACAGACCTTCAAGGGTGGTGGTTCCATAGGTTAAGGGTAACCTTAGTTTTGTAACCCTCAAAATGTGATTTTTGTTGGTGCCCCTTTAAAGAAATAAGCTCCTGGGAACTGATTCAGGCTCAGGGTAGCTTGTGTGAAGAGGCATTGGATTTGTTATGAAGGCAAGTGTGAGTATTCAGGACACCCTAGAGTTGATGGCATCTGTTCCATGTATTGCTTCTCTCTGGAAACAAATCTGCATGAAATGCTAAGTTATAATAGAAGGCTACTTAATTAGCATGAAAAAGGAATCCGTAAAGATCAATTCAGTCCAAGTGTGGTTCTTACTATATTCCAAATATTGCTGAGCACCAAATATGCAAAGATGAATAAGATAAGAACTATGCACTGCAAGATGATTAAGTGAGGAACCAAACAATCAGGGTTACCAACTGCATGTAGCTGAAATTAGGGCATTTGTTTGTCTGTGTATGCAGAATGAGTGTTTATTAACGCAACATGAGTTGTCTGAAGAATTGTTACAAAGCAAGCCTAAGGCCCAATATAAAGGAAAGTTACCCAAAACCACCTAGGAAGAGAAATTTGGTGAGGACATCTCTGCTACCTTCATTATTGGTAAACACTGCTCCTTGTCCTGTCTAGATCCACCTGAATAGTCTGAGGCTGCTACCTCTCTATCACCACCACTCTTCTGACATTAGCCCCAGCAGTGTGGGATATTTTGCCACTCATGCTGAGTTCTATTAGATTCCCATAACTCTTGGGCTGCAACAATGACCCAAGTAACTTACTTACCAGCATCTAACCTCTAGTAGAACGTGGACATGGTAATGCCTAGCACTTCCAATTTCCATATGATCGTAGGCATTGGTGTCCTTAAGATAGGTAAATTTCATAGAAAAAAGAAAGAATTTGATTCCACACAACATGAAAAATGAGGAATGAAATCTTCCACAATTTCCACTTAGTAAGGGAGGTAGACTACCTTAAGTACTTACAAAAGAATCAAAGAATTGCCAAGATCATTTTCTTAATTATCATCAAGTATTATGATAATCCTATGCATCCATCTCCACTAAAGACAAGGCACAAAAGCAACAAGAACTGAAATTAATCTAATGAATACATTGTTCAATGTATCCTTACAAGGTGTCAATTATTTTCCTATTTTGAAGCTGTAGATGCTCAGGCTTAATCAGATTAAACAATTTTCTCAAGTTTGCTACCGATAACTAAGCAGAAGAGAATGATACACAAGCTAATTCTGATTATAAATCATCTTGTAGTATATCCAGGTACTCCAGAATGTACTTTGTGTTGACCAGCCCCATCACAAGGACTATCTCAAAGCTGAACACTTAAGGTTGACTGAGAAATGTGAATGGCTTTAGCTATGGACTTCGATGTCCACTTTGAGTCTTACCTTCAATAGCTTTCTTCTCATGCACATGGATGAATTGACACCTTCAAAAACAAAATCCAGCTGCACACAAAGGCAAAATTCCAGTTTAAATATACAAGTGTAAAAAATCATACCTAGCTGGGTGCCAGTGGCTCACACCTGTAATCCAAGCTACTTAGGATGCTGAGATCTGAGGATCACAGTTCAAAGCTAGCACAGGCAGGAAAGCCCATGAGACTCTTATCTCCTCCAGAAAACCAGAAGTGGCCCTGTGGCTCAAGTGGTAGAGCGCTCCTTGAGCTGAAGAGCTTAGGAAAAAGCTAAAGAGCTCTCCAAATCAGTCTAGAACACAAGAATTCAACATATATCAAAGAGAAAGCACACTCAAAAACCATTGCATCAACATCAGTAGTAATCCTTTGTAATCTTATGATATTTGATTCATTTGATTTAACTAATTTTCCCCATTAGCCAGCCTAGTTTGCCAAAATTCTAGGATATCACTGATTGTTCAGCCTCAGATAATTCCAGGCTATAAACTTACAAAGTAGTTCTCATGTTTTAGAAATTTATCATAGGCCATTAGTCAAACTCAAGATTTTTTTTCAAAATGAAAGGAAAATGAGAAAAAAAACTATATCACTTCTCTCTCTCTCTTTTTAACTAAAAATTCTTCCCATCCACCAATGTGCTGTTTTAGGACATGCTTTCAATGTAAGCATCATGGTATAGTGAAATGCATTTCACCTTGACTGCATAAATTGCATTAGAGCATTAAGCACAGTGAGTGGATGGAACAGGGTAATTACCTTTGAGAGCCCAACTATTTTCACACCACCTAAGGCAGGCCAGAACATTGCTGTTACAACCACATACTGAGGCTATTGTTAGAAATTCTGACTATGTGTATCTTCATTTAGCAACTTTGACTATGAAAACAAAGGTCCTCCCAACCAAAACAATAGTCAAAATAACCTTTCCAATTGAATTGTTCCTTGTAATAATGAAATGGTACTTCATGGAGGCCGTTTGCTGTATTTGCAGTCATTTCAGCTTGTGTTCTTCTCAGTGAAACCATTTTGCATGCCTTTAATAGAGATCCTTTTTAAGAGTCAGACTACTTGGCAGCGTTCACAGTTGCCTGGGCTCATTTATTTATCTTAAAAGCCATATCTATGAGATTATTATTAAGAGGACAAGAAAGTAGAGGGATCACAGTGGTCCATGAGCTTCTAGTATGGTGTTCTCTCCAGAGAAATTTTCTTTGGTCCACTGACTACACCTGACTGGAACAAATGGGAAGATTGTCAAAATTCACCTTGATATCCTTGTGTTTCCCAGCCAACCTTTCACAAAGACTTGGGTGGTGAGCTTAACTGCAAACCTGGTTTAGCTTGGCTGGCACTTGGTATTTTGAGAAAATACTCAAAGGTCCTTCCTGTCATAAAACACTGGATAGAGGAAAGCTAGGAAAAGCCCGAGCTTAATTTTGTGAATTTGCACTTGCAAAAACACATATCTTCACCAATATTAAGAAGACTTGAGAATTTGGCTCTAAGCAAAATTCCACTCCTGGGATAGCGAGGACTGAATGCAGATCTCTGCTGTGGGCAAAACCTCACTATTCTTTCGAGACAATGGAGCTTTCTGTACTGAAAATGGTGGCACTCTGCACACAGAGTGGCCACAAGCCAGTCCCCAGTTTTCTTCAGTGGATCTGCCAGATTGGCTAAGGGAGAGAATATTTTCATTCAGACTGGCAACATGTCTGATGAAATTCGGGGGGGGGAATTAATCCAGTTAACTTAAAAAAAATATAAAAGTTAACGATGGCCCAAAAGCTCAGAGAAAATCCGTTACATTGCTTCAATGGAGCATAGTGTGGAGTCCCATATTTTCTTAAAATCTGTATGAGAACTAATCTGTCTGTAACTTCAGCTTTTCAATGTGCTCGGTGGTTGAGATCAGGGCTTCTCTAACATAACTGTTGTAGACAATTCTTTCCTCGAGACATTTGTTCAACAGTAGACACGTATTCAGAATTTGGGGGATGAAACCTGAGATTGCATGTGATAACAAGCTCTACGTAAAGCTGCTGGTCTGTCCTCCATACTTTGAATAGCAAGGATGACAATGTGCCAATTCACGTAAGGAACAGATACACAAATATTTGATTCATCTAATTAAAGAATATAGCTGAGCTGGTATCAGTGGCTCATGTCTGTAATCCTGGCTACTCAGGAGGCTGAAATCAAAACAGAAAAGCCCATGAGACTCTAATCTGCAATTAACCACTGAGAAGCTGAAAAGGGAGCTGTGTGGGGTTCAAGCGGTGGAGTACCTTGCTTTGAGCAAAAGAAAAGAAGCTTAATGATTGTGCTGAGGCCCTGAGTTTAATCCCCAGGACCAGGTTGCGCACAGACACATGTACTCACATGTACTCACATCTTCCCACAGTGAGCTTTTTAATGTACACGCATTGCTATGGGCACACACACAGAGGCGGTGCCCACGCAGAGAAACACATACCTAAGGGCCACATGTGAATATGCACGTATACAGATGGGCATGAACAACAAAAACAAATATATACACCTGGAGGGACAGTCAGACACACAGACCTCTATAGATATAGCTACAGATCATACAAAGCAATAGGCATAGGGTACACACCTTCCCAAAGAAAGCTGTCCACACAAATATCTATAGACAGAAGCATGACCCAGACACAGATACAAAGCACCTGTACACCCTCCCTTGCCTAGCACATACGTCTAGTTTATAAGATCCTACAGCCAAGTACAGAAGCTCTTTCCCACTCTCTGCTCCCCACACACACACACCCAGTCCCCCAGCCACAGGGCAGACAGCTGTATCCTCCCAGAGGTGCACACATGTATACAGGTCAAATAATAACATTGCCATTTTTGATCACAGATACAAACAAAAATTATTTAAAGAAAGACAGGAGTCCAGGGGAGAGAGAAAGACAAAGGCTAAGGAAGGAGGAAAAGGGGCGCCCGTGCGCACACACACACACACACACACACACACACACACACACACACACACACACACACACACACACGAGATTAAAGGGTAATATAACCAAAAGAGGTCACATCAAGGTATTCTTCTCAACAACAAAAATTGCTATACACAATAAATTGGATGAGGGGGCTGGGAAGGTGGCTCAGTGGTAGAGGGATTGCCTTGCATGCATGAGGCCCTGGGTTCAATTCCTCAGCAACATATAAGCAGAAAAGCCGGAAGTGGCGCTGTGGCTCAAGTGGTAGAGCGCTAGCCTTGGGCACAGTGCCCAGGCCCAGAGTTCAGGCCCCATGACCGGCAAAAAACAAAATAATAAAAAATAAATAAATTGGATGGATTTCTATATAGGACCTTACACTGAGTGAAAAAATCAGTCCCCAAAGTGACATACCATTCGATTGTATCTATACAGCATTTTTTTTGTTTGGGTTTTTAATCTGTACTTTTTTTGTCTTTTTTTTTTGGTACTGAGGATCAAACCCAGGACATTGCGCTTGCTAGGCAAACGCTTTGCCACTGAGCTACATCCCAGCCCTCTATATAGCATTATTTGAAATAATACAATTTTAGAAATAGAAGACAGATTAGTGTTAGTCAGGGGAAAATGTAGGTAGAGGCGTGGGAGGAAGGTGAATGCAGGAATTGAGTCAGAAGATAAAGTTAGACAGATGAACAGGGAAATCAGAGTCCAATGCAATATCTCAGCCTCAAAGATGGCAAAAGCAGTATTTAGAGCCTCTATTGAACAACTATATTACCTTTAAATTAGTCTTAAACTCAGCCTATTCCTATCCACATCATCTCCTATGGAAATGTTTGATAAATTTTTCCTCTGTAATCCATCTCCAGACTCTCACAAGGATAAATATGTTTCTGCACCACAGATATTTCTCCTTTTACTTTTACCAACACATCATTTTTTTCTGGTACCAATGTGTCCATCTCCTGAAGGTTAAGCTAGGCAAGGCAATCTGTCAGACAGATTCCAGTTACCCAGCCAAATCTATTCCATGGCTTCCTCCCAATGTTCTGTACACCATGAACTTGACCTCTATGGATAATATCAATGCACTCCATTGTCATCTGGCTCTGAGTTAGATTCAGCCAAGGAGCTGGTGGTCAGACAAAGGGAGCCAAGTTAGTCTGGGATATTTTCTTTCCTGGTTCCCTCCTTGAGGAATCTCTGTGTTCTGGCTATTTTGTGTAACCAAAAGCTGTGACTTCCATCAGTCATCCTCCACACACAACCCTCTTTGTCTTCAGTTTCAATAGCTGCTTCCTCTACTTATCCCTTCAGGGAAGAGTGAGAATGGTACTCCCATCCTGACCACCCTCAGTGAATATTCTGTTCCATGCAGCTTCCCCTTACCTCACTCAGACCTTCGTAAATGCTCGCTTTATTAAATTCTCTACAATTCTTTTTTTAAAAATTGAGTATGCCCCTCTGTTTCTGATTGATACTCTCAGTGGATTTTTGTTTCATTTTTGTTTATTGTTACCAGATATTTGTTTTCTTAACCTCCTTCTCAGCTAGGAGTGGCTGAATGATGCAGTTCTCCTTAATGAAACATAAAGGGACATCGATGAAGGAGTTATGGGATTGGTTTTACTCTTAGTAAAAGGAATGGTAACTTGAAGACAGATGTTTGTCCTTTCAACTCCCTTCATCGTTTAGATCTTTGAGGAGCAGGACATTGGCTGACTAACCTGTAACCATGGAAGCATCAGCCTGTCAGTAAAAGCAAACACAGAGGACAAAGAAGAAGGAAGACTGTCAAGATTCTGGGCTTGGATGGCATCATGGATCTACAATGTCACTTTTACCTATGGTATTTAGATTTCTTGTTAATAAAGCATTATGTTCTTCCAAGGCTAAAACTTCTGTCAATTGGGTTTGTTTTATCTACAAATAAATAAATAATTCATAACTGATGGAGCAATCTATAATTACTGCAAATATGGCTTTGCCACTTCCTATTTAACATACATGTAGCATATAACATATATGCTACATGTGTTCTATGACATATTTGTAATGAGTGTTGTGTACAGTATATGTGTACATGTATGCTGCCATCATCTACAGAATGAACATTTATGAGGACGTACATCCTCTGTTAGTCTACCCCTGGCAACTTCTCCACCTCAGTATATTTTATCGCACATTCCTATAGTTTCTCACCCAAAGCTTCTTTTTCTTTGACTTTGTGTCCTTATATTAATTACTCTCCCTGGAACATCTGTTCTGCCAGAAACATCTGTCTTATCTTCTTTCTCTAGCTTCTCTCTTACTCATATCCAAAAGTATAGTGGGGGGAAAAAAGGACAGCATTTCTTAATCACAGAGAACAAAACTTTGTCCTGCATTGTTGGAGTGGTATTTATGGTATGGATTTGGAGAGGTGTTTTAACCTATTTTGCATTACTACAACATAACGATAGCTGTTAAAGAAACACGATTTATTTTGCCCATAATTTTAGCGGCTGTAAAGTTCAAACAGTGTGGTACTGGTGAGTAGTGACTGTCACCACTGTCCCTTACACCACATGACAGAGAAGCAGGGAGAGAAATGGCATGATGCATGTAAGGTGGCCTAGCTACGTAACGATCCACTCTTAATAGAACCAATGGAGTCAGCTTAGGGATACTCCTTCAGAATGTGGTACCCCTGATATCTAATTACTCCCCTCAAGGACCCCACTATCTTAAATACTGTTATATTAGGGAATTAAGCTGCAACATGAATTTTGGTAATGACAAACTGTATCCAAACCATAGTAGCTACATAACAGAAATCTGTGAGACTAGACTTATGAAAAGTGAGTCCCAGTTGCCCTATTGGAGTCTTTTTGAAGAATGGGCAACTCAGTTTACATCAACGACCCATTATGGACAATAGAGACTTAAGAGTGACTTTGTAGAACTCTAGTACCAGAATGAAGGCCTTCTTCCTGCTTCTCTATTTCAGCAACTTTCAGTTCCAAATCTAGGGTGAGATGCATTTGGTTTGCTGCGCTTATAACAAGTGCTGATTTTCTAACTAGCAGACTCTCAAGAGGAAGTATCTGATGTTTACATGGGCTTTGGAGAAATTAAGAATTTTTTGAAGTTATTTTTTTATTGTGAAAATACTGTACAGAGGGGTTACAATTACATGGGCAAGATAATGAGTACATTTCTTATCAAGCATTGTAGCCTCCTCCTTTGTTTCCCCTTCCCATCCCTTCCCATCCTCCCTCCACCCCCCTCCCAGAAATTAAGAATTTTATATCAAGAAATTAACCTAATAAAAGAAGATTCCAGTGATAGTTTAGCTAAAAGCCTTTTATATAACCAATACCTTTTCAATAAATGAGCTAAGTGGAATTGTACATGTAGAAATTAGATAAATTGGAATATAGAGCATATAGCTACATTTAGATCAGCATTTTATAATGAGAATATATAGTGCAGATTATGTGCATTATTCTATTTTTTTCTGGGAGCTCCATTAAAAATAGGGGAAATTAAATAGATAAAATTAACTTTGAAAACATGTTTAACTTAATATATTCCAAATATTTTAATTTTAGAAATTAGTAGCAAATTACTAATGTCAAATTTTTACACTAAACTAATTCATAGGAATTCAGTGCATGTTTTACACTTACAACACATTTCTATTATCCATATTTCAAGAGCTCAATAGCCATTTGCATCCAGTTGTTCTCAGGTTCAATAGTGCAAGCACATCTAGACAAACACAGCCACTAAAGGGGGCCAGGAGAGCCATGGGTCACCTGTCCAGTATCCAAGTGTCATTCATTTATATTTAGCAAGAGAAGGTCCCAAACTCCTGGCTAATTCTTCTTTTTTTCTGGCTTAAAATGCTACCTAACATATTTACTTAACACTCTGCTGTGAGCTATGAGTGATACAATAGACCTTTTATGGGCAAACTAACTGAGTTAATAAAGAATACAATCTTTGATAGATTTATCAATTAAATTATTGAGTCTGGGTAGCTTGAGTATTCTTGTAGCATTTAACTGATATGTTTAGAATCTATGTTTTAAGTTTCAAAATGCTTGTGCTTACACAAAGATCATGGGAATGTATAAGATGTCCTAAGGAGAGAGCATACAGTCGTGTGAATAGTTCAAATATGGGTCCTAATGACTCATCAGCATTTAAGATGAGACAAGAAGATATGGGTGTACATAATGGTAAAAAAAAAACAAACAGTTGGGAAAAATAGCTTTCAGAAGCCAACCATCTCAATTGCAAAATTATATTCTTCTTGGAAAGCTAACTGAAGTTGCATTCATTTCCCAATTTTTGTTCACTAGTTCTACTGAAAATCACTGTCAAAGGAAAACTAAAATTAGGTACTCAATAATCACTAACATCTTCTACTTGTTCTTGGTCAATTCTTACTGCCTTGTCACACAAAATCACTTTGGAATTTTCTCTTTCTCCCATTTTATTCCTTGTCTCCTGCCTTGGCTGATTTGCCTATTACATCAAAGGAAAAAATAGCAGGCTTGAGGCTGGAACCCCTCTCCCTACCTTAATAGCTTCTCCCACAAAAAATTTCTTTGTTTCTTCTGTATGTTCTTCCTCCAATGTATATCTCTGTTATCACTGTATTTGATTTTGGTATCTTCCATCTTGAATATACATTTATCTAACCTGGGGACTTGGGGAGGGGAATAACAAAATGCTGAAACAAGGACACTGGATAACCCATTGCAACAGTGATACTCACAAGACACTATGATGGAAATGAAACTTATAACTTTGGGGTGAGGAATGAGAGAGGTAGGGGATGGAAGGGATAGTGGGAGAAAAACAAAGGAGGGGATAACAATGCCTGACAAGAGAGGGGAAGGGGTATAGTGGAATGTTTAAATGGGGATACAGGTTGACCAATTGTGACAATGAGATATATAGGACACTATGTTGAAAATGAACTTTACAATGTCAGGGAGGGGAGGGGTTAGGGAGGTGAGGAGAGAAGGGATGGTAGGGGAAAATCAAAGGAGGAGACAACAGTGCTCGATAGGAAATGTACTCATTACCCTACTCATGTAACTGTAATCCCTCTGTACAGTATCTTTATAAGAAAATACAATTAAAATAATTGATCCATATCTACCTGTTATTTGTTGAACTTTGAAAGTTTCTAAGAAGTGAAATGACTGTTTTTGCTTTATTGTGTTTTGTTTTCATTGAATGGACCTTATCCTAGTTTGGAGCTAAAAGACAGATCCGAAGTCAGGGACAGTGTAGAACAAAAAAAGCAATCACCTCCATCATTAAAGCATTAAAGAATGTGCCTTAGGCCTGTGGTCAGTTGGGCATAAAGTTTTTTATTCAACTATCACATTTGCTCTTTCATTTATAGTCAGGTTTCTCGAAACTCCCTTGTTTCTCAATCCCTACAACATTTCATGATAGAAGACAATGTGGCTTTTGATCCAGTTTTGCTGGTGACACTTCTTACAGATGTTCTCCATTCCCTCTGCTGTTGCTCAAACCTAGGGAGACCTGCCAAGTCTTATCTCATTTGACCATTGAATATTTCTCAGTATTGAGTGCTGTGACCTTTATGCAACTCCCTTCTGTGTTTCGTTGTTGTTGTTGTTGTTGTTGTTTCAAATTCTCTTGGCTGATTTTTCGTAGCTTTGCGAGACTCCTTTCTCTAGCTGTCCTATAAATATTTTCCTTTCCCAGATAAATCATCCATTCTGTTCTCAACTATGTTATTCACTCCTTTCTGCACATACTCTGAGGTCATCACATCCACCCCTGATGTTTCTGTCACTATTTTCATGTCGGTTCATCTCCCAGCTTTTAGTACTTCTTGTTCTGGATACATTCTTCAGTGATCTTTCTGCAAGCTGGTTGTGATCATGATTAAAACTTTTCTTTCATTCCAGATATAAACACTTACATCCTTCTCCTTGTGTTTTCTTGGTGTAGAATGTAAACAAGTATAACTGTTCTGGCTAATTTGTACTCCTTCTTGCCATGATTGCTAAGACAGGAGGGCTGATTCATTTATCCTTAGTGAACTTTGACTCCTGAGTCAGCTCCCTGGGAATCCTCATCTGATGAGAGGAGATGCATTCCTACCTGCTCTCCTGCCAGGTGCTAAGTCATTGCCTTTCCAGAAAAACTTGAACCTTTACACAGTTTGGTTCAAGAAAAAGTTTGTAGACCACAAATTCAAGTCATTTTCTATTGGCTCACTTTGGTACATATTGCATACAATATCGAGGCCATTTTCCTGACTTCTATCTTCTGTTAGAGTGATGATTTGGTAAAGGAAGACACGTGGCTACGGAAAACAAAAAGCTGGATAACTGTGAAGGAAATTCTAAATCTTCCATTACTCAAGTTTTCAGGTGAGAAATGTCTGTTGCCGTTTTTGCAGCTTTCTCCATACCCTTCTACACTGAGGGAAAATCAAATCACTTACGTATTAGGTGACACATTCTGGACTCATAAGACATCATTCCTCCTTCTGTGTCTTTTGGATCCAGTCACCTGTAGAGATTAAACTTTGTGACTCACTGTCCTCCTACAAGAGGAAGCTGCAACTTAGAATATTTTATTTAACCAAGTAGAAGAGTAGAAAACCCAATTAGTCACTAACTACACAAAGAATATTTTCATAGCATTTTTTAAAATCTTTTTTTTGTACTTGTACCAGGGGTTGAATTGAGTATTACACACAGCTGATGCTCTACCACTTGAGCCACACCTTTAATTACTCCAGCATGTTTTACTAGCCACTTGGAGATAGAGTTTCTTGGACTTTTCTCCCAGGGCTAGTTATGAACCATGATGCTGCAGTTTCAGTTTTCCTGAGTAGCTTGGCTTATAAGTGAACCACTGGTACCTGGATTTTTGTTGTTGGTTGTGGGGCTTGAACTCAAGGCCTGACCTCTTTTGCTCAAGGTTAATGCTCTACCATTTTGAGCCACAGCCCCATTTCCAGGCACCTGATGCTAAACTCCTCTGAGAAAGAAATCTTATTTCTTGGATCATTTGGATCATTGAAAACACTTGAGATTTCCCATAATTTGCATTCTTTCATATGAAGTATGGACCACTTGATTAAAATGTCTAAAATGAGATGATAGCACTGCATGGCAGCTTGTGAGTCTTGATAAAAGATTATAGATATTCATAATTAACTACAGGCACACAGCTTAACAACCAAAATACCATAGCCATATTTGCTCATCTTGCAGGCTGACATAATAAGACTATATTGATTATTTTAGCCATGAGACAATCTATTTATAGGCCACAGAAATATATATGTCCTTAATTGGTACAGTAAAAGGCATCAAAAAGATTGAAGGATTTCTCAAATGCAACTCATAAATTCTGACAACTTAAGCTCAAATTTCATCCTATTATGTAAACTTGGCTGCAAATAAAATAGTATTTGCAAGATCAGAGAGGTCTTTGTCCAAGTTGATCACTTAAACACAGTGAGAAACAATTTACATAACTTGGTTTATGTCTATAATCCTGATATCTCAGGAGGCTGAGAACTCAGAATCAAGGTTCACAACCAACCCTAGGCAGAGAATCTGAGAAAAATATGGTTATTTGGCTTTTAACTCCAAGTTGAAAGTGAGAAGCAAAGACATTGCACAAGTCGTAGAGTCTGGTTAGGAACCAAAAATTCAAGCTAAAGCAGGAGAACTTGAGTTCAAGCCCCAGTACTGGTTTTCAAAAAAGTGTGAAATAGTTGACATAACATGCCTCAGCCAACTTTGGAGCTTCAAAACCAGACATTTTAAAGAAGATCCTAGAACTCTGGGAAGCAAGGACAAGAACTAATAAATTAATTTGGATAAAGTTAATTATGTTCATTCTCTTTGTACTTCACTTTCAAAAATTCTAATTTCACTCATGCTAAAAAAAAGTAATCAAAACAGGTGATATGATTTTTTTATGTTTTAAATTTTAAAAATCCCATCTGTCACTAATTACATATTTATTTCATTATGCAGCACTATGAAAATAATTACTTGAGGTTTTTTGTTGACAATTTAGAACTTAAAGTAAATACTAATTATTTTTGTTATAACTATGTATTAAATTAAATAATTCACTACTAGACATTTTTAGGCTTCAAATAATTTTAATAGAGCCACATAAGAAAACAATTATGTAATTAGTGACACATCTGCCAATCTTAGAGTCCATCTCAGAGACTATTTGAAGACTTTTTTTCCCTTTCATTTCTCCTCTTTTTGGAAACAGAAATGGCTACTTCCACTGCACATTCCAGCATTTTCTAATGATGTATGCAGCCTGTCTGGCCAGTTGCTTGGCTCAGTCACTCTATCAAAGTAGCTTTGACACTTAGCTATTAAGTCATGCTTACAACTGTCATGGCCTTGAGTTGAAGGAAGTTATCTAGAAAACTATGGTGATTTCTACTTTAAATTAAATTGCCTCAGAAATTAAAATATCTTCTCCAAACTCCAACCAGAAGTTGCTATGAGTTCCATTTGGAACTTGTGCTAATAATAATATTTTCTGGAATAATAACAACAGGTTTGGATTTAATTAAATATGTTGCTCACTGAAGCATCTGTTTTAAACATTCATGAATGGCAGTTCCTATGGGAGTGTTTGCACTCTATCACACTATCCTAACGTGTGTTTTGGAATTTTCAAATAATTAGTTGGTCTTTGTTTTCAGAGACTTATCCAGGATATAAAAGCAATCTTTCCCTCAAATCACATTGATAGATGGAAACCAGTTAGAGAGAAACAATAAATCACATAAGCAGGCTTTGTGAAACAGTTGTGAAATGCATGGTATTAAGAGTTAAGTTTTTCTCATGTTCACACATAATTCCTATGATCATTTATGAGAATTATTCACTTATCAAGCGCAGGACACATCCCTTCCCAATTAGGATAAGCTGCTTTTGGCGAAAAGCCATTAAAAATATCAGAGATGAAGCTCCAAAGTGTATGACTAAACATTTAAGATTTGGAAACCACCTTTGAAATAACGATTGCTACCATGGTTATTTTGGAAATATGACAGGGGTAAAACATTTCTCAATTCATGACTTATTTTCCACCCAAAGAAAGTTGCATGGCAAAGGAATGTTTATCAGTTGAAATTATTCCTTATTAAAATGAATATTTAAAGTTAAGATCCATACAAACATGATCAAGTATCTTTTATTAATAAAGCACAAAGACTAGTACCAGGAATGCAATATATAGCATATATTTGTTGACTGAGCAGGGCGCTAGTGGCTCACACCTGTAATCCTAGCTACCCAGGAGGCAGAGATCTGAGGATCCTGGTTCAAAGCCAGCAGAAAAGTCCGTGAGACTCTTATCTCCAATAAACCACTAGAAAATTGGAAGTGGCACTGTGGCTCAAGTGGTAGAGTGCTCGCCTTGAGCTGAAGAGAGCAGGGACAGTGCCCAGGCCCAGAGTTCAAGCCCCACAACCAACCAAAAAATAAAATAAAATAAAATAAAATAAAAAATAAAATACTTGTTGACTGAACAAGACTAACATAGCCTTTGCAAAATTCAGCAATCATTTAAGATTTTACTACTAAGTGCTAGATACCACTTCTTACTGAGGTAGTAAAGATGACATATTTAAATGTGTACATTTGTGTTTATATTTATATAATTTATATATACATTATTTATACATATACATACATATATGAAAGGGAAAAATTGATTTTATTATGCTTTTGAATGTTGCACAATATCTGAGATGATGCTAAACAATTTGATATGATGTCAATATACGATAAGCAAATGGACAGGAAGCTTGTGTGGTTAGAAATTAGAAGAAGATTATGGGACGCGTGATGCATAATATTTATAACAATTTAGTCTATAAAGACATGCTGATATTTTGATGGAAGTTAGGTCATTCAAGAAACTTGAATAAAAGATAATATAAAGTATTTCTAGTCCAGCATGGTCCTATAATCCATAATCCCAGCGACTCATGAGAAGATCAAGAGGATCTTGGTTCAAGAACAGATCAGACAAAAGGTTAACAAGACCCTTTGTCAACCAATAAAATAGGCATAGTGGCAAATGCCTAGGAGGTTAGAACCACATGACACATAGATATGAAGATTTCAATCCAAGACTAGCCTGTACACAAGGGCAAGACTATCTAAAAAATAACAGAATCAACAAAGGCTGGAAGTATGGATGAAGTAGTACAGCTTGCTTGTACATCAAAAAAAAAAAAGGGCCTCAAACCTAAGTATTTCTAGCAAATCTCACTACTATGCATACATGTAGGGAGCCGAGGCGAGACTCCGCCCACTCCCTTGCAGCTTTGAGGTAACCACCCCAGACGGTGCTTGGCGGGACGCCTGGGCTGTGCGCGTGCACGAGCCAGGTAGAGTCCCCAGCCAATCCCATGACACCTGGTGATGGTGAAAGGCAGGCGACCAACAATAGAAAGACCCGCGTTCCGATTCTCCTATATAAGCGGCTGTGTTTCGGGTGCACGCTCTCTCGCGCCCAAGCTCTCCTACAACTAAAAGGCTCTCCAATAAAGCGTGATCTGAGAAGACTCCTGGTGTGGTGGTCGTTTTTCCTCGCTGGTCGAGTAGACGGTCGCTACACATACATATATACATTTGTGTGTGTATCTGTGTAGTATGTCTGTATTTACCTAAGCATTCCCTATATAGAAATGAATTACCTACAAAAACGATTAATATTGTGCACTGTTTGGAAATTTAGTAGATAGATAACTTTGGAGAGATAATATAGAGTGAGTGTGCAATAATGTACATGGATAGGCTGAACAGAACCATGATGTGTTATGTGTGGGTTTCTCTAGTTAGGCTTAGGTTATGTCTGTCCTTATGCTATACTGTCCACTAACAGGAAAGGTAATAAGGCATCACATCGAATTTTAAGTTTTAGATTCTGGCTTGGTGCTCCCAATCCCAGATATGGCAGTATGACCCATACTGGACATTCTAAGCATATATTTAACCATCTGCCAAGTAATGGTTGTCTGTCTCTAAACTAATCTAAGAGCCATATACACTGCCATATTCCTCAAGCAAAATGGCCAAGAGGGCTTCTTATGGGAAAGAAGCATTTTGGACATACACTGTTTTATATTTATAAGTGAGAAAGCTAGATTTTGCCATCTGTAAGATCACTATATCTTTGTAGCTTCACCTTCTTTTCTCTCTCATTGTACAAGAGACCATCAATATGGATTAATTGTGCCTGCACTCTACCTACTTCCCAAACCCCTCTCCTTTCTTGTGGTTCCCATCAATCTGAGCACCAAGGCATCTCTTGAGGCCTTGGTACCTTATTAAATCATTTTACTTCTATGTGTAGTAAAAAATGTGTGCACATAATTGGGGCTCAAGGGGTACTGACCAAATGAGTGAAAAAGTGGGGTAGCATTTATACCACAAATAAATCACGTCTTCATAATTTCAAAAAAACAAAAAAACACTGTAAGATAATAGCTTCCCTCCATAACAATTGTAAACTGGTCATATGAACTTGTAAAAATGTATAAGCTCATTTATTCCCCAGGCAAACCATGACACCATAACACAACAATAGCTTAGGACATCTATTGAGGGCTTTATATATGGCTGATGGTTTAATTGGATTATTTCATTTAATCCTCATAAATAAATACAAACACAGGCTTCATTCTATGAATGAGGAAAGAGTAGTTAAGTAACTTGCCTTAATTCTAACAGCTAATAGAAAGCTTAGTTTATGATGCTGCTTTGTAGAGCTCATATTTTTGGACCTATGGTAGAGGAAGCATCTTTTCCTCTCACTGTCATAATTATGTGCTGAGCCACAATTATGAGCCTGGATTTTCTCGTTGGCTTAGCCTCAGTGGGCCGAAATCATGCCATTGGTAAGGTTGCTTTCAGTCTTTAGACTCCTCCCATTTCTAAAAGAATCTTCTATCCTTTGGCTGATGGCTCCTTCCATCTTCAAAATCAATATTGAAGCATCTACAAATCTCCTTTTGATTTTGATACTAACGTTCTCTTTCTCTTCTTTCTACTGTGACCCCTTGTACACAATTCTGAGCAATCTCAAAGTCAGCTGATTAACAATCTTAACTTCATTTAATTCCTCTTAATAATAAAAACATCCTTAACTCCCTTTGGACATACCCAGATCACACACACACAGAAATCCTAGCTTAGGACATAGATGTCTTTGGGCTGCTATTACTGTATCTATTATATTGCTTATATTCTTTAACTAAACTTAAGTTTCTTGAGAAAATCTGGATGAGTCTCTACATCTTGCAGCCACAGAAGGTAATTATGACAAAATGGCCTAGATAGTATTTGCTAGTTCAGTGGGGCTTCTGTTATAATTAAAAAAAAAAAAAAAAAGGAAAAGATATCTTGATAGACAAGTTTGCAATTCTACCTAATTAACCCTTACCAGTGTCCTTCCTGGTTTACCTTTTTTTTTTGCTCTTGCATAGTTGATCTTACTCCCTTATTCAAATACTAGGATGGAAGGTTATAGAAAATGGGCAGTACATAAGACAGCAAGTGCTGTGAAGCACAGAAGAGTTACTTAAATGGGATACTCTTGGAAGAGTTCACAAAGGAAGAGAGAGCACTGAAGCAAATCTGGTTCAAGATGCTATTGATCATCCATCTGGAGGGGACTCAAGAGCAGACAGATGGTGATGGAAGAGCCAAGAATTACATGAAGTCTTCTAACTTCAGTTCTATCGCTCTTGATAAGTTGTCCACATCTGTGATGGCTTGCACACTTACTTGTTGAATTGACAAAGTAAATAAATAGAAGAATCAAATATAGGAAAATAACTGGACAGTAGATGAGGATAAGTAAATGAGTAAAATATAATGCAAGGTCCAAAGCAGATATAAAACATAATTTAAAGCCTAGTCACTCTAATAAAATATATGCTTGAGATTTGGCTCAGCAGTTAGCATTCTGCCACTAAACTAGCTTCATAAACCTGGATGTTTTAATTAATCTTTCTGTGCTTTATCTTCATCTGTACAGTGAAACTAACAATAGTAACTTATTTTATGGCAATATTTCAAGCATAGAATAATATACTAATTGAAGGTATTTTAATAATAAGACATGATTGATAGATTAGCAGGTAAATAGATGATAGATAGATGAATATATATAAAATGTTTCCTCATAATTATTACTATTTTTATACTATTTTAGCTTTCTTTGTATTATTAGGAATGTTTCACATGTATTTACTAACATAAATTAAATACAGGAAGCTAAAAGCAAATGTGGAAACCGAGAAATAACTAAACAAGATTAGTTAGTGTCATAAACACAAGTGGATTTACTAAGACCAATGAGACACATTTAAAAAGTAATTCCAAGCTATTTCATGAAGAAATTTACCATTGATCATTGACAAGGACTTTTCTATGGCTTTCTATTTATTATGACTAATACTCTGGTTGATGATATCCTGTTTCTTTAAAGGAGTATCATGAAGCTCATAGGATTATTGACATAAATTAATGATGAATGTGAAATATTTATCGTTGCATAGGAGGAGTGGTTGTTAGCCTGGTCAATGTTTCTATTATCCCAATAAATATCACTAGTAGCATATAGTACTTTCTAAAGGTCAGGCATAATTCTAGTCACTGGGAAGCCTATCGATGCACATGATTTTGGTAATAAACCTGTGAGGGCTCTTCTTCTCCCTTCTTTTCTGATAATCTAGTGGCCAAAGTGAATGAAAATGTCTAGCTACAGAGTCCATGCTCTAAACCACATTTCTACTGAGAGCTAACAATTATTCCCAGTATTGTTGTCATTGGCATCATCTTCACCAATTAATAACAACTGTTAGTTATAATCTGTTACAAACTGTTAGTTATTTCTATTTACTATATATATATATATATATATATACATTCTCTCTAATCCTCACAAGTGCTTCAATAATAAATAAATCATTAATTAATAAATAAATCATTTTGTAATAAAATAAGTAAATTAATTGTTCAGATTGTTATAGCCAGTAATTACTACAGGGAGGTGGAAAATTCAGAACTTCCGTTGTACCAGACCACACTGCTACTCAACACTGAATGTTGCTTTATTCGTTTCAACAAATTTGTTTATTAGCTTTAGCAGAGTTGAATGTCAGATCTCTTGGCCAGAGATTTTGCCAATCTGGTTTCATAATTCTATTCCAGTGAATTCTAAAGTGATCATTTTCTGAAACATTATTTAGATTGCACTCAGCATATTTATTTAAGGAGTAAGTGACACACCTTTTATAAAATAACCTTAGATGACATGCTAATGAATAATTTTAAAGTAATAAACCTGAGTGTTATATTATTAATAGTGGTCAAGATAATCCTTTGATGCTATATTTTTCACTTATCTGTGACACAGCATCTGTAGCTGCTATCAAATTTTGTTACTCATTGGTGTAATTATTTGTAATACTTACTATCCCAACTACCATAAAAGATGTTTCACTGTGAAATGTATTTCTTTCATTTTCCATTAATCAGCAACTGTCTTTATCTTCATAATCAGTGAGCTAAAATAATATGAGTAAATGAGATATTTCTTTTAATATGAGAAGCATAATAGCTCAACCATAAAGTGCATATGTTTTTATGACAACCAGATGTGAATGTGAATCCTGTCCTTCAATTTACTGGTCTTGGACAAATTATGTTCCTTCTCTAAGCCCTATTGTACAGTTTTATAGAAAACTAATGAAACTCATTGGATTGTTGATGTAACTGAAAGATGAAAATATAACATGCATCATCTAGTGCATTTGAAAACCTGAGTACCAAAGCTATTCCTGGTTTTTTCTCCTTCATTTCTGTTAAATCATGTTCAGTATTTGAGACTACTATATCATCCCTAGGTTGTTTCAGTCTAATTAAAAGTCTTACTCCTCTGCTTAAGCTCACTTTGAACCACAATCTCCAATTTCTTAAAACTTCAGGTATGGCTAGCTAGCACTGCTTTTTGAGGGACTGCAGAGAGGAGCTACAAATGTACAGCCAATGAAACTTTTAAAATAAGACATTAGAAGTGGATTATTTAAAAATTACAGTGTACCATCCTATGTCATTGTTCTAAATACTCAGAAGATACATACTCAATTTTAAAGTATCATTACAAGGTAGTATTATGAAGTGCAAACTCAAAAGCAATATAGGTATTTCTATAAAATACATAATAAATTTCATATAATATATTCACATATACAAACTTAACTGATTGAAATGTGCTAGCTGTCAAACAATAGACATGTATAATCTAGATTATAATTTATGCTTTAGTTAATACTTATTAGATAAATCTGTATAATTCATTAATTTTTAATTTACAATTCAATGACCAAATAAAATAGTGGCTTATTTTTTATCCTTGTCTCCAATTCCACAATACTTTTATTTCCATAAAAACAGGTCAGCTAAGTCACTCATTTTATTACTTTTCACAGTTTTTGAATGCATATATATTTTTTCTTGAGCTTATTAACATGTGCAAAAATTCAAATTTAAGTACATTCAAACAATTAGAGGTTTTGTCAGCATGGATCCCATAACACAGTAGTTTCATGTTTTTTATATTTTTTCCAGGAAATTAAGCCTAAAACAGCTGAAGAGCAAGGAAATGAGAATTGTTTTGTAACAAGAGCAAAGTGACGATATAATAGATGTGAGGAGAAGCTTTATTAAAGGCAACTCCTCCTAGAAATGGAAGAGTTGTGGTCTCCCATCAAATTCCCTCACCAACTTCAAAGAAGTCTTTGTTGATTCAATGACAATACCCTCTTTATGTGGCTAATCTAGCACAACAAAAGTCTTAAACTAACTTAGTCACTGGAGTGCTCAAGCTTTTCTAAGAAGGGACAAAATTACCCTCATTTGGATCCTGAATGTTGCAGGCTGAAACCCTGAGCAGTTTAAGGATTTAGATTGAGTTTGCTTGGTTGGAAATTTTACGTAGAAAAGTGATGGAAAGCTGTGTCAGGGCAGAGCATAGGAGGAGCTGTATTGGAGACGGGTTTGGTGGGCTATGCAAGTCAACCACAGAACTGACTGAAGACATTCTCTTCCCCTTCCTTCTCTCATGCTGTGCCTTCAAGCTCTCTCGCCATACCATTTCCTCTCCAGTGCAGTGTCTCCCTTGAATCTTTATACACATTTCCCCCCAAGATTACTAGCTTTTTGATATTCTTAATTTGGGATTTCTTTATTCCTTGCCATGCTCCATTCTTTTCCTAAACTGTGTATAATTTGTATTGGTTGAACATAAGTTAATACTTATTTTACATAGAAAATTACATTAACTTTTTAATTGTTTTTCTCTTGTCCCTTAAAAGTAAAGTCAAATGATTCTTCTTATATATAATCCTTATTAGTTTTTGTGTCTATTAGTGTTCTTTCATAAAAGAATATATTATTCAATCTGGTCTGAATGCCATGCTTGCTCATAAATTATTTTTCACATTAAGCAGATTACCCGAACTCACCCCCTTCTTCCCCAAGGAAGAAGCTAGTTCATTTAATAAAAATATTTGAGGCATTGACTTGGTGTGATTGATAACATACCCTTAGGGAGAAACCTCATGACTAGAGATGAGGGCAAAAAAATTAACTTTTCGCTTCATTTCCAACTTATATAATCTTTGTTTTAGTACTTATAGAAGTACCATTAAATGACATGTTTATGAGTGATTGGATAAACATAAAAATAAAGGCAAAATTCCAGTGTATACATGGAATTATGTTCATATGAAACCAAGAAATAAAGAAAAAAGTGAATCAACATTTTCCCTTAAAAAGAATAAAGAATATTATTATCATAAATGGCTATAAAATTTCCCAATATTTTCAGTCTTTTTGCACATCAATTTCTTATTTTTCCTCTATATTCTATAATTTAATATAAAAAGAGAATTCTACAAGTGCATATAAGCAACTAAATAAGGAGCATAAAAGAATTACATCACCACCCGTGAGATTCAATTTGACTGGAATAATAGAGGATTTATGTCATTATAAAAATTATCTGTGATATATATGGTGGCACACACTTGTAAACTCAGCACTCAGAAGGAGGTAGAGTACAAGGGAAGCTAAGTTTGTGGCCAATCCAGGCTATATAACAAGATTCTGTTTCAAAGAAAAGTAAAAGGCAAGTTTTCCAAACTTTCTTGTCTTTTAATTTAGGAGATATGCTCTGGGAGATTATAGCAGAATACTTTTATGGGTAGAAAGACAGAATGGGAAAATACGGTGTTGTTTTTAATTTAGGAAATTCTCTAAATGATACAATTTCAGACTAATACTACTAATAAATAGTTGTATAAAGTCATCAGTAAACTAGGCAGTCAAATAATCAAAGACCTCTCAAATACCAGACCAAGTTGAAAAAATTTGTGAGACTCCAGTGATATCCCGATTCCACAAAAAGCTAGCATGAGACATTATGTAATGTAAACACAATGATGACTTTGTATGAAAATATCATTACCAAAGACAATTTTAATTTAGGAGTATCATTTAGGCTGTGTATTGGGACAGAATCCCATCCATTTTAGAAAGATACTAGGATTTTAATTTTTCTAATTTATTTATAATCATGGGTCCAATTATGTAAAATGACTCCACCTTTTCAGTTATTTATTTGGCAATATTATAAGTTAATTCTTAGCAATTAAATAATGTGCAAATATCATAGGCATCTAGGGATGGGTGATTATTAATTGGACAGACATTGAAAAGCAGAAGATCAGTCCAGCTATAAAAATCATAATGCACCTGAGACCGGACAATGTCCCAGGCAAGGTGATCCTAAAGGGAATGTTTGTGACAAAAGTAGTCAAATATTGTGAGACAAAAGGGAAATAAGATTTGCTAATCTTTCTGATGTGGCATTTGAAGGAAGTGTTAAAGATGCTTTCAAAGGAATAGAAAGGGTGCATCAGCCTGGGCTGAAATTGGATCAGGGCTCAGTTTTAAATAAATTTATATTAAAATGATCATTTATCACTAAGTTTGGAAACGTCAGCAAAATAGAGGCTGCACGTATCTAGAGAAGCAGAGGAGAGATCCAAGTTGTATATATTCATTTGGAAGTTGTCAGTTGAGCTTGGTATTTGAAGCCATAAAACAATAATGGATGGATGGTTCTGTGATAAGGTCCCAATACCAGTATTATACTTTCTTTCAGTTACAACCAAAGCTCTAGGTAAATACTGAAAAAAAATCCTTCCCGAGGATCCTAAGAAGAAAACAAGAAGAATAGAAAAAAGTCAAAACTTGGACAAGTAAACATACATAAAGATGTTAAAAATAATCAGTCTTGATTATATATCATACCTGTGTTATGTAATTTTCACAGACAAGAGGAAGAGATAGTGGAGAAAATAATGTTTCAACAACTAATAGCTGAAAAAGTCCCTGAATTTGGGGGGAAAAACTCATAAAATCCAGAGATTCAGTAAACTCCCAACACACATAAGTTCAAAGAAAACTATGCTCACACATATCATTATGAAACTTCTGAAAACAAAAAAGATAAGGAAAAACTATTAAAAGCATCAAAAGAAAACAGACCACATTATGTACAAGAATCTATGACTTCAAATGACTATACCATCTATTCTGGGAATGCATGATTGATTTCCTAATTGAAAAATCAATCAATGTAACTGGATGAAACATAACATAATCAAAAGGATCCTTTCCAAGGGTTTGTCTGGAGGTAGCAGGAAGGAAAAAATAGAAAAGATGATGAAACATTTGAAGGGAATCATTGTTGGTCTAAAAGTGAGGAAATGAGTCTGCAGTGGTGGCAGTGGAAATGGAAAACAAATGAAGGATGCAAGATAACTTAAGAGTAAAATTCAACTAATTGGATGAGTAATTGGATGCAGAGAGCAAGGAGTCAAGAGTGATTCATTTTCATGCTTAGATGACTGGACAAATGGTGGCCAGAGGAAGAGGAATCATGGGTCAGAGTCAAAAGTAGAAGGAAGTGAATGTAGACCGAGAAGTGATGGCTCTTTTCTTCTACCTAGCTGTACTTCCATCAGCCATATACCTGGTAGTGAAATGTCTACTATGCGATTAGGTGTTTGAGAGAGAGCCCAGAAGACATGATTAGAATATGAATTGACGATTCACCACCAAAGATAAAGTTATTCTAGCCATGAGAATAAAGTCTCCCCAGAAATGACCCAGTAAGGAAAAGAGTTTAAAAAAAAGAACTCTAGTGCCTAGTATGAAACCTGTATTTGTGAATTATGAGAAGGAAGATGTTTTTAAATATTCATTTTATGGCCTGGTCTGGAAATAGACACTTTCAGGTCTTGGGGAGTAGCCACTTAACATTAAAGGATTTCAATAATCCTTTACTTGTGCATTCAGGTTGACAGTCACAATGCTGTTGTAACTGTTCTTCCTCTTTATGTGATCACCGTTAAGAGCGAAGCCAGCTATGCTGAAGCTATGCTAAGCTATGTTCTCCTTAGGAAACTCGAACACAGGTGAGAACTGAGAATCTGCATTTCCAAGGAGACTTCCAGATAATTCTGCAATACAAATTTATTTGTAATGACTGGGAAAGTTGATGGGGTACCACTATCGTAGATAACAACCTTCGGAGGAGGATCTACATCCAATGCAGAAAAAGAAACTAGTTAATTAGACACAAAAAGCCTCCATGTCTGTCGCTCTACCATCAACTTCACAGTCAAGATGGATGACTACCTGGAATCTGGGCTTGTGAGACAAATAGAGTCACAAATAAAAAGCCAGTGGAATAGCAGCATATCAGATTGCCTTTGCTTTCCAGTTTATCTCTTCCCTAATTGGGGATATTCTGTCTCAGCTCATTTTTGGTGTTGGAGTAGTAGATGGAGGAAAGTGAAACCTTCCACAAAGTAAAACCATGTTTACCCATGCACAACTAAAACACAAGTGAAATACAGGTCCCACAAACAAAAAGAAGGAAAATACTCTTCATATCAAAAACATACAGATGTACTGCAGTTTCATGTAGTTGGAGTCAATTTCAGTGGAAATAAAAACACTTCAAGTGTCGGAGAAATAACATTTGCTGTGAGAAAGTTGAGCCAGCAAAACTGATCTAATTCTGATAAAAATAAATATATTGGTTTGAATTTATAGGCTAAGATGGTTATAAACCACCTTGTGATCTGCCATATTTGGCCTAAGTGATAGTTTTTTTTTTAACTTAAAGGAGATTCAACCTGATATTAAATAAAGAGTCTCAATCACTCTGCAGGGCAATGTAGAGCTTTTTCAGTGGATTACAGGGGCGACCTCTGCATCACACACTGACAAACATGGGAATTTAACAACAGCACATTCTTGGAAACACCAAGAAAGCCTGATACAATCACTTGATACCACCTAAGTGGGAGGCCATACTTAAGGATTTAGGATGTTCAGCCTGCAGTTTCCAAAGGTGCCAAAAGTTTGTTGGCTCCACTTGAACCAGGCGAAATTGCCAATGTTCCTGTTGACTCTAGCACTGAATCCAATCTGCTTCAATATGAGCGTGCTATGCAATATTGGAAACATAAACCTCTCCCAGAGCAGACAACTAATGGTATAATGGTTTGTTTTTGTTACAAGAATTGAAAGTATGGAAAAGCTCTCTGCCCCCTCCTCTTCTTCCTGCACCCCCCAGCATCTTGCTCCATTTGACAGCTGACAAAAATCAGTTTTGTTCATTCTGGCAAATACAAAGAAAATGCATTGTAAAAAGCAGGTTTCAACAGACTTGGACAACGACCCAGGAACTTTGGAATTAGGCTGAAATGAGACTGGAGGCCTAGAAATGTGGTAGAGTTGAAAGAGGAGCATGCTAATATTCTCCTGCAACTGGTAGCATAGAATGACAATCTTACATACCTTCACGTTCACTAGTAGAACACGAGTTTCTATAGGTGTCCTTAGAAAGAGATTGATTGTTGTAGCTGTTGCTGTTCTGGTGATATATCAATGTGCCACATATAGGAAGAGGAAGTCAAATTGATTCTTATACAAATCTTAGGATCTTAGGATCAAGATATACAGATGGCACACATTCAATTCAATTTGTATGAGAAACTGTCATAGGAATGGGAAAATCTGGATAGAATGCACTCCAGTAAGGTGGGATTCCCTCATAGGCGTAGCAAATATTTGTTGCATGGGTCATGATTGTCCCCACAGCTGACATGATCAATTGGTGATTACACAGTTTTCCACTGAGCTTGAAGGAGCTACAAGATTCTTCTCAATATAGTATCCAAGAATGTCACTATTAATCCATCAGAGTTCGTACACGAAGTGAATTAAATGGTTCATTTCTCCAACCTAACATATTTTGTAACTGACCTTTGGAGAAGACACTTTCATGAAATTGTGCATAATTCTTTTCCATTTGAACCTTGCTGAAAGAAAACAAGTACTTCATTCGTTCGTTCATTCATTCATTCATTCATTCATTGGGGGCAATCAACCCATACCATTTTCCAGCCTCTGTTCAGGTTTAAAAATATGGCAGTAACAAAGCAGACAAAAATTCCTTCTCTGTAGGAACTTAGATTCTAATCGATCAAAGGTTGCGAATATTGAGTCAATTAAAGTTACATTGATATTTCCTCATTTCCTAGGGTTGATACTAATTAACAGAGCTCTCCAAATCAAGAACTAGCAAGTCAGAATATATTTAAATGATTTTCATTTTTATACCCAAATATAACCTACAGCAAAGTTAACCTGACATCAGTATTATACAAAGTAACAGTGAAGGATAAGCAACAAGCAGGTGATTACATATTTTTCTCACTTGGTTATGTATTAGACTCTGATCTCTACTAAACTTACAATAAACTCAAGCCTTCCTCGTGGGTGGAAAGGAAGGAAGGAATCCTGAATATCTTTACATGGAATCATTCAGATAACCAAGAGCTTGAAATCGATGACCATGATGCTTTGCAACTGTGCATTGCAACATGACAGGCTGAAAATAATGGTCCAAATTTACAAGCAGTATACCAGCTAGACAGATGACCCTGGCCCTGGGATGCGAATTATGTAAATATGCACATATCAAGATTGCCTTTGGCAGGTTATCAGTAGCTCACACCTGTAATTCTAGCTATTCAGGAGGCAGAGATCTGAGGATCAAAGTTCAAAGCCAGCCGGGGCAGGAAAGTCCATGAGACTCTTATCTCCAATAAACCACTAGAAAACTGCAAGTGGCTCTGTGGCTCAAGCAGTTGTGTGCTCACCTTGAGCTGAAAAGCTGAGGGACAGCGTTCAGGACCAGAGTTCAAGCCCCACGACTGACTGACTAAATAAATTAATTAATTAATTAATAAAAAATTGCCTTTGGCCTGCTTGTATCTTCCTCCTACAACACATTGCTGTTTTCAAGCAAGCATTTGACAGCCTTATCATAGAAGGCTGACAGTCTTAAATCAAAACTTTTACTTCAATGGACTTCAAATTTTCTTTTCTTTTCTTTTCTTTTTTTGAAGGGAAGGTTAATTTGTTCCAGTGTGAAGGTATAGTCACAAAGGCAAAGGCAAAATAATCTTAATCAGGTAATATAGTTAAAATTGGTCCTTTGAAACTCTGAAATGCATTAGCAGAAGGAATCCCACATAAGAAAAAGTAGTTGCCTGCGTGAAATTCAGCATCTTATGATCTGAATGCTCTGAAAATGTATAACTTGGGAGATTTTTGTTTTTGTTGTTGAGTAATTTAAACATGGAGATTTTTTTTCCCATGGAGGAAAAGATCTCCATCTCTATATTTTTTGATGAGTAAGTTATTGTCTAAGACAAGATATTTGCGTATTACAAGGTAACCACATCCTTACACAGTGAAAATATTTTTTACATTCTAGCAAAACATGCTGCTTCAAATTTGCTGAAACTTTCATAATATTCAGTTGGGAAAGCATTATGGAAAGATGTGAATAAGCACAATGTGGGCGACTTCGAATGCAGCAAGTTGGTTCCGAATAGTTTAAAATAAATTTGCATTGTTTTGAAAATACATTCCACACTTACTTGAAAAGAAAATATGAACTTTGAAAACTGTAGCACAAAACAAAGCTGTGTGATCTAAGAAGTAAGATATAACATATGACATTGCACAGACATGATCAGTTCTCAGTTTTCAAATTTCGAACTTCTCTTTTGAAAATGGGACTTTAAAATATTTACACACGATGACTGTTCCTTTATTCACTCTATCTTCTCTATATAATATCCTGTAGAAATTTGTGGCTATCCCACAGAGCAGGCTCACATTTTCTGGAAATACAGTATGGAGAAAAGGGTAAAAGAACAGGAGATGATGCTATGAACCATGGGAGCTGAATAAGCTCACTCTACACACAAGTATACACAGTCCACTCAGCATGATTTCTCCACTTGCATTTCTCTTTGGGCCCCATTCACCCTCATGAAACCCTCTGTATACCTCACAGTGTCCCAGATGGGGCATTTGACAAATGACAGCTATTTCATTACATGATATCCACATATTCATAGAGCCAAGAAAGTGAATGGAAAAAAGGAAAGTTGCAGGATAAAAGTCATTTATCTCTGTCACCAGATTTTTTCCCCCATACTTTGTCTCCCTGCCCCAAATTTTATTAAACATATGGTCCATGCAGAAGGAACAAGGAAAAGCAGAATAAAAGAGTGGAGTCAGGGTGCTGGCAAATAAGAAACCAAAACAGAAATGTTGATAGACTTGGTTACTATGTTTTACCACTAGAATCAGGCAGCACTTCAGGACAGCTATGTAGGTTTTATAACCTCAGATATCACAATCTGCCATTCATATTTACAATGCTGTAAGTTTTGCTGCTTTGTTTTTAATCATAGAGACTCAATACCATTATAATAATCAGTCTAACTTTTATGTTAGATTGTTTTATAAATATTCAGAAACTTTGAATGAAATATCATTTCTGGAGTAAGTGTTAGTATCTATTAATTCCATCTCTCTTTTTGTTTACGAATTATTTTTGTTGTTTGAAGTCAGGGTTAAGAAACAAATAGACTGAAACAAACAATCATACCAAGACCTGATATGATATGATAAAGGTATGATAAATCCAAAACTGAACTATGTCATAAAACAATTCAGGATTGAGTAGTTTTAAAAACAACTACTAAATAACTTTATGTAATTAAAACTATTTTTAAAAGGTTGACTTTGTGTGCATATAAATATATGATTACTACCTTTATACTCCAATGGCTTCTTCATTTATGTATATGAGGTACTACTGAAAAGGCATATTTTTAGGGAAAAATTATAATAGAAATAACCATCTACTTCACACAACACTGCCTGAATGATCTGTGGTTGATATTAGTTGATGACTTCTGTGTGCCTGCCAGAATGTAAAAATCAATTTTCACCTAGTTTTTCATCATGCATCTACACTGTCCCTCTTCTTTTCAGAAGCAATCATATTTTGTAATTGTTGTTTTGTTTTGTTTTATTGTATTAGTCCTGGCATAGAACTAGCGGGCCCAGGCACTGGCCCTGAGCGTTTGTGCTCAAGGTTAGCACTCTACCATTGAAACCATACCTCCACTTCCTACTTTTTGGTGATTAATTGGAGATAAGAGTTTCACAAACTGTCCTCCTTGGGCTGGCTGCAAACCACAATCATCATATCTCAGCCTTCTGCATAGCTAGGATAATAGGCATAAGCTACCAGCATCTGGCTTAGCAATCATATTTGGATCACTGCAAAGGTTGGATATGTTTCCTTATCTTTTGTGGAATTGAAGCAATAGAAACCTCTAATACCAAGCAAGATCAAATTTAATTACCCACATATCTATCCATCTATCATCTCTCTATTTGTCTATCTCTCTATCATCTATCTAACTAGATAGATGTTATTACTTATTATATGTACCATGATATATCATATATATAATGTGCATCCAACAAAATTGTAGATATATAGGATATATATCCAATCAAATTGTGAAGACAGCAGAATTATTTAATTTTTCCTAAACATGCCCACAAGGAATAATAATAATACTCATAAGAAAATAAAGAATAAGAAGAAAAATTTAAGTTATGCTCCACTACCTTATTAGATCTACAATTGTTCTTTGGTTTTGAGTAACCAAAAGTCAAACATGAATAACTCATGCCAACAACAATAGCAAGAAAACCATCATTATTCTTCACAAAGAAGGGTAGAGACCCACAAAAAAAGTGTTGATGACTAAGTGAACTTGGATTTAAATGTTCCTGAGGGTTGTACCAGAAAACAAGCAGCGGTATATTTGAACTATTTCTTTAGTCATTTTAATTGAGTTATAATCATTTTAAGAGTCAACATTTGTTTCATATATAGCAAGTTGCTCTTTTAATGAATTCCTTTACCTACACTTCAAAGCAACTGTATGGGACAGTGCACATTATTTTATTTCAAGGGCAACTCTCAAATTACAGGCAGTAAATTAATTTCTCAAGCTATATTTCTAGTAAGAAGTAGAATAAGGTACTGAATTCAGACTGATATGAGAACCAAGGTATTTGAGCAACTGTACATTTCATAGCTCTCCTTCTCTCCTTCAAACATTTCCCAGTTCCTGATGCTTCAGTCCAAATTCTCAATCATGGAAGAAGTGAATCTGATGACTCTAGACAGATATCCTGAGTCAGACCAGGTATACAACCATGTTCCTTTAAACCATTTGTGTAACACAAAGGGCCAGGACTACTACATAAAATGACAGTCCTTTGTGATATCTAGGAAAGCCTTATATAGTACAGACAGTTCTGCTTTTCTCTCCCATATCCTCAGCTGAGTCTTCTGTTACTGATCGGCAGTAGGTCATTTAGTGACTAGTTGTTGAAAGTGTTAGGTGAATATAAAGAGAAAGACTGCCATCCCCTTTGCAATCACAGAGCCTAGGAAACCACATGCATGGGCAAAAGCTAACTGCAAAGGACAAAATATGTAAGGTGCAGTTATGATCAATGAATCCATTAACAAAAAAACATGAAAATACCATTAATTTTAGCTACAATTTCATGAATCAGCTTTTCCCATGTAAATAATTTATAAGAGGAGTAATACAAACATCAGGTTTACAGGAAATAGAAATTAATTTGGAACTAAAATTAGAAGAACCCTTCCGGTGGACAGATGACAAAGGGAACAAACAGGGCCTAGAAAAAAACTGATGACACATCTTAAAGAAACCACGCAAGCAGAGAACATGGCAGGCCGACGGCCTATTGGTAAAGCCATTAGAAGAGTGAAAGCCCAGGGTGACCAGCAGCTCACATGGAAAGACAAATGACAGTGAAGAAAAATGAATACAAAATATCATAGAATTTACTATAAGGTATTTTTTTCCTATGGACTTGGCTTGAGGAAAGTGTTGCAAAGAGATAGCATTTGGACCATTATTATTAGTGTTTTCCATTTTGTATTCTGGCACTTTCACCGACCTTCAGGTTCCTAGGAAACTTCTGGTAACCCCACTGTCTTCTGTTCCCAGCAGATCTGTCAGGTACCACTCACTTACATGCGACTATAAATCAGTCACTCTGGATGAGTCATGGAATTTATTTCATTGTTAATAAGAGCAACAGATGGTGGGGAAGATCTAGAAAGGCCACATTGATCACATCTATAATCCCAGCTACTAGGAAGCGAGGGCAGGAGACTCATGAGTTCTGAGCCAGCTTGAACTCTGTCTCAAAAAACAAACAAAACCAAACCAACCACCCAATAAACCAATAAACAAAGCACAAAAGATTCCAATAGTAGACAGTAGATAGTATTATCCTTCTAGTAGACAACAGGGAAACTTTTTGAAGAGAATTTTGGATTGAAAAAAATACATATTCTCTGTTAAAGTCACATTTTCTGAGAAAGAACATGAAACTATAGGGCACTGGATATTTTGATCTTCCTTTGACACTAAATCCTGTATGACCTTGGGTAGATCATTCAACCACTCTAGGCCTAATTTGTCCCTCTATAAACCTTAGTTTCTGCCTCTATAAAAAGTGATTATAAACCTACTACCTAGAAATAGTATAAGGACTAAATTATGTAATTGCCTGCCTTCATACTTGGCACTTAGCAAGTACTGATTAAAATGGTAGTTACTGTTTTTATAAGTAGTACCCTTGATGTCATTACTATAAGTAATTAGATGAATGGTCCCCAAGATGAGGTAGGAGGCTTACAATTTAGCAATAGGGTACATTATTAACTGTTGTAATATGGGATTAAAATATATGAAATGCTGCTAATGCATGTTAATGTACATATAAAATCTTAGTAATATCTAAAGTATGTGTGTATATTTGCTTTCTTGCTTCATTTTTGTAGGTGCTACTCAATTACCTCTTGGAAAGATGTACCTAAAGCTCCTGAGACATTCTCCAGGATTAAGATGTAGGGAAAGCCCTGGCAAAAGTGTGAGACCCTATGTGTATAACCCTAAAGCAAAAGGGAATGAGTGCCTGGCTGAAATAACAGAGTGAAGCACCACATCCTGAGCTCGAACTCAAATATTGCCCCCACCAAAAGAAACTGACCTCCACTCTCATTTACAATAAACATTAATTATCTTGACTTATGCAGTGTATGTACTATAAATATTTACCTCTTAGGGAAATGTTCTTTAAAAATTTCAAGAACATAGTATTTTATGAAAAATGTCTGGCAACCACCCTACTAAGTTCCGAAAGCCTGCTGCTTTTTCAGGTTCTGTAACTTAATGGTAAAAAGATGGAAATATTTTTTGTTGAATCTGGAAAGAGAAACAAATATGAATATTTTGTTCCCAGTTGAAAATAAAGAAAACTGCTAATGCTTCCCTTGATTTTATTCAATGTTCCTAAAGACAGGAACTACTCAAAAAGCCTAGGGTTCATTGTTTCCCTCTCCTACCTCATTTAGCACTTAGTCTTCTGAGTCTAGCCCTCAAAGGTGTTTGTGTCATCTTATCTTTCTTCTTAACTCTTGGAAGCTTCCCAGACCCTAGGAGAATTGGGGAACTGGAAGCCTGAACTCAACTTCTAACAAGTTAAAGAAATACCACTGAAATAGAAAATTTGACTTCCTAAAGCTGTACTGTGATATTGGATTGCTGGATCTCTTGATATTTCAAACTCCTTATTTGTTCTTAGAAGTCATAATTTTTCTCTATTCACAGCTCTCACTCTCTTTTTACCAATCAGTCAAACCAGTGTTCCATGTCTAGCATCTGGTCTCACTTGTCAAATATACCTCAAGAGTAATTTAATTATTCATTTTTCCCTTAAAGAAAACTCATAATGCTTAGCAAAATATTAATGTGTGCTGTTGGTGTGGCTCCAGCATTACTGATGAATAAAAAGCATATAGTTTTTTTTAAAAATCTGAGACCTCTTTTTGCTCAGTAGGTTAGGGATCCAAAGTAAAGTAATATTCTAAAGAGATTTCTTTATGTCCTTGTTCTTCTTACCTAAAGCATTCAGGTTTTTCTCAAGTCAGTTCCTAGATGCTCAAAAGCCAGGAATGCTCTCTTTAACTGGACAGATTTTTGAGGAGTTCACAGATCTAAATCACCTTCCTAGTTGACTGACCCTGAAATGGGGATTTGAACGTATTCACCTCTCTTTGCCAGCTTGCGAATTTCCATCCATTAAATAAGCATCTTAACACCACTGAAACTGCTCTCATGTGTCTGAGAGGGGTCCAGCGTGGTCGCACATTTGCCTGGTGCTGTAGGATTCTTTGGCTTTTATTTTTCCAGAGGCAGGGAAGACATGCTGTTAATGGTCCTATTGGTGCCAATTTCCAGATGGAACTTTGGAACTATGCAGAGTTCACTCCTTTTCAAAGTCTGTTCAGCAAGTGCTCCCAGGGCTGGTATGGGCTCTGGGGCTCGTTTGTTTTTCCTGGTCACCATGGTGCTGCTAGTTTCAGTCCCAGCTACAAGACCATCTCTGGGATTTGGGAAGAAGAGCCAGTGCCAGCGCTCACTGGCCGCCTTTGGAGAAGCTGCAGAATGAGTAGCAGGAAGCAGTAAACCAAAACCCATCACTGCCAATAAGTGACCTAGACACTGTTTTCTTGGCGTTACTGTTTTGAGTTCTTCATGGCTAAGCAAATCAAGACAAATGGGGAGGAAAAAGGTTCTCTCAGGGCTCTGTTGAGGTGAATCTCTTGAGCTATAAAGTGAGTCAAAGTGGATTTTGTAAGAAGTTCACTTCTGGCAACATAGCAGCGTTGGATCAGTTGTGATGCTGAATCATTGAGGCTGGGCAAATTGCTTCAGCTGGGAAAATCTTTTCTCCTCTTAAAAACAGTATGAGAAGGCCCAATGAAATTGTTAGTAAAATATGTAAAGTACACAGTATCTGACTTATAGGAAGCCCCAGTAAGTGATTTTAGTGTTTTTTTCTTTAAATTGCAACTCTTACAAAGGAGACTAGCACTGGAATGAGAGCATAAAGCCAGATAATAATTTAATACTGAACTTTAAGATTCTTTCATATGGCAGTTAAGAAAAGTCTTATGTTGGAAGGAAAGCTAAATACATTTTAACTACATTTAAAAATGTAGTTAAAATGTATTTAGTTATCTAACTCTGAGAAAAACCATTATGTAATTATTGTGGCTGCTAAGTTTTAGACCTCTTGCTGGACTTGGTTAAAAATCAAATGCTCTCCTTGCCAACAATCATTTTCACAAACACTCTGTATGATAGCCACTTTTAGGGCCTCATTTGAATAACACGATTGATTTATAATCCCCAATATTTTGAAGTGGACACCACCTATTCCTAAACTGTGTGATCAGGCTAAGATTAATGATAGCAAACTCTCTTGAACAATATATTAAGATTCATAACGCTGCAGGAGAGAAAAGGCGGCACTGTGAATGAATGTCTGGAAATTCAGGATACTTTCTAGCTGGTCTTTGGTCCTGTTGGAATAGCATGCTTCTTCTTTGTTCCCCCTTTCCCCAGCTGCCCCATGTGCCTTGCTATTAGCTGCGATTGTAATACCATCCTCTCTTCTGGAAATGTTGTTTTATTGGAACAGGAAGATTATTTTCTGGCTATTTGAAGTTTCTGCTGTCACTGAAGTATGCTGGCCCAGGGACTTAAAAGCTGATCCTTTATTTATCATGGTTAAATGCTTGATAAGCAAAGAAAGGTTTTTTTGACATTCACACTGGCTCATTCTGGAGTCTTTGAAAGGAAATGCTCACTCTGGTTGTTTAATAAAACTCAAAAGGAAGAGTTCTGGATTTAATAACATAATAACATGAAATAACAACAACGGAAAAAGAATTACTCCTTTCACCCAGAACATTTTCAGCTGCCTTGGTCAGATATTGGTTGGATGGTAGAAACTGAGGCTGTGAATCAGGAATGAGATTGGGGAAAGGGTGTGGGTTAAGGTCAGTTAGGTTTTTAGAAATTTGGTGTCTCCTTCAGCTCTGGTAGCTCAAAAGAATGCTGGCTGGGAGCTCTGTCAGGAAAGTCCTGTCTGGAGGGCAGACAGTATAAATGAAAATGCCCTTCAATATAGAACACTGGTTCCAAGGCTAATGTGAATTCACTGAAAAAGGTGACATGTCTTTTAATGGACTTTGTTCTTTTAAACTCTGTGTGTATCTGAATTTCTCTATTTATCTCTCTCTGTCTCTTTCTCTGTCTCTGTCTGTCTCTGTCTCTGTCTCTCTGTCTCTCTTTCTCTGACTCTGTCTGTCTGTCTGTCTCTGTCTCTGTCTGTCTGTCTGTCTGTCTGTCTGTCTGTCTCTTTCATACACTGTCACCATATTCCCAAAGGTGGGGGTGAGAGGAGAAAACATAAAACAATGGGCTGAGCAATGGTAGCAGGATGGAGAGTGATCTGGCTGATACCCAATACATCATTTCAATTCACTGTTTTATCAGTCAGAAAACAGAATTAAAAAATTTCCTGCATGCCAATGAATATTCTCTGGAACTTTTCAAAGATTATATAGATATATATTATACTGACAAACATTTTCTGTATTTCAGTGAAATGAAAATCTACATGACTGTTGAAAGAAAAACTACTATAGCTCAGTTTCTCATTAAAAGGAAATCCTTATGGAAGACACTACGGCCAGGTAACACAATAGGAGAATAAAAGGAACATTTGCATTACTTTTCCATTTCCATGATTTGGGTAGATGTCTTAACAATAATAATAGTGATACTAAACAGAGTGAGTAATCAAGTCATTGGATGTTTCATAATTCAGATACTGTCACCACATGTGGAAAATGACAGCCACTTCTTCTTGATTCTGACCACTGTGATGTTTCAGACTCATTTATTCATTTCATTTATCTCCCTCTGTGGCCAAATCACTATCACTTGCAGATCTCTCCTCAGTCTTATTTTGAGCATTTCAATCTTGTTCAGGATGTCCAATATATGAGCAGATGAAGTGAGTGTTTGAATCAATGTAGCTTAATTATAATCCTGTTTCCAGAGTCTTGCTCATTTTCTTTTTCATTTGTTCTAATAAAATCAGACAGTTGGGCACTGAGTGTTGCTTGTGTATTCTGGTCACTGATTTGTTTCTTTAAGTTAGGGCTTGATTGTCCACGTTAGGATCCACAGAGAAAGTGCTTTTGATTTCATTTTAAATTCTACAATTGCAATGAGCTTACAAGCATCTTTTCCTTACATGATCCTCTTGCTTTTTCTTGTGAAGATGACAATAATATAAAAACACAAATGTAAAGAATTATTGGTTTAAATGTTTCTGGTCTTTCTTTCAAGCTGTCTTTTGATGTTTGCTTTTCCATCTTCAGTGTTGCACCCACCACAGCTTGAAGTATTTCCCCCACTGCTGCTACTATTGCAAACATTCTCTTAGTATTAAAACAAATCAAAATCAGGAGGTATCTAATTGTGCTGGTTTTGATTTTGTTAATACAAAGTGAAAGATTAAAATGAAGCAGTAACAGCAAAAACATTTCTTAAAGCAACAGTCTAAGCACAGCTTTCAAAGGAAAGCTGAAAAACCAAAGCCTTGAAAACTTGAAAAAAAAATACAGGACAGTATAATCATGGCCTGGATTGTTTCATAAGTCTCTCTAAACACGTTAGTTTTACAAAAGACTTGACTGTGATGGCTTTCAAATAAATCATTACTGTTTCCCCTGGCAATATTTATACATTCCCATATTATATATGCCACCCTTGGTGGCACTTGGGATGTTTTGTAGTGGTCTGGTGCTTTCTCAACACATCTCTTGGACTGTCATGATTTGTTTTCACCTTTTGCTTGCTCTTAGGATTCTCAGTAACCCCTAGTGCTGTGTTCCATGGCTCTGCTTCCAGGTCCATCATTAACCCATCTGCAGGACTACAGGGCAGTGTTCTTGTTGCCTTGCCTCAAGGAGAGTTAACAGAGTGCTGTACTGGGTATCTCAAATTCAAACAATCTCAAGTGTTTTTCTGACTTTACTCCTTCAAGTTTTACAGTAGTTTTTCTTCTTCCTCCTCCTTCTTCTTCTTCCTCCTCCTCCTCCTCTTTCTCCTCTTTCTCCTTTTCCTCCTCCTCCTCCTCCTCCTCCTCCTTCTCCTGGATACTTTGCACTTCTCATTGTACAGAATAGATAAGAGCTCTGGCACAGCAGAGCAAGCAGATGAGATTACCCCCTTAAAAGGTCAACCTTCTCCAATCCCTTCATGTGCTGTATTCAAAGAAGGAGACCAAAAGAACCCAAAATGATAGCAGGAAATGCTTTTGCCAGATGGTTCACCAACAATTCTCCTTTGTTGGGTCCTGGGAAGATGAGTGGCCACGGCTATTCTCCTATACAAGGAGACACTCAGAGAGAGGCATCTAGGTTCCGAAGACCTCAACCCTCCACTCATTCAAGTATGAATGAAGGGCCACTGTGAAGGACTCCTAGGACCTCAAAGTGGTATCCATCTCAGCCAGGGGTCTTCATGGCAACTTGGTGGAGAAGGGCAGAGCAAATGAGGTGTGGCGCTCTGAGAGATTCTCACTCAGCAAGGCAGTGGCAGACAAGGGGAAACTGATTTGAATTTTTATGGCTGCATTCCACTTTCTTCAACACAGACAATTGACCCTGGGTGACCACAGCAGTTTCCTGAACTTCCCTGGAAGTTTCCAGCTGGAAATTTAACAGGGAAAGCATCCTCCTTAAGGTTTTTATGGGCCTCAGGATACTCCTGACCATCCTCATTTCTGACTCTGGGAAGCTACAGACTCCAATCCAGGAGTTTTAAAAACTGTTTCTATAGCCAGGCACTAATGGCTCAGCCTGTCCTAGAAATTCAGGAGACTGAGATCAAAGGAATCATGGTTGAGGTAAGCCCAGGTGAAATGTTCAAGAGACATATGTTCAAGTAAAGCAAAAACCCAGAAATAAACCCATGGCTCAAGTGGTAGAGTGCCAGCCTTCACCAGAAAAAGCTAAGCAGAGCTGGAGTCCACAAGTTCAAGCCCCAGGAGTGGCAGGGGGAAAAAGAACTAGCTTTGTGGAAGCCCCTTAGGAGCACTGAAAAGAAAGATGAGCCACCCAGAAATGTTTGAAGCCTGTCTGATTAAAGGACACATGGTTTATACCCAGGTGCATCTCTCTCTCTCTCTCTCTCTCTCTCTCTCTCTCTCTCTCTCTCTCTCTCTCTCTCTCTCTCTCTCTCTCCCTCCCTCCCTCCCTCCATCCCTCCTTCCCTTCCTCCCTCTCTCCACAACATTTTTAAATTTTTCATTGTTATTGTAAAGAGGGTTACAGTTTCACAAATCAGATAATGAGTATGTTTCTTTTTGGACAGTATCACGCCTTCCCCAGCTTTCTCCCAGTTTTTCCATCTTGACCTCCCTCCACAAGTTGTATAGTTCATTTTTAACATAGTGTCTAGCAAATATCATTGTTGCATTTGTTCACCCCTTGCTCATCATTTCTGTGCACCCCTGACCCTCCCCAAAACAGACAAACTTATATACAAGACAAAAGGTCCAGAAAGCACAAACAGGAAGTGGAACTGTGGTTTATATAGAAGAGCATCAGCCTGAACAAAACAGCTCAGGCGCAGAAAACCCGGGCCTTGAGTTTAGTGCCACCCATTAAAAAAAATCCCTACCAAAAAATTTCCCTATTCAGTGTTATACACACACACACACACACACACACACACACACACACACACACACACACACACACACACACACACACACACACACACACACACACACACACACACACACACACACACACACACACACACACACACACACACACACACACACACACACACACACACTAGACCTTACAGTAAATTCTACCTCTTCCCCACCAGGTTCAATGCCAAAATGACTTGAGGCATTAGGTCACCCTCTTTCTTTCCAGTGGCAGTACTCTCTTCTTTAGAAAAGTAGCTTTCAGGCAGACTTGGGAAGGTAATGGGAAGGCTGCCTAAGACTTTCAGACACTACGGCTTTTTCCCTTTGAAAAAGAGCAGGCAGGACTCAATGCGCTGCTAAGCTTCCTTTTGACATGCCATTCAGAAAAATATAATGATTCCCAGGAAGGCAAAGTCTAATTCACACCTTAGTGTGAACTAATCACCTACCATTCTCTGTGACAAATTTTTCAAACCCAAATTGGAAAATGTGGTTGACCACAGAAAATTGAGCATTTGGACAGGTGACTATAATCAACACCTATTCCACATTTAATCATAATTTCATTCATTTAGCTAACAGGAACAGTAATGCTTGTCAGCTGAAGTATGAAGGATAAACAAGAAATGACCAGGCTAGTGACTGAAAGAAGGTTTTTTTTTGGGGGGGGAGCTAAAAAAAAAGAAAAGAAAAAGTGAAGACAGAGGTAACTATGTGACATTACATTTATTATAGAAGGAAAATGGATACATAAATAAGAGACACACACTAAAAGGCTTTGGGTTTTGAGCAAATTTTATCCAGTCAGAAACTGAATGAAGGATTTTGACCAGGGGATAGTGAGATGTACAGCTTTTCTTCTTCTGTGTGTGTCCAATGACATGGGAGAACAGATGGGAGCGGGGCGGGGCTATAGGCAGAACCTTGTGGGAACCACTTCAGAAATCTAGGTGAGAGGTGATGAATGTCTGAACTGACGGGCAGATAGATTTGGAACATGAAAACAGAGCAAGTCTTTCTTTAACCTCTTAATTGGAGATTGTCTTACCTAGGTGTTCCTAATTCCTTCCAGTGGTAGGGGAGAGACTCTAATAGATGATTTTTTGTCCATGTAGACAATAAGACGCTATGCTTTCAGAATTATGCAGGACTGAAACAATGTGAACCTTCAATAACATGGTTGATTCTGTTGTTTACTGATTGCAAACAAAAAAAAAATAGATTTATCCCATAGAAGAGACAAGAGATTTTTCCAGCAATCAATCTCATGGCTTATAACTACCAGTAATGTACCATAAATGGACAGTTTTCTAGGTTCGGGGCACAGGGCAGGCGCAATTCTAATAGCTCCTGAGCGTTTGTGCCTCTAACACATCTCTTCTTTCTTCTCTGCATATATCTCCATTGTATTTCTCTGCTGCCTGTATGGTTCTCTGTGCATATGTGCATTTCATCACAATGAAATGGGGGGAAAATGAGGAACATCACTTCTTGGGTTTACTCTACCATATGTATGTCTACATTCTCTTCTCTTCTTCTGGCTGTCCGAGATGGAGACCTTTCTAGCACGTTATCAAGAGACATGTGTTTCAAGTGGCAGAGAATCAACAAGAAATGATCCTAGATCTCTAGATCGTTACTTAAGGGAAGCTTCTTTACCAGGAACATACACAGTGGGATTTTGTTTTTTTGTGTGAGAAATATATCTGGTGATGCTAAAACATTGTGATGTAGGCATTATTTGATACAGTATCTAACATTTGCATAACTAAAATAGATTCAAAGTTATAGAATTCAATGATGGTCACAAGGCAATATTGGGAGTAAAATGGTGGGATCAAAACACCTTGAAGTAGAAAGGCAAAGGAAAGTTTAACAACAAGCCTAGAGCAATTCACTTGGCATAGACTTCAGATTTCATCTGACTCCTATGCCCCCCAAAAATTACTGCACTGGAAAAAATCAGTCACAGATTTTCTTTTTATGAAAAGTTCAAGATATGTATAGTAGTGAGTGGGTAAAAGGACAAACTTCCAAAAGCCTGCTAGCCAGATCTTCACACACATAAACACCATACACACATACACACATACACAAAGATACTATGTCTACTGACAAAGGATACTTGATGCCACTAACTTCTAGTTTAGTGTCTGTTTCCCTCAACCTAATGTGTTAAACTCTAGGGCAGTAATAACTTAGATTAAGTCAAGTCCTTTCAGTCTGAGATGAGTGTCCGCACCCCAAACTCTCTTAGTCCTTCTACTGCAAACTACCTGCTGAATTTGTTTTTAAAAAAGCAAGTTATTCAATTTCCATGGTGTTATACTTAGCAATAGCTAAAAATCAATAAATCAATAATTAGCAATAAATGAAAATTGTCCGTTGAACATTGTCTGTCACTTATCACCAATCATGAGTGAAAGCCCAGGTCTTTCAGTGGTAAGTAAATGAATGATTTAACATTATACATCTATGGATTTCAAGAACATAGACTCTTACAGATGAATGGGTCAAAATTTAAAAATAAATTTAGAATGGATAAAATGTGTCTTATAATTAGTATGGACAAGATTTATTCTCACAAATGTTTACATTAGGCAGAGTACGATACTCAGATAATTGCTTATTTGTATATTTACTTATTTTAATTTGACAACACTGTGTAGTTTTATTATATACAGCATGTGTTTAAGAAATATACATAGATTTTAGAACGATTATACCTAATTAACAAATGTGTTGCTTCATATAATTTCTAATTTAGAAAACCTCTCCACCCACTCTGATCATCTACCATCTACCACACAGTTTCTAAATCTACAGTCAGATATCTACATCATAACCCTACACTTAGGAAATATATGATATGCTCATATTTCGAGTTCAGAACATGAACTCTATGTCAGATTGAGTCTCAATATGAGCACAGACCACTTGGTAGCTACATGAATTTAAAATATATATATATATATATATATATATATATATATATATATATATATATATATATATATATATATATATATATATAGTCTACCAAAGGTTCATGGGTGACTTTAAAATGTATTGATTTCAGGGAGATTTTTGTGAAGTTAGTCATAGTTGACTTTAAAATTTTCATGAATATGTGAATGATCTAGAATAGCTCAAACAGTTTCAGAAATGAGAATAAGGTTGAAGGAATAACCTTCCTTGCTAAAGACATTACCCATAATGCTAAAATGAACAAGACAGGCTGGTACAGGAGTAGTTGCACCAAACAATGCAACAGATGCTTTTGGAATAATTGTATGAATTCACAGATATAAATTACAGGAATAGTACGTGTAAATAGAGCCAACATATTTTTTGACAAAAGTACCAAAGTTATTCAATAATAATGATTCAGGCATTGTTGACATGTTTTACATCTACTAGCTAGTTTATTTTTTAAATAACTATACAAGTGAGAAATAATTTCTTTTAAATATGTTGCTGATTTAAAATTGATCCTTAGAGAAATTAAGTAAAATCTAGATTTTTCCACCTTAATAATGTATGAATAGAGCTTTGTTTTATTGGCTGCATTATAATTGTGTTTTTAACTTAGAGCATGCCACTTGTTAGGCAGGTACTGATAGAGCCACACCACTAGCCCCCTTTTTATCTGGTTATTTTTGAAGTTAGGTCTTGCTATTTTTTTTTGTCCAAGCTGGTCTTACCTACAATTCTTTCTATTTTCATCTCCTTAGTAGCTAGAATTATAGACATGAGCCACTGGCAACTGGCTATTTTGTAGTTTTGAGAGAAAGAAAGTGAAGAATGAAAAATAGCCTGCTATTTTTAGGGGACTTTTTTTGAGAAATTTTCATAGTGATTGCATTAGTTTACATTCCTGCCAAATGTGTACAAGATCTATTTTTTTGCACACCTTCAGCTTTATTTATTATTCTTTTCTTGATGCTGACCCTTCTTCCTGGAGTAAGATAAAAGAAAAATCTTAATGTCATTGTGACTTGCCTTTTCTCTGTGGTCATTTATGAACATTTCTTCATGCAATTACATCTTCTTTCAAGAATTATCTATTCATTTGTCCATTTATTAATTCGCTTGTTGATTCTTTGGGAGTTTAGTTTTTCAGTATATTCTGTTTATTAATTCCTTCTGAGGAATATTGATGGAAAATATTTTCTCCCATTCAGTAGGTTGTAGCTTTTTCATTTGATACCATCCTTTTTGTTAACCCTTGATTTTATTTGCTGAGCTATTGGAGTTCTATTTAGAAATTTCTAACTAGGTTAAAATGGTCTAGCATTTCCCTGATTCTTTCCTGTAGCAGTTTCAGGGTTTCATGTCTTACATTAAGAACTTTGAGCCATGTTGAGTTGTTAATAGTACAGGGTCAGAGGCAGGGATCTACTTTCATGATTCAAGGATGATGGTCTTCGGTCTCACTCTCCTTTCTCTCTGATCTGTCTCTTCCAACTAAGCTTTTCCATTCTTCTTCAGCCAAAATCCCCCAACGCTTTTTCTCCTCATATATTCTAGATTCCCTTAGAGATAATCTCCCTTTCTGTTAAATAAGATCTTTCTGCTGTGGGGCAAGATCTATCTCAATCTGATAGGCAAAAAATAGCTCTCTGTCTCTGTCTCTGTCTCTCCCCCTTTCTCCCTCTTTTATTTCCACCACCATCACTATCTGTCTGAACATCCCTCTTTTGGGCCAATGGGAAACCTAGATTGACTTCACAGTTTATAGTGAAAAAGAAAGTTATTAATTACACACTCACATACTTTGAAACTTACGATTTTGCTTTGCAGATTTTGCTTGAGAAATGAAGTAATAAAATAGGAATGACCTAGTTATTCACATCCCTCAGCTTAGGCTCTTTTACATTATTAAGTGCTGCTGCTTTGGGGAGAGTGTTATTTGTCAACAACTTGCTAATGGCTGTTCAACCCAGTGGTTCACAGTAGACAGGCACACTTGAGATATTTATTGACAAAATCTGAAAGTTTGCTACTGTCTCCCTTAATAGCTATCATTTTACCACTCAGATTTCATCAAATATATGCCTCATCTAAAAAAATAAATGCCACCTATGTTTCACTTATTTAATTTTGCAAGGAATAACTACACCCTTTAATTAAATTTTCTTCTTCCTAACACTTTACTAACCCTCCCAAAATCTGTCCCAGAACACAAAGGCCAGATTTATTGAAAGCCAAAATAAACAGGTGTGTCTACAATGTTGTATTTTTAAAAAAATACCATTCTATCTACTTATGGGATTTCTACACCACCATTTAATCCCTCTATCCACACTGATTTATAATGCTCTGGTTTCCTTTTCCATCAAGAGGGATGGGTGCCCAAGATAAATGGCTTCCCCTTACTTTAAAGTAATTCCCCCTCACACATCACCTTTGTGAGCCTCTCACACAGCACTCTGAGCCAGATTCCTGTTCTACAGGTCTGCAGAGCCCTTCTTTATGGCTCATTTTGCGGCTTGAATCCTCTAAGCTTTGGCTACTCATCTTCTAAGCCAAAGCGCTGTCAGAGCTCAAAGCAAACGTGTTTTCACCTCTCAGACAAAGGATGCATGTTTTCTCTCATATGTGGAAACTGGATCTTGTTTATAAATATATACAAGCAAACACATACAGAGGTGTATAAAAGTGTACACACACATATTAACCAAAGTATGGTATTTGTAGGGCAGAATTCAAATGATAGAATTCCTTAGGAAGAAAGAGCTCACAGTCAAACATAATGAAAATCTGGAAACTGGTACTTGAAAGGTATCTGGGGGACCAGAAGAGTGGGGTAGATGAATGAAGACAGGAAGGGAGGAGGGAGGAGGGAGGAGGGAGGAGAATGAAGTCACAGTGCTCCATGCAAATCCAATGAAACTAGGAAAACTGAGTGGAAGAATTGGACTGGGAGGGATGGGGGAGCAATGATGAGAGAAAGGTGGGGAGACATGGTGAATGATTAGATGCATGTGTTTACAAACTGATTTCTGAATAGCAACCTCTCTGTACAACTACTTAATAAAAATACAGTTTGAAAAAAATATTTTGCCTCTCATCTTCTGCCATCCTCAGTAAAGAACATTTGTTTTGAATCTTCTGAACACTAAATATTAAATTAAAAAATATGATAATGATGAGTACTCTCGCCTGTAATCCTAGTTACACGAGAGGCTGAGATCTGAGGATAGCAGTTGAAAGCCAGCTCAGGCAGGAAAGACCATGCGACTCTTATCTCCAATTAAAAAGTTGGAAGTAGAGCTATAGACCTGTGACAGCTCAAGTGGTAGAGCACAAAAGCTCAGGGAAAGTACCCAGGCCCTGAGTTCAAGCACCAGGAGCAGCACACACACACACACACACACACACACACACACACACACACACACACACGCTTACACATGATAGATTAACTGAAATTCACAGTAATTTCTCACTTAAAAAATAAATATGTATTGATGCAGTTGGAAGAAGGAGAATTTGGGATGAAAAAAGAGACTCCCAATCCAGCCTTTTGCAGGACTGAGTCTTTCTCCACTACCCTATGGCCTGGAGAAGACTAAATACTCCCTGCCTTCGCTGTGGGGAAGTCAGATATGAGGGGACTGCCTGGGAGCCCCCCAGAACACTGGAGGCCATTCACTGCAGGGCAGAAAAGACCAGACTGAAATGCAATGGAAGTGGCCAGTGGACCTTACGGGTTTTCCAGAAAGGAAGTAGTCATTATGAGAAGTGGCGCTGCTCCCAGGGGCCACTACATTGTTCATGTTCAGAGAAGAGACTGGAGCCATCAGCAGTGAATTCTGAGCAGACAAAGTCAGACCCCGAGTCAGCAGAAAACATAGAGGATTGAGCTATGGGGTGTGGTCTTTGAGCCTTTTCAGAACCTGGTGCCACCTGGGAAAAAAAATATAGAACTAGAAGGAGGAAAAAAAAACTTCTAAAAATCTACTTGGCTCTAAAAGACTGGGTTAGATTGGAAGCTACTAAACAAAACCAGAAGTCATTAAATTATCTTAAATTAGAATTAAAGGGTTAGGACATTTTATTTTTACCTACTGAGGTTGTAACTATAATTTTAAATCTTAACAAATCTCTTGGTGGAATTTCTGACCACAATAACCAGTAGGTAATTTTTGCCAAAGGGTGGGGTTTTGATTTTAAAGACTTGGTTTCAGGTTCAGAGTATTTTTATCGTTCCTTCCTCCCTCTTCCACCATATTCCAGTCAAATGTCCGTTCAGAGATTATCTTCTCAAAGAGGTCTCATTGATCATTGTCTTAAAAAGCCCTTCTCCACATTACTTTTCCTCCTCTTTTCTTGCTTTATTATTTCCCCACAGCATGGGCATTCCCTAATATTTCACAAATCTGCAACTTTTTTCTCTTCCCTCCTAGAATGGATTACATGATTTCATTTCTAATTGCTCTAGTGCCACATCATAAGTGCTCAAAAGACAGTTCAGTGTCAATAATTCTACTTCTTTCTTGCTTTCTCGGTTACATATTGCTACTGATATTAATGTTGATTTCTCATAATTAAGGAGTAACCAACAGTGTACCTCTAGAAGTGTTCCAAGAATTTTAAAAAACCTACCAGTAATTGGTAATTGGCATTTTCATTATTGTAGTGGGAATATTTGACTCAGGGGTCTTCAAAATGATTCCAATAACATCCTAGAGGTGCTTTTTCATGGGCCTCTGCTAGACCAGCTCTAGAGACCACAAGTGTCTGCTATCTCTGTTGCTTGGATCTGCAAGAAGATGGAAACACATTCTGCTTCCATTCCTCTTTAAAATTTGAACCTTAGCCATTGCTGGAGTTTGAATGATGGCTGTGAGCTGTGCCTGGTTCTTGGGATTCATTCATCTTCTGGTGGGATTAGTTCATTTACTCCCACTTCTGCTGATGTCTAGAGCTTACCATCCCTCCGTCTCCTGGAGATTCCAAGTTTACTTCCTAGCAGAGGCCTTTGCATCCTTCCTTTGACCTAGAAAAGCTCTACAAAAAAAATCACAATGGTGATGGTTTGATTCAGCTCAAACACGCATCTTTTTAAATGATTATTTCCCTACCACCTTGCCTTGCCCTGTCATCTACAGTCTACATGTACACAAAGATGCACACACACACACACACACACACATATCATCATCATCACACACATATCATCTCACACATATCTCCATCACCACCACCATCATCACCATCATCACCATCATCATCATCATCATCATCATCACCACCACCATCTTGAGTGGACACCCAGGAACCTGTATTATTTTTGTCATAGAGGTCAAAACTTAAAATTTTATTTTTCTCTTTTTCACTTTTTTTCATGAGAGGAGGGGGCAGAAGACAAGATTTTCTCGAGCCTGACTTCAACCTTGAGATCTGCCTGCATCAGCTTTCCCAGTGTGGGGAAAACAAGCGTGGACCTACGCAGGCATGTTTTATTTTCACTGAAGCAATGAAACCTTTTCCTCCTTTCAGTTTCTGGAGGGTCTTCTCTAGATAGAGTTTTTTCATATAATGAAAGTTACTCAGCAAACTATTAACTACAGGGTTGAATTGAAGTTCTTGTTTTAAAAGATTGCTATCAAATGCTAGTTTAGGCACATTGTGACAAAATTTTTTTTCTTTTTTTAGGTCTGGTTGTGGGGTCTGAACTCTGGGCCTGGGTGCTGTCCCTCAGCTCTTCAGCTCAAGGCTAGCGCACTACCACTTGAGCCACAGCGCCACTTCCGGCTTTTTTTTTCTTTTTGCTTATGTGGTGCTGAGGAATCGAACCCAGGGCCTCGAGCATGCAAGGCAAGCGCTCTATCACTGAGCCACCTTCCCAGCCCTGTGACAAAATTTTTAATTCCATTTTTCCACACCATTATTTCAATGACAAGTTTGTACATCTGCAAAATATACAGATTTATTTTGTGCCTTTAGAATTTAGTCTTTTACATCTTTTCAGACATACAGAATAAAACAAATATTGAAGAATATCCTATGTATAAAATGTGTCTGAAGGGCTGGGAAGGTGGCTCAGTGGTAGAGCGCTTGCCTTGCATGCATGAGGCCCTGGGTTTGATTCCTCAGCACCACATAAGCAAAAAGAAAAAAGCCAGAAGAGGCACTGTGGCTCAAGTGGTAGAGCGCTAGCCTTGAGCTGAAGAGCTGAGGGACAGCACCCTGGCCCAGAGTTCAGGCCACATGACTGGACCCAAAAATAAAACAAAGTAAAATAAAATAAAATGTGTCAGAGTACCAGTGGCTCATGCCTGTAATCCTGGCTATTCTAAAGGCTGACATCTTGAGTGTCATAGTTCAAAGTGAAGCAAGGCAAAAAAAGTCTATGAGACTTTATCTCCAAACTAATCAGCAAAAAGCCAGGCTGAAGGTATGGCTCAAGCAGCAGAGTAACAACTCAGGCAATTCAAGCAAGTATAAAACCCTAAAGTCAAATTCCAATCTCATTAAAATAAAACAATGAATTTATATAGAGAGGCCTTAAAGCAGGTTTCAAAATAATTTCATGAATCATGATTTTTTTTATCTTCACTTATTTATTAAAGTGTTCTAGGAAGTTGATCTTAGTTCCTGTGTTTGATACAGAAATGACATAATCCAGCCTGAAAGACTTTTGAACTTGGCCGGGCACCAGTGGTTTGTGTCTGTAATCCTAGATATTCAGGTGGCTGAGATCTGAGGAGCACAGCTCAAAGCCAGCCCAGCTGAGAAAGTTCGTGAGGCTCTTATCTCCAATAACCTTCAGAAAACTGGAAGTAGTGCTCTGTCTCAAGTGGTAGAATGCTTGCCTTGAGCTGAAGAGCTGAGGGACAGCGCTCAAGCCCAGAGTTCAAACCCTATGACTGACAAAAAAAAAAAAAAAAAAGACTTCTGAACTAACCATTCACTCAGTATTTCTGAGTGTATAACTTTTGTCAGTCAGAGGACTAAGCATAATAGGATCAAAACAGCTGTAGCCATCATGCTTACAACCAAATACAAAACAAAACAAACAAGAGATAAAACCAGAACATGTGCAAAATAAGCTTAGTTCCTTATTATAAGTGATATATACATTAACAAAATAAGATCCTATAAGAAATACTGATAGATTTAGATTAGAAGATGATATTTCAAGTGAGACAATAAAGAATATTTAAATTATATTCTCAAACAATACAGACAACAGCTAGCAAGGCAAGGAGAACCAGCTAAGCAAAATCCCATGGGCAGGAGTACAGGGAAATATTTCCTCTTAAAAATGTTCTATTTCTAACACTTTTCTTCACTAGATTGGAGAAAAATCACCTTATCTTCTAAATCTGACTTTTGTCTTCTATAAAACTGAGAAAATATTAGGATAATAAGTTTGGTAAAAGAAAATAGATACTACATATTAAATGTTATTGAAAAAAAGCCTTAAGATCATATAAATGCCATTGAGAAAGTGCTTACACAGCATTTTTTCTTATACTAATATTCTCACAGGTAATACTTATAAAAGAGTTAGGGAATATTTTTTAAATAAATGTCTGCTTGAAGGTAGCAGTGGTCCTTAGCAGGGAAAACAAGGGTAGGTTTTAGGAATATAGTGAGGAGTTATGAGCTTACATTTTCAGTTAAGCAAAGTAAGTTCCAGGAATCTGTTGTATAATGCCCTACCCTCAATCCACCATACTGAATTATGCATTCAATGTTAAGTGTTTTTACCACAACAAAAAAATTAAAGTGAACACTTTGAATTTTTAATTTTAAAATGAACACTTTGAACTATGACACTCAAGCGCTCAGCTTTTTGGGTAGCAAGGATTAGAGGAATATGCCATTTGTATCAGACAAATTTCACACATAGGATATTCTTCAGTATTTGTTTTGCTCTAGACGATGTATGAAAAGACTAAATTCTAAAAGCATAAAATAAATCTGTTTATTTTGTAGGTGTACAAATTGTCACTGAAATCAATATGAGGAAAAATAAAATGAAAAGTTTTGTTATACGGCTCCTAAGTTAACATTTGATAGCAATGTACTCATTACTTTACTCATGTAACTGTAACCCCTCTGTACAGCATCCTTACAAAAAATAAATTAAAGAAATCTTAGCGATAGCCTTGTTTTTAATGATTAAATACTTAATGTGCCCCCCCCCAACAATGAGCATAATTCTCTTTTTACTTATATGCAGCATGGTCTAGAAAGACCTTCAAGTTTGGAAGTCATTTGTTAAAATGTGTAGAAAATGTGACTATTCATGTAGAAAATCCTAAGGAATCAGCAGATGAATAAATTTAGAAAGTTCACAGATACAAAGTCTGAAGTCTGATTTTCAAGTTGCTATAAAACTTCAGTAATCAACAGAGCAACTTAAGTAGAAACAAGACCAAGGAACTGGAACTTACAAAAACATTTGGTATGTGAGACCCTGTCTCAGTTAAGAACTGGATGACATTGAGTATGCCTATTATCCTAGCTTTAGTGGAAAACCTAAAATAGGTATACTATGACCCAGGTGTATGTGCACCTAGACAGGAATCAAGACCTTATCTAGAAAATAACCAGCAGCTAGCTGGGCACTGGAGGTTCACGCCTGTAATCTAGCTATTCAGGAGGCTGAGATCTAAAGATTGTGATTGGAAGCCAGGCTAGGCAGGAAAGTCCCTGAGACTCTTATCTCCAATTAACCAGCAAAAAAGTCAAAGTAGTGATGTGACTCAAGTGGTAGAATGTTAGCTTTGAGCAAAAATTCTCAACAACAGGGCCCAGGGCACATACACACACACAAAATAAAAATTATTACCACATACACGCTGTACGTGTGGTTCAGTTGGTAGGTACCTGCTTACCAAGCCTGAGGCCTTGAATCCAAGCTTCAATAAAATAGAAAACATTTTTTAGGTGTTGAGTGGCAGTAAAATTTCCTTTTAGAGGACAAAACAAACAAAAATTAAAGTCTATAAAAACAAACAGAGCAAGATTTTGAAAATTTGTACAACTGAATGTAAATCTAGGTAAATTTAAGTTGATGTGAATCTCTGAACGTAAGTTTTTATTTTCCTTTTTAATAAGATGTATGTAATCAACTAATTGACTGGGACTTGTATCTTCCAGAAACTGCAATAAATGTCAAAGGTAATAAGTATTCCATATTTTAAGTTCTGAGAGATAGTCATTGTCCCTAGCTTTTGAAGACATGTCCTTCCCTTGCTACCTGAGTCAATATATCATGAGCTGGAAAGGAGTGACCTTTATGGAGGCAAAGTGAAAGAGTGACTTGAAAAGAATCACTGACTTTCACTCACATAATAGAGGCTCCAGCAAAGAGGGCGACTGCATGCTTTCCCTGCCACATTCTGTGAAGTCAGATAGCTCTAGGGAATGTGCTCTGAGAGAGTAAAAGGCAAGCACCTCTTGCTCTTGCACTTTCCCAACCCACAGTAGAGAATACAGGATGCATTGTCGTGTCCCATGATATTAGGAAGCCCTGGAACGTAAAAACTTCCACCTTCTTGCATCAACTTACTGGAAGGTCCTTTCCTGCTGAGTTTGAAAGGACTGAGGATGGTAGCTGAAGATAAAGACATAGCGAACAGACACTCTGTGAGCACTTTGGAGCTGTTGAAAGTAACTAGAAGCAACACAGTGATTCTATTGTAGCTGCCTTGAAGCATGCTTGCTAAGAGAGGAGCTGGAGAATGACCCAATCTACATGAAGAAAATGCTGTCAGGTGTAGGTACCTGATATAGTCCCACAGAACTATAAATACACATAGCGTCCAATGGAAGGAATAGCTAGAGAAGAATGAGTTGAGCTAAATAAGAAAATCATAAACACTACCTGCATGCAGACACTGAACGGATCACCTAAGTGTTGCAGGCTTCCAATAGCAGAAGGTATTTCCCACTGATACTAAATAGATGTTTGTCCACAGGCCATTGCCTCTGCCTCTTTTGTCCTTTCCTCCTGCCACCAACACTAGAAAAGCAAGAGAACTGAATGTTTCTTGCCATATGAGGTGGTCCCATACCCCAAATGGCAGTGATGAGATTGAATTAGACCAAACTCTTCAAGATGTCTGTCTTCCACACAGATACAAAAAAAGTAATTATAATTATCATCTGATGAGTAGACTCCTCAATAAACTTGTACCATGATTCATTGATGCTTTACATAAAATATGTATGGACCTTAAAATCAAATTGCAACTAAATTGGACATTATTTAAATGAAGCGTTTATCCCTGTGGGATCAATTAGACTCTTTTGATACAGGTTAAGTAGGTGTCTCCTTAAACAAGCACGATACGAATCATGCTCATGATTATTTTTCTGGGAAGACATTTTTACATAGAATAAAGTGAGGATTTAGCTGACAAAATAGGGCTAGAAACCTTTATTCTTGTGTGTATCTTTGACTACAGTTCTATGAAAGTAACTTTAAAAAGATATTCCATTTTAAATAATTACTCTTGAGTCCCCCATAAGGAATAATTTAGTTCCATGAAGGTTGGCTGTTTTGATCACTTTCAAATGGAATCTTTTATTTAAACTAAAATCAATCAAACTCATCATAAATATTGAGATTGATTTTTGAAGCCACAAACCTGAATGCAGTTTTGTGCAGTTTTTTTCCTGCAGCCATTCTTGAAGTCTTAATGTGTACTTTGCATTTCAGTATATAAACTTAATATGTTCAAAGGACTAAAACCATAATTGTGGAAGGGAAAAATTGAAAACTTTTCTCTTATTGCGTGATAAATTATACAATTGACTCTAAAACTTTAGAAGAGTCCCCAAACTCAGTTCAGAAAGTGAGAAAGGCCAAATAATGAGAGAAATGGATAAATGACTTTTATTTAAGAACACAAAGTTGCTTTGCTCAGACTCATTTTCAAGTGTGAAAGGATCACCAGCTGTAGATTAGCAGAGGAGTCTACATTCTGTATACACAGATGTAATTAGGAGACCTAGACTATGTCTGTTTCTATGTTTGGCAAAATATCCTTATGAAGTCATATTAACAAAAATCTTCCAGGTGAGCCTACCACCAAGAATGTGTTTCCTTATTGTGCTTATACAAATATACATCCTCGCCTTGAAAGTGTTCTTGTTAGTATTTGCGGAGAATGTCTGACGAGGAATTACCTTTCACTAAATGATTCTATAATTGCTCTTCTATAGCATGTGTTAAGACAATTTATATCTACAAGATGCCAAAACTGATTGAAAACTAAAAACCAAAATCAAGACAATCATCAAGATGGTTAGTGTTAGGCGAATATGAACCAAGGCCTGCTTGGCTGAAAGATGTACTCCAGTCTAGCTCTATAGTAAACAACTGTGTAATTATTATTTATTTTTGAAGAATGTAAATCTTTATAAACAGAGTTAGATTACAAATTGTTTCCCTCTTGCAGTCACTGTGCTGAGTCTGTTAGGCGCTTGCTCTCTCTCTCTCTCTCTGTCTCTCTCTCTGTCTCTCTCTCTCTCTGTCTCTCTCTCTGTCTCTCTCTCTGTCTCTGTCTCTCTGTCTCTGTCTCTGTCTCTGTCTCTGTCTGTCTGTCTGTCTGTCTGTCTGTCTGTCTGTCTGTCTGTCTGTCTGTCTGTCTCTCTCTCTCTCTCTCTCTCTCTCTCTCTCTCTCTCTCTCTCTCTCTCTCTCTCTCTCTCCTTTTGTGAGTGTATATCAAGAACTTCCAAAGCTTGGTCAATCCTATAACTGCAGGCAAGGCTTTGGTCCCCTCTATTTGGTACATGGAAATAAGCAAAATGCCATTGTAACTTGAGCCAGCAAAACAGTAGAGTTTAATCAAACTGTAAGTTTTGAAATTGTAGTAAGGGATAGAAAGAGGTCCACAGTTTTTACTTGGTCTCTCAGCTGTACTATATTTTTTAAATGAGAAAAACTCAGAAAAATGAAACACATTTATTTAATTCAAAATTGTCCTAAAGCATGCTTCCATCAAAATTTTACAATCCTAAGTTACCCTATGAAAACAGAGTATTCTCATTTGGTTCCTTGTATTTACAAAAACAAAAACCAAAAAAAAATCCTTAAGCAGATGTACAAAGGGGTTTTAATTCAATGTAATAACTAAAACATAGTTTAGCTTTCCCAGATAACATTGGCACAAAAGCAGACTGAGACCAAGAAGCATGCAATAGTCCAAGGAGGAAATGTACTTCTGGGCATTATCCAGGCTGGCCAAATTGAGTGTCAGTCAAAGGATGAATAGAAATCTTGTTGAAACTCTCACATCCAAATGAAATGTGAAATCTGAACTAGGTTCTTCGCACCAGCAAAGCCAGGATACTGACTTCTACATTTACGAGAACTTCAAGCGATGTGGACTATCATTACCACTTGGTGACTTAAAATCGTGGTTATTATTCATATCCTTCTATAACTGAATGCTTAGTCCTCCGGTTATTTCTGATTTAATAACTGTCTATGTAGTTTTATAGTTTGTCACATCAGAAACACTGTTTTAATTATTCTAGGGGGGATGGTTCTTTTCTGTACTTCAGCATAGATTTAAGCAAACTAGATTTTGAGCTTAGGGCCTGACCTCATGTCTGCCAGGAAAGTACTCTACCATTTATACCATGCTTCCAGGATTTGTTGTGTTATTTAATGTTCAGAGCTGGCCTTAGTTGGATATCCTCTTACCTAGCTGAAACCACAGACCTGCACTACCATTCTGCTTTACTTTGGAGATAAGTTTTACTAACATTTTTGTCCAGGCTGGCCTTGAATAGAAACTTTCTCATCAATGCCTTCCTGGAGTGTAAATGTAAACCACTATACCCAGCTTAACATTTTAAAGTTTAATCTCCACATTTGGAACAAGATGAAGTAAATACCTAACTATTGGGTTTTACTATTCTAACCGGTAATCATTAAATAGGATGCAGCAATCTGCTAGAAGTTGAAGACAGACAAGTAACTGGGAAGAACTATCAATTTGTTTCTTTTTACAATCACAATCTTGTGATAAATAGCATACAAGGCTAATTTTATCCTTTTTTAAAGTGGTAGTGAGGTTTGAATTCAGAATCTCTCATTTACCAGGTAAATATTCTATCACTGAGTCACACTACCAAACTTTGGTTTTCAAGAAGGGTCTTCTTAGTTTTCCTGGGCCAACCTCAACCTCAATCCTTCTATTTTCTTCCAATATAGCAGAGATGACAGATACATACCATTGCACCAAGCTATTGATTAAGATGAAGTCTCATGAACTTTTTACCTAGACTAGTCTCAAACTGTAAACCTGCCAATCTCAGATTCCTTAGTAACTACAATTATAGGCATGAGTCACTACACCTAACTCTATGGCTCATTTCTAACTGCTACAGGGTCTGCAACATCAAGGGCACATAGTTTTTGGATTTCTGAGCCATAAAAATGGCTGTGTGGTTGGGGGAATAAAGAACAAACTTGCTGATGAGTACTTATAGGAACTTTGATTTCTATGAAAAAAATCTGATATATTTTATTAATTTAAGAATCAAGCAGAAAAAAGAAAATAAGGAACTAGAAGGCCATATTCTTTCCAAAATTATTTAAATTTAAAAAATTAGTCATGTACTATCAGAACAGTAGTTACATAAGGAAGAAATGACCAGATACATACCTCAAAGTTGGTACATTTTCTCAATAAAGGCATCTATGAAAAAAAATCACATTTTGTTTTCTCAAACTGCACTGAAAGGAAGGAAGAAAATCAAGGGGAAGTAAAAGTCTATTTATTGATCAGAATTTACTGTACTTCCTTTGTTTTGAGTAAACTCCCTAATCCCTATCATAATGAATATTACCAAGTCTGGTGAGTCATTCTAACAAAGGAATTAAAGCGACACACAGTTTAAGAACAATCGAAGTTATTTTTAAGTGATCTTAAGGAAAACAATGTTGATATATTACTCCCCATGCAAGAAGATAGAAAGGGAGACTGCATATCCATGAATGTTTGTTTCAACTAGCGAAGTCTTAAACTGATGTCTAGTTTAAGAAAAAAATAACCAGTAGAAAATATCATCAAGGTACCCAGAGGAAACCTATTTTATTAATAGATTGGCAGCTAAGAGTGAAACACTTATTAAACTCCTGCTAACACCTTATTTTAAAATTCATTGGAGTGGTTTTTCACTTCCCATGAAATAATGTGTAGCAATTAAAGCCAGCAAGTCCCTGATTAGTATGAAAATGTGAGTCTGTTATTAAATTAAGAGTAATAATGCTTTCTGTGCTTGTAGCTAGCTGAAAACTGAAGGATCCTTAAGCAAGCTTGGTGTAGGATAAAGGCCTCATCAGCATAAGGAGAAGGAAAGAGATTCCAAGGCAGTAGACCCTTCAAAACAACAAAGACAATTCACTTATTTGTGAAATGGATAACATAGAGTTATTTGGTAGAAACTGGCCAGCATAGACGGATCTGACAAAAACTTCCATGAGACTTGAGATCTGCCTGGAAAAAATTACTTATTAAGCTTTTTTTCTTCAAACATTTTGTTTCATAATTAAACTAAATTCAACTGGCCACTTGCTGGCCCAAAGTTCCAAAGCCAATTCAGTCAGCCTCTCCTATTGCCATTTAATGGTCTTATTTCTACAATGTACAGTGGTTGTGGACATCAAGTGAGAGTCTGTTGAATATGATGGCATCATGGATGTTGACTATGGACTGACAATCTTTGAAGAAATCCATAAGACAAATACTTAAAAGCAAGATAAGGAAGAAACTGCACATTTTCAACTAGATCAAGTTATTTCCCTATCTTGTCATGACCCAGGTTATTTTTCTCTCATTCTAGCTGAATTCGTAGTTAATACTTTATTCATATTTGTGTGGTTGTTTTATTCAGCTACTACTAAGGAACGTACACACAGTACTGATACACAAGTGACACACAGGATCACTTACAGGATTAATAAATGGATTACCAGGTAGGTTATTTTTAGCTCAGGAACTATTTTCTAACAAATTTTAAGTATTATACAATTGAAAGTATGACTGCGTATCCAAACTACTACAAAATGTCACTGGCCCAGGACACATTCAGAATCTTTGCACAGCTGTAGCAGTTTACCTTTTTTTTTGTTTTGTCCTTGACCTAAAAGTTTGCTAAGCAAATTAATTATCTGAGTGAGTTTTCCAGGGAAAGTAAACACTGTTTCAGAGAATGTTCAACCTACTTAAGTCAAAATCATTTCAGAATACTTCAACACATCAGCTTAAATATAATTATTATTCATTTCACTTTAATCTAATGTATAAGTCTATAGGTTTTTTTCCCTAGGTAACTCCACAGCAGTTGGAATTGAGGGGAATAAGGATACATTTAAAGAAGTATCTTTCACTGAACTGCAGTGGCCATCAGTGGGTGTGAGTGAAATTTTAGTATGCATTTATTTAGGCAAGTAAAGACAGCTTTCCAAGTAGGAAAAGGAACAAACAAATGATCATGGTCAGTGGATATAGACAGTCTAGGTCAAACTCAAAGGCAGAATTCATGTCCTATCTTTGGGACCCTTGGAAATGATAGTATTAAAAATGAACCTGGATCAGGAACGGTCCAATTAAAAGAGCATTTTTATTAGAACTGTATTATTCAAAGTGTGGCCTACTATAGGTAATCTTTGTAGAATCTATGGATATTAAATAGATGAACAGAGCCAGAAGCTCTGTGATAGGGTAAGGAATCAGTGTGCATGGAAACTAATATCTATATGAAATAATTTTAAAAGGGCTAGGCAACAGCCTTGGTTTCTAAAATAGTTTCCTTATAAACAAACAATAGCTAGGATTGTATAGACTAAAACATTACAATTGTCAGGTATTCTTAATTCTACTGGTTTCAATTTCTCCATTTATGTGTTGTGTTTTATTTAGCAGTATACATAACATAAAATGAATATTCATAAGAACTCTAAATGTTTTTGGCATTACATAATATCAAATGTTTATGAAGTAGATAATCAAAAGTTTGGAAACTTTAAGTTCAGAACACAGATTTTAATAATTTTGTAATTTTGTATAAAATCCATTGTATCTGGATAAGCGCTTAGAATTAAGGCATTGTTCCTAGCCTCCTATCTCCCAAAATACAGTAAACCTATAAAAAGCTTGGCACCAGTGACTAAGAATTGTGTGGCATTGTCCTTAAAAATAAAATGAAAGATGTTAGCAAGTATACCGTAAGCATGGTCTCCTATGGGTCTCAATGTTAGATTTTTTAAAATTACTAAGAAGCCAGGTGCTGGTGGCTGTAATTCTAGGTACTTGGGAGACTGAGAGTTGAAGATGATGATTTGGAACCAGCCTGGGAAGGAAAGTCTATGAGACTCTAATCTCCAGTAAACTACTCAGAAAAAGACAGAATCCATAGAGAGCACTAGCCTTGTGCAAAAGAAATTCATTGACAGCACCCAGGACTAGCAAAAAAATTAATAAAATAAAAATAAAAAAAGACTACTAAGAGCTCCTGTCTCAAGCCAAATAGAGTCAAGGTGTTAATAGCAAATGAAGGATTTATTAGTCATTTTGGAACAAGAAAAAATAAAATAAAAGTAAACTAGGCTTCAGGTTCTGATGTCTAACATCCAGAAATACTAGTTAGCAGTACTGTAAAGGCCTTGAGAAGTTGAGGTAGATGGACGAAGCTGGCAAGTTTTAGGTTTAGTAGTCTGAGATATTGTACCCAGTAACAAAGAATCTTCTTTCCTGAGACTGGTGAAATTGACTTCAGCTGTCTGGGGATTTTAGATCTTGATTTGAAGCCTAGGGAAAATGTCCTGAGAGCTTAGGGACCATGATTCTCTCTTTGTTATTCTTCCCCTTGTCTGTCTTGTGTTGTGTTCTGCCTTCGATTTAAGAAAAAAATAAATAAAAAGGGGGACTGTAATTGAATTAAGAACAGTGAGTCCCAGACTGCACAGTTCTTCACGTGAGACCACAAGAAGATTTGGTTTTGATCTTAGACAACCAGATGCCTCACTTTTTAACAGATTCCCTTGACTTAGGACACACTTAACCTCACTGAAGAGATTGGGGGGCGGGGTCGGGGTGGTTGGAGGAATCCTGTGTAACAAAATTAAAGAAGAAAAAAAAAATTAAAGAAGAGAGACTGGATAAGGACCACAAACGTTTTTCCTTTTCCAAGTGCAGGAACAGAAATATTCCCTTCTCTGGTTTAAATATGAGTTTGCTTACACTGATTTGTAGTGGAGAGCAAGGAGTCAGAATGGTAAAATCAGAGCAGCAAGACAAAGCAATAAGTAAAATCTGGGTTGATTTGGGCAGGTATAAATTTTTATTATTTTGTAAGGCTAAGAAGAAAACCAACATTTTGTCAATCATTTGGATGCTAGAAAATGTATGTAACATCCAAAGGAGCTGTGAGTCACTGTCAGCTTCTCGGGTGCTTATTATTATGTAACATGGATCTTTGCCTACCCTGCTCTGTGATATTGATGTGAAGTTATTTACTACGAAGACCCCAGTTTTCATGTATGCCTATGTAAATGCAATACTGCAATCTTTATTGAATATGTTGCAAAAGACATTATGTTCATTTTAAGATTTCATATCAAAACAAAAGAAAAAATATTTTTAAGTAAAAAAGCATACCTGTCTTTGCATTGTTTATTTGACCACTTTATCTAATTTTCATAGTTGATCTTGAAACTTCCAAGCAATGATACTGCTCTCAAAGCATAACTTCTCTTTAAATAATGGGTCTCTTCTCTCTTCACTGTTCTCTTCTGCCCTCCCTATCATTCTTGGAGAGTTACACAAAGGAAAGAAGCAAGCAAGGAAAGAGAGAGAGAATGTGTGTGTGAGAGAGAATGCTATTTATTGCAGAAAGAGAAGAAGGAGAAGAAGAAGAAGAAGAAGAAGAAGAAGAAGAAGAAGAAGAAGAAGAAGAAGAAGAAGAAGAAGAAGAAGAAGAAGAAGAAGAAGAAGAAGAAGAAGAAAAACAACAACAATAACAACAACAACAACAACGAGAAGAACAAGGAGAAGAACAAAAAGAACAAGACCAAGAACTCTAAAGTAACAGATGAAGATAATACAAAAAAACATAATTCTTACCACTCTTTTACTTTGTACTCTGAATGACTTTCAGTAAACATGCTTCAAGCCAGGAGATCACAGAACTGATCTTGGAGGCACAGCTAATCTCTGCTTGTGCACAGTTTCAAAACCAATGTTTTATGGGTGTGAAATCAGATGAAATATGTTTGTAAGGTTTTGACCCAGATATTTCTTTCTAACTTATGCCAACATATTATATGTTTGGATCTTTTACCATATTTGTTTAAATTTTAAAAAATGAGATTAAATGCAAAGTTGATACCAAAGTATGCTATATTTGTCTCATCATAATCTCATGCACGAAGCTCTCTGCTCTGTCTCTCTGTGTATATCTGTCTCTCTCTGTCTCTTTATCTCTCTGTCTCTCTCCTTCTCTCTCCCTTCCCTCCTCTCTCTCTGTATGTGTGTGTGTGTGTGTGTATTAATAGATAATTCCCTATTTTTCTGAGACCAGGAGGTTATAATTTATCTATATCCATTTCTACTCACCTTGGAATAGAACAGAGTATTTGCCATTATCCTATGACTTTTACCTGGTACTTCAAAATTCATGATGAATAAACACTCATAAATATTAACATCTCAAGTAGCAATTTGCTGAAAGCCATATTCAAGTGCTTTATCTCTTTGATAAAAGGCTATATTTAAAACTTACAGACTGTCGATGTTTTAATGACATGCCTTCAAGTGCACAAAAGTTTCTATCAGGTGCTTTATAAAGCCAGCTGTGGTTTCAACCATGTTTCTTTCCATTTGTTTCCACTAGCTTCTCTTCCATATTACCTGTCAGGCTCATCTCATGAGACATCTACAATCTATTCCCTTAGTAGAATTCCCATCATTTATGTGTTTTCTACATGATCCAATGCAGTTTTCCACAATAGTGGCTGTGTAGATGATGGTTAAATGCTTAGTTTGCCATGTTGTGTATTCAGCTATTATAATAAATAGTTTACCATTGTTTTACTCAATATTAATTGGCCAGCTTTCATAAATTCCCTAGATTTTAAATATTCTTAATCTGATTATACTGATACAAATTACCTGATATCCACAGTAACAAAATTTGTATATTTCAACTCCAGGTAAGAGATTGCAAATCCTTATTTGAGGAACTGTATTGTAAAACTTGTGGCTATAAAAAGAACAAAAACTGAGAAAGACTTGCTGATTAGCACACTACTCTTGAAGACTGTTATCTACACTGAAGGGACTACAGGTAAACCTCTTCCTCTCTTGTCTGTTTCTATAGAACAGATTAATTGGTTATTTGCTTACTTTATACTTCACGTTGTGTTGTGTAAATCTAGGCTAATGTTGTCCTGTCTAATGAATATGACTATAGAAGAAAAGTTAGCAAGGAAACAAAAATCACTCCTTCTCTTTCGTGGACTACTTTTATTTGGCTGTAGCTCCTATAACCCCACTAATAGTTTTACTTCTTTACTTCTCTAAACCAACTTGGGAAAATTGTAAAGACTGCTTTTAAACTGGCTAATGTAGATTTTCACTTGAAAAGCAATTTTAATACATACATATGGAAATAACTGTTTAAATGACTTAAAAAGTGAACAGAACATAATCTTCATTAATGAACAATAAACATATTTAGTAGTTATACTCCATTTCATATTTTTTAGCCATTTAACATGATTCAAAAAGAAATATCTCATTGAATAATTCTGCTAAAATTTTATTGAGTCAACTCCTTATTTTAGTATTTAGGTTATTAGGATTTCTTGCAATTAAAATCAACATACACAGAACATTTCTATGTGTGAAGTAAATTAAGTTCAACAAAATGGAAGTCTAGCACATTTAAAATTTCTTCTAAAACCTATCTACTGACTCACTCAATGATTTGATATGACATGCTTAGAAAGATCCCTGTGGAAGACACTGCCATCAGAATATAACTGAAGTATGACCACTCCTAGGAAATGGAAATCTGATCTAGGGTTATGGATAGCAGCTTGAGGGAGATTTGACAAGATGAACTACTTAGCCTTGATGATGTTATAAAGCAATAAGAACCAGTATAAATGATTTTGATACAAAATCTAAGATCCATGACTTTATAAATAGCCAGAAACTTTCAAATTCCTTGTGTAAGACACATTTAAAAAAAAAAAAACATTTATTTGTAAAAATGATCAGAAAGCCAAGCACTCATACTTATAATCCTAACTGCTTAGGAGGCAGAGATCTGAGAATATCAGTTCAAAGCCAGCCTGGACAGGAAAGTCCAAGAGACTCTAATCTCCAATTAACCACCAGAAAACCAAAAGTAGAGCTGCAGCTAGAGTGCTAGCCTTGAACAAAAGAGCTCAGGAACCAGGCTAGGCCCTGCGTTCAAGCTCCAGGACCACCACCAACAACCCCCCCCCCAAAAAAAAAAACACATCAGAATGTGACTTCTTCTTTAAATGTCTGACGATATGTATAATGAAATTCAAGTGAATCAAAATAATTTAAAATAATCCCTTCTTGCTTTTTGTTTGTTTGGTTTGCATGCTTTAAAACAAAATTGTCTTTAAACTGAATCCAGATCTAACCATTTCTGGCTATTATGTAAGAGGAAAAGCATAAAAGCATTTTGCCAAAGCCACTCGAACTACACATCTTTTGAGAGATCTGCCACTAAAGCAGACAGGCAAAAGAAAATCAGAAAATAATGCTTTTAAGTAGATGAGAAGCAAGAAGCAGATCAAACATGTGAGGTTACTTCTGTCAACTCCATCAGAACTTCACTTGGATTGTAAAGATCAGCAGCACAGACCTGAAGGCGGAAGTGATCTAAATTTGGAACCCTAGCAGGAAATTATTATAGTTCCGCGATCAATTTACACAAAAGTGGAATTACCTCAAGTCAGGGCATGAGCTGGAAACTGAGTCCCTATGTGAGCCTTCAGCATTTCTGAGGATAGCTTGTAGGTGAGTTTGTGGATCCACTCAGGAACCACTTTTGATTTTAGACCTTGGACAGGAATGGTTTCTTTTCCAAATGGTAGTTGCATTACTGTCTTTTATTTAATATATCCGAGGTGGGATTTCCAAATGAATGAGACAATTTCCAGAGCTTGAATGAAAAAGAAAAAGAAAGAAGGAAGGAAGGAAGGAACGAAGGAAGGAAGGAACGAAGGAAGGAAGGAACGAAGGAAGGAAGAAAGAAAGAAAGAAAGAAAGAAAGAAAGAAAGAAAGAAAGAAAGAAAGAAAGAAAGAAAGAAAGAAAGAAAGAAAAAAAAAAGAAAAGAAAGAAGGAAAGAAAGAAAGAAAAATTTTAACTAGTTCTAGTGGGCCCAGCCCTGGGGCCTTCAACATTTAAAATACTGATCTTGTCTTTCAATATATTCAAGTAGCTTCTGTGATTAGTAACATGAGTGCATTGTTGCTGTTTGGTTGTCCTTTGATTCTCAGTGTGACTGCACCATTAGAATTTATAGATTTCAGGCTTCTGATTCAGGAAGAATATTCAAAACTTCAACCTCTCAGAAAAGTGAAAGAGTGACTCCTAGCCATGTTTATTTTGTATTTTTGCCACTGCGAAACAGTACATGTTGATCTTTCAGTTCTGCTCCAGGAATATTTGCAGTGTTCTAAGAAGAGCATCTTACTGCTCATCTAATTATTCATCGTTTTATATTATGTACAATACTTGGAAGACAATCTTCTATGTGTATATACCATAAATACATCACCTTAAGGACCCCTTAAGAAGCTTTTCTTTTGCAAACCTTTTGCATTTTATATTCTCTCTTTATGCGGTTTTACTTTTTTCTCATTTCTCATCGTAAGGATTTCTTTTAACCTGATGAAAGCATTTTAGCATCTAGGCTCTTGGAAAACAATGTTAATGGAGTTTCACTGAGAAGAAACACTATAATTAGATTGCCATATAAACTTTGTTAGCTAAACCACTCAATACTTGTTTGAAATAAGATGGTCTTATAATAGCATTTTTATGGACACACAAATAAGGGTAAGGGGCCACAGTATTGGAATCCACTATTTACTCAGACAGTCTGGATCCGATGACATGGTTTTGTGTCTGAGAGTTGCAGGAAAGATCGCGATGATGACCATGTTTAAATCCCACCCCATCCCCATTCATTTTCATTCATCTCTCTTCTTCTGTTGAATTTTGAATATTCCATTTAGGTGAGTATACTCCTTAAGATAGATATTCAAGTCACTGCTACCATCTTCCAAACACAGGAAGCTTTTCAACATTGCTTTCCAGCTGGCAAAGGCATCAAGTGGCTAGGCTGCTCCTGCAGGAGATTCATGGATTCCTTAACACCTTGACTAATTCTGTTCTCAACAATTCTGCTAGGAAGGTAAAAGTTACGAATTCTAATGGGGGCCAGCCCTGTGTTAAGCAGGTACAGAAGAGATAGCATGAGCTATACATAGAGCTCAGCTTGGCTCTCAGCAAACATGTATTGTCTCTGTGGCCTGCTCTTGTTTTGTGGGATGAGAAAAAGCACAAAAGGGACAAGAACTCAGAGCCAAACACTTCTGTCCTGAGGTCTAGAAATGCTATACACTCTATTTTAATGCTTGATCATTAGGACAGAGAGAAAGCAGAAGTACAGAAGTCAGGAGGGATGCAAATGTTTGCATGAGAAGAAGCAGAGAACACTTTGAAGGTAATTTTAAGTCTGGAAGAGGGGAGAAAGAAAGAGACACAGAAGTGGGAAGCAAGCAGGGAGGCAGGGGAAAGGGGAGGAGGAGAAAGAGGGGGAGGAAAGAAGGGACGATGGAAGGAGATTCCTTGGCAAAATGCGATTTTAGAGAAATCATTTGGAGAAACATTGGGACACAGACAGTGGCACTCTGAGGAAGATTTTAAAAGATCTGCTGCCATGCATCATGTAATACAATCTTCTATCTGGCAAGTTTAAGGGTCTGCAGTAAAGATTTAAATTGTCTTCAATTTCACATTCAGAGTACGCTTTTATTTCTTTGGAATGTAATTCTGTGCTGAGGATTGCTCGTGGCATGGCACGATTTTATGGGATTTGTCCTTGCTTCTGCAGTGCCTGTAAATTGCTGGCTAATTATTTTGAGTGGATCTGTTTACTTCTAAATACGTCTTCAATCACTCAAGTGTCACACTTCTTTCCTAACTTCTGACATTCTCCCAGGCGTATTATAATTATTTACAATGTCCTGCACACTGTTCATTTAAACACACACACACACATTTGTGTCACTGTATCCCCATCTCACTTCGCATTTTAAATAAGACACCCCCCTCTCCAATCCAGTGGTCTCAGTGGTAATACAAACCAAGGTACCTCATGAGGTACCTCTGCCACAAAGGAGGCAGGTCGACTGAGTTAGAAAGCTACCAATTGTGAACTCTCAATTTTCATAAAAGAAATATATTTTAAAGCCTCTTGTTAGCTTTAAAACCAGAGGCCAGCTTTCTCCAGAATCCAGAGGCCATCCCTTTTAGATGTAATCAAGGGCACAAACCTTTTCATTTTCTGAAAGAGGATAAAAAAATAAAAACTAGGATGCACACCAACTGCCAAGTTGTAAAATCACTTCCAGCCCTGGGGAAAATTTTTAAAGAAGAAAGTTTACTTTTCTTTTGGGTAAAGCCTATCAGTAGAGGAAGATGGCCTTGCCTGTTTTATTTTGCCCAGCAAAATTCTGACTTGACACTTCGTTTTCCCTCAGAACCTACATCCCAAGTAGATGGGTCCAAGAACAAAAATGACATAAAACTGACTTATTTCAATGGTGCCCACTTCAAGGCACAGCCCTTTGATTTGCTCTGCCCAGAACTCGGGACTTAGCCTTGATTCATTCTCTTGTCGAACATGCAAGTTTCCCCAAGTCTTAATTTCCTCCTGGCTTAAACTACCAAAAGATTATTCAATAACTCATCTCTCTGATGAATTTAGGAAATAAATATTGATCCTCATAGCTTAACTCCTAGGAGTTAAACTCCTACTAGGTAGGGAGTATATTTATTCTATTGATGATAAAGAAATTTGAAATTCTCTTTCATCTGGTATTTTTTTATTTTACTTTATTTTTTTATTGTGAAATTCTGTACAGAAGGGTTACAATTACATGGGCAAGATAATGAGTACATTTCTTATCAAGCATTGTAGCCTCCTCCTTTGTTTCCCCTTCCCATCCCTTCCCATCCTCCCCCTACCCCCCACCCAATCCTCTTCCCCCCCCCCACCAAAGTTGTAAAGTTCTTTTTTCCACATAATGACTTATACATCTCATTGTTGCAATGGATCCACCTGTATTCCTATTTAAACGATTTGTTTTTTTCCTTCCCCTCCACAAATTATACCAACCTCAAATACAGTGAAAGCAGGGGTCCTCTGGTATTTTTATAAGGTTCTTCAGTTAGTAACCAGAAAAATTCTAAAACCATATGCTCTTTCCAGAAATGACCACTGAATGAAAATTCACGAATATATAGCACTTGAGACTACAAAGAGAAAATTCATCACAAGTGCAGTTTTGTTGTGTCATGTTTAATAAGTTTCTCCTATCTCCTTAGACTCCTGCCTAAGAGATAGGAAACAGAGAAACAGAGAGAGGGGGAAACACATAGAAACAGAAAGAGAGAGAGAGAGAGAGAGAGAGAGAGAGAGAGAGAGAGAGAGAGAGAGAGAGAGAGAGAGAGAGAGAGAGAGAGAGAGGAGAGAGAGAGTGAGAGAGAGAGAGAGGGAAAGAAAGAAAGAAAGAGAAAGAGAGCAACCTATCTCATGATGATTCATGCATTGGTTAATATTATTTTTGTTCTTTTAGGAGATTGTTCTTCTTCTTCCATATTGATCTCTGGTGTATTTATCTCTTTTTTGAAATTCATCTCCTCATAGTCATTGCCTCCTGATCAATAATCTTCAGAGTGGTTATTTTCCTTTACTCTAAATATTTTTACCCCTTTCAGGTCCCTTCTTGACACATCTTCATATTCCTTCTAAAACAGTGCTCTCTGTCATCCTAACATACACAGTCTCTGTTATTTGTCTTCTTCCTTCTCCTCTCCAACTTCCTTGCTCATATGCCTTGTTTAGTCTGCCATCCATTCCTCATCACTTTTTGCTCACTTTGTCCTTTTTATTTCAGCCTATTTCAGTACTGTCCATGTTACATTAAAAATGTAAGCAATTAGACCATTCTTTACAGATCTATCTCTTTCTTGAACTTTTAATGGGAGTCCTGGTCAGCACAATTTATCCATCAATTTTTCTCTAATTGTTACAAGTTCATTAATCTTGTCTATTCAAGGACTACAGCATAATGCAGTGTATTCATAGTGAACTGATGAACAAGATGGATAATAGGTCCTTAATCAATGACAAGATTAGGCACTGTGTTAGAAGGTGTTAAATGGATAAAAATTTGCCCTGTTCACTTGGAAAGAACAAATGTTATCTATGAATGCCATAACTTACGATCTGCTTTTGAAATTTTGTCTCTATTTACTATTTATATGTTGATCATATTTCCATATTTAATAGTATGACACAGAATTATTTTTCTCGGGTTGAGGATCTGTGGATTAGACTCACAAATCTAATTAGAGATCACAAGTTTTGTAGCAATTGAGATCGCATGGAACAAAATTTGGGCAGCCAGGCTTTTAAATATAATTTAGAGTAAAAAAGAAAAAAAATTAGCTACAGCTATTTTAGGGACTTCCCTTTCCTGACAACTATCAAGAGAAAATTTAAGTATCTGGCACTTAATTGTAATTAATCAATGAGTTTAAATGTTAATAAAATCTTGCAATTCTTGAACATCTAAATCAATATTTTACCTACTATCTATACATCTACATCTCCCTCTCCTCCTTCTCTCTCTCATTTTATTGCTTTCTTTTTTTGCTCCTTCCCACCTTTCCTTCTTTCTTTACTTCCTTCCTTTCTTTTTCCCTTTCTTCCTTATTGAGTTCCCAAGCATATGAGTTCCCATCATATTTTCATATTATTGCAATGTGCATGTTATTATGAGCAGATAATTACTAAAATCTAATTTTCACTGTTTAAGTAGATTCTTTAAACATTAAAAAATTAACCACAGGAATAAAACATATTTATTACCCTTTGACTGGAAGAGCAGGTCCCCATTGGGGTCTAATAAATAGCCCTTAATGTTTGCATGATCAATAAACAATTAAACTGGGACCTGAAGGTCAACAAATATATAGCCAGAAAGTATGAGCATGTTGCTCAGCCTTGCAGTTAAGCATTTAGCCTTGTACACACAGTTGCCAAGTGAACATAGACAGTTTTGCACATAAGCCACACACTGTCCAATCTGAGAAATCCTGTTGGAATCCCAGTTGACAAAGCACACCTGCAGAGGCTCAGTTTTTCAGCATGCCTTCTCTTGACACTAACCAGACAGGGGAATGGGTGGGGTATGCCGCAGTATGCAATGAGCCTCCACTCCCAGGAGTATAACTCCACCTTAGCAGAATGCAAATGATTTTACACAAATCCAGCCATCATTTGCAGAGTAAATCATTTCCATCTTCCACATTACCATTATCCAACCAGAATTATGTTTGGCCGTTTGGGACATATACTGAAGAGTTGATATTTTCAAAATTGAGGTTGTTGAGTAAAAATGTGTAAGATTGACAAAGGTGTTTTCATTCACAGTTGGTAACATCTTTTCTTTTTTTATTCTATAAATAAAGGAGACTATACTTGTAGCATCCAATAGAATATGCTATGACAATGTAAATATCATACATCACTTAGTTACTCATTATGGTAGCCACACACTATGCATGGCTAACAAAAATGTGATTTAGTGTGACTGAAGAAATAAATTATTGGTAGTATAAATAGGGGATATATGGCTAGTGATAATTACCTACATTAGATGTTATAAGAGCAATAAGAATTAACCAAATACTAGTAAAAATTCAGAAATAAGTGAACAATGGTATAAGAAAACAGAAAAAAATCATTTTTAGATATAATTTTCATTGAGTGTAAATCCTTTTGTACATGATATTTCTTGTTTCATTGTAAATATGTTATTCTGGTCAGCTGATTATCTTGAGCAATTGGAAGCTATGATATAACATGAGTTTCTGGTTTTCAAGGGATTCTTCTCTAGTCAAACATTGTCTTCTCACATAATCTTAACACTGAAATTAACAGGGATCAATATACTATTGTTTATCTGTTTCAAAGCAATAGGAATAAAGGTAATTGTTATTCTATTCAAAATAACACTCCATAGAAATTATTCCAATAATTTGTTCTCCAGATTTCTCCTCAAAAAAGTAACATTCCCAAATAACAAGAAACACACACGCACATCCACAGAGAGAGAGAAAAAGAGAGAGAGAGAGATTCCTAGATTCTAGCAGCAATGAAAATGAGACCACTGAAGAGGAAATAAGAATAGCCAATAGACACAAGAAGAAATGCTCAACCTCTCTAGCCATAAAAGAAATGCAAATCAAAACAACATTGAGATACCACCTCACCCCAGTTAGAATGGCTATATTCAAAAACTCTAATAACAACAGATGCTGGAGGGGATGTGGACAGAAGGAACCCCTACTGCACTGTTGGCGGAAGTGTAAACTTGTTCAATCACTTTGGAAAGCAGTATGGAGGTTCCTCAAAAGACTGTACATAGAGCTCTCCTATGACCCACTTTTGGGCATTTACCCAAATGATCACAAACAAGGCCACACTAAGGCTACCAGCACAACTATGTTTATTGCAGCATTATTTACCATAGCTACGATATGGAACCAACCCAGATGCCCCTCAGTAGAAGAATGGATCAAGAAAATGTGATATATATATATATATATATATATATATATATATATATATATCACATATATATACACACACACAATGGAATTCAATATCTCCATCAGGAATTGAATGACATTGCCCCATTTGTTAAGAAATAGAAAGACTTGGAAAATATTATATTAAGTGAAGTAAGCCAGGCCCAAAGAAACATAGGTCCCATGGTTTCTCTTATTTGTAATAACTAGTATATGTCTGGTTCAAGCAGAAAAGGTCAAACGCTATGTACATATGACCAGATAAGATAATGTTGAGCAAAATGAACACCAAGTTAGGGACACAAGTGCTTTTTTCTTTTTTGCTATTGTTTCTAACGTATTTATAATGTACCATGTGATTTTTTTGTTTCTTTGTATGTTCCTCCCCCCACGGTATAACCCCTGTTTTCACTGTATTTGATGGCGGTGCCCTGCATCTTGTATATACACTTCTCTAATTCAGGGAGGGGAAGGGAAAAAACAAAATGCTGAAATAAGGATACAGCATTGTAAGAATCAGATGTATAAGACACTATGTTGCAAATGAACTTTACAATTTAGAGGGCAGGGGGAGTGTAGTTGGGGAGGTGGGAGGGATGATGGGGAAAAACAAAGGAGAAGGTAACAATGCTTGATAGGAAATGCATCTATTACCTTGCTCATGTAACTGTAACCCCTCTGTACAGTATTTTTACAATAAAAACATATAAAAAAGAAAATAAGGCCATTATTAATGTTGTCCTTGGAATATAAATAAAGGGTAGAATGGAGAGAAATGGCAAATGACTCACTAGAAGAGGTACAACTCAGTCCAATATTTCTACAAAGAGAGTGGAAGAGAGGTTAGATACAAAAGCAGTTTATTTATTTGCTGCTAAATAATACTGGCAAGTCTCAGTAAATCAGGAGCAAATTTTGAGAGGGTGAAACAGAGGGATTGTATAGACCACTCAATCTTAAGCACAGATTTTTCACTCATTTCCCAAGTGGAGCACACACTTAGGATTGCGTTGAAAGTTCTAGATCTGGTAACCTGTTAGGAATGCATATTGTCTGGTCCCATTCTGAACCTGTTGAATCACATACATGTCCCTAGCTGAGCCCATTTCATTGTGTTTAGACAGCCCTTTCAGGTGATTTGTATACATGCTCAAATTTGAATAATATTTTACTAGGGAAATGGAACCAGAGAAGTTCTGGCCTCAAAGCCCAGGCACAAGGTCACCATTTAACTCAATACTAAAAGCAAAATTAATTACTGATGGAAGATTCAGCTCCCCAAAAGCAACGCCCATATATGCCATTCATGTACAAGATAACAACATCCTTTCTGATTCACCTATCACCCCCAGAGAAAAACTGGCTGACTGTTGACATCCAAAACTATAATGCTTTCAATTAGCTTTAACTGTCCATTTTTGTATACAAATGTGTGTCCAGAATGATCAGATAGCTTTATCACAATCACCAAAATAAACAACGCCAAAACAAGGCCAAGGAAGCAAACAAAATTATGTCATTAATGATCTACAAGGAGAAAAAAGGGAAGATGTACATCATGGAAATAAGACTAGTGTGGTATACAAAAGCAACAATTGTAGAAAAATAGTACTTGACACCTAAAAATATGATGGCCAGAAGTACCAATTAAAAAAAAATGGTTAAACAATACAACAAAACCTCACAGAAATAGAACAATAAAAGAGAAGGTAAATAATAGAAAAGTTTTCCAAAGAGTGGCCCTCTTCTGGAAAAGTGCATAAGCTGATTCCCCAGATAATTTCAAAGGTAGATTTTAAGAGGTAAGTTTCACAAGAGTCTCAAATTAAAACCATTTCATATTAAAGAAGTTTCAAGGGCAAAAATAAAGGTCAGATTGTCCCAGATTCCTCTATAACCTCATATCCAAATGAGGCAGTTAGCAATCTGCAGAATAGCTGTGAATATTATATCTTCAAGAAACACACACGTACACCACATAAAAATTGTGAACAACTTGTACTGAGAAGCATTTAACAGATTTATAGGGGTATGTAGATTTGGTGATATGTTAAAAGAGTTAAGCAAATGAAAGAAAGATTCAAATATGAATTCTATTCAAAGTAAAATGTATAATCATGCCACTTAACAATGAATAATATTCACCAGTTTTACACTGACATATTCATGGACTATTTAGTAAAGCTGAGTTGTTACATAATTTTATTGGCAGCACAGGACTGCTTGAGAAAGAGGTGATTGATAGAAGCAAGCAAAGTACAATCTGACAAGACGAGCAAGAGAAGTACTAAAACTGATGAATCAAGAAATAGTAGTTTATGAATCTTAGTTATAAGTAAGATTGGGTATAAATACCAAAAGAAATGAACCTAAAAAGGTAAAATACATTGAACTGAGGAGTTAAAGGAGATAGAAGAAAAGCAATATTACATGTTAGTTTGTATTAAAACCTTTGGTTATTGTTTGAATTTTTAGGCAAAAATTGTGTGTAGCACTTTCCTAAAGAATTAGAAGAACTTAATAGATGACTGTATAGCATTTTCATTTTCCAAAAGATAGTTGGTAATAATTTGTTACAGAAACCTCGAAAGTACTCAGATTTTATCTAAAGTATGGTCTGGTTTATTCAGAGGGATTTTTTTTCCTGCATAACAAACCACCTTAAAATTTTGGAGTCTTAAAAATGTAAATATATGTATTTATGTATTACTTTTCTCATGAACCTAAAATTTGGACAGGACTCAATCAAGGAAATCTACATGATTTTGCTGCCTGCAAAACCATGTATATAAGAGTGTACTGAGCATATATATACATATATATATATATAGTCTTATGGTTGCTAAAATGAACATCTCAAGAACTATGACATTTTTAAAACCTCCCTTATTTGTTCCTCATTAGTCAAGTGGATCAAGAAGTCCTGTCCAAGTTCAAGGGGAGGGGCTTTAAGCTCAATCCAGACAATTTGATGTGAAGTAGTAAAGTTCTAAAATATCACCAGTCCAAAGAGGGTATGATTCTCTCTGAAAACTGCAATATGCAGCCAACCATTTGTCCACACATTGCTGCATGCACACATTCACCTCTCTCCCCTAGATTTCTGCCCAATTGGATCTTATTTGAACCTATTAGTGTCAGGCAAGAGCTCAGGGTTCAGGGTTTAACCAGCTCTCTCTCTCTCTCTCTCTCTCTCTCTCTCCTCTCTCTCTCTTCTCTCCTCTCTCTCTCTCTCTCTCTCCTCTCTCTCTCTCCTCTCTCTCTCTCCTTCTCTCTCTCCTCTCCCTCTCTCTCTCTCTCTCCCTCTCTCTCCTCTCTCTCTCTCTCTCTCTCTCTCTCTCTCCTCTCTCTCTCTCTCTCTCTCTTCTCTCTCTCTCTCTCTCTCTCTCTCTCTCTCTCTCTCTCCCCCCCCGTAAGATTAAAGGCCACAGTTTTAGGCTCAGCTTAGCTTAGTATAGTTATTCTCAATCCAAAGACGGGTAAACTAGAAAAAAATTATTTGCCTTATCTATGCCTATCAGGATGGTATGGAAGCCATAGGATAACCTCCATATACATTTTCATCCAAATTGTGGAGATGGGAGAGAAACTGAAGACAAGGCTCCAATGAAATTCAAACATCCAACCAATTATAGCTTTCTAATTCCTGACGAGCTCAGTCTTGATTCTTGACAGTGATCTATCAAATCCTCCTTATCCATACCCTCCAGAATATGAGCCTTTCCTTTCGAGTTCTGTTTTCTTTTCTGTAAGAAGTAGACTGTGGGGGCTGGGAAAGTGGCTCAGTGGTAGAGCTCTTGCCTTGCATGCCTGAGACCCTGGGTTCGATTCCTCAGCACCACATAATCAAAAAGAAAAAAAGCCAGAAGTGGCGCTGTGGCTCAAGTGGTTGACGAGCTAAAGAGCTGAGGGACAGTGCCCAGGCCCAGAGTTCAAGCCCCACGACCGGACCCCCCCCCCAAAAAAAGTAGACTGTGTTTACAGCTGAGTAGTTTCTTTTTCTACTTCTAGTACATAGAAATGTTTGATTTCATATTATTTTCAGATCAAGATGATCTAACTTTTTTAAACACCCATGAGTTTATTTTTATCAGTTTATAAACCTGTTCCATTAGACTAAAGTCATAGCCATAAGTCCATAAGTTATCTATTTTAGTGAGCTTCTTCTTTACCTCACATTCCTACTGTTACTGGTTGCTTGAGTGCCATGTCTAAAACTAGGATGTGACCCCTGGTCTAAGAAAATAAACAGAAAAATGAGGAAAATAGCACTTTCTAATAACATTCTCCCTAGACTCTTTTAAGCCCTTTCTGTCAGTCTCCTTGAGTCCCCTTTGGCTTCTGATCTCTCCATTGACAGCCTCCGGCTTTCCACAATAAGCTCTTAAAGCCCATCCATTTCTGCTGGCCACCTGGTCATGAAGCCAACACCTTGTGTTCGAGAATATAACACCTTGTGTTATAGAAACACCCCATTGCCAGGTACCAAATGTTTTTTTAACCTATCACTGTAATAACAAGTCATGATAATACTTAGTGGCTTAAATAACAGTAATCCTTTATCTTACTTACGATTCAGCAGTGTGGACAGGGTGGTGTGTGGTTGGTGACTCAGCTTCAGCCTCTGTGGTTTAAGCTGGGGAGTTCCCACTGAGCCTGCAAGATGAGCTCTTCACATCATAGCAAATTAGTGCTGCCACAGCAGGCCAGGGACCCAAGTTTATGTCCATATGGGTGACCTCCTCAGGCAATTTGGTCTTCCTCACAGCATGGTATCTGGGGTATAAGAGAAGGAGTCCCATGAGAGCCAGGTAGAAGGTCATGATAATTCCATGGGGAACTACAACCTGTCCTGTAAGCCATACTGTGAGCGCTGAGGCTTGCATAGGTTCCAATGTACTTTGTGTCTCTACGGGGACACTGACAAGCTTGTAAATAGGAACTGTTGTCACCAGTATCTTTAGCTCATTATATTGCAAACTGATTCGACGACAGAAATATGAGGAAGGCACAAGAACTATATGAAATATTTTTACTAGCCAAGTTTAATTAATTTGCCTCTAAAGAGAGGCAAATTCTCAGATATAAACTTCAGAAAGTGTTGAATCACCTGGTAGTGATGACTCTGAATATTAGACAAAGTAAATTATATTCTCAGCCCATACTTTTAACTACCACTGTAAAGTTAGCATTAGTAACATGTTAGCTCTAATACACACACATACATGCATGTGCACACACACACACACAAACACACATACCTCCACATGCATGTACTTGTTGCTAAGCTAACCTACCATTTTGTAATTAAAACGTTTATTTTATTCTGCTCATCCTATTTGCCAACATCATGCAGTACAAAAATGAGTGAGTGTGACATCTCCTTTTGTGAGTTCATAAACTGAAGGAAAATACAAGAAATAAATAGACAATTTACTATGCATTTCTCCTTTGAGTAATTAATAATATAAATCCTGTTGGCAGGTGGGTATTTCTGGGATTGGATAAGATAAGGAAGAGTCAAAATATAGGCAAAATCTTGATGTACACTGGGAAACATAGAACACTGACCTGTGAGGGGATTGGTTTTGGAAGTGGGGAGGGGAAGGGTTAGGCTGACAGGATGGGGAGGAGTCCAAACAGATACACATGGATACGCGGACATGTTGAAATGAAATCCCCTCAGTACTGCTAATTGGTGCTGATAACAATGCACAAAAATAGAAGTTTTAGTTATTTTATAGTATCAAAATTATAAAACAAAATATAGATTTTAAAATAGGAGTGTGAAATCCTAATTGGTTAATTTATTTGCACAAAATCTTACAGAACAACTAAGTACATGTCCTTATTGAGCTGAATTTATTGAAAAGAACAAAAAAATTCTTTTTATGGTATAAATAGCAACACTATTTTATTCTCCTTCTAGACATATGCAAAGGCAAGAAAAATACACACAGATCTATAGGGATTTATTTTTCCTTTTGTGGAGTGGTACAAACATATATAAAGCAAAAGCCTGAAGGAAAATAGGATTACAAGAAGAAAACTACCATATTTCACAAATTAGAAATAACATCTTCAAGTTCTGCATTGCAATTCTCTGTTTATTTCAGTATAAGGAATACAATCATTTTAACTCAAACCTATGTGGATAAAAAATTAGAATTTAATAGAAATTAGGGCTGATACATGATATTACTCAAGTCACTAATTCAAAAAAATATTTTCTAACAAAAAGCACAAATTTTCCAGTGTATATGGTCACCATATTTAGCAAGGAAAAATAATGAACTCTCAGTTACATTTAAATTTTGGATAAAAAATGAATAGATTTTTTAGTAGGAGTAACTCTCATGAATAGTTTTAGGACATATTTACACTGAATTTTATTCATGGCTGGACTGAAATTTAAATTCTGTTGAGTGCATTGCATTTTATTTGGCCACCCTACTTAGTAAATTCAGGTTGTGTGGTCACAGTAAACAGAAAGAGTTGCAATGTACTGTAGGGACAAAAAAGGGAAAAGAAAACCAAAGTTAAGAGAGTTGTGCTAATACTGGGCCACTGTAAAATTGGTGAAGGGTAGATTAGAAATAGATTACTCTGATTATGAACAGTTGCTTAAGTCAGCAATACTATTTAAAATAAATTAGTTGGAAAGCAACAGATAATAAAAAATTGATCTATTACACAAATATCAATATACAAAAATATCAATCTACTTTTCTAATTCATCTGTCTTCCAAGTTCTGTCTGCATTTCTTCTGAAGTTTTAAGCAGACCATTTAGATGGGCAGACTTGATTTCTCCCTATGAGAAAAAAAATAATTGTCACCTTATTTGTTTTCCTGACATTTTAGATTGGGTGAATACATTATGTGACAACATTGAAAACTACCTGGCTGGTTGAAAATATGATTGGACGGACTTGACATCAAATATAGTCAGATTCACTCTCATAATTATAAATATTCCAGATTCAGGAAGCTGTTTTATGTCCCTGCATAAATTGAAGCAGGGAGACCTTCATAATACAGTAACTTTCTGGATTTACTACATGACAGAAATATCAGGTGGTTAGCTCAATATTGCAAGGCAAAGAAAATGAATAAAACCCTCCCTGTATTCTGCTTACCACAAGTATATGAATAATCACAGCCACATAACAATTCTCTTGTCTTCCTACTTGAGAAAACTGTCTTATCTCCATCAGTGATAATGTAATGAACCTCTAAGATGACTTCCTACACATGGCAGGTAGTAAGCCTTGCAGTGTGCTTCAGTTCCTTTTGTTAACAATAAAATTAAATTTCTAAAATTGAATGTCTACATCGAAGATTTCAATATTACTTGATGCCTCAAGATTTGTCTTTGTAAAAATACAGCAATAATAATCTCTAGTACGGGGAATATACATACATATACTTATATGTGTATATACCTATATATAGTCTCTAAATAGAATACTTGAGAAAAACTTAGCCCTGGGTATAGCATATAAAAATAAATTGCTAATAAATAAATAAATTGCTACCAACATTTATATTAATTTTTCTTCTCTATTTAAGTCACCTTTACCTTTTATTCTGCATTGTGAATTCATCCCAAATTTGTATCTCCAACTGAAATTATACCTTTCATCCTCCATACCTCTATTGTACTTTGCCTATCTGCTTAAAATGAATTTTCAGCATGTAAACTTAGTGTATAATAAGTTGTGTGCATGTTTGTTTTCCCCATTAAAATTATACTGGGACTATATGATCACAGTATCTATAGCATCGAGCAAATAATTCTACATTGAACTTGGTACTGTGCAGTATACTAGTAGAAAGCTTCAGTTAGATTTCAGTCCTGCTCTCATGAAGCTTCCTATCTAATAAGGAATCTCAGCATTATAGATCATTCTGTACATCTGCTGAGTAAAATACAATTTTCAGACTTAAGTTTTTAAACAAGCATGACAATCTCCAAGCAAGTTCTGCAGTCAGTTGTGTTCCCAGAAGGTAGAACTTGAGATAGAGATGCACCTGCAGGAATTTGGGAGGAGCCTGAAGGAAGTGAGGAAATGCTGGATAGAAAGGAGAGAACAAGGCTGAGACAGTGTCATGGAGAGTTGAGCCTCTAACTTTCCCCAAAGGGAGGTGCAATGGTAGTACATTGCTTATCTCACCCAGAGGCAAATGAGCTTGCATATTGTACCCCTTCAATATCCCTCCTGCTCACAATCTGACAAGAAAAGATTTAAGAGGAGATGTTCTCAGCCTCTCTGGCATTTCTAAACGAGACAGCTCGCTCACATCAACCATAGTTGAGAAAAGATATTCCGACCATCTTGACATTTCTGTGTGAGATAATTCTTATCATCCATGGAAGATAAAGAAATGAACTGTAAACAGTTAGAGTCTACACAAATGGGCTAAAGTCCAGAGAAGTAAATCTTGAATATTATGGGCTGAATTGCATCCCTGCAAGATTCCTATCTCCAGTACCTCAGAATGTGACTATAGTTAGACAAAGTAAGTTCATCAGAGTGATCGCTACTCCATTATGTTCTGTGTACCCTTAAGAAGAGGATATAGGCTCATAGATTTACACAGATGACAAAAGTGAAAAGACAAAGGGAGCAGATGGCCATCTACAAGTCAAGTAGAGAAACATCAGAAGAAATCCCCCCGTCCACATCTTGATATTCTAGTCTCAGTCTCCAGCATTGTGTGGCCATAAATTTCCATTGTTTCAGCAACCTAGCCTGTGGCATTTGTTATAACAGCCATTAGTGACCTAATACAAGCACGCAACAACATCCACTGTGGTCTCCAAAACAAAGTAAGCTGAAGCATCATAAGTGGAAGGAAAGAAGAAGGGAAGGAAAGAAGGAAGGAAGGAAGGAAAAAAGGAAGGAAGGAAGGAAGGAAAGGGAATGCATGGATGAAATAAAGTATTATGGATGTGAACAGTTACATGATTGTTTGGGAAAAGGCTGTTTTATCAGTGATTTGTCCATTTAAAAAGAAATGTATCCTCCCTCCCTACCTTCCAGTGAGAAGCTTTCTAGGGACAAGTTGAGAGCACATGTAACCAGAAGTTCCTGAGTGTCTGAACAAAAGATAGTTTATGTGTTAATGGACCACAATGGATTATTGTGGTCCAAGGAAGGGAAGTCCAAAGCACTCTACGTGTGATAAATATGGCCTGATTTACAAAGTCCTCTACTAACTGTGAAGAAGGCAGATGTTTTTCAGACACTACAAAACAGTGTCTCACTTCATAGGATTCGGATATTTTCCTTATTGTCTTCTCATTTTAATTTTACTAAAGGTAAATTGTAACTCTCATCATCAAGTGGTTTCAGGAGATTTCTCTTCAGTTTACTTGTTTTTATGTTTTTAATATCCATAACGTTTGGAGTTTAGAGCGTGGAACTCCTATTGTAATTCATTAGAGCTATTCCAGATTTTCAGCATCCGGAGCAGCCAAGAATCTTGTGGTTTTCTCCCCGTTGTCCCATCATGCACTTCTGGGGACCAACATGATAAAAGGCATAAAAGTACAAAGGAGAGTCTTGCACAGTGTTTCAAACAAAATTAATTTCTTAAAGACAGAATGAAAGATGCATAGCTTGCTGGTACCTCCTAGGCAAAAACTCAGAGGCCGGGGGCTTCTACCACAAGTTCAGTAGAAGCCATGAATATGAGGTTACTGTTTTAAAAGCTATTAAATACTTAGGCTGCAATGATAGAACATTTTCAGATTAAGGGACGTCAGGCCATATCTGGTTTATTGTATTCTCAGATGAATTTGAGAAAGGAGAAAGGCCAGAATGGAAATTCAAAAAACTAGGTATTTTTGCCTTGGGTAAGAGACATCAGAGTAGATCCCTTCAAACTATTAAGGGAGTCAGGGAGGGGGGAAAACCAATTAAGGTCTGTCTTACTTTATCTAATAAAAATGTAAAATGAATAGATAAAGATGAACAACTGTATTCATTATATTCAGTATATAAATGTGAAAATGGAGCTAGATAAATAGAAGGGATGGGTAGGGCAGGAAGAAATGGAGGAGAATGATGAAAGGAGTGACAATGATCAAGATTCATTGTACTCACAAAATGATGTGTTGAACTGAAACCCCATTGTACTACTTGCTGATCATAATAAAGAAAAGCTTCAAAGACAATGTAACATACATCAACATTCCAGCATAAGGAAGAAAAGGGGCAATATTATAGCGAAGATGACCAACGCTTTCTTGTCCTTTTTGTTTTTCTAACTGCAGATGCTCAACAACCAACTGGGACTAAGTTCTTGTTTCCGGAGGTGTTTATGGAAGTTAAAAGACAGTGTGGCATTATCATATTCTGGCAAGGAATGTTTTACAGGCATTTTCTTTTTCTGATGATTAAGGAATAACACTCCGAATCTATACACAATCTTCCAAAGATAACTTCTTGTGATATTAACAGAGAAATAGAGATTTAATAGCTGAGTGTACAAGCAGTGATGTGTGAGAAGTTTTATCACTTCCAGCTTAGCTTGAACTCATATTGAAATTCCTCTATGCAGAGAAAATTGCTATTTGATCTACCCATTAGTTTAATAGTTGTTGACGTCTATTTCACAGAACGTTTTTAAAACCCTTTACGTAAATATATTTTTATTCTAACTGAGTTGTAATGAAAGTGATATTACCACAAAAACTATGGATTTTTAAATTAATTTGTATCCCCCAAATATTTCTGGCTGATATATTTTTTCTGGGGAATGAATGTTAAAATTACATCAGCAATGGGGCTGGGAAGGTGGCTCAGTAGTAGTGCACTTGCCTTGCATACATGAGGCCCTGGGTTCGATTCCTCAGCACCACATAAGCAGAAAAAGAAAAAAGCCAGAAGTGGTGCTGTAGCTCAAGTGGTAGAGCGTTATCCTTGAGCTGAAGAGCTGAGGGACAGCACACAGGCCCACGACTGGACCCCCCCCCAAAAAAAAATTACATCAGCAATCAGTATGCATCAAGGCCACATGGCATTACTTGTAGAAACAACAGAATACATCAACCTGGTGACTGGATCACAGCATGATGAGATTCACCAGTTTGGATGACCAATCTTACTAAATTCCTTAAAACAATTAAATCAACAAATGTTATCTCTTACTATGCACAAGAAATTTTAGGGAGACAGAGTTACTTGTAATTCAGTTGGAGAAATGTTACAGCATTAGATTGTGCAAAAATACAGAGGTATTAGTACTACCTGACAGGAACAATTTTACAGGTCAAGGGAAAATTAGTTAACAAGTAGAACACGTAATTCACAGGAATTTCTACAGAATCTAAGTGATTTTATGATGTTAGAGTTGGGTTAGATTTTAACAAGAAAGCAAGATTTCTGAGAGACTTTGAATAATAAATAACACCTCACTGGGCAAACAGAAAATGATATTCCAGCTACAATGGTGAGATAAAAGAATGTAGCCCACAAACAAACAAACAAAAAACCCTCTGAAGCATACTTCAGAAAAGGAAGTCATTTAACTGAAGAAAAATTGAGGTATTTTAAAATGTTAGTGACAATGTAGCTTTAGATTAAGCTGTAAGTATAAATTATAACTCTATGACCTTGTGTGAGCTGCTCAGATCTATCAGAATTTCCATTTCTCTGCATAAAAAAATGGATGCAATAATGGCTACTATCTCTTTATTGCAAGGATTAAATTAGATTATGTAAAGCACTTAGTTCAGCACTTGGCAGAATAAAAAAAAAACTAAAACTAAAGGTTGTAAATTATTAGCATCAGTATTGATATTATATGGGAAAGTATAATAGACAATGTAGTCTGAAGAAGGACTCAACCAAGAAATTTGTAGTTAAAACTTACGAAAGGGCTTTGGAGCAAGAGAAGAGCAATAGGAAAGAGGTCACATTAGATTGTTGAAAGGGAGAGGGGTAGGGTGAATGAATTAAAGACAGAGAATTTTGATAGTTGGGTATGGATAAGGGCTGAGTTTGGTGTCAGTGGCAATGCAGAGTAGATGAAAGTAAGAAGTTAATCAAAAGATCTAACAGAGATTGAAGAGGAAATAGTGAGAATTCAAAACCAAAGCATCAGCCAGTTTAAAACTTAGAAATTTAGATTCTTGGCCATAATAAAAACTGGAAATTTAAGGTGAGTACAAGAGTGGGAAGGAAAATGGAGATTTTGGTCATATATCTGTAGTATTAAAAGTGACACTAAAATGTATGTGTAAATGATATTTAAAAACTCATAAGTTTGTTTTGTTTTAAATCCAACTTGTTTTAGGACTAAGAAAACAAGAGAAATAATGTGTCATAGATTAAAATTTAAACTATCATGTTGGTAAATGGATAGGTCCATCTATTTCTTTGGTGAATCAAAGTAATCTCAAATATTCCTGTTGTATCATCAATACAAATCACATTGAATATAGAGTTAGATAAATTGTCTGATTTAAAGGAATAGAGGTGATGGAAAGTTTTCTCTATGCTGGAAGATTAAAAAAATTTCAAAGAAAGGCTCCAGTGTATATGCTTCTAATTATAATATTATGAACAAATGTTTCATAAATAAAAACAGAGGTTTTTTAAAATGTCCTAAATACTAGGGATGTATGGAGTGCATGGCAAATGTGGAATTTTTTTAAAAGTAGAGAATAATTTAACAGGAATATCAATATCTAAAAACCAAGTTATTTAATTCAAATAACTACTTTGAAAACTTACTTAAGAACCAAGTAGAAAATATTCAGTGTTTGTTTATGGATATTGTTATACTGTGAGTTACAAATGTTAAGAAATGTATTTTCTTTTTTAACAGATCCATGTTAAACATCTACAGATCAAGAAAAAAGTGTAGCTAATTTTCCATGAATATTTGTTATCTAGGAAAGATTGCATTCTCAATAGTATTTTTAAATTTGTCTTTGATTTGATTGATAACATATGAAAATGTTGCAAAAATGAAAACACTCTTAAATAGCACTTTACAGTTTCTTTAAGCAAGTCAGTGAACCATAGAGCTCAGTTTAAAGATTTCATGAGTGTTGTATTAAAAATGAATGATAACCATATAGCTAGTAAACATTGAAAAGTTATAGCTATTACAACAATTATTACTTCGTAATATTTTAAATTTAGTCTTTGATGGAAGATGGAAAATTAGAAATACATTCAGAATGAAACTAGTGGTAAGATAATAATGTTATATTACCTGAGCACTAAAACATAAGCCTAGTTTTTTCAATTAGCCTGCAAGAGGCAATCTGGATTGGTCTCATTCACTTCCTTCTACTTATTCGACACAGTTTATAATACTGGTGACACCCTAAAGGAGTTGAGTAGCATCACACTAATGTCTCGAAAGGTTTCCAAAGATGGCAGAAAATAAAATAGAGAACAGTAAACAAAATAAGGCAAAACACATTTTTCAAAATGAAACAATCCCTCCTATGCTGTTGTAATTTTTACAAGAGAGGAAAAAAGATGGCCTTTCTAGCACATTTTCCAGGCATGCTAATAAGAGTTTGGAAAATGATTTTTTAATTAAAACCAATCAAAGTAAACAAATAAATTAAATTCAAAAGTAGAAATGCATAGTCTCACAACATGATGACTTTGCATCATTAATGTCTTCAGAGTAGCCTTGTACAACAGGACTTCGGCAGCTCTTCAGACAGAAACTATGGAAACGTGCTTTATTAGAAATGGCAAATCTATTTTGAAATTCTCAGTGAGTCTCAGTATATATACATTGCAGCATAGATTTTTGTTTCCCTTGTCTCTATATTTCTTTTCTTAGATAACTCTAGTTGAGGTGGAAAAATCATAGAACAAACAGGGCATATTCATGATTATATGTATCAAGTATAAGAAACCTCTAAGAGATTTCTAAGCTTCACACACACACAAACTGCCACCTAGTAGAAAAAAAAAGATGGTAGAAAGAAAACCATGTGACTTCCTCATGACATCTAACCAGTTCTTCTCTGATCAGCTAACTGCTTTGCTGTAAAGTAGCTCTGAGTGTTCCAGCAGGAAAGCCAGTGGTTCTTGTTGGACAAAGGAACACATGACAGAAACTAAAAAAAAAAATCTCTAAGAAACTAGGCAATCAGATTCTTTCTTTGTAACAATGACAAAAGGTTTCCTATTTCTTGTATTTCTTATCTAACAACAGTGGATAGTACCTTGGTTTTTTAAGTTTCTGACACTGGATCATTGCAGATTGATTTTAAAATCTCATTACAGTCCAGTTCAGAATCTGTCTAGTTTATATAATCAATCACCACTGATAGCATGCTGATGGCAGACTGAAAAAATATAGGATACAAAGAACATGTAAAACCTCTACTTCCCAATTAATTTAAACAAGTAAGCAGAATATTTGTACAAAGATAGTACAGGAAGAAATCAGGGTCATGAGCAATTAATCTTCATATATATATTTTAATCTTCATATATATATTAATCTTCATATATATGCATATATATACCATTTTACCCTATGTTATAATAATTTCTGTACCTATCTCCCTAGTAGAACATATGCTACAATAAGTATCCAGTAATACAATTGGCCATTGCTGCTTTGTCAGTTTCTAATTATATGTATTTATTAATTTGCTCACATTTTAATGTCCTCATCTGTTAAAAAGTGAATGAAGATATTTTTAAGGTTGGTATGAAGATTCAAGGTAAGAGAAATCAACACCTAAAAGCATACAGAGGTAACAAGATTTCTGCCATATTCATAGACTTGAGGTTTTTCTAACTGGTAAACCCAGAACAATTCTATGATCATCCTTCCAATTGTTTAAGTAACATCCTAACTCACCAAATACCTAACAGCATAGACAAGTCCACATTGATTTAGTATTATCTGCTCATGTCCAGCCCTGAGATTTGGGCAAGAAATGTTCCACAAAGCACTTTAGAAAGAAGTTGCAACAACTCTAAATAATTAAGGTAGACTATTCTCCTCATTGTCCTATAAGGGTAGTTCCATAAACCAACACTCACTTTCTTCCCTGTAACCTAAATTGTATTGTTCAATAGAATCTTCAGCAATGACAGAAATGCTATATATACCAACATTGTCCAATATGGAGCCATTAAATGCATTAATTGGTATTTATTGAGTTCTTAAAATATAGCTACTGTGACTGAGGAGTGGAAGTTTTAATTTGTTTTCCCCATCTGAAGTATAAATTTAAGAAGCCATATGTAATGAATGTAAGCACGTTGGACAGTGTAGACCTTTGTCAGAAACAAGATGTTTAAGATACAGGACAAACACTCTGGAGATCCATGCAAATGCAGATGAGGAAATACTTCAGCTGTTCTACTTCTGCTGTTATGGAAATGTTTACTTTCCATTTTGATTACTGATGGCCACATACTCCTCCTAATCCTTTGCTGGGATTCTAGCTTGCATAGTTCCTTAGGAAGTGTTCCTAAACCTAAACAGAGTTCTCTCCTTACTGAGCTTATGCTTTCTTAGGAATCTCTAAAAGGCATTCTCATTCAGGTTTTTACTTTCCTATATTATACATATGTGGGTGAATATATATTCCCAAGTATTATATACTACTAGTAAGTGAATATATATGCTGTATATACATATAAATGTGTTCTATATTGCATGCTAGTACCCTACTCTGCTAATTACTATTACTCTTATTTGTGACTAGTTTGCTGTTTCTTGCAACTCCCTGTCACAAAACTTGGAGCAAATGTCCCAGACTGAGCAGATCCAATGTAAATGCATATCCAGCATCATGTGCCAAGGGCCTTCCCATTGCCCTGAACACTCATAGCAAGAAATATCAAGTTTAGCTGGGCGCCGGTGGCTCACGCCTGTAATCCTAGCTATTCAGGAGGCTGAGATATAAGGATCGAGGTTCAAAGCCAGTCCAGGCAGGAACATCCATGAGACTCTTATCTCCAATAAACCACTAGAAAACCAGAAGTGGCACTGTGGCTCAAGCAATAGAGTGCTCACCTTGAGCTAAGAACACAGAGACAGCACCCAAGCCCAGAGTTCAAGCCTCATGACCGACAAAAAAAAAAATCAAGTTTATATATTGGCTATGGCATTCTTTCCCATAGAGTGTCCATAGACTGCCTGAGCCTCCTCATTAACACAACTCCAAGAAAAACAATTCATTTTTTATTGTCAATATACAGCAAGAAAATGTACTTTTGTTGGAGGGTATTTTTGAAATGTACTTCTGCATGAATTCCTTGTGATGATAAACAATTACAAGCTCCAAGGCTTAAGGCAACCTTTGTCCTCTTTCAAGAGTCTTGCTTCTGGGAAACAGTGGAAAGTCTGAAACTGTCTCTTCCAAGAGGTCTTTTGGAATTGCATGAACACAAGACTTTTGGCAGCCTGCCCTGATAGGGCAGAGCTCCTCACACATTCATTAGGACATCCCCTCAGACTTGACCTGACTAGGTGAGAGATCCTAAACCTGAGCAATGCCAGCAAACAGGTTGCAAAGGTCACTTGCTGACCTTGGCAGAAGACTAGACCTTGTTGACTCTTAAGAAGTAAGAATTTTTCTACCAGTATCCCTCTTCATTCCTTGGCTGTTTTAGAAATGAATTTCAGATGTTGCTTATATTCACAATCAAGATTCAAAACCAGAGTTGACCTTTCCGATCACCTAATTTGAAAGCTAAATTTAATAGGAACCTCTAGTTGCATTGTCAGTCATTTATATGGGATTTTTTTTCATATATAGGAATATCATAAAACTTTAGTAGGCCCCCCCAAAAAGAGACCTTATAGATATGCTAGTTCATCCTTCTAAGAGAAAGGAGAGTGTGCAAAAGAGAGAGACAGAGACAGAGAGACAAGAGAAAGAAATAGAGCAAGAGAGCAAGCGAGTGAGCAAGCAAGAGAGAGAAAGAGAGAGAGAGCTGTAAGAAGCAACACCATAGAAAAATGTCAAGATCTTAATGGAAGTGAAGCTGCTGAATGCTGCTTTCCTTCTTTCTACGGCCCTTGAAGAGTGGTTCCCAAACCATGAGCCCATGGATTTAGTCCTTCATTTTTATTGTGATATTATTTCTCTCTCACTAGTTGTGAATGTTGCACAATTAGCACATTTCAGAAAGCCCCGATTGCCATGTACTCCAGCTTCCTCCCCAGTTCCTGGAATTTACACTGGAAGACCTCAGCCCTATTTCTGTCCGCGGTTTTGATTCCAGCTCAGATTCCGACTACAGAGGCGTCCCCGCTCCTTGGCGAATACCTTGTGCTCCTTGTGGTGATGTTTCCAGTCCATCTTGAGGAGTCATAAAGTGCTATTAAAACAGTCATCTCTCTTAGTCTGTCCTTAGTAGTCATCAGACAGTATTGCTATTGTCCAGGGGTTGGAGTCTGAGGCTGAGACTAAATCGGAAAATTGGTTTTAGCCTCCCAGCAGGGCCAGGGAAAATAAATCCCTGAGCGAGAATGTGGCTCCTTGTCAAGCAGCTGGAGAATCAGCCGGGGAACAGAATCCACGGGCAGACTTTTTGGGTGAATGTGCAGGGCTACCAGACATGAGATTCACTTGAGTAATATGTACTTTTCCATCCAAATGAATGGATTACCACAGTGTCAAATAAATAATATATTGCCACATTTGGCCCAACAAGAAAAACACTGGGTATCAATAAGCAAGTGTAAGACCACATGAAAGACCAACTGTATTTGAGAAAAACAGGGAGTAAACCCTCAGGTATCTTAAAATGCAGACGTTTTCCTTGTCAAAATGTTCTAGGAGCCAAGTTTGCGAGGTCCCTGCTGCTGTGACAACACACTGGTCTCTGAAGTACATCCAGCACAGCCCACAGTCCCAAATTAAACCTGAGGTATTCCCAAAGGCCGCCATGAAGGTGGAAACAATGGCTCATTACTCAAATTCAGAATGTATTCAGTCAACTTGCATTGAATACTTACTGATTGCTAGGTGGGGAGGTGGAATTTGTGGGTGGTGAGAAAAGATATGAGGGTTTGAGAGAAAAAATGAAAAGTGAACATGACACAATCTCCTGGACCACATGCGAGGGGGGACACCGATTTTCAGAAAATTCTTATATCATCCAGTACAATAGTGTAATAGAAATACAAGCAAAACTGCTAGGGAAACAGAATAGAGGGTATGTTGGTCTACAGAAGGCAGAGACAGTGGGAATAACTTCATAAGGTGATGACATTTGGGTGCTGCCTTAAAATATGCAGTCCTAATGCAATGTTATTTTCAGAATGTATGAAATGCATATTAGACTAGAAAAAAATTCCCTTTACCCAAATCTTTCTCACTCCATAGTATACATTAACATCAATGGCATTTTATAATGCACTACAGAAACAAGAAAAATAAAAGACAAATAATAAAAAGTGTTGTAAGCATTTTCCTTATGTTGAATAATTCAATTCTTGTGATATTTCTCTGCTGTAGTATTATCCTTTCCTTATGAAACTGGAAATAAATCTGAAGGAAGTTAAATAAGTACCCAAGATCACAATGTAAAGTCAAAATAGCACAATACTAAGGTATTTGTGAAGGCTATATAAATGCCTTACTAACTGGTTTAGAAACATTCTTTTCTCTGTTCTTGCACTACCTTTGCGCTGACTTAGGTACAATTATTTCAGAGTGGAGGATTGAGAGAAATAAGGACCTAGATCTTAGAAAGGTTTAATCTCTTCTCAGAAAGATTCATCAGATATAATACAAAGTATAGCCATTGTCCCAGAGCAAGGGGAATATGTGCATGAAATATTTACTGGAGGTGGGTCAATATACTGTGCATACCAAAGGACTTGAAATATTCCCCAGAAAAATCAAGCTATTTTTAAAATTAACCTTATATGAGTTACATATAAAGAGAAGTCATGACCCAGATCCTCTCAGTCAAGGTTTTTTTGAAAGGGAATTTGGAGGAATTATTAAGAGAATGCAAAGACTGGTTATTGATGGGCTGGTGAGAGCAATAAAAGGGAAACTCCAGCAATACTAGACATTGTACCCAAGATCTCTTCCTTGTTGAACAAGAACACTGCCACTTGAACCACGCCTCTGTCCCAATAGCCTAATGCCTAATGATGCCAAACAAAATAGGAAATGCATAAGAAGTGGTAGGTTTTGTATGTCAAAAAAATCATTTAGGTGCACTCATTATGATGTACATAACTACGGAAGATATTCCCATCAGGCAAGTAAGCACACAAGCCTAGAGTTATTCACTATCCTATCTCTTTCTTAGTTTTCCAGCATTGGAAAACTAACATTGTAGCTGACATCTGCTTATAGTGGCAAATGCTGTTCTAACATGTAGTAATCTCCAGAATAATTTTATGTAGCAGGCATGGTGTTACTCCCATTTCACAGGAAAGAAATATACAGTACAGAGAACACTAAATATAGTTTATTCCTCCCCCCCTACATATTCTGGGATCCAAAGAGAGGAAAGATATACTTCCAAAGATGCAGGTGTAAGTGAGGCCTGATGCACTGGATAATTCCTAATGTCTTCGGAGTGTTATGAACTCCAGAACTCTTGTTCTTGACCTGGAGTTTCTATTAGACAGTTCATCTACCCATGTCCCATTTTCCTCTTCTATAACATAAGAGGACAGTAATGCTGCTCCTCCTGTGGTGATTGAAAAAAATGATTCAATAAGCTCAGATATCTAAAGTACTGATTTCTTGCACAAATTCATGTTAGAAAATGTTCAAGTAATATAATAAAAATCAAAACAATGAGAATGACCAAAAAACTATATGTTTCTTCTCCGTTATTTTCCTTATTGGTTTAAAGAATACTAGGTCATGCTCTGTCCTGTTAAACCTGAAAAAGAAAGAGAAAAAAAATAGAGAGAAAGTACTAGCTAGCAGGAATTTTAAATTTGATTTAGATGTCTCTGGACTGTGCAGAGTTTAGAAAAGGCAGTCATAGGGATGGGAAGGAGGCTCAGTGGTAGAGCACTTGCCTTGCATGCCTGAGGCGCTGGGTTTGATGCCTCAGCACCACATAAGCAAAAAGAAAAAAAAGCCGGAAGTGGCGCTGTGGCTCAAGTGGTAGAGCGCTAGCCTTGAGCTGAAGAGCTGAGGGACAGTGCCCAGGCCCACAGTTCAGGCCCCATGAGCAGACCCTCCCCCCCCCCCCAAAAAAAAGAAAAGCAGTCATATTCTGAGAGTAATTTGAGAAAAAGGAGAAGATTTCTTGTCAGGGTCCAGATAGTCAGAAAAGCTCATTATCTGTTTGTGAGCCTCCAATAGTATTCAAATATAGTTTTAGAAAGAGTGAGTTCAAGGACAAGAAACCCACTCAGATGAACTTCCTTGACACTAGCAGGATACTAGACTGGTTTATTTACTAGAAGATCAACCCAGGTCAAATAAAGGACTTTGAAATAGTGTGTGTGTGTGTGTGTGTGTGTGTGTGTGTGTGTGTGTGTGTGTGTGTGTGTGTGTGTACGTGTGTGTAGGTCAGGCACTTGAAACATAAAAGACCAACTAGGACCATCTGGTTCTGTATGAGTCCCACATCAACACATCCTCACTTGATGAGACCGTTATAACAAACGAGGATAGATGGGCTTCACTCCTGTCAACAGCCATAAGGGGAGAAAGATAAGAGAAGCTTTTAAAATCGTAGAGATCTTTTGGCTCTAACTTTTCCAGAGGCAATTAGTTCCATATGGGAAGCAAATCCATGTGGATAGGTTTAACTAGCAGTTCCATAGCTGCTTATCAAGAGGCAGTATATTTTATAACACACACACAGACACAGACACAGACACACACACACACACACGCACGCACGCACACACACACACACACACACACACACACACACACACACACACACACACACACACACACTGAGCCAGATCATGCTATGGTGACACCTGACCCCCTCCCCCCCACGCTAAGCAGCAATGAATTAGCCTTGGGCCTGTGATACTCTGTGTGCCAACTCATTTGAAGAGGATTAATGAAGTATACCTGGAATCAATATTAAAATTAAAAATGATAAGTTGACTTTTTAAATGAGCAGAAGTAAGGCAAGGCTACTTTCCAGTGTCTGGAATGCTTAGAACACAGTATCTGAAAACCCAGCATTTGCTCTTAAACTATGGCAAAAGTAAAGTTATCCCTAGAGAAAATGTTTCAAGATTTTCCATTCTTTTTTTCTTAATATATATGTATATATATTATTGTAAAGATACTGTACAGAGAGGTTACAGTTACATGAGCAAGGTAATGAGCCCATTTCCTATCAAGCATATTATGGGTACTTTTGAAGAAAAGAATTACTAGACAATGGACAATTCATTCCTCCAGTCTCTCACAAGCATCAATGTGATAAATATGTGGGGTTTTTTTAATGCATTCTTCTGCTTAAAGAGAGAAATGAAGGACTCTACGCATTCATACTGTGAGACCAACGAGGATATTCTTAGGAGAAGATCACAAAGATTCAATAGCTAGGTGCCTATGATCAAATAAGGAAATGAACTCCAAGAAATGGAAACACGAGGTTTCATGTAATTTTACTTTGTTGGTATTTTTTTCTACTTTGTCACTGCTTTTGATTTCTGTACCTTTTGTCTCTATGTAAGTTTATCTGTTTTTGGAGAGGTAAGGAAGAGCACAGAAATGGTGGGAAAATGGGTGGTGCAGCGGTGATATTCCCTAGACACTGTGTTGAAAATGAACTATGTAATTTGTGAGGAAGAAGAGTCAAGATAGGACAACTGGGTTTCAAAAAGAAATGTGCTTATTGCCTGAGTTATGTAACTGTAACCCATTTGTGTCACCGTTACAATAACAATTTAAAAAAAAAAAAAGTTTTACCCCCACAAAAATGTTAGTTTACTCAATGTCCTGAGTTTGATCCTCACCTTTGCAAGTGAGAAAGACAGAGATACATAGATATAGATAGACAGACAGACAGAGAAAAAAGAGAAGAGGAAGAAGAAAAGAAGGAGGTGGAGGGGGAATAGGAAAGATAGAAGAAAAACTCTCAGCAGTACCCCTGGTGCTCCCTCCATTCTTCCTGTTCCCTCAGACATACCACATAGAGGAGGGCCCAGAAGCAATGGCGGCAGGATTTGGTCTTGACAGGTCACACAATTCTTAAAGCCAAGGACCCTCAAGACTCAGGGGGTGAAAAACATGCATCGGACAATCCTATGGCCTTTGAGATTTGGCCAAAAAAAAACCAATTCAACACATTATTCAAACATTTTGTGCTAAGCAAAGTGCAGTACATTTTGTCAGGCAGTTCCCTCTTAATTTCCAAACCCATGTGTATTTCCAAGAGAATGTGATCCATATGTTTCTAATTCATTTACATTTAAATCATCATAATGCTGTTTTGCTGAGCTATTTGATGTCCAAGAAGCCTATGAGGCCTTTTACAAGCTCTTTAAAGGCTTTCTCCTTTGAACCTGCAAGTCATGGTTTTCCTGAACAGAATGTGAATTAAAATAAAGGTTATAGTTTCTCTTCAAACTAAATTCCTCTGTATTTAAATGGATAATAATAATGACAACCATTAAAATAATGTGAGGCAACCTCACATATAAATTGGGGAAAAAATCTATCAGTAGGGGGAAAAAATCCATCCTCTTTTCCAATGTAATAGCCATGAATAGTAGTGCTTGGATCCTACTCTTCTTGCAGATTAGTTTAAAATATTATTTGCTTTGTTAGTCCTCTGATTTTTCCAATGTCTGACCTAATTTCTTTCAGACATTGAATGCATTCAAAGACACTAATTGTAGCCATTCTCTAATAGTTTTAAAAGAAAGTATAGAACGCTTTTGTGTCAGGACTCCACAGATCTTCAATAATTTTATTTATTTAATTTTAATTTTCATTTTTATTAAGGAATATGGTTCTCATAGTAACAGAGGAATAAAGAATACAATTTATTTTTATTATAATTATTAACACATGTTGTTTAAAGTTCTTCAATGAATTTTTGAACTAATAGAATACTGACTTTTCCTTTAAAAACTAGCAACAATAATACAGTCCATCATTTACTGATCATGATATGTTTGGACTGCCTTACCTATAGTATCTAATTTCATGTTTTCATCAACACTATGAGCTTGTCAAGACTGTTAACTCTTCACAGAAACAGAAACTAAGGCCCAGTTTTGGGAAAGTTGTTCCTGATATAAAGAAACGTTCAAATCCCCAGAGTTGGAAAATAGAAGAAGTGGCATTCATACCAAGCAGATATGAATTGTTTGACATCTACTATATGTGCAGTTTCCAGGAGATCCACTCTGAAGATGTGAAGAAGAGACAAATAATGAGAAAAATTTCTATTTTTTGAGTTTCTACTAGGTCTCTGGCAAAGTGAAAAACAAAAATGAGCAAAACATCATCTTTTTACTGAAAAAGTTCTGAATCTATGGTCAATACCATAAAACTGGTCTTATCATTACAGACAAAATGATAGGGTGTGAGAATAATAATGCAAGACAGGGCACAGGATTCATTTTGAAAGACCAAAAATATACAGAGATCATTGGGACTAAACCTTGCCTATATTCAGTATACATTAGACATTGGAGACCTCCTCTTCCTTCCCTTCCTTCCTCCTCTCCCCCCTTTCAGTTCCTCCCCTTTCTCCTCCTCCTCTCCTAAAAGCAAGCTCTAGGTATATTTTTATTTGGAAAATGGCCTTATCAATAATATAAAAGAATGGATTCAGAAATACCTTAGATGAAGAAGCCAGAGAGAAGGCTATTTCAAGAACCAAGTGATAGAGTTCTCGATTAGTCATTCTAACTGAGGTGAGGTGGTATCTCAACGTTGTTTTGATTTGCTGTACAAGTCGTTATGTCGAAAAACAAACTTTACAACTTTGGGGGGGGGAGAATATAGGGGCAGGGAGTAGGGGGGAGATAGGTAGGGATAAGAAGGGGAAACAAAGGAGGATGCAACAATGCTTGATAAGAAATGTACTCATTACCTTGCCCATGTAATTGTAACTCCTCTGTACGGTATAAAAAAAAAAAGAACCAAGTGATAGGTGAAGGAAGTGGGTTGAGAATAAGAATTAGACATGGGGAACCTGGGATTTTCCATTTTCACAATCATTTTACAACACTGGGATTTGCAAACAGTAAACAGAACTCATTCTGCAATATTTGCTGAAAACTCAAATATCTTTCCATTTCCTAGTGTAATGTCTACGTACCCACAGACATACACATCCTGTCATCTATAATAAAAACAAACTTAATGATTGTGTAAGCAGAAATGCTTCTTTCTGAATAACCATTTCAACACTAGAATGATTTTATACTGGGTTTTGCCATTCTATATTGGTAATAAGAAACTGATCTAATACAACAACTCTTAAGGAGAAAAAGAGGATAAAGAGCCCTCCCAAACAGCATAAGACTTACATCTAACATTCTTCTTAACATACTTCTTAAATCTCTATTCTACACTATCTTGCATGCTCACCCTAAAAAGGAATTGCAGCTCTAGGATGCTTCAGATTTTCAATGGTATTGATGATTTGTTTCCCGAAAAGCCTCTAGTGGATAAAATGTTCCACATGGTATCATAAATACTGAATGTATTTAGATTAGAATGAAAACTTCCAACAAATATAGTAGGATAATAATGCCTAGGATTTTTTCCTACTTCCTTTTAATTAATGTAAACTATTCTCTACTGACAATTTTTCATTTAAAAGAATTCATGCAAGTTGTGATTTTAAGAATTTAAGTACAAAGACTTAATTGAAAATTCTCCAATCAATAAGCTAGCACTCAATAACATTCTTATTACCCTTAATCCAGTTTCACCTCTTACAGTGTCATACTTGATTACGTGGTCACCAACAAGACTTTTGTAAGGTCCACTCCTGGATGGCAAGCAGACTCCACCCTCCTTGCAGCAAAATCTCCGCCCAGTACCTGCGTTACCTAGGCAACTGGCACATCACTGCACCATTTATGTTAGGTTTTTAAAAAGAGGTAGCCGAGTAAGAACAGCACCAAGCACGTGGTATTCAGGTAAGGGGTAGGTTTATTCAGTAGACCTGCTGGGACCAGGCAAGTTTGGCACTCCACGTGGCTGGCAAAAGACCTGGGAAAGACCTGGGGAAAAAAGCTGGGAAAAAAAGCTGGGAAAGAGAGAGAGCTGGGAAAGAGCTGGGAAAGAGAGAGCTGAGAAAGCTGGCATCTGGGCCTGGGCTAGGCCTTATCTAGGGTATGGGCGGAGAAAGGTGTGGCCACATCAAATTCAGCTGTGACCTCAGCAGATGCAGATGTGACCTCTTCCAGGTGTGCCAGTTGCCTAGGTAACGCAGGTACTGGGTGGAGACTTTGCTGCAAGGAGGGTGGAGTCTGCTTGCCATCCAGGAGTGGACCTTACAACTTTGAGCCTCTTTGAACTGGGACAATATCTTCTACCCTACTGTGAAAAGAGGGCTTTTGTCATCCGCATGAGCTTGGTTAGAAATATATCTCTTGCTCACATGTATCTCTTTCAACTTACAACTTGAGCTCACTGGGTATCTATTGCCTAGGTGAGAATTATGTATCTCTGATGTAGGAAACAACTAGGAAAGCCTGGTTCATAGTACACAGTCACTAACTGCTAGTGCAAATTCTTGGAGTTACACATGAATCTCCACAGCACTTAAAAACATAATGAAGGCACAGTTAGGCAAAATAATTTCCCATAAAGTAGGATTCAGTAAAATTAGACTGACAGGTAAAGCAGGGTTGAAGAAGCCCTTATATATTTTTTGTTTTTCTTTTTATATCAGGTTAATTTAACAAAGCTTTCCAAATTCTCACATTCATGTTTTATTGTTAGAATCCTCTGTTCTACATATTTGATATTTTTCTTTAAAAGTAATATAAATAAATTCTTAATAGAAAAATGACTCAGTTCTAAACTTTGAGTCACCCACTTATTTTATATTTATGCTATATCCAAAAATGGTATAAATTTAATGCTATGTAAGAATAAACAAGAAGTTATTTATAGGTATTGTATTTATTTAAAACTTCAATTTCAAAATTCAATATAGCTGGATATATGAGAGTCATTTTAAGTGCACAAAAACAAGCAAGTATATTTTTCCAAGTAAAAATAAGTATTTTTAAAAAGTGAATTAACAAAAATATCATGAACAAAAGACTCAATCAGGAAATAACTAAAATTGATAAATATCTGCTCTACATGTATGCAGAGAGATAGATATTCTTATTTCTTTATTTGCCACTGAAATGCCCATTGCTAATATTTCTTATGTATTCATATTTGTTTGGTGTTATAAAACTACACATGTTAAAAAATCTAGGCTTTTTACTAGTCAAAGTTCTAGGAAGACAGTGGTGCTACTCATAGACACTATGGTGAAAAACTACTAGACAGGGGAAAACAGAGAGAGTAAAGGAAGGGGGACATTGACCCAAAAAAATTTACTCAATACTTGACTTATGAAACAGTAACCCCTCTATACATCATCTTTATGATAACAAAAGAAATAAATTTAAAAAATAAGATCAGGGAAGAGAAAGAGGACAGGCAAGAGAGAGGCAAGAGAGAGACAAAGAAGGAAGAGGGGTGAATTTTTTTTAAAATCTCATAAATTTGACAAAGTAATTCCCTTTAATTCTACAGTTATAAAAATAGATAATTGAATTATACAAATATATGAAACATCTGCTTATGTCACCACACAGTTACATCATGTACTTTGTAAGATTTCTCAAAACAATCTCAAGCACTACAATTAAGGTGTTAAAATTTAAAGTATGTTCTTAAATGAGCTTCGTTAGATGTTCTAGAATAAGAACCTTGAAAGATGAATGAATCAGTAGGTTTATGGATGTTGTTCTGTTATTTGTTTGCTTTATGTCCCCATATGTCTCCCTGATCCTATGGAAGCTAAGTGCTCATATACATGATGAGATTAGAGATTCTTCTGGAGTCAAGGATGTCATTTGTTTAGCAAATGATGTCCTTTGATCAACTGTTCAGATATATCCCTAGAAATGACTTGGTACAATGACTAAACTCACCAATAAATAAAGATTTCAGATTATCACAAAAAATATTTTGGACGTTGATTTTCTTTAAAAGGCAGATAGTTTTCCCAAATAGTGAAATAGCATAATTTTAGCAGTTCCAAATGGATTTACTTATTTAAAATATCTATAGAAGAAATAAGAGACCAGAGAATATAACTGATTGAATGCATTAGTTCAATCACACTTTAGCTGTCATATCAACATTAACTAACATTGGATATTGAACTGTCTAGAATAAAAGGTAAAACATTACCATCTTCAAAGATAATAGTGATAATATCATTTACAGAACATTTTCTACATAGCCAATACTCTGTAAAACATTCTACATATTTTCTCAGTAAACGCTCACAAAAAATTGCAAGGGGTACCTATCTTATTTTCCCACATTACACAACACAAAAACCAGACACAGAAATGAGTCTGAGAGCCCAAAGTCCAAGGAAACATGAGATTATCTTATAGTAGGTATGATGCTCTTTGCATGCAACTGAGAAAGAGATGGGTTCAGGGTTAGAAACTAACAGCAGAAACAAAAGTTGGTAGTGCCAATGCAGCTTCTGTTTTCTCTACAATTTGAAACAAAACAAAATGGTAGAACTAATTGGCCAAGACAATCTGGTCATGTTAAATTTTTAAAAAGAATGTGAAACGATCTTCAATAGGTACAATTCCTTTGAGTGGACGTAACCCATTTTCAGAGAGTGAAAAATTAGGCAAAAGACTCTATATGTCCTTAACTCTTAGAGACAAAGCATTAGGATGAAACTCACAAATGGTCCAATTCCATTCAAAGTTTTTAAGTAAGTTCTAGTATTTTTCATTCCTGAAGTTTCCTACACCTTGTAGACATATGAAAGGGCTTAGTATTTAGGAGATTTTTATTACCAAATCATAAATATTTTATTTACTCAAACCAGCAAAAAGGAAGACATGAAGGGGAATTTGGGCAGCTTTCTGAAGAAATCTTGGCCAACTCCTTATTTGTATTGACTTTGCACAGCACTCAAAAGTACCTTTGTTTCATCTCAAATATTTCATTCTATTGGAAGATAGCCATCAGGTATGTGGTACAGATAAAGTCATTTGCCAACATCCGGGTTTAAATGTGGGAAATAAATATGACAATGACTTTAAGCTAGGTATTATCTTTAATGCTAGCATCTGCTCTGTTGTTTCTCAGAGTTCCCAAGCAATGGGACGAATACTTATGCTGCCTTTTATGAAGTCTTAAAAAAAAAACAACTCTTCTATATAGACATTTGCATTGAGAGTTTTCTGAGACATAAGAAATTTAGTCTTTTCTCACTATCTTGTCCAAACACCAAATGCTCACAGAAGAAGATGAGCAGGATGAGATGAAGAGGTCTTTGCTCCAAAACAATGTAACTGGTTTAATCAGAATTGAATAACTAAATCCCTGTGGTATTTCTTACTGGTGTCATAGAATCAAGCTCTATCATCCCCATGACCAATGTTGCATTCTGTCCTTTTTATTAGTCTGCTTTTCCTATCTGTCCTCCACACATCTTCCAAGTTTGCCTTTCTCTGATAAAAGTCCATCATGTTATAATTGTTTGCAAACCTTCAGTAACTTCTCATTGCCCACAGAAAAGGTGATTGTAGTTTAGCTTATTGATATGTATTATTATTCATACCCAATTAGTTTCCAGTATTGAAAAATCAGGAGATTTTTCTTCACTATATATGAATTTTTGTTTATTTCTTATTAAATTCCAATGGTCTGGTAATGCTAAGGCCCTTTCTCCTGGATATAATACATATTTAAACATGTCTGTCTTCGTGCATAAAAAGCACATGATAAATAAGAGCATTTTCCAGCATCTGGCCTTTGCCACCAAGTTACATACTCACACATCTGCAAGTGTAGATGTCATTTTTGATGCACAGTTCTCGAGAAATCAAAACCATTCTCAGCATACTTGCATTTATCCCGATCTTTCAAGTTCAGAATGAATTGATATCTAATAATCTAGCAGTCATACCCAAGCAGGAAGTATGAACAGAAAGAATTACTAGATATAAGAGCTTTAGGAATATTTTTCCCTACCTTTCCTACCATATTGAAAAACAGAAATAAGTAGTCCAGTAACACACCTCATCCATTTTTGTATTATTTTTAAAGTACTATGCTGTCTAGTACAGAGATTCTCAAAATGGTTGATTTTAGAATCCTTTACCTATTAGAAATTATTGGTGTGGACCACTAAGAAAATTTTGTTTATGTGGATCTTATCTGCCATTATTTGTTTACTATATTCAAAATTAAAACTGAGAAAACTTTTCAACCAAAATATCCATAAGCATATGTACCTCAAACCTCAGAAAGATGATTTATTCAATCTCATGTAACTGGAACACTCCAAGATATACTTGTGGGAGAATGTGAGTGAGAATGCTATAATAGAAATAGTTTTAACCTCACAAATATACTGAAAGAATAGTAGGGACTCTCAGGGATATAGACCAGATTGTTCATGCTATTTATACTAGGTATAAATAAGCCCACTTGTTGAATGTATTAATAAGTCATACAGGAAGCTTAGGGTGACTATTACCTCTGTTATCTTTACACAACTGTTTTTAATGACCCAAAGCCTACTTGCTTTTGTACTTTTGTCCCCATATCAATCAACCAAGTTTCAGTAATTAGCTATCAGATTATCAAATTGAATACCCTATGAACACAAGAAAAATATTTATCAACGGAAAAGTACTACCACATAGAAATCTGAGTCTATGGTGATCTAATGGAAGATGGGTGGAAAGTAGAGGAAAAAAAACATTTGATTGGTTCAGTGAATGCTGAAATTAAGTACTTTGCCAATTACTAAATCATTGATTCCATCTCCCCTTTCCAGTTTCATATGATTATTAAATTTTATCTTGATACAGAAAGAAGTATAAATTGATCCAGTATTGTGATTTATTTTTGTATTTAAAAGTGCTGTGTTTGATACCGTATCTTAGAAAACTCTTTTAGATACATGAAAAACTGCTTTATTCATAATTGTGGTCCCTGTTACTTTATTCTACTAGGTCATTTCAGTGTTTTAAATGTGTAAACAAAGCAAGAACAAATACTGATGCCTCCATTTGCAATCATTTTTCTTATAGGTTACTTACCAGAAACTCACAATAGGAGTTAAAAGTTTTCTATTGCAAACCCTTTGTAAAAGAATATGAATCCTCATGCTTCTTAAGGAGAGTCTTTGCTTTTTTTACTTCTTTGAGTGTTCTTTACAATTTTCAGCCTGTTGCCCATTTCAAGTAGATTAGAGAATCCAATAAATCATTTCAGTAGAGGACAATGTTAAAATAAAATGTCTGTTGGGGAAATAGCTTTTCCATTTATTAATATTAATTTTTAACTTTACCATATGTTCTTTCATTTTCCACCTCTGAAAGTCAGAGCTCGTGGTGTACATGTGTTTTTCTGAAGAGCTGAAAGAATGATGTTACCTACCCCAACGGTCAGTTCATAATCATCCCATTCCCCGTTCTTTATCCTGATGTTAGTTCAATCCCAGGTACGGCCACATTCTGGTAAATCCCTTAAGCAAGAAATACCACAGCCAACTTAAACAAAAGAAAGGGAGGAATTGCTGCTGTGAACAGCAACTATGCCAATGGGAAAAATGATATCTACTATTTGCCAATATTCTGTGGCCTGAGGGTTAACGAAGTGTCCAAACAGAACTTATTAAAGGAGCCTTAAAAATGAAAGATCACAGAGCAAAAGAACGAATCAACAGAAGGTGCTGAAATGTTTTTTTCTTCCTCTGAGTCCGTCAGATAAACGATAGATTACAAGTTTTCCATATAATGACAATATTTCACAAAACCATATTGATATTAGGTATAGGTCTAAATATAATTTATCTTAAAATGGATTCGTATTCACATGAAATAAATCTTACAATATGACATTGTGCATTTAGACCTGTTTACATTCTGCAGATCAATACATAGAGGTTCCTAGAGCTACAATAATAAAAATTTTCAGATTGTCATACTAGATGACATGAATTTCTTCATAAATTTTTATTATCTATTGGTTTTGGCAAAAAAAAGGACTAAATAGTGTAAAAATATTACACTTAGAAATGACTCTTGCATTTCCCTTCTAAACTTGTGTCAGACCTTCCTACCTTCTCTAAAAGTACTTTCTGTACAAATCATAGAAGAAAGAAAATAAACACCTAAGTAAAGAGTGAAAAAATACTACTATAAAGGAAAATGAAACATTATGGCACCCTGAAACAACTTTGTATCACGTTTTCCAAATGTGATATTAAAATCCTGAGATTAAGAACTGATATATACAAATACTGTTATCTTGTATTTAGATATTTCATCTCTATTAACATTGAATATATTATCCCCCTTAATCTTTTCTATGTTGTTTTTCACTAACAAAACAATAATATCAGCAACTAATCCTGATCTTACTGCCTCTAAATCCTTCCTATTTCTACTAAACTACAATTATGTCTAAACCAAATCATCTGGATGGAGAGCATATGTTTTATTGCCCTCTATACCTTTCTTGATAGAGTTAATAGTGTTCAGGAAGGGAGTGAGCAGAGGAAAGAGACTAAATTACAGATAATTTGTACAATACATTCTGATGATGCCCAAGTCACTTTCTATTTCTAGAATAATAAAGCCAACATGGAACAAACAAAATCTGACTTTCTCTTGCTGTTGATACTAATACACTCCTTTCATTACAACTAACCACACAATTTATTATATTTGGTTTCCTTTTATGTGGACTGGACAAATGCTAGAATCAAATAGGCTAGGTATTTGGTAGGCATAGAAATTGTGGTTTTTGCTATCAATAAACAATAGCAGTATGGTGTTATTCCTCTATTCTCTAATAGAGGTGAATGAATACAACCCCCAAACTCCTTATAAAAAGCTAAGAGATATGTCAATATCATACCAATGGTAGGTGAATTTCATGTAAAAAGATGGACTATGTTCCTAGTGCAAAGTGATCATAACTATTACTATCTAGTCCAGAATAACCAAGCTGTAAAGTAATTTCCAGGTCAGAAGTTGACCTGTAACTGGAAATCAGGTAGAAGATGATTCCTAAGCCATTGGGCTATTAATGAAAAGTGAAAAGTAGAGTGATTTTTATAAGTATCATTTAAAAATTATATTTTTTTGGAGAGTGAAATAGTTGACATTTTTCTTCTATGAAGCAAAAACAACTATTTTAAGTGGTCTTTTAAAAGATTGTCTTGCAAGCATTGAGTATTTGGACACTCTAGAGGGATAATAGACTCATTCATTTTCAGATACTTCAAGCTATGAGACTCTACCTCATAATTAAAATTTGCTATTGAAACCCAATAAACAAAACAGAGAAAAATGGAAGTACTCTGGTGAGATCTGAAAGAAGGCTCCCCAATGCCAGACACCATGTCTACTTCCAATCAAACTTTTAAGAAGTTGATTGATTACTCAATATTCCCTGGAGTTGCCTTCTCTAAAATGATCAATTACATGATTGATTAATTTTTAATTCAAGTTGTAAATCAATCACTATGTGTGGTATAACCATAGAGTCATTAATTTTTCAAAATAACAAGAAAACTGTGAGTCATATAATCCTGTGAATACTGTCCAGTCCTGTTGGAAGCTAGGCATTTATTCCACTAATGATGACATTACTTAAAATAGTTCTGGAATGTTGGTTTTAGTTTGTCCCTTATGTGTTATTCTGGATTCTGTCAAGATTGGCAAACTTTTTTCTTTTGAAACCAAGTTTGATCTGTTGGAATACTCAAATCCATTCATAACAAGAATTGTTGATGGTAGTAAATGGCCTGTCAGAGTAATATTGCTGTTTACCTAGTTTATTTATTTTTTTACAAGAAAGCTGGCCTGTATTTAGAAGGCATTTAGGATTTCCTTTTGAAGCTTCAATCATATTTAAAAAGAAAAAAAAATAAATGCTGAGGATATCCAAAAGCAATATAACTTAGGATCATGATGGAATTTTATAAAAAGCTATTATTTTGAAAATAATAATTCTTTCATAAGTTACAGAAGCTAGCTGAGTAATCCTACATTTAAATAAGCACTTTTTATATAGGAAGAATGTATCATTACAAATCCTGACAGGTTATTTCCTTTTAAAAACTAAGGGAAATCCTACCAATTCTTTATTATAAAAGGTTCTGATATGAAATAGATAGTTTCTGTATGAAACACAGCCTTAAAAATACACTACAAGAAAAGCATCTTCATTGGATAACAAGACAACTAATAGAGTTACCAGGAGATAAGCGAGGATTTCAGCAAAACTAGTTCTGTGTTGATTTTTTTAAGAATGTGCTTATATTTTATATGACTTAATAAGGATTATTTTATTTTTTATTGTAAAGAGTAAAGGTAATATATAGAGGGGTTACAGTTACATAAGTCAGGTAATGAATAAATTTCTTTTTGAGCAATGTCGGCCCCTGAGTTGAAGGAGAAATCAATAAAAATTATCAATGATGCTTGATTACAGAACAGAAACATCTGCGTGAAAATGATTGGCTGGAAATGTATATTGGAAGGTCGCTGAAGACTGAGATTCAATTAAATGCTCAAGGAAGTCTGCTATGGTTCAAATACTTGGACAAATTTCAACTCATTCAAAGCATACTACCTGTCTCTTAGAACTAAAAGAAATAAGACTTGTGGGCAGGGAGGCGGGAGGGGATGTCCCCAGTCAGAACTCTCTCTTCTGGCTGTAAAGCCAATGGCCCTCCCATTGCCTCATGTCATCTCAGTAGCTAAAAGGTGAGCCTTCTTAGCATCATAAATATGCAATGGAATTCTGACAGAATATGTGATAAAGATGGCCTCAGATCTACTTCCTTAGGCAGGAAATGCTGATAGAGATGTGACTTTCTAGACTTCTGTGAAAGATAATCAATCAGTTTTTTTTTTAGAAAAAAAAAAAAGAGCAAGAAAGCAGACTCAATGATGAAGAAAATAGGCTCCTGTATTGTGAACTGAAAATCTGGTGGGAAAAAAAAGGATGAAATCACATATTACCCTTATGACCTAGCTCTTCATAAGAATATCAATCAAAGTCTAAATGGTTTTTCAGTAGCCTCCTGTTTCTGCTTGGGGAGAGAGGATGAGGAAGAGGATGAGAGTCAAAAACAATTTCTTGTGCCCAAGGACTTCTAAGAACGGAAATCTGGATTGATAGCCACACATCTATTCAGACAGCCTCCAAAATTGTCTTCATGTTCACTTTATTCTTAAGCACTTGTCTGGTAGAAGTAAGTCACACTTGGTAGTAATTTTGTGCAACTCAATAGTCCTAAGATAGCTCAACCAATAACTTGATGGAATAGTTTAAATAAATTAACAAATGCTTAATTTTTAATAGACTGCTACAAAATTAGTGTCTTATGGGAAAATGCCTTCTCCTTTGATGTTTAAATCAGTGAGAAAAGGGGCAAACTTAGCTTTTAATAATCCATCATTTATCATTATAATAAGCACAAAAGGTAGATATTTTAATGGAAGAAGAATGAAAAGGATTATTAAGCTTATCTGGGTTTACCAGGCCAGTAGCACTGAGGCTGAGATGTACTCTGCCACATTCATAAATACCTCCTATTTACATTCTTCATGTTTCAGGGAATAATTACTTCATATACACCACACACACACACACACACACACACACACACACACACACACACACACACATTTTAGCTGCCAACATCAACAAAAAAATCATGGAACTCTATGGGTTATGAATCTTTCACTGTAAAACAAACTCAAAACTCTCAGATTTTACTTAAGAATCTACTATGACATGGACAGATGTACCATAATTTTCAGTATATACTTTGGCACTGGTCTAAATACACAAAAACTATCAGGAATATTTCTATGATGACATTTAATATAAGGAAGTCCTTCCCACTGTGATTTGAATGTCGCCAGCTTCCCTAAGTTATGTTAAAGTTTAAAAACTATTTTAACTGTATTACAGAAGTGGAACTTTTAAAGAGATATCTAGACTGTGTAGCTCAGTCCTCATAGAATTATTGTCCTTGTAAAAAAGGGACTTTTCTCCTGTTTTTCCTTGTCCTTCTGCCTTCTTTCATAGGTCATATAACAAAAATACCTCATTGCATGCCAGCTTTTCAATCTTAAACTTTCTAACCTCCAGGATCATAAGCCACAGTACATTTCTCTTTATTATAAATTGCCTCATCTTATAACCATAAAAATAGACTAAGACAACGTCCTCAAAATACATGATCATAAAAAGAATCTCACTTACATTCAATCCAAATGAAAATACTTCTTTGAAATAGACTGAGTATAATCCTAACTTTCCAAAGACTTCTTGGAATAAACTTGAAGATACAATTTTGTATACAAAATCATTACTTTATATTATGTTGTAAGTTGGTATTCTATTAATCTGGTATTCTATTTTCCAATGAAAGAAACTCCATCTTAATATCTTACTTAATATTTGCTATTTATGTTGAGAAACTGGCTACAAATCAATGAGTAGAATCCATATTCATGTTGTGCCTAAATTCTAATCTTTTTTTGAGATTTTCCTCCTTACTACTAACCCCCTAGGTTACAGGTAATTTTCTTCATGATGTGCAATCTCCAACCACAGTTTGTAATGTTATGTTTAAATGTAATTAGATTATCATCCTTCCCCATATATTATATCATAAGGGTGTTATTTGTACCCCAGGGCCTTCTTGTCCTATGGCACTAATATATCTGTTCCCCAGGGTTACTTATTATAAGATTGAAAAGGATACTAATTCCTTTTCCAAATGAAAATGCTTTTAAAATGTAAGCTCTTACTGATTTGTTGGTCTTATCCTTTCAATCAATATTCAAAATTAAGGGGAAGTGATATCACATACATTGTCAGCCTGGATGGTTCTCCTAAGTTTCTGGGACTCATTATCTCTGTGAGGGGAAAAGAAGAGGAAGAATTAATTTACCTGCCGTATTACTTCCAAGGTGATACATTATTCACATAATAGTGAGAGGAAGGAGAGAAAAAGCCATTCCAAAAAGCATGAGACCAGTCATAGAATAACAAAAACTTTGGGGAATTTTTCATTTATTACTTTCTTCAGTAGCAGCATTTTCCTGTGTTCTGATATACAGATTCACAGAGGGCATTAGGCTGTAAAACAAAAGTTACATGGCCTGTGATTTATTCTATTAAAATTCATCTATCTGAGAGCTCTTCAAAAAAGAGAATTCCACCTCTTAAAGTTCATTTACCTGCAAAAGTCACAAAGACTTTTGAAAAAATATTTTACCTTATTGTAAAGGTGATGTACAGAAGGGTTACAGTTACATAAGTAAGGTAATAAGTACATTTCTCTTTGAACAATGTTTCCCCTCCCTCATTTGTCACAAAGACTTGGACAAGAGTTTAATCAATTAGTTCATATTGGGACAAAAGAGGGCACAAATGTGGCAAACAAATGCATGCCACTCAATTAATCAGAGCTGGAAGAAAATGCTGTTCAGATGAGTAAGTTAGTGGGCTGGGAATGTGACTTAGTGGTAGAGTGCTTGCCTAGCATGCATGATGTCCTGGGTTTGATTCCTTGGTACCACATATACAGAAAAAAAATGAAAGACCAGATGAGCTAAGTTAGAAAAGTGGTTGACAGCAGAGTGGCATCAAACCATGTAGACTGCATCTCCTGGGCTGCCATCTCTGCTTAGCAACGTCAGCATGGCTGACTTCAACATAGGCTGTTAATTTTGATTAGAGATCCCATTCCCAGCCAAAGAAGGGCACCTCAGAATGGGAGAAGTTAAATAAGAGGAGGCAAAGCCTTATCTTTTTCCGCTGGCACCAGGGAAAGTTTGTGAATTGGGAGCCAAATGGAATATCTTCGTGATCTCTATGGTAAGAGGAAGCAGGGAGGCAGCATGGTTACTCACCATATTTATATTGCAAGGGATCAAACCACCACCATGTGCTTACTCACAGAACAGGATGGGCTTCTTTTCCCTACATAGGATGCAAATTCTTTCCGCAAGAGCTGACTTCCTTGTAAAGCACCAATACTGCCTTACTTGACGAACATTATCACCAAGGGCAGTGGCCTTACGTCTGTTCTAAATATCAGCTTATCTTGGCCCTGAATAATGCATAGTTATTACGTTGTCATTTAAATATCATTTGATATTTGACTTGCTGTTGCCTGTTCACTGTACTTAAACAAATAATTCCCAAATAGTACAGACATCTCAGGCAGTATAAACTTAGTCATGTTGAGATCTGAGGTTTCTAAGGAAAATTATATGAACCTTGGCCATTGGAAAAGAGTTATTCTGAAATCTGGGCATGTTATTTCACCAACTCTTGATCATCCTTAAAAGAACTTTGCAGTCTGTTTTGAGGTGCCTTAAGGGCAGTTCATTTTTGTTATTAAAAAAAAAAAAAAGAAAAGAAAGCCAGTCTTGGTAATTAGTAAATGAGCTAAGTTTTAAGAAGATTATTTAAAACTTCAATCATGTTAATGGGATTTTGAAAAAACCAATAAAGACATCATCCTGATTTAATTGCACTGGCTATTGGTTTATTAAACATTCCATTATTTGTGCCTTTATAGACCAAAGGCTGATCCTAAGTAACAGCAATCATCTAAAATGAAGAATAATTTAAAAACTCAGTGCTCTTAACACTAGCAATGATGGCAAAACGTCTATATGATCTGATTAATCTCCTATTTGTTTCCAACAGAAGCTGAGCTGCCATTCCTATATAACCTAAGCTTCTTCCATAGATAGCTTCAGTATAATCATACCTGTGGCCTAACTCTGAGTCTAAAGGCATCAAATAAATCTCACTTCTTGCTGGAGTGTGTGCCCAGGTAATTCACCACCTCTGGAGATTGCTTCACTGAACTGTAAAATGAGTGTTAGGCCCTGTGCTCATCCTTCTTCCTTTCAGCCCCTCATCTCTTGGTTCTTTGGGAATTACCCATAGCAAATTGAACCATTTTCTCCCTCTCATAGAGCAAAGTCTGAGAGACTAGTTCAAGGCTACATGTAGTTTGAGGAAGCAGCCAGGCTTTGAAGACCTCATGACTGCTAATGTCTAAATCATGTTTTCTCTCTATTGAAATAGTTGCTCGAATGAACTGGTGCATTTTGATTGATGAGTAAGAGAATACCCACAAATAATTCAGTGCAACTCAAGACTGCTCAAATTCTGATTCTATCATCACCAAGAATTATAAATCAGAAATGAAAAGGCATTCAAAATTATAGCTTGCGAAACTGCAAGTGTGAAATATTGAATTTTGTTGTTGTTTATTTGTTTTTGTGCCAGTTCTGGAGATTGAACTTCATGCCTTGGGACTCTCCCTGAGCTTTTTGCTCAAGGCTGCACTCTATCACTTGAACCATTGCTCCAATTTCTTGCCCAGGCTGGCTTTGAACTATGATCTGCAGAACTCAGCCAGAGTTACAAGGTAAAATTACAGGTGTAAGCCACTGGCAGCAGACATAACATTGTACTTTTTGTTGCTGTTGTTTAGGATTTTTTGTTTTGTTTTTGTTTTTGTTTTCTTTTGCTGGTCCTGGACTCTGTCCCTGAGCTACTTTTGCTCAAGACTAATGCTATCACTCTTGAGCTACAGTGCCTACTTCTGGCTTTTTCTAAGTAGTTTTATTGGACATAAGAGTACCATGGCCTTTCCTGCCTGGGCTGGCTTTGAAGTGTGATCCTCAGATCTTAACCTCCTGAATAGCTAGGATTACAGTTGTGAGCCACCGGCACCTGGCAACATTGAACTTTCTGAAGTCCAAATCATACTGGGGAAAAAAATTACATAATTAAATTAATAATTCATCATAGGAAAAAGTCACACCAAAATATGATTTAATCACAAAGACAGCCAAGACCATAATGATGCTAAGAAAAACAAACAGATAATCTATCTCCCACCTCCAGCACAGGCCTCTTTTATTTACAAAATTAATTACGACAATGAGATTAAGAGGTTTCAACAGCAGACTGCTGCACTATATTTTGGTAGTGCAACAACAACAATTATATTTGGAAGCTTTTAAATTAAAAATGTAAAAGCCTCCTATTTGTCTTTTTAGTTTAATTAGTTGCTAAGCAAGTGCAACAGAAGGTTGCATTCATGATAGATCAGTGTTCTCTAAAGGACTTACAGCAAGTCTTTAAATGAGATGTCATAAATGCCCTCATAACAATATATTTAATTCCAATTTAATATAATCACTTTTGTATGTTAAAGATTGAAAAATAAATTCAGTGTCTACATGGGCCTCTTGGTTATCAGTTTGGCTCCCATTCCTCACACCCACCTCTCTGAACAAAGGGTGATTTATCAAAGTGAATTAAAGAAAACACGGCTTACACCATGAATGTATGGTTTTAGCTAAGGCTGAAACAACTAAACCAAGTCTTTCACGCACTCACAGGGATGCCTGTAGGTGGCCATGTGAGACCAGGAGTGCAAAGACTTTTCCCTCCCCTGTGCACTGCTTAAGAAGTTGATGATAGGTGGGTTAAATCTCAAGTCCCTGATTGTTACTTCTTCTGTCCGGAAGCTACTATAACTGATGGTATTCAGGTTTTAGTGCCTGCCCTCCAAGTATTTTAAAGGGTTTTTACTTTAAAAAAAAATATTGTTCATGGGTAGGCCCTCTAGTAGGTGTTTAACACTACCTTGACGTCCTCAAATTTATTTACCACTAGCATTATTTTACAAGTGAGGAAATGGGGGCTTCTTCCATTAGGGATCCTATAGATAGTAAATTAAGGAATCTACATTTGAATGTGCAAGTTGGCTTGACTCTACAACCCATACACTCACTTCAGTCTGTACTCTATCCAATGCTAAAGAATGGCTTCTCCCTTCTCTGCCTTCTGCTTCATATTCTTATTCTATACTTGAACCTGAGGAGTGAAAACCATATGTATGCTTACTTTGAGTGTTGTGCTTTGCATCCAAATATAAGACACTTGGAGCCAGATACTTCTAGGCATGTAATGGGCTTCATCAAGGGGCAGGAATCCCTTAGAACAAAAGGTTAACTTCTATTTTGCCTTTGCTGTGCCCAATACAGTGCCTGCTTCTCATGAGTCAACCTGCAGAAGAAGCACCTCTTCCCCCTGCCTCCACTTCCTCATTTCTCAACTCAAAGCAATCTGGACTCAGCCTCCACAAGCTGATCTCATTCTCCCATTGCCAAAACAGGCTGAAATCCTTCATTGAGAAACATTCCTCTGGTTCCTGATTTTCTGCCTTTCTCTCTGGCTGCCGCTGCTCAGTTTTCCCAACAGGCTGTCCTTTCGCTGTTTACTCCCACAAAACTGTAAGTTCCAGGGTTTACTTCCCAAACTCTGCATGTATTCTGTACTCTCACCCTGAGCGATAGTATCTAAATGCCGAAGGGAGTCCTGTTAGGAGAATACTTTCCCTGGGTGTCTCATATTCTTTCGTGCCTTGTGAAGTAAAGTACTAAGTTGCTTTTTATCAGAACTAGTATTTTATTATAGGGCAATTGGAAAAGTTATACACCATTTCTCCTTCCAAATAAAAATAATACACTTACTTATATATGAAGGTATAATGGCCCCTTCTGGGAAAAAAAAGGCAGCCATATTTATTGTTCATTCTAAAAGATAAAGTGCCCTAATATTTCCACTCCTGTACTGCAGCCCACTGAGTATACAGGTGCCATCTGGCAACCTGTAAGTCTCCCTCTGATTATACTCTGGCTGCTGCTATCCTCTTGAGTATAAACTGCCCTTCATTTTGAATTAGGAGCTGCATGCTTTCAAGTAGTATCCAAAATCCTTTTGACTGTGGCAAGCTACATGGATATTTGAAGTAAGATAAAATACCAGAACTCTTAGGGGGCTAAGAAAAACCCTCTACTAATTAATATGCTATTGATTGTAGACAGAAAAGTGAAAAGAATGAAGGAATAAAACTAAATTATATGTATGAGAGAGGAAAATAAGGTGAGAAAGGGGGACAGAGATAGGTAAGTGGTAGAACTTGCTGGATGGCTTTAGGTTTATCAGGTCCTATCCCTAGAATTTACAGTAGTATCATCTGCCTACAAAAGACATAACTCAACAAGGGAGGGTGTTCTCTTGAAGTAAAACCACCAAAGTGTTTTCCTGAAGGGAGAGAAAGCTAATATTCATTGTACAAGTACATGTCTGTTGCACCCCTGAGTAATCACGCTGACTCGACTTGTACTACAAACCATATCATATTCTTTCATGGATATCTCCACGTGGTTATCCCATAGACATTTCATTTGTACCATACTTAAAACATCTGGGAGTGTATTTAAAACAGCCCCATGCCATCAGATAAAGAGAAACTTTATGTCTCACTTTTTGCTCTACTCTCCATACTGTTGCCACCCAAGCAATTTTGTAACAAAAAGGTCTTCAAATAGACCATTCTCACGCATGGTGACATGGCTCAGGCTGTCCTTTCTGTCTGAAATATCTGTTTCCCCCACCCCAGGAAACTCAAGAGTCATTCCCCCTTACGTAGACCCAATGCTAGATTTCCTCTCCAAGCATCACTTCGTTATGTATTCTATCTGGGGCTGAGCTAAGAGGCATCTTCCTGAGCTTTTGCTTTATCTTTGAACCTGGAGCATCTGGAATATGCTGCTACTGTGTTATTTTTAATCACTGCATGAGTCACTAGTGACTTTATTTTCCTTTTCTCTATCTCCCAATGGACTCTGAGGTCCTTAGTGCCACAAGTCATCTTGCAGACCTATCAGCCACCCTGGAGACTCATACTCACTGAATGCTATTTGAATTTCTTTTTTTGGGGGTGGTCCGGTCGTGGGGCCTGAACTATGGGCTTGGGCACTGTCCCTCAGCTCTTCAGCTCAAGGCTAGTGCTCTACCACTTGAGCCATAGCGCCACTTCCGGCTTTTTTCTTTTTGCTTATGTGGTGCTGACGAATCGAACCCAGGGCCTCATGCATGCAAGGCAAGCACTCTACCACTGAGCCACCTTCCCAACCCGCTATTTGAATTTCTTGCAGAGCATGTACAATCAATATTTAGTTTTGCAGAAAAGACATAATGGCTGTACATAATGCCTGTCTATGCCAGTGGCTAAATATTGTCTGTTCCACTCCTTAGTATATTGATATTATCCCTACAGATGTTTCTTGATATGTACCAGTGCTAATATGGAGTTGTGTTAATTCCTTGTACTAGCTTTTGATTCTTGTTGATACCAAATACACAAGGACTATAGATGTGTGATGTCAGTGCAGTCAGGATTGCACTGTATTGTTCCAACTACAACTCCCACCAAGAAGTTGGTAAGTGGAGTAACTAGTAATGTTCTAATATGAAGAAGAAAATCAGTTGACCAATCTGTCCAGTAGATAACCACAGGATACCTGAAGACTATATTATTGCCACCTAAGTACTGAAATCGCTCATTTCTGTAAAACTGCACTATCAATTTTACATGTCTACTAATTCCATTGTTGTACATAAATAAACAAAACAAGAACAATTATAATAGCTAATATTTATTGCATACTTATAGCATGTGTATTTATGGCATTTCATTTGATTTCCTTCACTATGATTGAAGTATTTTCAATACTTCAAATTAATAGATTGCTAATGCACTATTGCTGTGTGATAAATGACAACAAACTCAGTACCCTATAACAAACATCCATTCTGTAGGTCAGAATTCAGAGACATCTCATCTCAGTGTCTCAAAAGGCTATACTCAGCTATAATCCTGAGCTGTGGTCCCAGCTAAGACACAGAATCCCCTCCCACCTCATGTCATTGAAGCCGCAGAACTCAAGGTAGACAAGTCTTAAAATCTAGCAAGAGAAACTATAAATTTGAATCTGTTGAAGATCTGGAGACATCCTTTGAGAGTTCAGCGACTAGTCCAGCCCCATCTGAATAAAATCCTTACTGAATTAACTCAAGGTAAACTGACCAAGGATCTTAATTACATCTGCAAAATCCCCTTTGTTAGGCAACAACATCATCATAAATTAATACCTCATCCTATTCATAAGTTCTGACCACACTCCACAGGAAGGAACTACATAGAATGAAGATCATTAAGGGTCATCATATAATTCCGTCTACCACAACTACTAAGTGAAGTTACATTCCTTAGCCAGGGAATGTAAGTTCAGAAAAAGGATCAAAACTAAACCCATTATTATATTTTTTTATCTTTATTGAAAAGGTGATGAGCAGAGGGCTTACAGTTACGTAAGTAAGGAACTGAGTACATTTGTTTTTAAACACTGTTAGACTCTCCCTCATTTTCTACCATTTACCCCTCCTTACTCCCCTCCCTGCTAATTTTTAAGGCTCATATCCAACAGTGTCAAGTGAATATCAATGTTGCATTAGTTCATCCTTTGTCTTGCTGTTTCTGTGGTTCCCTTTCCCTTCCACAGATTGAGTAAATTTATATACAAGACACAAGACACAGAAAACTAAGAGAAAGAAAAAAATCTATGTACAGTACATAATAAAAAAAAACCTTGTTTCCAATTCTTGGAGTTCATATTACTACACTTCATTATATATGGTCCTATGCACTTATCAATTGGGTTATTGACATACTCTAGTCCTTACAGATTAGGGAACCATGAAACCTATATTTCTTTGGGCCTGACTTACTTCATTTAATATAATTTTTTAGGTCATTCCATTTCCTTAAGCATGGGGCCGTGTCATTCTTTCTGATGGAAGCATAGAATTCTATTGTGTATATAAACCACATTATCTACTTATCTTGATCCACTTATCTATGGAGGGGCATCTGGATTGGTTCCATATCTTAGCAATGATAAATAATGCTGCAATGAACATGGTTGTGCTGGTAGCTTTTGTATGACTTTGCTTGTGGTCATTTGGATAAATGCCAAGGAGTAAGATTTCTGGGTCATAGGGGAGCTCTATATGTAGTCTTTTGAGGAACCTCCATTCTGCTTTACAGAGTGGTTGAACAAGTTTACACTTCTACCAACAGTGTAGTAACATACCCCTTTGGCCACATCCTCATGAGTATCTGTTGTTATTATATTTCTTAATAATGACCACTCTAACTGGGGTAAGGTGGAATCTCAATGTTGTTTTGATTTGCATTTTTGTTACGACCTGAGATGTTAAGCATTTCTTCATGTATCTATTGGCCATTCTCATTTCCTCCTCAGAGAAGTCTCTTTATAAGTTTATAACCCACTTGTTAGTGGGTGGTTGTTTCTTTAGGGATTTGTTTGTGGAGAATTTAATTTCTTGAGCTGTAAATATATTTTAGATATGAGGCCCTTGTCTGCTGTATAGATACTGAAGATCTTCTCCAAGTCTGTGGGCTTTCTATTTATCTTGCTAGCTATGTCCTTTGCCATACAGAAGCTCTGCAGTTTAAATGCAGTCCCTTTTATCCAACCTTTCTTTGATTTGTTATGTTTCTGGGTCTTAAGAAAGTTTCAACTTGTGCCAAGGAGCCCTAGTGTATCTGCTTTTACCTCAATGTCTTTGATCCATTTGGAATTGATTCTGGTGTAGGGTGATATATAAGGATCTAACTTTAATTTTTAACAGCTACTTAGCCAATTCTGCAACCACCATTTGTTGAAGATACTGTCTTTCTTCCATCCTATTATTTTGCTCTCTTAACAAAATTAGGTGGCCATATGTCTGCAGGTTCATTTCTGGGTCTTCAGTTATGCAAGCTTATTCTCCTCTCCTCTTCAATATAGTATTAGGAGTCTTGGCTAGAGCAATAAGGCAAGAAGCAAACATAAAGGGGATCCAAATAGGGAAAGAAGAAGCAAAACTCTTCCTCTTTCAGATGACATGATCTTGAATTTAGAGATTCCCATAGACTCACTACCAAGTTACTTGAGCTGATCCAAAACTTGGGCTAAGTAGCAAGGTATAAAATTAATCCACATAAATAAGTAGCTTTTCTATATGCCAACAGTGAGAAGGGTGAGGTTGAAATCAGTAAAGCAACTACTCAAAAACTACCTAGGAATCACCTTCATCAAAGAAATAAGGCAAATCTAAGGAGGTGGAAAAAAATCTTCCATGCTCCTGGATTGGTAATATTAAAATGATGAAAATGGCAACATTGCCAAAGGCTATATAAAATTCAGTGTAATACCAATCAATATCCCAACTTCATTCTTTAATGAAGTAGAAGAAGCAATCCAAAAATTCATATAGAACAATAAAAGACCCCTAATAGCAAAAACAATCCTTAGCAGGAATAAAAGTGTCGGAGGAATATCAATACTAAACTTCAAATTCGATTACAAAGATGTAGTAATAAAAACAGCTTAGTAGTGGTACTCAACATTTTTGTTATTGGAAGTGGCGCTGTGGCTCAAGTGGTAGAGCACTCGCCTTGAGCTGAAGAGCTGAGGGACAGCACCTAGGTCCAGAGTTCAAGCCCCACGATAGACCAAAAACAAAACAAAACAAAACATTTTTGTTATTAATGCCTTTCATGGTTTTTTTTTTTAGACTCCAAAGGAACTGGGGCTTTGATGGCCAAGATGGAATATGTGAATCTTTGCCCCTTCACAGTAGTTCTCTTACTTTAAGACAAGGAATGGTTTTATTACCTCTTTAAAAGAAGTCATTTAATAACCAACATCAAGTTAACTTCAATCTATGTACGGTTGCTAGAATATTTTGTTAAGTACACCTTATGTCAGGATACTCTTCTGCTGAAAACCTCAGCTACTCTCTCTCTCTCTTTTTCGATACTTTGAATCCAAATAATCTGCACTGATTTTTAATCTTTATTTTGACTCCTTTCTACCATGCACTCCATTATTCTTTCTCTGCTATATACCTTTATCCTAATGCAATATATACTATTTATTCATTCTGTAAGTTGTTTTTTCTTTCATATCCCCTAAACACCCTTCCTAAAACTTCAGCTCCAATTTCTCCTAGAAATCTCTCCAACTCTTTCTTCATACATTGATCCTATCCTTCTAAGAATTTCTATTACACTTAAAATCCAAAGCCATGCACTAGTATTTAATTATTCCCTAATTTGCCATGGATGTTTTGTTCTGTTTACCCAACTTGCTTTTGGGCAGGACCATGATATTCCTTTTATGATAGGCTCCACACTCCTGAGAAAAGTACATGAACCACAATGTAGACATGCATCACACGTAAGTTGACCCACTGATCGATGACATTCTCTCAAATTGGATTCTTCTTTCTCAACTTGGGGAATTTCCCCAATGTTTAGAAAACAGCTTTAGCTGATGCAAATAGGCAAACTGCTGTCATGATACATTGTTTGGTTTTTGGATATTAGTACCAGGAATCTGTATGGCTGTATGCCTTCTTATTCTGGAACAGGAGACAGCTACTACCCCAGGGCTAACGGCACTAGCCCAAGCTTACAGAACAACTTTTCCAACATTCCATTAGCTATGTGTTGTTCCCACCAATTACTCTCAGAGCTTTATTTTGATTAGGAATAAGAAGACATGATATTTGAGGATCTGGATTTTCTGTGCAAAGCTAAAACAGAAAATCTAAATTCGTTTGCTTTCTCAACAAAAGAAGAAATACAGTGATAGAAGACACTCAAGAGAAATATGACAGATGGAACACTGACAACTACTTGCATACATACTGGAGCCTAAATTGAACTTAGTATCTTGAAAATAAACCTAGCATTTACAGGAGTTCAGGGAATGGCTACATTCAAGGTCTCTTTACCTTATTTCCCCAAGAAATGTCTAACTTTGTTAATTTATTTCTGAGAATGTCAGAAAAGAATTCTTCAGGTCATTGGGTAAATCATATAATGACCCAAAATGGAAGACTTTTATCTGTTACTAGAAGTTGTGTATTTCTAACTTTTCATTATAAAATTCTCTGAGGCCTTTTCAAAGATGACCAGCTAGAGAATAAATAGGCTAATAACAAAGAAATAAGTTCATTACTCACCAGTCTTTAGGGATTCCATACTGCTCAGAGGTAGAACAGAGAGAAAAATAAGTAATATGTTATTGGCTTTCTTTACAACTCCAAAAGCAAGTAGTATGAATAGCCCCCACATGAAGTTCAAATTTACATCAACCTCCTACCTCAAATGTTAGATGGAAATATTTGGATCCTCTGTAGGCATTTACTCTGTAGGCTTGTACTTGTGTTTCATTAGATTATATTCTTGCTCTCTTTTCTTTATAAGCATTTGACTGTTCTCTTCCTGAAGCTCAAGGATCTACATGATATCAGTTCTAATTGTGTGTTTTATATAGACACTTTCAGGCTGTACTGGTGGCAGTGAAATGAGAATATTCATACCCTGGACTGTCTTTTATGAAAACAAGCCTTGGCTTTGGTTATATACCTGGAGAGTCAGGGGGCAGGGTGAAAGCCAGCAGTCATTTTAACATTTGTAATATGCAACAGATACAAAGTAAGTTAGCCATGTCTTTGCCTCTTCTTGCGCATTCACATCAATAAATAAAACCAAATGATTTACACCAATGAGAATAGTGAGAAATGGAGTAAACACTTAGTCAGCAACTTCTACATACCGGAAACATTGGTAGAATCTTCAGCCTAGCATACAGACCTGCCACAAATATTTAAGGTAAGTAATTAAAACAATAATAACAATAATAATAATATAATAATAATATTTTAGAGATGATGAAATGTAACCTCATGGCAGAGTAATAACATAGGTTAAAAAAAGAGATGGTGAAAAAATTCAAACTTGAATCTTTCACTGAAAATAATTCAAACTCGAATCTTTCTAACTCTGAAGTCACACTTCCCAATATTAACTTTAGTACCCCTATTTTAATGTTGATCTGAGCTTAGTTTTAAGGAATACCCATCAAAAAAGACGCTAAAACACTTTTTTTAGAGTTAGTCTCAGCATGCAAATGAAGTCTAACAGTCTAGTGTCAACAAAAATAACAGAAAAATGATTCATTAATTAATCTGACACAAAATCTCTTTTTAAAAAATCCCCCCCTTACTGAATTCTCAAAAAAAATGTGCTCAGATACAAGTGCTATGCTTGGTCTTCACAAGTTTTAATTTAATTTTTTTAGTTCTTTTCTATGTCTATTTATTTCTCTGATGTCTATCACCATGGTGTCCAAGTATCCAGACAAACACATCAAGCTAAAACAAAACATATGAGAGTATTGAGAAGAAAAGTCTCCAAGATGCTTTCCTCTGGAACTAAGTTTGGTCAGTATAGAGATGACCTGATTGTATGGGGCCACTTTGTGGCTATTAGGGTAGTGTTGGTATGGCCTTCCTTGGCACTTCATATTACTTTGCTATGGGGATGAGTCTTCCCTTTGTATTTGGGGCCTAGGAAAAGGGAAAAAGAATATCCAAAAGAGCATGACATAGATTGTAATCACTTTTTTCATCTGATAAGTCCTCTATGTCTGAGAATAATATTTCATTACCCCAAATATACCAAACTGCTGAGAAGACATAAAAGTTGTGTGTTTCTGTTGCGTCTTCCATTTCAGTATACTTATCTAAATCATTCCACTATTTATAGCTCTAAACATGTAAATTTCACAAAAAAAGTTTCCACTGCTGAAATAGATAAATTTGACCAGGTGATACAGTCATATCAATATAATCTAACTCTGACACAAGTAGCCCCATTTTTAAATAATGAGAGAAGGGAAGGGAAACAATGGCCTTGAAACTTTTTTTTCTTTCTGCTATCTTTTTTTTTTTTTGTGAAAATACTGTACAGAGGGGTTACAATTACATGGGCAAGATAATGAAATTTTTACAAATACTTTTTCTGTGTGATGCTAAAGATAAAATCGCTAGCCTTCCACATGCTAGTAAGAACTCTGTTACTGAGCTACATATATTTCCAACCATTACAAGCATTTTTAATGTCTCACCATTTAAAATGTTTGATATCATCGACCATCCCACATATTTTACTGCATAAATTTGCAAACACACAGGACTGCATTCCATGGCCCATATGCCTTCCAGGAATAGCAGTTAGAACCTATATAGTAGTCCACTGGCTGTTTTTTAAATTTTTATTTTTCTCATGATTTTCTGACATTTTATTTATATTTAAATTTGTAAAAATTAAGCACATTATCAAAAGCTCTTAATAGAGAATGATTTATTATTATTATCATCATCAAGTATTTGTACAAAAGAATTGCCACTTACAGCAGTTTATACAGTTCATCTTGATCCATGTGGCCCTTTTAAACATTATCACCCTCCTCTACTCTTGCCCTTACTTTTATTAATTTTGCAGTATATACATTGCATTCTTAACCATATTCCCCTATCCCTCCTCTTCATTGAGACACAACACATTTCCAAGGTTAATGGAGTGATGCAAACTGAATGACTGAACCAAGCACAATAAAGGAAAAGATTTATTTATGTTTATTTTAAAACAAGTTCTCATTATATAATCAAGGCTGGCTTTGACTTTTAAAAAATTTATTTATTTTTATTGCAAGGAGGTACTGAGGGGTTACAGTTACATAAGTCAAGTAATGAGTACATTTCTTTTTGAACAGTGTCACCCCCTGCCTCGTTTTCTGCCAGGTTTTCCCTCCCAACTCCTCCTCCCTTTAGTTCATTTTCAACATACTGTCTAGTGAATACTATTGCTGCATTAGTTCATCCTTTGTCCCACCATTTTGGAGTTCCTCCTTACCTTCCCCCAAACAGATAAATGTATACAGAAGACAAAATGTATAGAAATAAACAACAACAACCAAAAAAGGGGAAAACCCAAACCTAAAACAAAAAGCAAAATAATAAAAGATCACTTTTTCCCTCTTCTTACTGTCCATTCACATTTCTTTCTCTTTGTGAATTTATTTTGTATTACAGATTGTAGGCATTTTCCACTTGTGCTAATATTTAGTGAGATAAGATTTGTTCTGATTTTTTCTACTCCTAAATGATTTGAATTTTTCGGGGATTATTCTTTAACATGTATTTTCTGAGTAAGCACATTTAGACACAAATAGGATGTCAAATAGTTCTTATCACAGTTCCTCTACCTTTCCTGTTCCCTAACCAGTCTCTTAACTTTATTTATGACCTAGAATTTGAATTCCACTTTATTACTTTATTATTGATATTAGAAAATATATTTTAATTATAGAAATTATTTTTTATTGATTATATTTTAGAAGGCTCCATTTTAGCTAACTTGTGGTTTACTTCTTTACTCTGTGATGTTTTTTATAGTTTAAGTTTTAGTTTTTACTGTTACTTGAAATAAAACATAAAATAACACTTGTTAAACTACATAGGTAATATACATTCTCAAGCTTAATGTAAAAAGTCCTATTTGCATTATAAATAAAATACCACATTTTGAGGTTTTAATTAAAAAATATCCAAAAATCAGTCTAACTTTCCTCTTTTGCATGAATACTGTATTATTGATTATAGCAATTTCTCTTTATCATGACATTTGGGAAAGCTTTCATCTGCTTTTATCTTAGCATGGTCTCTTTGCTTTGATTCTACCAAAAATTAAATTTGCCTAACTTTATAAGTAAGGGTTATTTCATTTCATAGTTGTTTTATTTTGGTATGACTTTTCTGTTACTATTTTGATTCTTCCACTTTTGTTTTCTTTGGAGATACTTAACCTTTAAGTGAAACCTCCTTTTTAAATATATATTTTTATTGTAAAGATACTATAGAGAGTGATTATAGTTATGTGAGAAAGGTATTGAGTACATTTCCTATGGAGCATTGTTACCTCCTCCTCTGTTTTCCATAAAATAACTCCCCTCCCCCCCTCCAAAACTCCTCAACTCCTTCCCCCTACCCCCCACTCTCATATAAAGTTGTAAGGTTCGTTTTCAACATAGTTTCTTGTACACCTCATTGTTACAGTTGGTCAACCTGTATCCCTATTTAAACATTTTGTTATTCCCCCCACCCCCCCCCAATTAGAAAAATGCATTAACAAGATGCAGGGCACCTGAATCAAATACAGTAAAAACAGGGGTTATACCATGGGGGAAGAACATACAAAAGAAACAAAAAATCACATAGTACATTATAAGTACATTTAAAACAACAGCAAGAAAGATAAAACCTCTTTTGTCCCTATCTTGCTTCATTTCACTTAGCATCATCTTATACTGTCATATGTACATAGCTTTTGACCTTTCTTTTCTTCTTGTCCTAGACATATACTAGTTATTGCAGATAAGGGAAACCATGGGAACTATGTATCTTTGGGTCTGGCTTAGTTCAGGTAATATGATTTTTTTCCAAGTCTCTTTCCTAACAAATGGGGTGGTATCATTCTTTCTGATGGAGGCATAGAATTCCATTGTATATATACATAACATTTTCTTGTGTTTTTTGTTTGTTTGTTTGTTTTTGTCCGTCATGGGACTTGAACTCTGGGCTTGAATGCTGTCCCTCAGCTCTTCAGCTCAAGGCGAGCGCTCTACCACTTGAGCCACAGCGCCACTTCCGGTTTTCTGGTGGGTTATTGGAGATAAGAGTTTCATGAACTTTCCTGCCCGGGCTGGCTTTGAACCGTTATCCTCAGATCTCAGCTTCCTCAGGTGTGAGCCACCGGGGCCAGGCAAGATGATATTTTCCTGATCCATTCATCTATTGAGGGGCAGCTGGGTTGGTTTCATTTCTTAGCTATGGTAAATAATGCTGCAAATAACCATAGTTGTGCTGGTAGCTTTAGTATGGTCTTGTTTGTGATCATTTGGGTTAATGCCCAAAAGTGGGGTTGCTAGGTCATAGAAGGGCTCTATGTGGAGTCTTTTGAGGAACCTCCATACTACTTTCCAAAGTGGATGAAGTTTACACTCCCACCAACAGTGTAGTAGGGTTTCCTTCTGTCCACATCCCCTCCAGCATCTGTTGTTATTAGAGTTCTTGATTATAGCCATTCTAGCTGGGATGAGGTGGAATCTCAATGTTGTTTTGATTTCTTTTATGGCTAGAGAGGTTGAGCATTTCTTCGTGTGTTATTGGCCATTCTTATTTCCTCCTCAGAGAAGTTTCTCTTTAAGTCATTAGCTCAGTTGTTAATCAGGCAGTTGTTTCTTCGAAGTTTTGTTGTTGGGGATTTAATTTTTGAGTATATGTTATTTTATTTTAAGTATATTTTAGATACGAAATCCTTGTCTGTTGTTATTGGCTAATGAAGATCTTCTCCCAATCCATGGGCTTTCTATTGATCTTGCTAGGTATGTCCTTTGCCATGCAGAAGCTCTGCTGTTCATGCAGTCCCATTTGTCCAACCATTCTTTGATTTGTTGTGTTTCTGGTTGTTTATTAAGAAAATTTCAGCCTGTGCCATGAAGCCCTAGAGTTTTCCTATTCCTTCATGTAATGTTTTAAAAGTGTCTGCTTTTACTTTAAGGTCTTTGATCCATGTGGGGTTGATTCTGGTGAAGGGTGATAGATAAGGATCTAGCTTTAGTTTTCTACAGGTGTTTAACCAGTTTTGCCAGCACCATTTACTGAAGAAGCTGTCTTTCTTCCATTCTATTTTTTTAAGCTCCCTTATCAAAGATTAGGTGGCTATAGGTCTGTGGGTTCATTTCTGGGTCTTCAGTTCTATTCATTGGTCCTCAGGTCTGTTCTTGTTCCATTACCAAGATGTTTTGATTACTATGGCTTTGTAGTAAAGTTTGAACTTTGGTATTGGTATTCCTCCAGCACTGTTCTTTCTGCTAAGGATTGCTTTTATTATTCGGGGTCTTTTATTGTTCCATTTGAATTTTTGGGTTGCTTCTATTTCATTGAAGAATAAGGTTAGGATATTGATAGGTAACACATTGAAGTTGTAGATAGCTTTGGCAGTATTGCCATTTTCATTATATTAATCCTCCCAATCCAGGAGCATGGGAGGTTTTTCCACTTCCTAAATTCTGCTTTGATTTCCTTTATCAGGTTTTTAAAGTTGTCATCATAGAGATCCTTCTTTTCTTTTTTTTTGGGGGGGGTCCGGTCGTGAGTGCTAACTCTGGGCCTTCAGCTCAAGGCTAGCACTCTACCGCTTGAGCCACAGCGCCACTTCCAGCTTTTTTCTTTTTGCTTATGTGGTGTTGAGGAATCAAACCCAGGGCCTCATGCATGCAAGGCAAGCACTCTACCACTGAGCCACCTTCCCAGACCCCCTTCATTTCTTTAGTGAGGTTAACTCCTAGATATTTCATTTTTTGTGGGGCTATTACAAAAGGAGTTGCTTTCCTGATTTTAGCTGTGCTCTTCTCATTATTGGCATACAGAAAAACCATTGATTTTTGAGGGTTAATTTTATACTCTGATACTTTGCCAAAGTTTTGGATCAGCTCAAGTAACTTAGGAGTGGAGCGCATGGGGTACTTAAAATACAAGACCATGTCATCTCCAAAGAGAGATTTACTTCATCTTTTCCTATTTGGATCTTGTCTTACTGCTCTAGGTAGGCATTCTAATACTAAATTGAAGAGAAGTGGAGAGAGTGGAGATCCTTGTCTCGTTGCTGACGTTAGATGAAATGGCTTTAGTTTTCACCATTAAGTATAATGCTGGCTGTTATTTTGTCATACACAGCCTTTATTACATTTAGGAATATTCCATGGATTCTTAGTTTTTCTAGAGCTTTCATCATAAAGGGGTATTGGATCTTGTCAAATGCTTTTTCTGCATCTATTGAGATAATCATGGGGTTCTTATTTTTGCTCTTGTTGATGTGATGTATTATATCAAATGATTTTCATATATTGAACAGCTTTGCATCCCTGAAATGAATCCTGTTTGATCGTGGTGTATGATTTTTTTAATGAATTGTTGAAGTCGATTGGCCAAAATTTTGTTGAGAAGATTTGCGATGATGTTCGTCAAAGAAATGGGTCTATAGGTCTCTTTCTTTGATGAGTACCTGTCTGATTGTGGGATGAGGGTTATGATGGATTCATAGAAAGAGTTTGGTAGTGAACTTCCACTTGCAATTTCATTGAAGAGTTGGAGAATATTGGTGAATTCTGCTTTGAAGGCCTTGTAGAATTCCAATGTCAATCCATCTGGTCCTGAGCTTTTCTTAGGTGGGAGGTCCCTTATTACTGTTTCTATTTCAATGCTTGGTATGGGCCTGTTAAGATAGTTTAACTCATCTTGGTTTAGTTTCGGTATGTCAATATTTGCGAGAAATTTGTCCATTTCTTCCAGATTCTCAAATTTATTAACATAAAGGTTTGAGAAGTACTCCCTTATATTGTTCTCAATCTTGGTTGTTTCTGTGGTGATGTTTCCACTCTCATGTCTGAGTTTGTTTATTTGGGTGTGTTCTCTTCTTTTTTTGATAAGATTTGCTAAGGGTCTGTCAATTTTGTTAATTTTTCCAGAACCAACTCTTTTTTTTGTTGATTCTATTTTTTAAATCTAATTCATTTAATTCTGATTTAATTTTAATTATTTCCTTCCATCTACTGGATTGGAGTTTAGCTTGTTACTCTTTTTCAAGGAGCTTCAGAGGCCTCATTAAATTGTTGGTTTCAAATCTCTCCAATTTGTTGATGTAGGAATTCAGAGCTATAAACTTGTATCTGAGTACTGTGTTTGCTGTGTCCCAGAGGAGCTGGTAATTTGTGTGTTCATTTTTGTTAAATATCATGAACATTTGAATTTCATTTCTAATCTCTTCCATCACCCACTGGTAATTCAACAGTGTGTTGTTCAGCTTTCATGTGTTACAGGATTTTCTTTGGTGCCTTTTGGTGTTGAATTCTAATTTTATACCTTTTTTGGTCTGAGAGAGTGGAGGGCATAATTTCAATGTTTCTGAATTTGGACAAATTTGCTTTGTGACCTAAAATGTGGGCTATTTTGTAGAATGTTCCATGTACTGCTGAGAAGAACGTGTATTCCGATGCTGCTGGGTGAAATACTAAGTAGATGTCTATTAAGTCTAGTTTGTCTATGCACTTGTTTAGATCTGCAGTTTCTCTGTTGAGTTTTTGCTGAGTTGATCTATCCAGCAGGATAGTGGTGTGTTAAAGTCCCCAGCAATGTCTTCAGGTCTATGTGAGATTTTAGGGAAAGTGTTTCTTGGATAAATTTGGGTACTCTGTTATTTGGTGAATAGATATTTAGAATTGTAATATCCTCCTGAAGGAGAGATCCCTTAATCAGTATGTAATGACCTTCATCTCTTTGCTAATTTTAATCTGAAGTGTATTTTATCTGATATTAGGATTGCAACTCCCGCCTGTTTATGGGGGCCGTTTGCTTAGAAAATTTTATTCCAACCTTTCACTTTCTTAATAAGTTTGTTTTTGTGGGCAAGGTCTCTTGAAGACAGCAGACAGAAGGATCTTGCTTTTTTATCCAACTAGAAAGTCTATGTTGCTTAATTTGAGAGTCAGTTCATTAATACTGAGTTAGGCCTGAGAGGTGTTTGGTAGTTCCTGCCATGTTATCCAACTTCTTGGGGGCTGTGCCAACTGGGTTCTTCCTATGATTTGTGGATTCTCTGTTTGGGGGCTGTTTCTTGGCCTTTATTGTGCTCTTGTTGCTTTTTTATGTGTAGAACATCTTTAAGTATCTTTTGTAGGGCTGGTTTGGTGGAGATATATTGTTTAAATTTTTCTTTGCTGGGGAAGGATTATTATTTGTCCTTCTGTTATGAAGGAAAGGTTAGATGGGTACAGTATTCTTGGTTGATAGTTGTTTGTCTTTAGGGTGTGGCATACATCATTCCAGGCTCTTCTTGTTTTCATGTCTCTACTGAGAAATCTGAAGTTATTCTTATCAGTTTCCCTTTGTAGTTGATATGTCTTTTCTCCTTGACAGCTTTAAGGATCCTTCCCTTGGTTTGAATTGATCCTGTGTGGATTATAATGTGACAGTGGGATGTCCTGTTCTGGTATGGTCTATTTGGGGTTCTAAAGGCTTCTTGGATCTGAATGGGCCTATCTTTTTGCATGTTTTGGAAGTTCTCTGCTAGAATCCTGTTAAATAAATTTCCTAGACTTTTCACTTCTGTCTTTAGGCCCTCCTCTACTCCCATTAGCCTTAAAACAGGCCTCTTGATGATGTCTTCTAAATGTTGAAATAGATCTATCATAAAATATTTTGTGGATTTGTCTTGAACACTTGTTTGTTCTTTCTGTATAATGTCTAGGCTGTCTTCAATCTCAGAGATTCAATCTTCTGCATGGTCTAACCTACTGTCAAGACTTTGTATGTTGTTTTGTATTTCATTTCCTTCTAATTGGTCAGACTTAATGGCTTCAAATTCTTTCTTGGAGCTTTGTTTTAGATCTTATATGGACTTCTTTGCCTCCTTAATTTGGTTTTCAGTGTTCATTCTCAAATCCCTTAATTGATTGGTTATAGTTTCAGTGGACTCTTTGTCCTTCTGTTGGGCTTCCAGCTTTATATTTGTTGATTCCATGAATGCCTCGATTAATCTTTGTTTATTCTTATCCCACTCACTCAATTCCTCTGTTAATTTTTGATTAGCCTAAATTCTTGTAATAATCTTTGGTTAGCCTCATCATGCTCATGCATTTCCCTATCACACTCAGGTATTTCCCTATTATGCTCACACAGAGTCCTTTACAGGCTTTCAGTCTTTTCATTCAGCATGTTTACCAGTAGTGTTTGAAGAGTATTTTGGGAACTCTCCTCTGGATTATTCATTAATTGCTCTGTTGACTGATTATTATGAGCAGGAGTTGAGATAACTGGACTTCCCATTTTCTTGTGTTTCTCTGGCTCGTTCTGCCCATTTGGGTATGAAAGCAAAACTAATTCCACACTAGAACACTATTTTAAGGCAAGCAGCAACCAAAGCCCTGTAGTTGCACAAATTGTTTTTCACAGTCAAAATGAGTACAGATACAATCTAGTTCAACAGATACAATCTAGTTCAACAACAAACAACTAAGGATCAATGGCTTAAGAAAATCAAAGGAGTCAGCAGACCAGAACTTAATAGATTTAGGGAGAAATGTGAGGAGAAAATAAGATTAGAAGAATGTAGGGAGGAATAGGGAGAAGGGGAATATAATCAAGACCTAAGTTCAGAGAGAGGAAAGGATAGAAGGAAAGGAGAAGAGAGATAAAAAAAAAGAGGAAAAAGAAAAACTAAAAAATTGTTAAACACGAAAAACTATATAAGTATAAAGAAATAATACTACAATTAAAGGAGTTAAGGTTGAATTGAGTAATCGATATCTGAATTAAGTATGCAGACGATGTAGGATAAGGTCTAATAATCAAAGATGGCTGTATACCTGGGGATGAAAAGAACATCAATTAAGAAAAGCAAAAAAAAAAAAAAAAAGACCAAAAGGGAAAAGAATATAGAGTAACAAAAACAAAAAAAAATTTTAAAAACTAAAATAAAAATAATGAAAAAAAAACAATTTTTTAAGGGTCTCATATCTAAAATATACTTGGAACTCAAAAAATTAAACCACCCAACAACAAATCCTCAAAGAAACAACTGCCCAATAAATAAGTGGGCGAAAGACTTAAAGAGAAGCTTCTCTGAAGAAGAAAGAAGGATGGCCAATAGACACATGAAGAAATGTTCAACATCCCTAGCCATAAAAGAAATGCAAATCAAAACAACATTGAGATATCACCTCACTCCAGTTAGAACAGCAAAAATCAAGAACTCTAACAACAACAGATGCTGGAGGGGATGTGGACAGAAAGGAACCTTACTTCATTGTTGGTGGGAATGTAAACTTGTTCAACCACTTTGGAAAGCAGTATGGAGGTTCCTCAAAAGACTTCACATTGATCTCCCCTATGATCCAGCAATCCCACTTTTGGGCATTTACCCAAATGTATACAAACAAGACCACACTAAAGCTACCAGCACAACTATGTTTATTGCAGCATTATTTACCATAGCTAAGATATGGAACCAACCCAGATGCCCCTCAGTAGATGAATGGATCAAGAAAATGTGGTATATGTACACAATGGAATTCTATGCCTCCATCAGAAAGAATGACATTGCCCCATTTGTTAGGAAATGGAAAGGCTTGGAAAAAATTATATTAAGTGAAGTAAGCCAGGCCCAAAGAAGCATAGGTCCCATGGTTTCCCTTATTTGCAATATCTAGTATAGGTATGAGTCAAGCAGAAAAGGTCAGATAATGTGATGTTAGGAAAATGAACCCTTAAATATGTATTTTAATGTTTTCGTTTCTTTCATGCATATGTTTCTAACGCATTTATAAGATTATTTCTTTGTTGCTTTGTATGTCCCTCCCCCACAGTGTAACCCCCGCTTTCACTATATTTGATGTCAGTATAACATGTGGAGGAGATGGGGGCAAACAAGTCGTTTAAGGATTCAGGTGGACCTGTTGCAACAATGAGAAGTACAAAATGTCATGTCAAAACCAGCTTTACAATGTCGGTGGGGGGGGAGGGGGGTATAATTGGGTGGGGGAAGGGGGGAGGCTGGGAAGGGAGGTGAAGGGTAAACAAAGGAGGAGGCTGCAATGCTTGGTAAGAAATGTATGCATTATCCTGCCCATGTAATTGTAGCCCCTCTGTACCGTATGTTCTCAAATAAAATAAAATAATATAAAAAAAAATTTTTTAAACAAATTTTTTAATTAAGTAGAAAAAAGAGTTCTTCAATTTTTTGGGGGGGGGCGGTGATCCTGTCTCCCCTATTTCCATAACCAGTCTCTTAGTGAAGTCTCTGGTTTGTTTTTGGTGTTTGGTTTTCCCGTGGCTTGATTAATTTCTTTTTTTAAAATTATTTTATTTTTTTTATTGTGAAAATACTGTACAGAGGGGTGACAATTACATGAGCAAGATAATGAGCACATTTTTATCAAGCATTGTAGCCTCCTCCTTTGTTTCCCCTTCCCATCCCTTCCCAGCCTCCCCCCACCCCTCACCCAATCCTCCCCCCCCCACCAAAGTTGTAAAGTTCGTTTTTGACATGACAACTTGTACTTCTCATTGTTGCAATGGGTCCACTTGTATCCTTATTTAAATGACTTGTTTTTCCCCTTCCCCTCCACAAATTATACCGACATCAAATTCTTAAATCAGTTTGTTTGAGCAGGCAGAAGGAAGCTCTGCCTTACCAGGGACTTTATGACCCTCCTCCCAGGCTAGGTCAGTGGGAGGGTGATCCGTTTAGAGTATCACAGAAGAGGGAGATGCCTGTTTTCTCTAGCTTGGTGTTGCTGTGAGGGAGAAAGGTTGTAGGTAGGGCTATGGCCTGTCAGCAATCAATAGATTTACCCTGATAGGCTAGCTCCTAAGAGACTCAAACAACTCAGACTTGGAGCAATTATCAGGACTTATGTGTAATGAGCTTCAAATTGTTTTTCTTTTACCCTCCTACAGCTGGAGTTGCTGCCCTTGCTGCAGGGGGTGGGGCAGCTTCTGGCTCTGTTTTCCCACTAAGGACAGTGGCCTCACCTTGTGGAGCTGCCTCTACTTGGGAAGGGCAACTTTCCCTAGGGGCAGAGCTGAGCCCCTCAGGTCAGGTTTCTTTGACCTGTTGAATGGCTGCTATTGTCTTCTTCCAAGACCTGAGTTACAGGCTAGCTGCTCTGGTCAGGTCTTTGTCAGTATCAAAGATGGAGTTCATCTCCAGTGGTGGGGGAGGGGCTACCTTCCCATGCTCTGAGAGAAGGAGTGAGGATGTCTGTGGGGTCCTCACACCTTTCCCTTAGTTTCCAGACTATCAACAGTCAGCAACTGTCTGTGATCAGCAGGATAGATTTCCACTCCTTGTCAGTTCTTGCTGGTGGTGAGTAGAATCCACTAACACCTGGTCTCTGGCTCCTTTGTCCTGGGCTCGCTCTGTTGGTATGGTGGCCTCAGCAGCAGCTGCCACAGACACCAGTGAGTGCTTGAATCTGTCTCCTTAACCACACTGCCTGAATTTTTCCTCTCTGGCCAAACTCTGTCCTATGATAGGACACTTGGTGTGACTCTCTAGCCTTGGATTTTCCACTGGAATACTTAAACTGGTTTCTACTTGAGAGACCCCAGCTTCTCCTCTGCCATCTTCCTCCAGACTACAGTTAAATCTATTTTTAAAGATTTTTTTATTAGTTCATATCATCAGCACTAGGAGAAGTAATTGTGACATTTCCATAAATGTATATAACATACCAATCAAATTCATACCACTATCGCTTTCACCTCTACTTTCTTCTTATCATAATGTTAGCAGGTTTTATTTTTCAGTGTTCATGCATGTATATAAAGTATTTTGACCATATTCACTCTGATATTCCTTGTCCATTAACCCTGTCCCTACCAATGGCACCACCAACATAGCCTATTTTACTTTTCTGTCTTTTTTTTCATTTTCTATTGTATAGTTATTATACAAAATGTTTTCACGATGGTAATTACAATATACATACAGTATACCTTATTAATCTCCCATATTACTCTTATTGTTTAATAGCTGTCAGTGAATTTCTGATGCTGTCTTCATATGTAGACATCATGATTACTAGAATCTTCATCTTCAGCTATTTATTTATTTATGCTATTTTTTACTCATGTACTCTTATCACTACGGTCTTCTCTACACTTTGGGAATGGTAAGTTTAATCTCTGTGTTATTGATTTATTTTCAGTTTAAATTCTGTCCTTCATTGCTTCAGTTAATGAACAGTGAATGACACAGTCTAAGTTTTCTGAAAACACTTACCTTAATATAGCCCTTACTTTCCTGGTTATGTCTTCATCCCTACAATTTCCTTAATATATTTCTTGGTTTTTTGTTTTGTTTTCATAAAAGAATTCTATCTTCTTAAATTATATTAAAAAACTACGATGTTAATTATTAATGTCCTTTTGGCTTTATTTATCTAAAAAAGATGAGAACTTTCCCTGACTAAGTGGAATATGCAAAACCTAGCATCACTGTTTCTTTGTCTCCTCAATACACAATTGGCCAACACTAATGCCATCTATCCACCCTACCACACCCTCTCCCACAGGCACATCTGCCATTCTTGCCAAGTTAGTTTTAAAGAATTAGAACTAATCAGATATAATGAGATGCATTAATTTGGGAGGCATTATTCTAAGAGAAATAAATCAAAGAGTAAGGAGGATATCATAATAGAACATCTTATTCTTCTGTTATTGATCTTTGGAGACCAAGTCAAATGAGTTTACCAATTGCAGTTTAAAATCAATTGCATTGACAATATAATTCATAATTACTCCAAGATGTTTTTCAATAGATTTTTGTCAGTCATAGTTATAAGCTTTATTTTTCTTTCACTTTTTGATGTTTGACACACTTCTAAATTATAGTGATTATATTACTGGGAATTTGGAAATATTTCAATAGGGTGCTAGCTAGATGTCACTTTTAAATAAAAGATACTTTGCTGTATTTACAAAAACAACTAGGTTTACTTTTCAGTGAGATCAAAGAAAATGACTTAGTCCTCTGAATGAGCTCATGTTGCATTTATTTTTTTCTATATATTGTGACAGAATTATAATACATTTTGTTTATTCCCTCCTAAAATCTTAAAATTTCACTGCAGTTAAAATACAGAATACTGCAAAATGTATTAAATGTCAGTTAATACTCCTTTAAAATATGTGGTTTTAAAAGCTTTGTTCTGGTGCCACTTGAGGTGACTCTTCAAAGTATTTGTATAGACTATGTATCAGATTCTAAAGATAAATGAGCAAAGTGTCCACTGGTTTAATTCTTAACTAAGCATTTTTCTCAAACATAGGTGACAAATTAAGATTATTACCATTAGTCATGTAGTAGCAACAAACCTATAAATAGATTAAATATCTAGGAGTAAACAAATATAAAAGTATAAATGCATAAAGAGAAAGTGAGTGACAAGGAGAAAATAAATGCCCAGAGACTCTAAGAGGAAGCAAGGAAAGCATGGTAGAATGGAAAGAATTCAGCAGATTCAAGCTAATCATGAATGCTTCCTGCTGATTAACCTAATCTGCCTGACCACTTTGTATTTCTGATCCTGACTTTCTTAATTCTGGAAATGATTTTATTATAAAATTTTTTCCATTATGGTTTATCTTGCAGGCAAATAAAATTATATAATGAAATGTTTTATGGTAAGAAAATGAGATAAAATGTCAGAGTGAGTACTTAAAAATGCAAATATTGCTTGCTTGTATTTATATTACATATAATGTGCAAGAGGCAAATTCATGGGGCAAAAAAGTAGATTGGAGGTAAGAAGGGTATGAGAAAGGAAGGGATGGGGTGCTACTTCTTAACACTTACCTAATCTTTGGGAGTTTTTGTCTGATAATGATTAAGGACACACATCCTTGTGAATGTAACTAGTGCCACTGAGTGTTTTACTTGCAAGTAGTTAATAGAGAAAATTTCATTACATATATTTTGCTTCAGTAAAACATATATCCTAAAATCAGGTTGTATTTATTTTGCTATTTACACAATACACTTTGAGCCCATTGTGAGGCAAATGGTTGAAAAAAACCAATCATTGAGATTGAGGTTGGTATGAAGATAATTTGAATTGTCACAAACGAATACACTGATAAATCAATACAAATACCTTGCAAACATTTATGTAGCAGTGCTCTTGCACAGAGATCTAGTCGCTGTGGCTACAAAGATCCTTGAGAGATAATTATTCATCCAACTGAAGGAAACTCCCATCTATCATTTATAATGAGTTTTGGAGATGTCGTATAATTCTTCTGTAGTAAAGAGGTACATATGATGATCCATAGCAAAACTGTTCCATATGTGAGTATCCCACTGATAGCTATAATGGGAATGAATGCTGCGATATGTATATTATCATCACTCAGGAAGCATGAATCATGAGAGTATAAATGAAATTTCTTGTCTCAAAGCCCATTCATGATTGCAAGTTGTTTCCACCTCAAATTGCCTTCAAGTCTACAGGTTACAGCTTGGCCCTGGCTTTATCGAGACCTCTGCACCAACAGAACCTGAGGAATAATGCTTTTGCCTTTCCATTCTGGCTTTTCTCTTCCACAATCCAGCATTTTCACTTTAGCTTTAATGAAGCAATCTCATTCCCAAAGGGAGTGTCTGAGATCACCATCCCATTCTCCATTGTTAAACCTATCAACAGTTTCATGATGAATGCACTTCCTGTACCAAATACAAAATTGAGATGGCTTCAGACTAAGACCTTAGGAGAAAAGAAATTCATAGCTAATTCCCCAAACTGTAATAATTTTCATTTGTTGAATATTTTATCTTCGATGAATCATTTTATTTGTTGTAGTCACTTCCTTCCATGTTTGATAAGTTAATTTAAACTGTATTAGCCCAGATTTTTGCTGATTTACTGTTTTGGGTTTTTTTTAAACAGTGACTTTCTGGGCTCCAAAACAGTCCTGTGAACAGTCTTTTATATTGAATTCAACAAAAATTTTAGAAGGGCATATTCTATAAAAGTACTCTATGAGATGGTGTTATAGTACCAATATAGAGCACCAATTCCCAGCCTTACAGATTTAAAATACAGAGAGAGATTAATCATATCCTTGGATATCCTTGATTAACCCTTGGGGATTTAATATTTCCCTTGAATGTATGCATTTTACAGAATTAGGAAAACCTCAGTGAAAAAAGTGGCATTTATGACAAATTTTGTAGCAAGGGTGGAATATTTATTATTGTCCATTGAGCCTACTTGCTGAAAGTTCTTCCAGGGTAAAGACAATCTCAGATATCTTTCTTTCCCTGAGAGCAAGAAAATTGTCGAGACAGGATTGCTCCGGACGTAGCTTGACTAGAACAAATATTTTGGGACTGTGCTTCTTATTCAGGAAATGTTCCTAAGTCACAAGGATTTTTATAAGTGTTTATTTATATTATGCTATATTCTTCCTACAAGACTGATTCAGGAACTGAAAAGTTGGAACATAGTAAGTGAAAGGGATGGGTGCTGCCATATAGACAAAGTTAGAAGACAGGAGTTGAATTCCAGCTCTGCTTAGCAACCAGGATCACAAAAAAAGTACTTAGTCTTTCTGAGACTAATTAATTTACTGAGATTATAAATAAAGCCTAGCATACTGGGTTGTGGAAATAGTAAATAAATAATATTAAGCCTTTCACAAAGTCAGAATTCAAAATATGTTAGCTGAAGCTGATTTAACAAGAATCTTATGCATCCAGGGTAATCTTTTTATTGCATTGAATGTATTGTTTATGTATTGTGTTTATGGTATTATGTATTGATGCTGATTGCTTCTCAGTATAAAACTATTATAGTCAGCATATAACTCACCCACACACCAACAGCAACTCTGAGCAGGTACAGATAATGTACATATGTAACTCAACAATGATTAAAAACAAATGTGTTTATTGTCTTGCCTATATAATTGTAACCCCCCAGCTCATCACCTTTTCAATAAAAATAAATAAAAAACAAAGAAACGGAAGCGATAACATTCAATGTCCTACTCTGGAATTTGGCATTCAATCGTTACACAACTTTTTTCAATAAAAGGAAAATGTGCAGACTTCTGTGTCTAGTCTGAATACAACTTTTCTCTTTGTTTTCTATTGGGGAAGGTGGGTTTAATCTCCTCAAGATACTGTTTTATTCCCTTGAAAAAGAGCTTTGAGTGTGTTTTTCTTTTTTTATTTTTAAGAAATGTCCACTACTGCCTTCATCCCTGTTACTGTCACCCCCATGAAGAAGAAAATTGCATAATCTGCTGTGGTTGAGGAACTAGAGTGTAGACCAGACTCACTGATGCAGCTGTGCTCTTTATACATGATCACCCACTAAAGGTATCCTGCCTTTGCTTGAGGTTTGTCATTACCTACAACTCTGTGGCCAGCTCTATATTCAAGAAAGAAATAATATTTGAGAAAGGATAGGAAAAAAAATTTACCTGGATTCCAACATACCTAAAGTAATTCTAGTGTGGAGAATTCTATCAATTGTCATCTGTATTTATCTGGAGTCAAAAAAGTATGATTAGGAACTAGATGCAGTTTCAGTGCTTACTAAATTTGGTTAGTTGTAGAGAATTTTTAAAAAAACACTTGGAAAAGGAGCCATAATGGAGGAATGTTTTGTATTAATAATCATTTTTGTTTGTTTTCAGTTTATCTGATATAGATATAGATCTGGTATAAGTAATGGATAAAATGTACTAAGTCTATTATAACTGAATTTTCTCAAGAAAAATAATTGAAATAGCTGTAGATTTTGTATGTATTATATATGTGTGAATACACACACACACACACACACACACACACATAATGTGAAAGCCAAAACATTCCACATTCCAAAACTTCTTGAGCACTAGCACAACACAAATAGAAAATTCCATACCTAACCTCACATGACAGAGAGTCAACATAGTTACACTCAAAAGAAAATTGTTTAAGTTACCTTCCAGCTATGTGAATAAGATGTAAATGAAATATAAGTAAAACTCGTATTTAAACTGAAGTCTCATTGCCAACATATCTTATTATCCATATGCAAATATTCCAAAATCCTAAGGAAATATAAAGGAAAGAAAAGAAATGTGGAGCATTCCTGGTGCTAAGCAGATAAAAAAATATTTAGCCTATAGATAAAAAGCCAAAAGACAGATATACACACAAAAGCAGTCAGAGAGAAAAAACTCTGAAGCTCCTCCAGTCCTAGTTCTAGCATTATCAATAATCTAATCTTTATATTACTTAATTCTTCTAAGCCTCCGTTTCAGATCTACAAAATTTGAATAGTAGTACCCTACTATATGATTGATTTGGAAACCAAGTTTGTTATCAAGTGAACAATCTTCCATCATGTTTAATATATATGATGAGAACTCAGTAGTAGCTGGTGAGGTGTTAGGATATCATCAGTGATTCAATAAATAGATCAGTTATTCTTCTTCCATTGAAGGACATAACACAACCAACATAGAACAGGGCACGAAGAGTGATTTTCAGCTGTGAAGTACATCAAACAGATAATACACACTTCAAAGTGGCTATTCATCAAACTCATTTATAAAGGATTGGTAAACTATGGATATTTTCAGATTATTTAGGCGGGAGGGGAAATGTTTTGCATGCACTCTCTCTTAGAGGAAGACATGCTAAGACTTGTCCCAGTGCTGACCACAGAAGAAAACTGATAATTGATCAAAGAACAAGTATCATCTATAGAATCCAGTTTGTCTTAGATTTCTATTCCAACGAATATTATATTGTAAATTCTGCTTATACCTTTCTCAGCACCTAATAGCTACTGAGTAGTCATTACTGTATTCTCAACTATGGTCAATTTCAGATTTAGAAGTAAAATGACTGTCTGCCTTAGATCCTAATTTCTGAAGAGGCTGTGGTTAAGATATAGACTTAGTTGCTAGGAAATATAGGTTGAGGGAGCATCTTTAGTATCTTTTATGCTCACATCAACTTTACAGTTTCCAGATTGATACAGAATGTAATATATTTCCTGTTAATAGTCACTATAATCTATCTGCACAAGGAAAAACAACATCTTATCTTGTGTACAAGATGAAACCAAGTTCCCTTTTATTCTGTGTCTATGTTTGAAACCATATGATAAATTGCAGAACTGAACATTTCAGAAGCAGCCATTTGAGATAATAATAGTTATCAATGACATTTGGGAGGTTCACTGGGAAAATTTTTAAAGCAAAAAGAAATAGAAACTTCCTCCTTTATGGATGTTGGACTCATGTTTGTGCTTTGGCTTTATAGCAGCTCCACAAAAATACAAAAATATGGAATGCCTCCAGTACAGTGAATTAGGAGTCAGGCTAAAGATATAATTAAGAGATGTCCAAGAGACATACAAAACTGAATAGGCAAGACAGGGGACTAACATCAGGTAAAATATCTGAAATTTTTCCAGAATCAAAATTGATGAAAGTGTCGTTGGGAGAGATGTTAGTAAAATCATGTCTTTGTCACATATACTCACACACATATACATACATAAGTGTAGGCATGTATATCTGTGAAGTGTGTATATGTGTGCACGCGCCACACACATATACATATATGCAGTACTAGAGTTTGAACTCAGTTTCTCATGTCTGTTAGGCAGATGCTCTACCACTTGAGTCATGTACTCAATCCTTACTTTATTATCTATCTGTTGATTGATTGATTGCATTTAGGTATTTTTTTCAAACAGGCCTGGACTGTAGTCCTCCTGGATAGGATAACTCAGCCTCAGCAATGATATACCAACCTCAATGGCATGTAAGGCTTCATAATTTTTTTCTAGGCTGACCTTGAGCCATAATACTTTCACTCTCTGCCTGCCAAGTAGGTGCAAGTACAGGTGTGAATCACCATATCCAATGTGTGTGTGTGTGTGTGTGTGTGTGTGTGTAAACTTTGCTTTCTTCCCCTAGACATTTTCTATGCTTGTTTGGTTTTTGTTTTCTTTTTTCCCCCATCTAAACTCATTTTATGGGCTCTATAGGAATCCTAACATTACAAAAGGGCAAACTAAGGGACATATAGGAACTCTTCTTGATACAAGATAGGAAATGTCAGAGCTACAGCTTGAACTCAACAATTCTTTTCAAGTCTGTACTCTTGAAAACATCGTTCTTCTTTTCATGAGAACGTCTTTATTTTCTAAGTGCAAATCCAATGACAGTGAAAACCTACTCTAGTGGGACCCAACTCCCACCCCCTGAACCTTCCTTTGTGTATTTAAAATAGAAGTGCATGAGCTCCCTGCTGGGAGAGCCACTGTAGAAGTGTTACCTTGCTCCCATGGTTCAGCTTCACCCTTTCCAGTTAGAAAAGAGGCACTCATCTTGATTGGGTCTTTGAAGACATTTTTCATTTTTCCAGCTGTAGCAGAGCTGAATTCTATACCTTCAAGAACATGTCAGAGGACTGGGAAGGTGGCTCAGTGGTAGAGTGCTTGCCTTGCATGCATGAGGCCCTGGGTTCGATTCCTCAGCACCACACAAGCAAAAAGAAAAAAGCCAGAAGTGGTGATGTGGCTCAAGTGGTAGAGCGCTAGCCTTGAGCTGAAGAGCTGAGGGACAGCGCCCAGGCCCAGAGTTCAGGACCCACGACCGGAACACCTCCCCCCCCCCAAAAAAAAGAACATGTCAGATCCACAGGCAGCCTGAGATTGGGTATTTTGATCAGGAGAGAAAAACATTTGCTATCTGTGAGGTTTCAGACTAAAGCAAGATACTCCAGTGCCATAGCAAACACTTTAGACAATATAACAATGCAAGTTGGTTGGTCTTATGCAAAGAAACTTAAACAATAGAATTAATTGTACATGTTAATGAAAAAAGTTCATAAGGAAGAACAAACAAGAACATAAATAAAATGAAAATGAATTTAACAAAGACAACTGTCTTTGTTTGACTCCTCATAGTCTCTTCAAATAATTGCCAGAGTAATTGGTTTAAAACTGTTAGAAGATTTTGGTGAATAAACTCTAGCATATTTTCCAAGGATACTAGAAAACCTTAAAAGAAATGATTGTAAATAGAAGCATCTTATCCACTCACATTAGTAAGTTTAAAGTTAAAATATTTATAATGTGATCATATATTTTAAGTCTTTAATCTCCTTGAGTGGAGCGTTGAAATAAGTAAACACTGGCAAAAAAAGATTTAAACTATCTCTGCAAATAACAAGGTATCTTTTAGAGGTTTTCACAAAAACACAACTATGGTAAATAATGACAAATAATTCTGGTCAGCAAAGTCTTCAAGGAGTGCTCTAGAGTCAAGACTTTGAGATTCCCTAAGAATTATTTGGACCCATCTTTTAATGAGCTGAAGTAAGGTTATGATGCATAGGCAGAGAAATTGTAATGGGCACATTTGAAGCTCTAAAGGTGGCAAGAGAGAGCAAACAAATTACCACCAGGGCTGGCTTCTTTTTCTTTTTTCTTTTACTTTTTATGACCCATAAAATCATAGTAATGGAATACTATCTAGTGTTTTTTTTAAAAAAATACGTTTTTTATTGTAAAAATACTGTACAGAGGGGTTACAGTTACATGAGTAAGGTCATGAGTACATTTCCTATCAAGCATTGTTACCTTCTCCTTTGTTTTTCCCCTATCATCCCTTCCCTCCTACCTCCACAACTACATTCCCCCACTTCCTTGCCTAGATTGTAAAGTTCCTTCTTCACCATAGTGTCTTGTACATCTTATTATTACAATGGGTCAACCTGTATCCCTATTTAAGCATTTTGTTTTTTTCCCCTTCCCCTCCCCAAGCTAGAGAGTGTATATACAAGACGTAGGGCACTGACATCAAATACAGTGAAAACAGGGGTTATAAACCGTGGGGAAGGAACATACAAAACAACAAAAAAATCACATGGTACATTATAAATACATTAGGAACAATAGCAAGAAAGAAAAAAAAACACTCGTATCCCTATCTTGGGGTTCATTTCGCTTAACATCATCTGATCCGGTCATATGTACATAGTTTTTTACCTTTTCTCTACTATAGAGCCATAGTAATCAAAACAGCTTGATTCTGGCACAAGAACAGACCTGAGGACCAATGGAATAGAATTGAAAAACCAGAAATGAACACATAGACCTATAGCCACCTAATCTTTGATAAGGGAGCTAAAAAAAAAGAATAGAAGAAAGACAGCCTCGGTAAATGGTGCTGACAAAATTGGTTAAACACCTATAGAAAACTAAAGCTAGATACTTATACATCAACCTGCACCAGAATCAACTCCAAATGGATCAAAAAACTCGGATTCAAAGCAGATACCCTGAAAACATTACAAGATGGAATAGGAGAAATCCTAGGTCTCCTTGGCACAGGCTGAAATTTTCTGAATAGAGACCCAGAAACACAAAAAATCAAAGAAAGTTTGGACAAATGGGACTGCATGAAACTGCAGAGCTTCTGCATGGCAAAGGACATAGCTAGCAAGATCAATAGAAAGCCCATGGATTGGGAGAAGATCTTCACTAACCATACAACGGACAAGGGTCTCATATCTAAAATATACCTGGAACTCAAAAAATTAAATCCCCTAACAACAAATCCTCAAAGAAACCACTGCCCGATAAGTAACTGGGCTAAAGACTTACCGAGAAACTTCTCTGAAGAGGAAATAAGAATGGCCAATAGACCCATGAAGAAATGCTCAACCTCTCTAGCCATAAAAGAAATGCAAATCAAAACAACATTGAGATAACACCTCACCCCAGTTAGAATGGCTATAATCAAGAAATCTAGTAACAACAGATGCTGGAGGGGATGTGGACAGAAGGGAACCCTACTACACTATTGGTGGGAGTGTTAACTTGTTCAACCATTTTGGAAAGCAGTATGGAGGTTCCTCAAAAGACTCCACATAGAGCCCCTCTATGACCAAGCAACCCCACTTTTGGGCATTTACCCAAATGTTCACAAACAAGACCATACTAAGGCTATCAGCACAATTATGCTTATTGCAGCATTATTTACCATAGCTAAGATATGGAACCAACCCAGCTGCCCCTCAGTGGATGAATGGATCAATGTGTTTATATATATATATATATATATATATATATATATATATATATATGCATATATATATATATGAATTCTATGCCTCCATCAGAAAGAGAATGACATCACCCCATTTGTTAGGAAATGGAAAGACTTGGAAAAAATTAAATTAAGTGAAATAAGCCTGGCCTAAAGAAACATAGGTCCTATGGTTTCCCTTTCCCTTATTTGCAATAACTAGTATATGTCTATGTTTTGATAAATGTATATGTTGCATAATTATTAAAAAGGTGGAAACATGTTGATCTCTTCAATTATCTATCAGTTCTTCATGGTGAAGCTATTCAACAGCTTTCTTATTCCTCCCTAACTGAAGTGTAGTAACCATTCTTAACCTTCTCCCACTCTCCTCATCTCCTCAAACATTGATAACTAACCTTCGACTCTTAACTTCTGAGAGAGTTTTTTAGATCCCACACAACAGGAAGGTTAAATGGTCCTTGTCTCCTGGGACTGGATTATTTAACTTTACATAATAATATCCATTTCAGAGATGAACACTTTGTTCTTTTCGTACTTGAATAATTTTCCGTGGTACATGTATTCCAGAATTCCTTTATGAGTTCATCATTTGATAGACATGTAGGCTGGTTCCAGATCTTGGCAACTGTGAACACTGCAGTGGAGACTTGTCAATAAATGGGGCCATGAAAACTATGTGACCACATGCAAAATCTTCTTTTACAGCTTTGCTTGGCTTTGCTCCTCAATATGGGCAATGATTCATTCAGACATCTTGCAACATCTCAAGATTGGGGCTCAAATAAAAGCATGAAGTAGGGGGTAAGTCTTGAAACTAATATTCAGAAATGAACAATAAAAGTTACTTCTCAGACTTACTGAGAACACTTGGCTGCATTTCAAAATGCTACCATTTCACAAGACAATTATCCAACATAGACAGCCAGCCTGGGATGCCCATATGGTGAAGACACTAGGATTTCTGTGAAGAAGAAAGTCATCTGTGGTATTGTGCATTTCACAGAACTAGAAGAAGGGATGTTGAATATTTTCACCAAAAGAAACAAGAAATTTGTAAAGAGATCAATATGTTTATTATGATTTAAGCTCAACACAATGCCTATATGTATTGAAACATCACATAGTACTCTGCAAATATGTACAAATGTAATGATTTTATGTATCAGATGAAAATAAGAACGTATTTAAATGGATAAAGAAAGAAAAAAGGAGGGAAGGGATTAAAAAGTGACAGAGGGAAGGAAAGAAGGAAGGAAGGGAGGAAGGAAGGGAGAAAGGGAGGAAGGAATTAGGAAAGGATGGAGGGAGGGAGAGGGGAGGAAAGGAGGAAGAAAGGGAGGGAGAGAGGAGAGAAAGGGAGTGAGGGAAGAGGGGAAGGAGGGAGGGAAGAAGAAAAGAAGAAAGGAAGAAAGGGAAGAAGGGAGGGAAGGAGAGAGTAAAGTAGGGAGAGCAGTCAGGATAGGGAGAAAGGGAGGGGGAAAAAGGAGGCAGGGAGGTAAGAAAATCACACATCATCTTTGCAGTTAAACATCCTAGGTAATTTTCAGCAGCCTTAATCATAGGACCTAACTTCTCCAGAGCCTGTGACCCCAGATCAGAGGAGAGAACCAGCCAGAAACATGTCTGCCTACTGCTCACTGGAGATACTACAGGCAGCAAGTGATTGTTCTCTTCCTTAGAAATCTCTCCAATCTGGAGTAAATTTCAGTCATTTACCAAACATGCTCCACATAAATCATTCCAAACCATGTTTACTTATTTGGGTCTAAAATCCTGTAGATGGACAAAGCACACATGGCCACAGAAAGAAAAAAAAGCCATCCTTACTGGAAGCCAGCCCAGTGAATGTAATTTTTCCTTCTCCAAGAAGTTAAGTCCAGGTTTTAACCCTCTGGCATCAGATGTGGCCACACAACAGAATATATTGAATTATGAGACTTCTTTTTCTCCTTTGGTCAAAGGCATATAAATAAATGATCAGGAAAAGCAAAGCTAATGTAAAAAAGAGTTTCACCAATGAGCTCATCAGGAACAGAAGACTATTATTCTTTCTTATTTGTGTGTGTGTGTGTGTGTGCATGCGTGCATGCGTGCGTGCGTGCGTACGTGCGTGCGTGCATGTGTGTGTGTGTGTGTGTGTGTGTGTGTGTGTGTGTGTGTGTATACCAGTATTAGGGATTGAACTCATGGCCTGGGTGCTTTCCCTGCATTTTTGCTCAAGGCTAATGCTCAACCACTTGAGCCACAGCTCCACTTCCAGCACTGAAAGCTTAACTGGATACAAAAATCTCACTGATTTTCCTGCTCAGGCTGGCTTTAAACTGCAATCTTCAAATCTCCCCCTTCTGAGTAGGTAGGATTACAGGAATAAGTCACCATCACCTGGCAAGACTATTGTGCTTTAAAAATTGTATCTCAGGATCATTCTCCCTCAAGTTCAAATACAATGATAAGAGTGTCCACAACTTTTTCTTCCAATTTGACCACACAATTTTAGTGATTATCTGGATTTTTTATTTTACATTTTGTCCCTTCTTTTTCAATCATTTTCTTAGAGATTTGCTAATAGAAAAGCTTCTCCCTCAGGTAATAAGATGTTTTTCCACTTCATCCCCCAGCTCATTCAGCCTGAGATTTTTAAGGGCAAAATTACTAATTCACAGGTCTGTTGTGAGAATTAATTAATTAGCATTTGCAAGATGTTCATATAAAAGGTGTTAAGAAGAATCAAACATAGTATAACAGAGAAGGCTACAAAAGGATACCTTCTCCTACTATTTTTTCTTTTAATTCTAAATAAAATTTAGGTACTGCTTGGAAATTCTTGGGCCATAGACTACTGATGTTTGAAATCTGATTGGTTTTTTTTGGGGGGGAGAGTGTTATTGATATTGTATTCCTGGTAGGAAATAACATTTTACTCCAGGATGCGCAGCATTATGTTTGCAGCTTCTTTCATTGGAGGGAATATTTTCAGCAAAGGCAAAAAATATCCAAGGAACTCACAGAAGTCTGGTAGCTTGTTTTCTACTTTGATGACTCTTCCTATTTTCCAGTTCATCAATGTTAGAGATGAATTTCTTACTTGGAAGATAATCTTCAACCATAACCTCTGAAATCCTTCTCCAGAGTCTTCATGTCTGTCCAGATTATTTACTTCCTTGTATAATTTGTAATCATTTTGGCTTTGTTATCCAAACCAGCAGTATTTCTCAAGTCCATCCACTTCCAGCTCAGAGGTACTGAAGCTATTTCCCATCTCAAGGTTTTAAGAATGTGCATAGCATCAGGAGCAATGTGCAGGTTAAGGCGGAAATCATCAGTAATTTCACATAGTTATGCTTTCTAAGGCAAGTTTCAGCAGACTCTACTTACCAGACTCTACCACCTAAGGGACTTTTGTCCCATATACTCATACTATGTGAAGGCAAAAGATCTTTATCCTATCCTTTGCTCACTGTGTACACAGCAGGCAGAGGACTAGCTTTTGAAGAAGGCAAAAACTGCATTTTGGATTTTTTGTTGTCATTCTCTCATAGAGAGAAGAAAAATGGGTGATTACATCAGAACCTAATGTAGGATGAACATCCAATTGATGTGAGATTCAGTTACTCACTCAGCACATCTTGTTGAGCTCCTACTATGTGTGAGCTAACATTTCCCAGAAAAGAGAATATAACAGGAAGCACAACAGACAAAACCATGGTCTTGATGAAACTTTACATCTTGCATAAGGAAGGGGAGTGGGGGGGGGGGGGAGAAGGGGGGAAGGAGTTCCCAGAGCCATGTAAGCCTATGTAGCTATCTTTTACATTTTAGTTGGAGTGTACTACAATTTCTCAATAAAACTTTGAGTAGGTTCGTATTCTTTTCTCTGCATTTATTTTTAACTTTGAGCAGGTTAGTATTCTTTCCTCTGCATTTATTTTTAACTTTGAGTAGGTTAGTATTCTTTTCTCTGCATTTATTTTTTGACAGTCGTGAGGTATGAACTCGGGCCTAGTACTTACTAGGCAGGTGATCTGCCACCAGAGTCCCAGCCCAAGCCCTTCTTTTCTCATATAATGGCTGTTAATTCTCTTTGACTTTAGCCAAAGCTTTTCTCCGATCTCATAGAAAAGCATATAAAAAGTGTTGGCATTTTGGGCTGGGAATGTGGCTTAAGGGTAGAGGGCTTGCCTCGCATGCATGAGACCCTGGGTTTGATTCCTCAGTACCACATGAACAGAAAAAGCTGGAAGTGGTGCTGTGGCTCATGTGGTAGAGTGCTAGCCTTGAGCAAAAGAAGCTCAGGGACAGTGCCCAGGACTGGCAAAAAAAAAATAAAAAGTTTGCATTTCAACCTTCAGCATTCTGACTTGAAGGTAATATAAAAAGTGCTAGGCCCAGTCATTGAAGGCTGAAAGAGTCTATAACTTTGCTCTAAGAATGGCAAGGTTGGTATTGTACTCTCTCACGGGGACTATGTTTCTTTGGTAAGTCTACTTTTGTAGACTAGGGGTCCATTCAAAAAAGGACTTCCTGAACGCACTGAATTAGTGATGATTCTGCACCCTGAGTACCACTTCATGACCTGGTTAGAGCCAAGATTCTGCCATACACAAAATTATTCTCTGCTAATTCACTTAGTCTGTAACACAAAGAACAAAAAAATACAGAGAGAGAGGGGGGAGGTAGGGAGAGGGAAGGAGAAAGAGAGGGAGGGAAAGTATTGGAGAGAATCTGAGAGGATTTATCTATTCTTAGGGTTCTCAGCAGATGAGTTTTTTAATTTCCTGTAACTTTGCAATCAAAGTACTTTAATATGATGACTCAAGGTAAATCCCTAGATACACGCACCATTTGCTAGTCCATCACTAATCAACAGTAAGTTCCCTGGTAAGTAAACTCTTCCAGTAACTTCTCACATATCTGTTGTAGTCAATTTTAAAAAACCAACAAAAACTTCTCTCTCTCTTTCTCTCTCTCTCTCTTTCTCTCTCTCTTTGTTTTCAGATATGTTTAGCAGAGGTTGCATTTTCTCATATGTAATATGGATCCTTAATACTATGGAAAGCCACGTTGTCATATTTGGGGATTAATTTCTTAGTAACAATGGATTTAACACAAAACATACTTCTATTGTAGTAAAGAAAAAAGCCAAAGGGAGCAATATGCATTTTTCTGTTTCTGCCAAACAAGGCAATGTTTGTTTATGCTTTAGAGAAAATAAATTAATGTGTTTTGTTTACATTTGCATGAATCTTTCTAGACACATGTAAACACAAAACACAGTTGTTGTTGTGTTATTATTAATATTTTTATGGGGCCTTTTCCTGTCAGCCCATATGGCTTCCTCCAAAAGACTTTACCTTTATACCCTAAGAAAGAATCTGTAACCCTTTCTAACCCTAAATAAGAACCCTAGAAAACATATACTTCTGTTGTGAACTGACTCTGCCATTGTCTTTTATGGAGACTTTATATGATGTGTATATGTGTATTGTGCATGTGTGAGTGGTGTGTGATCACACCCACATATGTATTTATGTGATTTTATATATATATATGTATATATACATACACAGAAGTCTCATAAGCTTTACACCTAAACTTCAGCCAATGAAATAAATAAGCAAATTCTCTTTTTTAAGTGAGTCATACTTAAAGGAGTAACTATTCTAATTATTCAGAATATTAAATTTAAAGGCAAAATTATTTTCCTCTTAAGGAATTTTGCATCAAATTGTATATTTGTTTTTTAATGTATTAAAAAGGGTTTATTTTAATCCGTAGTATACAAAAGTGTCCTCTTTGTAAAAAGTGTTTAACGTAGTTCTCACAGGAAGAGGACATATTTCTGACTCATATTTTGTTGTTTTAGTTACCCAATGCAATTGAAATTTGAACACAATTTTGTGAACCCAATATACTAACTGGTTATTTCTTATATTCTTAAACCCCTCCTTAACATTTTTCTTCTTCTTTCCTGTCTCTTTTCTTCTCATTTCTCTGTTTTTTTGCTTTATACTATGAATACATCTATTTACATATAACTATCTATGTAAATATATATGTAATCTGTTTACATAGTTGTATATTTGTATGTACACATCAAAATAAATGTATTTCTAACTCTACTCGCTTAGAAGACCATGAAACAACAGCTCCCCATGCATACTAATTATTCTAATAATTCAGATTTTAATTTCTAAGGACCTTTCTCCACTGAAAGAAATAAAGAGTTCTTTGGACAAATGATTACTTTCAGAATTTGGGCTGGTAACATAAAAATTGAACCTAATAGACTTTTGATCAAAACAAGGAGGAAATTTATTTAAAGGATGAAAAGATGTATGTCAGGGGAACACAGAAAGGAAATGCCATTAACCATTTATGAAAGTTCTGGTATTCAAACAAATAATTTGAAGAACAAAATGCAACTGATTAAATTTTTATGTTGGAATCCACTAGTTGATATTAATATGAACTAAGTCAGGAGAAGAAAAAATCTCTTTCAAAGTTAAATTTTAATTAATAAATGTGGCAAAAATAAGTAAAGTAGATAATTACATAAAGCAGTGACAAAAATAGCCATTGACTTCAAGGAAGGAAAGTTGTTGAAGGACAAAATTCCAACCTTTTGCCCTCATTGCTTTTTAGTTGGTTCTTCAGTTATTTGAATGTCTAATCCTTATATATTTTCAGAGCATTTGGTACTTTGAATTTGGATGTAGGGTATTGACACATTACACTTAGTGCGTAAGTGTCTCTTTAATGTATTACCTCCCCTCAAAGATGACAGTTACAAAGGCCTGTTTCATCATTCCACTATGTGAGCATATACACAAATATCACATCACACAGTAAAAAATGCATGTAATTTATTGCCAATGAAAAATAAAATGTTTGGTTTTGTGTTCCATGTTATAACCCTAGCTACTCAAAAAGTAGAATTATGAAGATTATAGTTTAAGAGAAGAAAGGGGAAAAAAGAGAAAAGAAAAGAAGAAAAGTGTTCATACTATATACTTTGCTTTTAGCTCTGCCCTTGTCGGGCCACAAAGCAAATATGTTTTTATTTTCATTTGACTCTAGGATGTTTAAATCTCCTCCATTATTTTTGACAACTTTCATAATTCAGAAATGTGTTATGCAAGCTCCATGTATATGAACATTTTCTGTGATTATTTTGTTGTTAGTATCTCATTTTATTCCATTGTAGATTGATAAAATTCAAGAAAGAAATTTCCATTTTACTTTATTAAGATTTGTTATATATTGTAAAAATAAGATCTACTTTGGAGAATGTAAAAAGGTTGCTGAGTGCTTACTCCATGGCTGTTGTGTAGACTATCCTATAGACATTTGTTAAGTTCCTTTTGATCAGTATTGTTGTTTAGTTCTGAAGACTTTGTGTCTGGACTTGTCTATTTGTGAGAATGAAGTACTGAAGTCACCACTATTATTGTGTTGGGATTTATTTGTGCTTTTATATCCAATAGTGCTTGTCTTATAAAATTGAGTGCGTCAAGTTTGGGTCCTGAAAGGTCACAGTTATCTCATGTTAATGGATTGTTTTTTTTTAATTTATATGAAAGGATCATCTTTGTCTCTTCACTCATTTTAAATTCTACTTAGTGATTCAGGTGCTCTGCCTATAGACCTCAATCCTCTCAGGCTCTGCTCAGCCTATGAAAGAGAAGAGAAGAGGGAAATATCACTTGAGCCCAGGGTGCTATACTGAGAGCTCTTAACCTCACATGGCAGCAAGACCCCTCTAACTGACAAGATAATTCCTTGATGATGAGCAATCTGCTAGCCAAAGTCTTGGTGTTGATTTTGCAGTGATTCTCAGGCACTAGGATTTGTTCTAGCTAGACATGGTGGGACCACCAACCACCAGGCCCGAGACTGACTAAACTCCTGGAGCTGCTTTAATTTCTCCACTTGCTCACATTAAAGCCCCTCCATTTCCACAATCACTTGTCATGGTTGTCTCATTCCCAGCTCACCCATGTCAAAGCCTGTCTTTCTCCACCAGCCTATCAAACTCTTCCTCCCAATCCTGTGGCCAAGTGTCTTGAGATATTTTGCACCAAAATTGTTTCCTTTTTTTTCAGGACCCCAAAGATCCTGTCTTGAAAAGTAGACCTGCCTTCAATATGGTACCTTCTCATTGCTCTCTAAGTTATTAGGTACTAAATATTGTCTTCTAAATGGCTTATCAAACTGGAGACGTTATTGTCCTGACAAATCTTTACACTGAGGTTTAAAGTTTACAAAACATATGGGCTTTTCCCACAGCTAGTGGCCAAGTAAGTGATGGCATCTGCCTGGCTTACCTTGTGAGGTAGGCTTTGGTTCTCCTATTGCAAGGTAGCTGGACTGGACTGGAGCTGTAAATTGTTTCCTAATTTACTCTGCTGCCTTTCTGGTTTACACCCTCCTTCTTTCCTTCATGGTTCTCCATGCCTTCCCACTCCTTTGCTCTTGACAATATAATCAGGTATAGACTCTTCTTCCTCGTGAAGTTTGGCAGAAAATACTTTTACTCTATCCCCTTCCATTATTACTACATGTAGTTTCCTCAATGTCTTTATGACAAGGCTTGGATGAAAATGCTTTTTGTCAATTGTTTGTTTTTTTTTCTTTTTCCAAAATGTCTCATTAGCTCTTATCTATTTTTATCATTAGTTTTTCTAATTTTCACTTGTGGAGTTTAAGTAAAAATTAGAAGCACACATTTTCAGGATTATTTTACTATATATTATATTTACTATATTACATTTATCATATCATCATGGAATTTCTTGTTAACTTTAGAAATGTATTTTCTCAAGAGAAAAAAAATTCTTCATAGTAAAAACTAATCCAAAAATAAAAAAATAAAAGCTAAACTAATTTTGCTTATCTCACCCAGACCTTGCAAGATTTCCCCATGACTACATATCTTGATTTTTAATCCATCATTTTTAATCCATTTGAGAACATATCTTTGGCTAGAGAGAACTTGAAATATTTCTTTATCTGGACCCATTACAACTTTGTTTCTCTGATTTTTGAGAAAAATAAGGATTTTATTAAACAAAATTCCTATCACCTTTAATATGTAGAGCTAATTTGTTCTACCTACTCTGCAATTCATCACATTTCATAATACAAACTTCCCAATTTAAAATTTAGAAAGTAATGTATACTTCTTAGAAAGGGAAGAAGAGGGCAAAAGTAAACTACTCTTAATGGAGCATGTACAGGTAAATGTTCCAGCAGATTTGTTGAGCATTAAGTCCAGTTCTCAGTAGGAACTTGTGCGGCTTACAGCAATTATTGAGCTGTCCAAAGTAATACTGTCATTAGATAACAAATGTAGGATTTGTTTTCACGTGGTCAACTTCAAAGAAAATGTATCATTATTTTATTCTTCTAACTTTCCTATGATTGAGACAGCCAAGTGATATGTCTCTTTACTTTGTCATCTCCATGGGGAAAATAATGGCAGTAATTTTCCACAGTCTTAGTGAAAAGACCTTTTTAAAGAGGCTGTAATAGATACTAGACAAGGAGAACCATGGATGGGACATATGCCATACTATAGAAATAGGTTCACCCTGCAGGAAAGGTTGAGTCATTAGAAACATCTATATGAGAGGATTCCCTATGAAGAGTTGACTGCCCCTCATATGATCTAGAAACAAGGAGGTCATAGAAAAGAGAACTTCATTCACTTAAACAAGAACATATTAATATTCTCCCTAAGAGTCAGTGATGATAAGAGAAGAGATTTAACTTGTTCTCCATCAAGGAGTAAAATAATCACTCTCCTGCCCTTTCATCTTGGATAATTCAGTCATTTCTAGTTATTCTCCAGACCTTTCATCATCTTCAAATGCTATTTCGCACAAAAGCATTCATCTTAACTTTGTGGTGAAGGCATATCCCTTCTACCATCCTGGTTCCCTAGGGAATTTGATGATAGTTCTCATTTATAAGTATTCCATTTCCCCTTGTGTGACAAGTGTCTGTAAATACACTGAGAGCTTATAAAATCCCTTAGGACTGAAATGACATCTATTTTTTTATAGCCTACCAATTGATTTAATTGACACATTAAAAAAATCGAAATAATTGGGGCTGGGAAGGTGGCTCAGTGGTAAGTGCTGGCCTTGCATGCATGAGGCCCTGGATTCAATTCCGCAGTACCACATAAGCAAAAAATGCTGAAAGTGGTACTATGTCTCAAGTGCTAGAGCATTAGCCTTGAGCTGAAGAGCTAAGAGACAGTGCCCAGGTCCAGAGTTCAGGCCCCATGACAGACCAAAAAAAATCCAAATAATTTTAACTATACAGCATTAAGTATAATACTAGCTATTGTGTGTGTGTGTGGGGGGGGGAAGTAGCATCTATCACCAAATTAAAAGCATTCTGAAAGCAGTCAGTGCATTTTACAGTTTTTATATAGTGTTATCTCATAAGCTACAATTCAAATTAATGGTAATCTCAGTGCTAATTATTGTCTCATTAACATTTGTCAACAGACTTTGATGTAGATGCCACCTCTTCATCTCTTTTTTCTTTATTCAATCCCTCTATGATATTTATCTTTTAAAGATGGAATCCTAGAAATGAGCATGATCTTAGCAGATTTTGTTTATCCAAATGTAGTCAGAACCTCCCTCACTGAAATACACAGTTATCGTCTTGCCAACCTCCTATAGCCCTTACATTTCTATGACACCATTTTAGTACTTTCATGGCTTTTCCCCTCATCTTGTCTCATATGCTACAGAGAATTATATTCTCTTCCTATTTTTTTGAAAAGCTGCTAGCCTGCTAGTTTTGGCAGAGGAAACTAGGAAATAGATTCTGGCAACAAAAAGGCACCAAACAGCGACAAAAACTTAAGGTTTACAAAGTCACGATGCTCTCCAACCTGTTGTATTGAGTGTGAAATTAGATCTTATCAATGTCATACTTACCCCCGGAGCAAATGTCCCCTGTGACAACTACATGCTGTGCTTCAAGCCAAATGATGGAATAAAATTTCCAACAATTATGTGTCTGGAGCAGAGTATCTCCAAAAGTGTGCACCTATTATTGATTGGCCTGTAGCTACTCCCAAAGTATCTCTGGGAACAAATGGCCACCACTAGCCTTAAGAAGCAGATGCTGTAGGATAATTGGAAATAAAACAAGCATTCAGTAGGGTTATAGAGGACATGTTTCATGATATAAGGTAATATAATGTAAAACAAAAGTGCTACTTGTGAAAACTGGAGAAATATACTCTGAATATAACAATGGGGAATAGGAGACTATTTCTTCCTTCTTTTCTTACTACCTCTGTCCTCCCTCTCTTTCCTCCCAAACTTCATTTGTCTGTTCCACAATCTTTAATTGAACAACTATCAACTCTACCAGAAGCTCTGTTTAAAAGTTACAGAAATTACTAAAATTAAAAGAAGCAACCAAGTTAGAAAAGGAAGTAGGTGAAGGAGAAAGGGATTCCTGTATAGTCACAAAGCCAAAAGGTTTCTTTCTACAACTAATTTCTTTCTAAAATTCAGAATCATCTATTCCATGGAATTAAGATGCTGGACCTTTTAAGAGTGATTAAATCAGGGGAGCAGAACCCTTATAAATGGCATCTGTATCCTTATAAAAGAAGCCCAAGAGAGTGGTATGTTAATACTCTGCAAGAAGATACCAACTTTAAACCATAAAGCTGGCTTCACCAGACACAAAATTTTGGAGGACCTTGATCTTACATATTCCAGCCTTAAGAACTGGAGAAAAAAATTCTGTTGTTTATAACCTACCCAGTTTATGGCGTTTATAGTAGCCCCAATGGAATAAGATACAGGGGACGCCTGGAAAAGCAGCAGCATCCTTGCCTGGTCTCCACATGTTACCAAGTGGCATCCAATGGACATATTCAGTAGATTTACACCTCTGAACACCTGCATAAATGGATTATCATCAGGGCAACTCCATGTCAGGAAAACTAGCAAAAAGACTTGCAGAAAAGAATTCCTCTGTTGGTAGTCTTACTTAAATGTGATATTTAGTTGGAGAGGACTAGGATTTAGAATATTTAAGAAGTTGTAACTCCTAGTAAGAGTTTTAGTGAGGGTAGATCTCTCTTACAATACACACTTTAATAAAGAGGTGAATTGAACTTAGAATACACTTTAAATACCGTGGGTTAGCAAAGTAACAGAAATCCAGGAGAAATGTTTAAGAAGAGAAATTGTGCACATATACATATAAAACACCAAATACCAATGTACAAAATGAGCAGAAACATAAAAAAACTTAATAAGCATTCTAAAATTTCATTTATAAATAATAGTTTAAAAAATCTGTCAGCAGCTATCAAAAAGTAAAAAAGTTTAGAAAAGTTTTTTGTAAAGCAAGTGAAACTAGTTCTCTATTATAAGACAGCCAGTGTCTGTAAGGGCCTGCATGTATCATGCACCTCTGATAGAAAGATGCAAAGATGGGAGCATTCCAACATGGAATGCATTTTCTTTCACTTGTGACTCTTAACAGACTATCTTTGAAAACTAACATGAGACAACCTCTTTTCCTTAAAAGCTGCACTTCATGGCCATTAATTAACTTGTCCAAAGCCTCCACCTAGCTCTTTCAATCTTGGTCTATATTGTGCTTTCCATTACTTTACAAAAGTCATTAATTTACTAAATGGGTCTCAGATTGTCATGATCTTACTCTATCCTGTTCTAATCTCTTAGCTTTACTAAAAAGGAATGCCAATGTGCTTACATATGCCTTGCTTTGGGATGACTCCTTCTATGAAACAATAGAGAAACATGGTTTTAGAAGTTGGGTATGAAACTCTTCGGTTTGCACCTCAAAGAGAACATTCACTGGGAAAAAAAAATCACGTCAAGCCTTTCATTTTAGAGCAAATCAGAAAAGTGCCCAAAGTTCTTTACAACTGGTATGTAGAGCATAGTGTGTGTGTGTGTGTGTGTGTGTGTGTGTGTGTGTGTGTGTGTGTGTGTGTGTGTGTGTCCATTTGTACCACAATATGCCCCAAGTATGTAGGCCTAAGTGGTGGGAACTCTAAAAGGTTTTTTAATTTTTATTGTCAAGGTGATGTACAGAGGGGTTACATTTGCATAAGTAAGGTAATAAGTACATTTCTTGTCAAACTTGATACCACTTCCCTTTTTTTTTCCTACTTCTCCTTCCCCCCAACGGCCCACCCAAGTTGTACAGATCAGTTCCAACATATTGTCTGGTGTATGTCGCTGTTACATTGGTTCCCCCCTTGTCCTTTGTCTCACAATTCTGTTGTTCCCCTTCTTTCCCTAATTCAAATAAATGTATATACAACACCAGGGCACCAAAATCAAATACAGCGACAACAGAGGATATACTGTGGGTGGAAGAACATACAAAAGAAACAAGAAATCACATCATACATTAAAAACAACAACAAAGAAAAACCTCTTGTGTCCATGTCTCTTTATTAGAACCTCAGACTCTGTTTTTGCATATATGCAATATGAGCTAGCCATTTAGCATGAAGTTATTATTGCCTTAAAACTGAAGTTTACTCAATATATTCCATGTAGTAAACCAGAGATGCCCTCTACAAACAGATATCACTGGGGTCCCAGAGTCAAAAGCAAAGCACTCTCTCCTCAGATTAGTACAGGCACATTTACAAGTGCAGAAATAAGTGTGGACAACCACCAGCGTGATACATCTAGCTAAGCAATGAAGATTTTTTTTTAATGCAGAAAAATCTATTCAGAATCTATGATTGTCAAGGACTTCGGAAATTGGCTCTTCAAACTAATTTGAACTTGAAATCTAGACTTGTGTAAACAAACAGGATCAACAGGAAGAACACATCTCCAAACTTCCCCTGATCACTCTATCTCATGTTGCTGCTCTCATTAACCAAGTTATCACATCCTCTTTTCTTTATTTCAATCCATTCATTATTCTCTGAAATTGTCATATTTATCTTTTATCTTTGTTTCTTTTATGGCCTGCCATATATCCCAGAATATATATTGTTTGAGGATATTTTATTTCTCCTTTTCCTTGTTTTTTTTTTCTAGGATCTAAAATACTATTACAATGTAGTAGAAAATCAATAACAATGGATGGATGGATGGATGGATAGATGGATGGATGGATGGAATGACTAAAGAACTCTTTTATTCTACTACTTCAACTTACGTCTCTAATAATCTATTTTTTTCTTACTCCCCTCTAGAATTACTGAAATATTTAGTTTTTTCTAAAGAACTAGAGATCTGCATTATACTTTTGGAGGCTTGTTATAAATTTTTAAAAATGGTATCTATCACATACAACTCTCTTGAATTCAGAAAGATAAGGTGAAGAAATAGTGTGAAAAAATACTGACAAACTATTTCAAACATCATTATCAAAAGAAGATTAAGTATTTGATGAAAGTGAAAAGTTCATAAGGAATCTCAGTGGAAGCTGTTGATCAATGGTGGCTAGAGAGAAAGGAAAAGAAAAGCAAAACAACATAATTCTGATTAAAATACAAGATACAATCATCTGAATTAGGGTGGTAAAACCTCTTTATACAATTATAGAAATGTAAAATCTGCTTTGTTGAGGAGTGACCATCATGGGAAGAAGGAGGAATAACAAAGAAGGTGAATAAGATTTAAATATGTTCAACTCATTTTATTTGTAAAAAACATGGAGACAACTTGTTTCAGAAGAAGGAAGGGACAAAGAAAGAGTAAACCTAATGGGGTACATTTCCTGCATGTATGGAAATGTCATAACTAATATTGTTAATAAAAATCATCAATTAAAAAAAGAATAAATATTTGATTTGAGTAAGCACCAAAAATGCAATCTTACTTTCATATTTATTAGAAATCTTCCCTGAGGCTAAACCCTTTCCAGCACTAGGCCAGGGTCCCAGGTCAATTTCCCTTTCTGACCCCATAATCAAGAAGTGGTTTACTGCCTACAGATTTTTACAAAAGATTACTGTTTCGCAAACTCATTTCCATATGCTTTGATGGCTATTTTACAGATAACAATCCATTATCTCTGGAAAGAAAGTGGGAAGGTGGTAGATATCTTCATTAGCAAGAAAGAAAAGCTTCTGGAAGCCCTCTCTGTAGTCTTGAGAAGCAAGCACCTCTTCCAAAACAATCACCAAGGACACAGCCTTGGAGAGCCAAGCACCTGTTCATTTCCTTTCTCCACAGTTTCTATCAAGTCAGCCACCAAGCCCATTATGAATGCAGTTTTAAGTTTGTCTGGATGAAGTGGTTAGTAATTAGTTCCTTTTACATTTGGTAATTTTGTTAACACAACTCAGTAGGTGTCTTGTTAATTTGTTCATTACTAGGTGGATGAAAATGTGCATTTCTTCTGTGAATACCAATTATTCCTAAATGAGGTAATTTCACCAAGACAGTGAAATTTCCTCATTCCTCCCTGGTTTAAGAATATCACTGCCAGGAATGAACACTTCCAAACAAAGAAAGCTGTAGGAGGTGGAAATAGTGTTCTTCCTTGGGGGTTGGGGGTGTTGAGTGGTAAATACTGAATTCTTTTTTGCAATCTTAAAAGGAAACCCATTTTTGGAGTGTATAGAAAGTATATTAAGTGAAGTAATTCAGGCCCAAAGAAACATAGGTCCCAAGGCTTCCCTTATTTGCAATAATGAGTATATGTCTAGGACAAGCAGAAAAGGTCTAAAGCTATGTACATATGACCATATAAGATGATGCTAAGCGAAATGATCCTCAAGATAGGGACACAAGTGGTTTTATCTTGTATTTGTAATGTACTAAGTGATTTTTTTTGTTTCTTTTGTATGTTCTTCCCCAATGGTATAACCCCTGTTTTCACTGTATTTGTTCCGGTGTCCTCCATCCTGTATATATATTTTTCTAATTTGGAAAGGGGAAGGGAAATAACAAAATGCTGAAATAAGGATGCAGGTTGACCCATTGTGACAATGAGATGTACAAGTTACAAGACACTATGTTGAAAACGAACTTTACAACTTGGGAGGAGGGAAGAGCTGGGGAGGTGGGGAAGGAAGGGATGGTAGGTGAAAAACAAAGGAGGAGATAGCAGTGCTCCATAGGAAATGTACTCATTACCTTACTCAAGTGATTGTAACCCCTCTGTACAGTATTATTACAATACAAATTATATACAAAGAAAAGAAATTTAGAAAGAAAAGATAGCACACGGCAGTGATGGTAGTGATACTGTTGCTTAGTTAGGCCCTGGGTCTCTGGCTTCTTTTTGCAGCAATTTAAGGGGTATGTCACTCTGCGAATGCAAGAATAAGTCCTTATCTCATCGTCACCTGGGCAACTTGGTCACATTCCAGGATTTGTACTACTTATGAAACAAAGGGAAAGAAGTTCCAATGTCTTCAACAAAGAGTTTTCAAATCCCACTCTTATATTCTGCTCAAAAATTGTCTCTTTTGTCTGGATCTAAGCAGCTATATTAATTCCCAGTCCTGGACTAATTGAATATTTGGAGCATTAAAATAAAAATTTTTAAAAACCAGCTCATATCTTTGACAATACTAAAAGGCCAAGAATTGGAGCAAATACATCTCTGTGAAGTAAGAAAGAAAGGAAGGTTTGATCTTTCCTGAGAATAGAGACAGTTCTATATATATATATCGATCTCTGAATGCAGCTGGTTCCCAAAATGTACAGAATTCCATTTCCTCCCAGACAGACCTTGTATGGTCCCTTTGGTTCACACACATAATCCCTGTGTTGTAAACAGAGATAATTGTTTTCTGCCCTTCAGTCAAGGAAGGTGATTCATAATTTCAAACTGGAGTAGCTGGGCTGCTCCTCCTATGGGCAGCAGGTGCTGAGAGCCTTTCTGCCCCTCTACATTGACCTTATTCCTAACCACACAGGACAGGCAAATCTACTGGTGAGCCTTCATCTTGGGACACTAGAGAAACTGTGGAGATAGGCTTCCCTGTTTTCACTTCATAGAAAACAATGAACTGCTCAGGGAGTCATGGGGCTGCCTGCTGCTCATGTGCTTTGCCCTCTCCTTGGAGCTTTCTTCCATGCCAACCCTGTGTTGTCCTCCATCTCAAGTTAAAGAAATTATTACCATCCATGATCTCATTTCCCTATGATAGAATCTTCACTCACCATACAACGGATAAGGGTCTCATATCTAAAATAGACTTGGAACTCAAGAAATTAAATCCCTCAACAACAACTCCTCACACCAGTTAGAATGTCTATAATCAAGAACTCTAATAACAACAGATGCTGGAGGGGATGTGGACAGAAGGGAACCCTACTGCATTGTTGGTGGGACTATAAACTTGTTCAACCACTTTGGAAAGCAGTTCCTCAAAAGATTCCACATAGAGCTCCCCTATGACCCGGCAATCCTACTTTTAGGCATTTACCCAAATGATCACAAACAAGACCATGCTAAGGCTACCAGTACAACATGTTTATTGCAGCATTATTTACCATAGCTAAGATATGGAACCAACCCAGATGCTCCTCAGTAGATGAATGGATCAAGAAAATGTGGAGATATATATAATTGAATTCTATGCCTCCATCAGAAAGAATGACATTGCCCCATTTGTTAGGAAATGGAAAGACTTAGAAAAAATTATATTAAGTGAAGTAAGCCAGGCCCAAAGAAACATATGTCCCATGTTTTCTCTTATTTTCAATAACTAGTATATGTCTGGCACAAGCAGAAAAGGTCAAAAGCTATGTATATATGACCAGATAAGATGATGATAAGCGAAATGAACCCCAAAGTAGGGACACAAGTGGTTTCTTCTTTTTTGCTATTGTTTCTAATGTATTTATAATGTACCATGTGGTTTTTTTATTGCTTTGTATGTCCCTCCCCCACAGTATAACCCCTGTTTTCACTGTATTTGATGTCGGTCTAATTTGAGGAGGGGAAGAGAAAAAACAAAATATTTACATAAGGATACAGGTTGACCCATTGTAACAATGAGATGTACAAGACACTATGTTGAAAAATGAACTTTACAATTTAGGCAGAGTTAGAGGGCCGTGGTTTGGGGGGGAGGGGAGAGGGTAGTTGTGGAGGTGGGAGGGAAGGGATAGTAGGGGAAAACAAAGGAGGAGGCAACAATGCTTGATAGGAAATGTACTCATTATCTTGCTCATGTAACTGTAACCCTTCTTACAGTATTTTTACAATAAAAAACTTATTAAGAATAGAAACAAATAAAGAAATTTCTCTGAGACACTTTGATTCTTAAATGAAAATAGAAAAGGGATAAGAGACTGTATATCTCATTTCCGTGGCTTTCACTATAGTTTCTAATATGTAGTACTTGTGCAATTAATATCACTACCAATGCTAATAATAAAACCAATAATAAATAGCTGACAACTCTCAAGTTTTTATAGCACTTTCCCATCTCTCTGACATATTTTAGCATAATTCACCCTCAAAATCATTATAAGAACTAGGAAGTCTTCTCCAGTCCACTATGGAATGGGTAACAATGCTCAACAAGAGTTGTACTCGTTACCTTACTCATGTAACTGGAGCCCTCTGTATAGTATCTTTACAATAAAATAAAATTTGAAAGAAGAAATTAATTAATTAAAAAAGAATAAAGAACTTGAGAAACAGCAAAAGCTAAATAGTGTGCCCAAATGTTTGCTCCCTCTTTTAGAGAAGGGGAATTATACCACACTTTCCTGGGATTTCTCATAGAGCCAAATGTCTTGTGGAGAACTCAGGACTTTGAGCAGGATTATCCTCATTCACATCCTGACTCCATGACTTGTTATCTGTGTGATATTACCAATACCTGTAGGAATCCATTTCTTCTTCTTTCAGTGGACATAATCACACCGCTATCTCTTATGGATGGGAAAGCTCAACCTTACCACAAGGCCTGAGCACAATAGAATTGGCATTTAGTGACTATTTTTCAGGTGAATGAAAAATAATATATTGCCTACATTCCATTATTTCTTCCAGATCCAAGCTAGTCAAGAAGTCCCACCTCCCAATTCTAGTATTCACAAAATGTGGCTGTCAGCTCATGGATCTGGGTCATCTGTTCACACCTTCAAAACAGTAGAGGGAACATTGAACAGGATGTGTCTTATTCCACAAGGCATTGCTAAAAGCAGGACTGATACAATCTGTACTTTTTCAGCCAGAGACCTTATGGAGAGGCTCCTTGGCTTAAACATGCAATGAGGACACATAAGGGGAAAACCAGTCTCCAGGTTGAAGTCTTTACAATGTCATACACCACAGATGTAGGAAATCTGCTGAGCCCAATGAAACAGGGACACCTGAGTTAAAGACTGGCTCTGGGACACATCTCAGTATGTTTTGCATGCTGGATGGAAGCCAAGTCCATGAGAAATTCTGCTGTCATTTCTTTTCACAGCCACTGGCAAATGAGTGTAAAATCTAGCGAGTTGAAGAGACAGGCATAGTGGCAGGGATTTAACGACAGAGTTAAGAAGATGAGACAGAAATATGCTCCAGGACTCAAGAGAGCTGAAATATGGAAGACAGAGAGCAGAGGCCAATCTACGCAGGGACCTGAGCACTTAGGAATGGCACTCCTTCTCAGAGACAGAAGTAAGCAAAGCACGGGAATCAGACTGAGATGGAAGCCATGTGGGGCTGCTGAATCCATTTCTCTTGGGTCCCTTCCTACTTTACCATACTAGAAGCTTGCAGCTGGACCTGAATATAAACACTGCTTCTTTAGAAGAGCATATGTAGAATGTAACGAATTAATGCTAACACATTCATTCAATTTCCATTTATTGACACACATAATTTTTCATTTTGACGTTTTTATCCCCGAAAGGGCTGTTTCATCATACATGGAAGAAGAGCATCAACAAAGAAGGATGTCTTTATGAGGCTTTTTGGTTAACTCAATAGCTCTGCCAAGACCAGAAACCATAAGGAGGCTTTTACGCATATGGGTTCAGAGACAACGTGGTCCCACCACAGAAGCTGGTTCCCAGAGCGCATGGCATCTGGTCTGAAAGGGTGGCAGAGGGATCTTTGCGGTAGGTGAGAAGACATCTTTGGCAAAGCCACCCTGTAACACAGTCCTAAAGGAAATCACATGTGCTTATAACAAGACTAGATCAAAACTTCAAGGGAACTTGATTTTCTTTTCTTTTTCTTTCTTTTTTTTAACTACTGATTTACAGACCTCCAAAGATAGAAGCCAAAGCCTGGGAACAAGAATAATAAATCCCACTAAAAATTCACAGAGGCTTTAAGTGGGTAAAACCTGAGGGGTGGGGGGAAGGTGTTCCATCAAATTACCAACCATGATTATTAATGCCTACCCCACCATAAACTATCCCTGGTCAGGAAATTGTGTGTTAATTTCTCTGGGTTTTGCAGATGAATAAATTGGAACACAGAAATGAGTGGGGTTTGCCTCCGGCCCTTCAATGAGTCATTGCCAATCCAAGAATTACAACTCTGTGCTCCCGACTTGCAATTTTGAGCTCACACCTTCAGGATCAATCTTCTCAGATCCACCAGACAATGGCTTCAAAAGCTTTTATGGCAATTAGAGTAGGAACACTGTCTCCTACTAAGACACACCTACCCAATTCTCCTTTTGGACTTTGGCACAGTTGCTGCCAGTAAGCAGGGAGAGACATAATTTAGTGCTTGGAGTCTTCCATCTCCAGGCAGACTTCTTAATGGCAGAAACCAAGCCTTATAAGGAGAAAAGGCTAGAGATAGAAATTCTCTCCCTGACATAGCTTAGAAGGAGAGAAAGCTTGGGTGTGGGGAAGCAGTGAATCGGGACTCTTCATCTCTTTGTTCTTGAACTGGAAACTGACATTGCTGAGTTTAACTAATATTATACCATATTATTGTTCCCAACATGATAACCCACAGTTCTTGAGTGCATGTCTTCTTTGAAAATGTATAGCATATATCAAGGAGCACTTGAGGTGATAAAAATAGAGCACAGACTTTTCTGTTTTGTTTACTGTCCTCTGCCAGGTAAGTGGTAGCAAAGACAGCTATGGAGCTTTTATTATGATCTAGACCAGTTAGATCCTATGAGGGATGAAGGCAGAAGGCAGAGATGATCCCCAAGAAACCTGAAAATCAAATGCCTCCTTTCAGATGGATTAAAACATGAAAATGCAGTTATACAGAAAGGAGAGGGGGCTCTGCTAATGATGGCTCTATAAATACTACCATTTCAGATTGTCTTTGGTAGCCGTGAGGGATGGGAGTATAATGGCAGCTGTCCTAGAAATTTCAAGGTTAAATCAGGAAAATTATATGCATTACTGATTCTCTATATCTGGAAAACACTGGTGCTTGCTACCCATCTTCTGTAACTTTCCAACTGTACTTTCAAATAAAAGGGAAACAGGTGTTTGTTGTGTGCCCACTTTTCTCACCAGGTGTGAAATGTACTGGTGAAATTGCAGAAAGCAGTTTCCATGTGTCTTATCCAATCTTCCTCAGGTCTGTATGGAGATTGAAGATGGATAATCAGTTGCCACTGGTGAAGAGAACACTAGAGCGATAGTTAACCTCAATGGTCAGTGCTCTGATTTTAGACAGAGTTTCTTCAATTTTCAAAACATGGAAGGGAAGGAAGGTTCTTCATAGCAACAGGAATTTGCAAATCTTGATCTCTGATCTCTGATAATGTCTATTTACACACCCGATGGGGTTCAGAGAGAGAAAGACAGAGAGACAGAGAAAGAGAGAGAGAGAGTAGATTTTATATTGTACTTCAAAGAACTTACTTATCTCTTTATACAAGATCGAACTTCTGATTTTCACTTTAAGGGTTTTTTCCCTCTAAGACCTCTAACAAACAACTCAACCTTGCAACTCTTTACAACCACAGCCTAAAGTCTTGCTCCTGTTATAAGTAGAGTAACCAAGTCCAAAAGATGTATCTCAAAGGTTTCTTTCTCTAAGTATCTATATAAGCAGTGTTGTGTAGTTTGATTTGATACTGGGAATAATTTGGGGAAAGAAATACATGACTCAACTCAGGCTGTGCCCCGGGACTCTATGGCCCTGTGAGATTTCTGAAAAAGATGGATGCTATTCTGCACCCAGGGCTCAGAACCATCTAACCAGTCCTCCATAATAAGAGCCAGGCAAAACTTTATCAAAGGGAGAAACAAAAAGGCCTGACTGATGATGCTGCCAGCATTTCAGCAGCCAGGTTAGCTTTGTTCCAATGCCACTCTGTCATGTTTAACAAGCAGATATTAAGAAAAAGTTTATAGAGAATCCAGATAAAAGTTTGTCGGTAGAGATGAGAGCTGCCAGTGGGCACTGCTCATCACAGCTGGATGTAGACTCTTCCACAATAGAGAGAGGGGGGAGAAAGAGAGAGAGAGAGAGAGAGAGAGAGAGAGAGAGAGAGAGAGAGAGAGAGACAGAGACAGAGACAGAGACAGAGACAGAGACAGAGACAGAGACAGAGACAGAGACAGAGAGACAGAGAGAGACAGAGAGAGACAGAGAGAGAGACAGAGACAGAGACAGAGACGGAGACAGAGAGACAGAGAGACAGAGAGACAGAGACAGAGACAGACAGAGAGACAGAGAGACAGAGAGAGACACAGACAGAGAGAGACAGAGAGAGAGGGGAGGGTTGATATGGGAGCAGCTGATTCCAACCCCTTCTAGAAGCAAGGTTTAATCATCTGGCACCTGAGAGTCTGGAGCTCCACCTGGAGAGAGACACAGCAAATAGGAGTATTCTGGGTGTGAGCCTCATCCTTAGACATTAGTTCCTTGATTGGTCTTGACCTGGTGTGAAATTCACATCTGGAATGTATCCATCTACGCACCCAAGGATAACGGCAGTAAGAAACGAGGAAGAAGTTGCAGGAGAGAGATTTGACTTATGGCTTGAGAAAGGAGGGAATCTGGGAACATCATAAAGTGTCTGAGCACCCTAGGAAAGAGCAATATAAGGCAACGTGATTATGTTCTGGCATGTAGGGCAAGCTGATGGGGCTCTTTATCAATCCGCAGTCACACTGCATTCTTCCCGAGTCCACATTCCTTTCAACTGAGTGCTTTGTGAAATGTGGATGAGTCAAGCTGCCTTAGAAGGGCTGTGTGTCACCGGTGCACCAGAGGTAAAGTTTCAAGCCCCATACAATCCTGCCCATCTTGCTTGCTTATCTTTTCTCTCTCTGCTAAGCCCTATTTCTACAAATTAAGATCAATTAGAAACAACTATTGCCTTGGTTTGTAATAACAAAACTTGACTTTGAAAAAGAACAACTCATCTTCTCAATGTATGTTTGGCTCTCCTACTTCAGCCATGTGCCTTCATAATAAAGGCCATTGGTGCCTTTAATTTACAAAGATCATACATTATAGTCATCCCATCTAAAAAACCTTAAAATCTCTTCTACCTGTCTGCTAACAGGGATGTGATGTTGCTTACAGCGAAGAAGTTCCTTCCAACTTGAATCACAAATATATTTTTCTTTTATGGAGGCGAAATGCACAATGTATAAAATTAACCATTTCAAAGTCAACAATTCAGCAACATTTAGTTCATTGCAGTCTTGTAGACAGTGCTTGGAACTACCTCCAAGTAGTTCCAAAACACATGTAATCACCCCCAAAGTATCCCTATAATTCCCAGAGCTCCATTGTCCTCTCCCACTACCCCTTGGCACCAATGGATTTTCAGAAGCCTGCTCATACTTGCATTATGTGGTGGAGCCAGTATTGCTTTCCCATTAGAACTCCCACCCCTACTAGTCTTGTTGGGTTAAGGGTTTTCTCAAAGTCTCAACCACAATTAAGATCTTGGATCTACACAAAACATTCCAAAAGACAAGGTTCCTACCACTTCATGATTGCCTTACACTGAACAAAGCCACCACAGTCAGGAGCTCAGCTTTCTTTCAAGATCTTTGTCACTATTCCTTATTTGACTGGTGAGATTTTTCTTTGAAACCAAATCATAAACCCACAGTTCATCTCATTGAGACTTGAGAGCTCCATTTTAGAGGAAAGAAATACAGGTGATTCCTCAGGGTTAAACGTTCTCTAGCCAATGGATTTATATCTGAGGACAGATTTAAAATCACAAACCCTGCGTTGTTTCCAGCCCAGACCTCTTCTGCTCCTCTGGGATTTTACACACATGCATACTGACTTCCATTATACTCGTCCTATTTTTAGTTACACATAACTTTTAAAGAAGTTTCTCTTGGAAAGTTTGAGGATTTTCAGTGGTTATTTTTGTGATTCCTAAGGAGAAAGACCTAGCTTTTTTCCACCTCAGAAATGCCAGTAATTTTTTTCCCCTTTTTTCATCTGACTCAAACAACCAGATTGTACTGTGCCCTAATTCTCTCTTACATGGCTCTCCCTCATTCAAGGAGAGCAGTTTTACTGAATCTAAAAGAAAAAAACTAATTTTAAAATAATTTTTCCCATGTATAGTAAAAAAAATGTCTAATAAGGTTCATTTACATTGTTACCTGAGGCCATAGGGAGTTGTGCAAAGTACATTGCATAATTCCTCCAGGCTGTCAGTAGGTGTGTTTTTCTCCACAAGTAGAGAGGAGAGAATTTTCAAAGACAGCAGGATGCCAAAAAGAAAAAGGAAAAAAAAGCAGTAAAAATGTTAATACTGATGCAATGGAGGGTTTTTCTCTGCCCTCTCTTTTGTTCAACTGGATTTTTGTAGCATCGCTTTTCCAAACATCTTAAATAAATGATACTGATAACTAATGTGCATTGAATAACCCTAAGTACGCTGACTCCACAAGGCTGTTTATCTCTGAGTTCTCACCCTTTCTGACCCAACTGGAAGTGGTCAATAGTACTCTTGCAAAGGGATGCCTAGAAAATTCTCAGCAGTGAGGAAGAAAGGGGACTTGATGCTATGTTCATCCATTCATTGATGACTTTTAGCACTGTATTCTTCCTATCCATTTTCAAAAAAAGACTCTCAGTGTGTGGAGAGATTGGGTTTATCCATTTCTAAGCAGAAAGTACCATCAACCCATCAGCATTTGTGGCCAACACAAAAAGGAGTTTTTCTTCCATCCCTTGATTGACCTTAGTGAAGACACAGCTGAGTTATGGGATTGTGTGAATGATTATTTCATTTGGGTTAAGGGCAGTTAACATGAAGCTCAGTATTGCAAGATATATACTTACATATGTAAATACTAGGCCACAGTCATTGTAAGTCATTTCCAGACTACAAGAATCAAACCTACACTGTCACATAAGAGTCCTATGGTCACAGAATTGTGTGCAAAAATAAATAGGAATAAGTAAATACCTAAATGAAAATAGGAAAAGGGATACTATCCACCTATTCACTAGGTGCACTTACTTCTTGAGAGAGCTGAAGTAATTTTACCAGTGAAAACATTTTTGTTAGCATTAGGACAATGAGAAAGAGGAGAGAATGAAATTCAAGGAGGCCTAATAAGTAGTAACTCAAGTAGTAACTAAACTATCTTTAACATAACATGGGTCACAGGCTGTCATGTCTATATGACATGAGTCACAGAATAATCTCAGGAGATCACAAGTGAGCATTTGTATCCTCAGATTTTCTAGAGGAAATGTAAATGACCCCTAATTCACAGATACTTGAATCCACATCTATGGAGGGTTCAAGTGTCCTTTACTTATATTTTATATCTTATTATATTTTTATATTATTTATATTTTATATTTATATCTTAGCCCCTCACATACACAATATGTCATCATCGCTTTTACTCGTTCTATAACACGGAGCAGCTATGATTCTTACCATCATCATGCTAGCAAATGTGCTTCGGTGAACATCACTACACAGCCCTTCAACTCCAAGCTAACAGAAGAACACAAAACCCACAAGAAAATGTCATAATTAACTGACAAAATGCAGTGATTCAGAGAAAAGAATGATAACTACTATTATGAGGAGAACTTCCTGAAGTAAACTTTATTTCTGCAGTGTCTAAAGGGAAAAGGAAATTCACGTGAGAAAGATGCATCAAAGATGCAGGGATAGCATAGCCGAGAGAGAGACAGAATGGAGACAGAGACACAGAGAGAGACAGAGAGAGAGAGGGAGGAAGAGAAGTGAGAAGGAAATGGAGGGAGGAGAAGAAGTAGAGAATCCAGGATCATTCATGCTGTTAACTAATAGTAAATATGTTAAATTGCTAAGCACATATAGAGATCTGACAAGGTAAAAACACAGAGACAAGATTAAGTTTTCCCCATGTGAGGAGAAACATCATGAGTGAAAATGTAACTACTATATATTAGGACACTTTAACGAAGCAAGATACGCATGCTGTGCCCTACTACACCAAGTACTGATCCTAGGATGGAAGGGAGAGTTGGGCTGGGAGACTTTTCTTACAAAGTTTTGGATTCTGAAGCAGGGAGTGCAACTTGAAAGTAAAGTAGATTTTCTCAATCTGCCAGTCAGCATAGTGAAACAGACCCAAGAGAGCATTTCCAAGTCCTCAACGTAAGTGAATATCTGTCCCAAAAAAAGCAGCTAGAAGGTTCCCCAAAAGTGAAGCTATAAGTTTGGGCTATTTTTACTATCATACTTTCAATCATTCTTCCTTTCATTTTGTTCTTCACTTCCATTCTTCTTTCCTTTTTTGGATATGTTTCTTGTTCACCAAAAAATACATCGAGTCTCTTTTCTCTTTAAGTAGTTTTACAAAGCAGTTGACATTTAACAAAGCAGTTTATGAATATAATAGATCTTGATCAATGTCACCCCTTTCAACATTCTCACCCATGGCTCCCCTACCCATCTCTTCCCTCACTCCTCTTAATTTTGCAAATCAGGTAGAAAGCATGTTTTCTAACTTAAGGAATTTTCTGGAAACTCCTCTTTCATTTCCACCTAAAAAGAACAAACTATATTTTCACAGCATGCTCTTTCAGGGTGCCGTTTGATAAGATTGCGTTGAAATAGAAGAGTCTATTTCTCGTTATCCTGAAAATCAACATCTCCTTGCCTTCAAGGTGAGCCAAGGACACTGAGCTTGTAACAGCTGACTGGCTAGCCAAGAACCTTGCCACTAAAACAGGAAACTGACTTGAAAGGTACAAACACAGATGGCAGCCTAACCAGCCTGGCTGCTGCTCTTCCTCCACACCCACTATGAAGTAGTACACGTAAACCCACATGGGTGGAGTACTTAGACAATAATAACAGAAGAGTCATTTAGCAAGAGAGCAGCCCATGTCTACAACCCGATACTTCATTATGCATGGGATGGAGAGAAGGAGGGAGAGAGTGACAGTGTCTGTCATTCATTCACCACATGCCTGGTGGTGATAGACAGGGTAACGACTATTGACACTAGAGAATCCCTCCGCCAGCTTAACATTTGACTAGAAATAGCTGAAATTAGTATTTTGATAAATAGTATTTCCAAATGCTATAATTGGAAAGGAATGAGCTATTTTAGTTTCTATTTGAATGTGTACCCCAATTATGGTCATCATATTTAATATGATGGTAAAGGGTGGAGAGGCACCTAAATCTTTGAAAAGTTTTTTTAAATAGGAAACATATGATTTTTCTTGACTCATCTCTATTTTTAAACCCCAAAGTACACATTACCCATTTGCTGCAAAGATGAATCACTGTGGACATTCCGTTTTCAATGAAACTTCAAAATATCTAAAGACTAGGATTGGCTCATCAGCAAAGATATCAAGATGGCCATGAGCAAAATAAACATTTCCAACTATTTACCATAACAGGGACTAGAAATGTAAATAGATTGAAAACTTATAAGCAGGTATTAAGAATCTTTAGGGAAGATTAACAAAACAAACAAAGGGCATGAAAGAAAGGGAAAAATGATTTCCTTTTCAATCTAGTCATCCAAAGACATATATAGAAAACCTAGGAAGAACTTAGTGTGACTTTGTTGTCAGAGAGCTGAATCCCAACCTTGGCCCTGTGACCTTCAGCTAACATGTCTGACTCAGCTGCACTTTCCCCATTATTTATGCAATGGGACCAATTGCATTATGTAATATTTAATGAGGGTTATATTAGAGAGAGAACATTAGAAGACAAGCTCCATGAGACCAAGGCCTCTTATCTATTGATGATCCTTCAAAACCAAGTTCTAGTCCTGACATGCTATAGCCATTTACATGCTGCAGATCTTGTTCTAAATAGTCTTGAGCATTTTAACCTGTGTATTCCTCACAGCAAGTTTTATGGATGTGGAGACAGAGGCGCTGAGAGATCAAGTTACCTTAAGTTACCTTAGATTATGTTAAGAACAAGAGCCACAATTTGAAGACTGACTCCGGAGTGTCACAGATTACTTAGCACTCAATAAATACTTATGAACTGAACACACTTATGACATGATACATATCAAGCATGTAGAAATATTCAGACACAATATTGGCACTGGCCAAATGGATTTCTTTTCTTTTTTGCCTTTATATTTAGATATGTAACAAATCATAATTGCTGCCTCAGATACACACATGTGTGTGCATCTTGTGCTTCTGAAGATTCTCTTTGGAGAAAATAATCGCAAAGGAACTAGATAAGATCAGAAACAAATCTTAAATCACTGAAAGGGGATAATGAGTTGTGATTTTCCTAAAATCATGTTATCAAATCCAGCCAAACCAAATCCTAAGCAATCCTGGGAAGAAAAATTGAACAGAGATGCAGAGCACATCTTTAGGGGTCAGGTCATGGATCCAAGTTATAACTCCATTATTTATTAGCTGTTACTTCAGACAAATTATTGATCTCTTTTAGCCCTCATCTGAAATGTGGTTAATAGCTTGCAATAATACCTTGTAAATTGTCATGAGGATTAAATGCATTAACTGATGTACAGGACTAAGTTATAGTGCTTGACATATGCTCAGATAATTATTGTTGTTGAGAAAATAAGAGTTATAATGGAAATTAAATTTGCTGATGTACTAAAATTGAGATAAAATAATTTAGCCGCAACTGTACTGTTTGAGTCAACACACACACAAATATTGTAGATAGTTCCTATTTCTTCCACCACTGGAGTCTCTTCTTGGTGGATCTTAAGGCTCTCAGTATCCTCAGCTTTTTTATTTCACTCTAAGGAAACTTCTAGCTATTCTTTAAAGGCAACGTTCTGTGTGCTGAAACTTCTTGACAAAGAGTAAGTGATTGCAAGAGATGGTGATTTTTTTTCCTTTCACGCATGTTCTAATGTTATTATAAAGGTGATGTAAGAGGGATTACCGTTTCGTAAGTGAAAGAATATATTGCTTTTTGAACAATGTCAGCCCTTCCCTCGCCTTCTCTCAGTTTTTCCCTCCCACCCCTACCCACAAGTTGTGTAGTTCATTTTCAAAATAGTGTCTAGTGAGTACCATTATTGCATTTGTTCACTCTTTGTCCCTCCATTTCTGTTCCTCCCGCTTACCCTCTCAAAGAAAGAAAAATAAATAAGACAAAGAGAAAAAACAAAAACAACAACAAAGAAAAAAACCCTCTTGTTTCCATCTCCTGCAATTCATTTCAGTAAATATTATTTTATATGATCAGATGTAAGATGGTGAGATTTTTTTAAAGTATTTTTATTATTTTTAAGAAGTTGTACAAAGGGGTTGCCGTTTACCAAGGCACTTTATGAACCCAATGCATCTTGATCAAGGCCACGTTTTCAGCATCCTCACCCACTCCTCACAACACACCACTTCCTGTATGTCCTGGGCACTGTCTCTGAGCTTTTTCATTCAAGGCTAGTGCTCTAACACTTTGAGCTACTGGCTCTCTGACGGTTAATTGGAGCTAGTCTCATGGACTTTCCTGCCCAGGCTGGCTTTCAACTGCAATCCTCAGATCTCAGCCTCCTGAGTAGTTAGGATGACAGCCATGAGCCACTAGCACCTAACTCCTTACATATCTTTATCTACGTATTGAGTTTTTTTATTTAACAATTTATATTTACAATGAATCTTGATCTGTGTCACCACTTCATTCCCCCCTCCCTCTACCACCACCACTTCAATCTACTTTTCTTCTATTTCTCTATTCTGCTCTCTTATCCTTTCTAAAATATGATCCCATTATATTTATCCTCACAGTAAACTCAGATTACAAATGTGATGCATAAAGCCATATTTCCTCAAAAACAAACCTGAAAATAGAAGTATTACCCAATGTATCACTAAGGAGATTAGAAGCTTTGGTCACACTTAGAAGGCCATACTAATTTCACTGTTCTGTTCATCCTGGATTATTTTAGCATAGGCTTTAAGATATCTCTGATTGATTGCTCTGATCTCCGCATTCTCTCATTGATCATGATTACTGTGGTGAGCCTGGCCGAGGTGGCTTATGCTTGTAATCTAGCAACTCAGGAGGCTGAGACTTGAAGATCACTATTCAAAACTAGCTCAGGCAGGAAAGTCCATGAGACTTTATCTCTAATTAAACACAGAAAAAGCCAGAAGAGAATTTGTGGCTCAAGTGGTAGAACACTAACCTTCAGCAAAAAGAAAACAGCTCAGGGACAGTGCACAGGCCCTGAGTTTACCAGCACAAAAAAAGAAAAGAATAAATTAAGAATTACTGTTTTGCTCCTGAATCCTAAATAGGTTAAGACCATATCCAAAGTAATCGGGCATATGAGTTGGGTAATTTGGTTACTTGTGACTGGAATTCAACTCAAACTTGCTCAAGCATAACAGTAAATCTATCTATAGGATTGCAATAAGTATAAGCCCAAACCCTCAGTTTGCTTAATCTGGCCCAGCTAGATTCAGGTTCTCCAGTTATGAAACAGATTTTACCTTCCCCTCTCCCTCTCCCTCTTCCTCTCCTTATTCTCTCACTCCTCCCTCCCTCTTTTCTTTACGTTAATGTCCTTCTCAGTTAAGGATTTTCTGAAGGATCCAAAGATGACCACCTATACCAGCTTAAGAGAAAATGTAGTTCCAGGAAGTTCACACACACACACACACACACACACACACACACACACACACACATGTGTATGAGTAGATATAGATATAGATATGTGTGGAGATATGTTGTTGTTTGGTTCTGAAGGTTTTTGTGTGTGTGTGTATGTCAGTACTAGGGCTGGACCTCAGAGTCCTGTCCCTGAACTTTTTCCCTCAAGGCTGCTATTCAACCACTTGAGCCATAACTCCACTTCTGGCTATTTTGCTGACTAGTTCAAAATTTGAGTCACAAAGACTTTCCTTCCCTGGCTGGCCTCAAACTCTGATCCTCACTCCAATCTCAGCCTCCTGAGTAGATAGGTTAAATGTGTGAACTACTGAAAATTAGTCATATTTTTAATTTGAAAAACTAGAAGAAACACATAAGAACATTAATAAAATATATAATTCATTGTGCTGTAACTTTTGATCTTCTCAATTTATTGGGGGAATAATTTTTTAAAGCACAAATAATTGATGAAAATGTAATCACATAACATTTTTTCCCAAATCTGTTTTTTTAATACAGTATATCACTGGCATGTAGTAAATAATACTGCAAATTACTGAAGCATTTAATTTAGTTTTCAAAGAAAGACATCACAAAGCTTTGCTCTGCCATTTCTCACATTGTTTTTGATTTGTTGCTGTTGCCTTTTGCTTAACTGCCACTTGACTCTAGATAATGGCAAGTAACTAGATAATTGTAGGAACTAAAATGATCATGAACTGTGGAATTATTCAAAATTTAATTTGATTCCCAAGATTCTTTATCTGCTCATTCATTCATTCATTCATTTGTTCATTCTTCAAGTGTTTGGTAGGCACTAGAGATGAAGGATTATGTAATGTTTATGGACCTGAGTAAAAATGGAGAAATCACTTGAGGATGAAGAATCTGAAGAGGACAACTCATAGCTGCCTTATGGAACAGACAAAGACAGTACTATTCTTACTCTGGTTTCAGATGGTATCCTGAAAAGAAGCTGCAGAGACTAAGAACATAGTCCAGGACCTTTGTCAGTGATTTTACTACTATTTGGGCTGCTGGTGAAAAGTATGGGTTGTATAAAAGGATGCTTGCTGAATGATACAAAAACTACATGAATTCCAGTTCCACAAACATCTCCTGAGAAATTATTTGATAACTACTAATGACATGAATGAATAAAGAGTCCCAATATAGCACAAACATAGCATAGAATGGTCTCAAGAATGTCCCTGTACCACAGGAAACACAAACAAAGACTGGGAAAATCCTAAGTCCCAATGCTTCTAACCAGATCAAAACAAGGTTTACATACAATGCGACCTGCAGTCCTCTCTGTTGTATCTTCAGTTGTTGTTCAGCTGAAATTCATATTGATTCACCATATCACACTTTCTGAGGCTAAATATGGTGTCCTACTGGAAAAAATGTCACATTCTAATTTATGTCCATTCCACTTTATGTTTGGCAGCTCCTTTATTGAAGAGAACTGAAAGCACTGGTGGCCTCCGACTGAATATTGGGTACGTGATGTGGAAAGACTGGCTATTGGCAGTCAGCAGAGAATTACTGCCCTCTTGCTTGATTCTCTCTTAGTACTTTGATATATGTCATGGGTTTGTCTAAAACATTTCTGCCTGCTATTTGTGCTTTGGGGTGTTTATATGCAATAAATATCTTGAAACATGAAAAAAATAACGAGTGTGTGAACAAGAACTACTGAGACAGATGGGACTACAACAAACACATTTGGCCTGTTGCAACACATAATTTCATCTTTAAGAAACTGCTATATAACTCAGACGATGTACTCAGCAGCAACACAATCCAGATAACATGGAAGGAATTGGCAGTGATGGATGATGGAATGATTGTTCACTTATTCAACATATGACATTTGCACTCCTAGATTTATCTTCCATTTGAGGAAAGTAATGACAGTTCTATCACCACATTTATCATTTCCTTGCCCCAGTTATCTCCTGCATTCAGGTCTCCTCCCTTGCTACTAAGTGTTTAAGATTTTATCATCCTATATGCAAAGTGGGTTTGACATGCTCCATGAGCTGTACTTGAAAAGGAAAGCAAGTAAAGTAACTTGTTCCTGGATGGTATCTTAAAAGTTCATTCTGTATACAATTAACCTCCTGCTGGTATTCTTTTAAATGGATATGAATTTGGATGGACAGCAAATTTTGAGATTGAAGCAAACAGGAAAAAGATAAGATGCCTAAATGAGTTCTATGCTACGTTCCAAAATGCTAATTGTATATAATATCTCACTATATACTTTCCAGCAGGAAATCCTCAGTTGGCATGGGAAAAATTGATAATTTGTGGAGTTGTACTTCACTTTGGGCAGTATTCAGTGTCAGAGAGGAGAGTGGATTGTATCTAGCTAGAAAACGTGGTATTTCAAGTATATGAAATTAGTAAAACAGATTTGAACCACTTCTAAGTGTCAACTATAAGATAGTAGATTCTTAAAGAATGCTCTTAAAGAAAGAAGATTCATTAAAATACTCAACAAATATGTGTTAACAACTCATATGTTCAAAGATTAGATGAAGTCAAAAGGACATTTTAGAGCAGGCACCCATGACTTATACCTGTAATCCTAGCTACTCAGAAGGCTGAGATGTGAGGATTGGGGTTCAAAGCTAACCCAGGCAGGAGTCTGTGATATTCTTATCTCCAGTTAATCACAAAACCAGAAGAGGAGCTGTGTCTCAAAATGGTAGAGCTCTAGCCTTGAGCAAAAGAGCTCAGGGTCATGAGTTCAAGCCCCACAACCAACCAGAAAAAAAAATACAAGTAAATTTAAATAAGAAAAGGAGTATGGGCTCGAAGGAAGATGTAAAACTAGACAAACACATTTTCTACACATAGGGCTTCTTGTTAACAGACTTCTTTCTCAGCCTCCTAAGAACCAAGACATTTTTTATTTTTACGAATATCTGTAGAAAGAAAGTATTGAGTGGTGCTGTGGCTCAAGTGGTAGAGCTCTTTCCTTGAGCATAAGAAGCTCAGAGATAGCGCCTAGGGCCTGAGTTCAAGCCTCAGGACCAGCAGGAAAAAAAAAAAAAGAAACTGTGAGAGCAGTAGTGGAGAACGAGCCCTAGCCTGGAATCTTCTAATCTCACTGTATGTTCTTGGCTACTTTATTGGAAGTGGCACTATAGCTCAAGTGGTAGAGTGCTAACCTTGAGCTAAAGAGCTGAGGGACAGCACTCAGGCCCAGAGTTCAAGTCCCACAACTGACCAAAAGAAAAAAGAAAAAAAAAGTATTAGCCTAGCATATTGGTGAGCATACTCCTGTGTACTAGACATGGGAAATATTGTATTGAGTAAGACATTGTTTATTCCCTAAAATGAGTTCACATGTAGAGAAGGTAAAATATATTAACATTTTATGATGAGTTGATTCAACCAGGCTGGGTAGTCACAGACAAGAGGCTAGATTCTGAATGGATCTGAACCTTTCAGTAGCAGCACTGGAGAAATGCCATGCAACTCCTTAAGATGATGGGAAATGGCAGTCTAAGGATTCGTGGCTGCATGCCATGGAGAAGTCATTCAATCCAGACTATAGCAAGATGAACACTTCTTTCTAATGCTTCTCCAAATATAGAAGAGGAACAAATATCAACATCACCTACAAATTAATGTCAAAGCAAATTCTACAGCTTCAGATCAAAACACCCTAATCTTTAAGAATGGGACCAAGGAATTTATGTTATGCTCTCAAAGTAATTCTGATGTGTGGAAAGATACTACTCAAACTTAAGGAGGACCATTGTAGGTCATTCTTCATAGCAATAACTTTTCAAAAACTTAATGCATGATGTGCAGATAAGTAGACATTTATGAATATAAGTAGATAATTGCCAAAAAGGTTCAAGATAAATTAGTTGCTAAGTCTATTTGGAAGGATATTAAGCAAAGGACGAAAAAAGCAAAAATATTAAATCCAGGGGAGACAAAATATTCCACCAAAAAAGCACTAAGTAGCAAGGTTTTGATATATGATTCAAGACTGACTCACATGGTTAGTCATAGTCATGTAAATACTAAATATTGATTTAGCTAAAATTAAGATGTAACTAGGCTGTGAGACAGAGTGAGTGACAGGAAGTGGGCTGGTGTGTTAAAACTTGTGTTTGGAGGGGATGGGGTATCCCCATCACCCACAGTAGAAAGTCAATAGTGCCTAAAACTGAAAAACCACCAAGGAGCAACATGTATCTACAATATTTGGAGAGGGAAAATGTGAACGCTCAAAGAATCCACTAAAGAAGTCGAAAATAGTTGGCTCTTAGAGAAGGAAATGGGAAAGGTTGACAATTCTCAGGGCAAACTTGCAAAACAAAATTGACTATACTTTGGGCAAGTTTAACAGATTAAAAAATAAAACGAAGTCCAAAATAAACAAACACATTCCTTCTTCTCTTTGAAGATGCTTTCCCAGTTCTTTGATAATAATCATCTCCCTTCATTTTAGAGCCTTTGCTTTCAAGTTCAACTGTTTTTATAACAGAAAATTATTAGAAATTATTAGTCATTACAATCCAAGAATTCGAAGTTATTAGAATTCAACCACACTCATTTATTTACACATTGTCCTCAGCTGCTTTTGTGTTACAACAGCAGAATTGGGTGGTTGAGATGGAGATCACATAGTTCTCAAAGCCTAAACTATTTATTATTGGGTCAGGCACTGTTGGCTCACGCCTGTAAGCCAGGCTGTTCCAGGGGTCTAAGATTTGAGGATTATGCTCTTAGAAATTCTTTATCTTCTATTAGCTTGTGTCGAATCAGCTTTGTGTGTTAATACATTTTGCCTTTCCTAGATGTAAGGTCTATTAAGTGCAAAAATAATATCTTAATTATCTTCAGAGTACCCTGTCCATCACCTAAGAAGAGCTAAAATTTCTTGATTGATGATACCAATGATAGAGGCATGGGACCCTGTAACAATCACTGTAGTGATCCTGGTTAATACCTATTTGGAGAAGCAGACTATGCCCTGGGCTGCATTTAAGTTGAAGCTTTCTGAATAAATAAAGCATAATCATCTGGAAGCAGTCATACCTTAAGGAATCAGTGGTGTCTATTCATCTTCATATGATAAAGCTCAGGTTTCTTTCCCAACATTTGTCTCAATCTAGACTGTAAGTTCTCGGAGGCAGAGGTTTCATGTTTATATGCCAGGAAATCCTAGTGGGTGCTTGTACCATATGCCGTACCTAAGGGCTAAAGATGAATAAGCAATAATGCATGGTTGGTTGTTATGAGATTTGCTTTTTGCCCTAGAACGCATTTGGAAAACACTGATGATAAACTTGATAATAAACTTTAGCTGTCATCTAAAAGCCAAAACCTAGTCTGAATGACTCAAGGGAAAATTTGATTGGAGAGTTTCTTATGACTGATAAGCAACTCACAATGTACACTGTCAACACTGGTTTATGCAAAGTAAACACTGATGGTTTTAATAAATACAATTATTGAAAAGATGAATTCATGGCTTGGAAGGAATCATAGACTCATCTATTCTCAGTATCTATCTCCACTGCTCCATTCTCCATGTGTACTTGAACTCTGTATAAAGAGAAGTCTCCTACCCACCAATGGAGTCAATAAACGAACTTCATTTATTCACTCATTTAGACTAATAAGAGTGCCTCTTAGATATTCACATATCATTTTAGACTCTCTTATTAGAGTTATTTGCTTAAATAAGAAAGAAGTCAGTCACTACAGCTTAATTAGTAAATCTATTTTTCATTTCTTAGAAACCTATAAGTCTAATCTTCTGTGTGATAGTCCTTCAATTATTAGGAAGAAATGCTATCCTCCAAGATCATTCATAGCTCTGCCTAATGATGATCAATTTCTTGAGCCCATTGCTCATGTGGCATCATTTTATGTCTCTTCCGAGTTTGCAAACAGCAGTTCCCAAATAAGATCAGCAAAAGTATTCTTCTATATTATAGCCTGACCAGTGGAAAGGAAATTCTAGCAACTATCCATGCCCTTATTCACTATATTTACTAAAACAAAGAATTAGATATCTATATTTTAAGAAATGAATTTATGATATTTGCTGCTACTAAACTAATAACTAAATCTAAAGTTCATAATCTTACTTGAATGGACTGTTTCTATACTATATTCTTCCTATCTTATATTTATGTGGTTTGTTTTAGGGAACGAGTGGCACTGTATTTATGCATATTAACTTCCCTTTGCCATATTGACTCCACTTAATTATGTAATTAGAAAATGAGTGAAATTCTAGGCTATTGATATGAGTGTCACAATTCTTGTTCTCCTTTGTAGTGGTATAATAGATAGGGCTACAAAGAATTATAAATCAGGATTGTGTTATAAATACCAGAATTGGCAAAAGTACAAAATATAATTTATAACATATGAATATATTCTTCTTGTTTTATTGTTTTGTCACTGAATTTATAAAAGAGGGAGATAAAAAGAGGGAGATAAAAAGTCAAGAATATGTAGTAAGATGTAATATCAAGTTTGTGTCGTAAAGGTGAACAGAAATTAATCAGGCTAACAACATATTAAGAACACTACATCCTGGGCTGTTTAATGCATTAACCTTTAGTTACAAATGTAACTAAAGCCTATCTAAAGTCCAATGTATTTTGTTTTTTTTTTCCCTTCCAATCCCTTCCCATCCTCCACCCCCCTCTAGCCCCCCACCTAATCCTCCCACACACACACAAAAACAAAGGAGGAGGCTACAATGATTGATAAGAAATGTACTCATTATCTTGCCCATGTAATTGTAACCCCTCTGTACGGTATTTTCACAATAAAAAAATTAAAAAATTAAAAAAAGAGAATAAAGTCCAATGTATTCTGTTTGAAGAACACATAATGAATTTTGAAGTTTTTGTAAGAAAAGAAAATAAAAGAACTCATTACTAATTTTATATTAGTTATTTGTTGCAATCATTTTGTAAACACATTTGTATAAAATAAGTTGCTTTGTTAAACTAATACCACCTGTTTCTCTTTACTTTTGAAAGCATGGTTACTAGAATAGATAAAAACATTTATGCAATTTACATTATTTTTTATAGACAATATTGCTCTAAAAGGTAAGAGCAGATAGATGAGATAAAGAGCAGCAAGAAATTTGAGGAGGCTATATGTTCCTGATTCTAGTCCTAGTATTTCCTTTTCTTTCTGCCAGGAAAGTGCTGTACCACTGAGCTATCCCTAGCCATGATTCTAATTCTTCATTTCATCATCCTTCTTTTCCATTAACCAGTTTGGCTAAAATATGTATAATCCTTTCAAGCATATTATTAAAAGATTTTGATATTGAGAAGACTTAAGGCCTACCTTCAATAATTCACTTCATGATTGACATCAATATGTCTTTCAGATTACTTGAAATCCAAGTATACTTTATGTAGTCCATATTTCTTTATCTTGGTCATGACATTTGCTTTCTGAAACAGAAGATGACTGCTTCAGATAGTATCATAGAGGGCTCTGAGTCAAGAATATCAACTGATAATTAAAGGACTTCAGTGGACAAACCTCATAGATACCTTGCAAAAATGTTTTCTAGGCCAAAAGAGCAATGAAAGTGTAAGGTTGAAGAAAAGCATTTTGTGAATGCTAAAGGAGCAGTAAGGAAACCAGAGTAACGGAGCAGAGTGTATGAAGGTCAAATTCATAGAAAACTGGCCAAAGAAGGAATGGAAAAACAATAGGTAGAAAAGGAACAATAGTCCCTGTTAAGACTTTCCTTTTATATTTCAGTAACCTAAGAAGCAAACAGAAGATTGATGGCAAAGCAAGATGATCTGGGTTATTTTTATTTTTCACCGTATCTTTCTGGTTTCTGGTTAGGTAACAAAGAGGTAAGTGTAGGACAAGTTGGTGATGGCTTAGACTATAATTTCTCAGAATAAAGACAGTTTGGAAATAGGGGAGGATTTTGTATATTTTGATGATAGAAAAGCTAAGACTAATCTAATATATTGGATATAAAATGAAGGAGGAGTTCAGGTTTACATCAGAAATCTTGGCAAGAACGAGTTAAAGAGCAGAAGTAACATTTGCTGAAGAATCTAAGAGGAGTGTGTTTGGGAATTAGTTTATCTTGAAAGACTCACGTTTTTTCACCATGAATGGATTTTAAAGATTTGGAATAGCCCAACTGGATAGCTAGTCTTGTTGAAAATATTAGACATTTGTGATTAAATAAATTTCAGTTCATTGTTCTCAGTCTTTATAAGGACATTAAAACGTGTATGCCGAGAAACATGCTATCCTTGTAGTGTACCATCTGTAATCCCATCCCCTATTTCTCCTTTCTTTCTTTTTTTAATTTTATTTTATTGTAAAGGTGCTGCGCAGAGGGCTCACACTTACATAAGGAAATGAGTACATTTCTTGTTGACCATTGTTATCCCTGCCTTTGTTTTTCTCCAACTATATCCCTTCCCTCCTCCACTTCTCCCCCACTCAAAGTTCTAAAGTTCGTTTCCAACATAGTGTCTTGTGGGTATCATTGTTGCAATGGGTCGTCCTGTGTCCGTGTTTCAGCATGTTGTTATTCCCCTTCCCTTCCCCAAGTTAGATAAGTGTATATACAAGGTGCAGGGTATCAAAATCAAGTACAGTGACAAGTGACAATACAGGATATGCCATAGGGGAAAGATCATATGAAAGAAACAAAAGAAATCACATAGTACATTAAAAACAACAACAACAAATAAAGACCTCTTGTGTCCATATCTTGGGGTTCTTTCCTCTTAGTCTTATGCATGTAGCTTTTGAGCTTTTCTGTTCATCTGATAAAATTATCCTAGGTGTATACTAATTATTGCAAATAAGGAAATCCCTGGGACCTATATTTCTTTGGGTCTAGCATACTTCACTTAATATTTTTCCAAGTCTTTCCATGGGGTAGTGTCATTCTTTTGAGGGGCATCTGGTTTGGTTCCATATCTTAACTATGGTGAATAATGCTGCAATAAACATTGTTGTGCTGGTAGCTTTAGTATGGCCTTGTTTGTGTTCATTTGAGTAAATGTCAAGAAGTGGGATTGCTGGGTTATAACAGACAAGGGCCTCATATCTAAAATATACTTAGAACTCAAAAAATTAAATCCTTCTAAAACAAATCCTCAAAGAAACAACCACCCCATTAATAAGTGAGCTAAAGAGTTAAAGAGAGACTTCTCTGAAGAGGAAATGAGAATGGCCAATAGACAAAGGAAGAAATGCTCAACTTCTCTGGCCATGAAAGAAATGCAAATCAAAACACCATTGAGATTCCATGTCACCCCAGTTAAAATCTAATAACAACAGATGCTGGAGGAGATGTGGCCAAAAGGGAACCCTACTGCACTGTTGGTGGGAGTGTAAATTTATTCAGCCACTCTGGAAAGCAGTATGAGGTTCCTCAAAAGCCTATTTCTTATTTCTTTATGAGTCTATGTATGCTCTATGGTATCATGTCATTAGCACTGAAAACATGGGCATGTGCGTTGTTTCAGGAAACTTCACTTTTCTTCTTTCAACACACTCAATGTTCAAAAGTAGTAACCCAATTATTCCAAAAATAGAAGTTATGGTTTTGAAAGAAAGGATCTAACAAATCTAAATGTGTGGAGCATTTTGAATAGACTTTCGAATGGTCAATTTCCAGTCATTTCCTGTTAAAGCTCCCTCTCAAAGCTCTTCTAATGTTACATTTGTCTCCTGGTTGGCTGAGCTATTTTACAGGGAGAAGGAGAAAAAGAAGTATCATCCCTTACTCCCAAGCTCCCTGAGCATCTCTAACTGACATCTTGATAACTATATTTTTATAATCCTGATGTTTCCCCTGATTGAGAAGCATGGATTTGTATTTCTAGTTTCAGTTGATGCTTTTATTACAAGAAAATTCAGTCTGAAACAAAGAGTCTGAAAATTAATTTAGTCTGAACAGGCTGATAGAAACTCATTTCCAACAGTTCTGGAAAGCACATTTAAAACATACCAGACTTTTTACATAGCTTTGTATATCTTAATGAAAAAAGAAAGCTCAAATCCAGACTCTCATTTATATGTATAATCCACTTGAGATAGGAAAATGTCAAACAGTCATATTATACATGCCACAGGTAGGAGTAGAAATATTAAATATTAGCAATGTCCTGATAGGAAATGGAGTAACAGTTGATTTGTGTATTAGAAGGTATAAAGAAAAATGTGCTTGAGGGGAATGCAAGCAAAGAAAATAAAATTCTACAGAAGCAAAAGTAGGAAATCTACACATTCAGTTACACAGTAAAGGTAAAATGAAAGTAGACTAATGTAAACAATGAGCGCGCAAAGTATGACCACACATCCCATCCAGTCTCATTTGTCATCAAGAAAAATTTTTAAAGTTGTTTCTAAAACTTCCTCCACATTGGCCAACTCCCTTAAAATGAATTATTAATAAGCAAAGATCTAAACAGACATTTAAATTACAATAATCTTTAAGTGTGTAGACTATGTCCATTTACTGTTGAAATGTGCATAACTAAACAAGTCTCACATGCTTAGATTTGATAGTTTAAACATGTTTTAGTGAAATGATTCAATTGGATTTCAGTCAATTCTGATCATATTTCTGACAAACCTAAGTCTGTCTCAGATTGCTCAAGTATAGAAGGTAAATGCGACATAAAGCGTTAAGATTAACCTATAAAAATTAAAAATGAAAGAAATGTATTACCACATAAATCACTCTAGGAAGTAATGGAGCATTACGTTATAGTTAGTTAAAATGTACATCAGGCAAAAATAGCTCAGGATAATGGTATGATGCAATGCTGGATGCAAAGGATAAAATTTAGTATTGTTCAAATATAAATATTTGAAATTAATATCATATAGCACTTGTGTTTGTGGAATTATCATGGCACCATCAAAGAATCAATATGATTGTAAACCTTCCTTTTTAATTGCTAGAGAAAGTCAGATAGGACATGGAAAAGAATTGCACCTGGTTATACTGGGTCACTGATTCCTTAAAGAATGAAACTATGTGATGGATTAATTTTTTGTGTCACCTTAACTGAGCTCAGGGATGTCCAGAGAGACTTCAATACATTCTTCTGGGATATGTCAATAAAGGTGTTCCTGGAAGACATTTTATATCAATTACTGGGCTGAATAGTGAGCATCACTAGATATAGTGAGCATCACTTGCCAATGTAAACAGGTGTTAATCCAATCCATTGATGGATTAAGTATCACAAAAAGGTGGGAATGGATGCATTCATACTCTTTTCTTGAGCTAAGATGCTCAATTTTTCTCCTGCTCTTGGACATTAGATCCCTAGGTTCTCAGGCCTTCAAATTTGAACTTAATTATGCCACTTGTTAACCCTGGTTTTCAGTGTATAGTTAAAAGACTGTGGCTTCTCAGCTTCCATAATCACAGTGGTAATTCTCAAGTATATCTATTTATGTCTTATAGATCTATATCTATAAATACAGTATTGCCGTTTGTTTTTCTAGAGAACCCTGACTAACATATCTAGTAACCATGTTTTGTGGGCTATTTGCAGTAACTGGGACAATCTACCATTCTTAGGCATCAGGAGTTTGGTCAGTATTCAATTCTCATGAGAAGTTAATTAAGGAAATTGTTTTAAATTGTAGCTGTTGATATCAAAACCCTAAAATAAAAACATTAGATCCATATTTTCATTTTTCTCTACTGCTCTTGCCTTAGCAACTATGAGATCCTTTGCCTATATTCATGTTTATGTGAGTTTTAAGCATCTTGAAAACATTTATTATTAATCTTATGATCTATTAATAGCATAATATCAAAATGTAAAAGCTAGAAAAATTGTTTCTATTTAAATATTTCTTTATTGATCTGTTATTCACTTCAATTTAATGACTAAGTAAACATGCAGAATTTTCATTCTTGAATAACTAAACCATAGCTATTCTGAGACACTGAACCTGTAAATGCAGGAGAAAAGGTCTTTGTAAAGTGAGTGTGGTAACACAATTTATAATCCCAGCACTTGGGAACCAGGAAGATCATACATTTGAGGACGACTTATTCTACATAAGATCCACCTCAAAAAAGAATCAGGAGAAGAAAAGGAGGAGGAAGAAGAAGACAATGAGAGATAAGAGAAGGAAAAGGAGTGGGAGAGTAGAGGAGGAGGAAACAAAAAGAAAGGAGGAAAAGGAGGAAGAGGAGAAGGAGAAGGAGGAGGAGGAGGAAGAGGAAGAGGAAGAGGAAGAGGAGAAGTCACAGAAACTCACTTAAGAAATTTAAAAACACTTTCTTTTTTCTAACTTTACCTGATTTGGATGTACAAATACTGCTAAGATGGAGAATATATTTCAGTAGCTCCTAAATTCCACTGTAAGTAGAGACCATTACTATTAAAAAATATTGAAATGTATTATACTTATCCACTGATGATATTTCTATTACTCTAAAACATGCCAATATGGTCAGATACCTATATGGTCAGACCCAGAGTGACAAAGGATGCACATTTTCTCTCATATGTGGAAGCTAGAATTAATTTATGACTATATAAGGAAACACTTTGAAGTAGCATGCAACTACACAAATATATTAACTGAAATATTGTAGATTCAGGCGAGAGAACCCAAATGATGTACTTCCTTAAAAAGGCTAATTCACAGTCCAACAAAAGGCGTACCAGGAAACAGGTGCTCAAAAAGGAGATAGGGTTCATGGTGGGGGAGGGGGGGAAGAGTAGATGACTGAAGAAAGAGAGGGTGGAAAATGCTGTCATAAAATTCAATTCATATCCTCCAAAATTAAGAAAATTGAGTGAAAGGATGGGGTTGGAAAGGATGAGAAAGAATGAGGAAAAGGGTGACATTGATCAGATGCATTATATTCATAAACTGCTTTGTTGAATGGCAACTCCTTTATAAAGCTACTTAAAGATAATAAATATATATCTTATCAAAGCATAAATAAGCAGAAGAGAGAAGACATAAACCTCACTTAGACCAATATCTAATTACAAGACTTGATTCATAGAATGACTACTAGAATGAATTCAAATACATGCACAAATTAAATATATCCTTAGGAGGAAATTTCCCCATGCTAACAAATGACCTAGCATATCCCCAGATAGAAAGTCCAGCTTTGCCTGCTCCTCTCTGGAAAGCAGAGACTGCACAGCTTTATTGCCTGCCCTGCTGATTTGCTGTTTGATAGTCACTGTGACCTCATTAAGCAGAAACTACATGTTATGCTAACAGAGACCATGCCAAAGTGTATGGAAAGAAACAGAGCCAAACATTCACAGTTAAAAAATAAAAGCAAACACTAAAACAAAAAAATATAACATCCAAAGTTCAAAAGATCATGTCTTTGGGGAACACTTTTATGAAATAGCATGCCTTTAAGTTATACTATGGATATTTGTGGAAGACGGTTTTATATTTGTCCATTTATATTCCTCATAGCATTTACATACAAGGCACCCAGGAAGAATATATATCCAAGCTACTTTCTGAAACACTCACATTTCATTTTTCTTTCTTCACTATTTATAAGGATGTTTTTCTAGCTGATTGATTTAAAGAAATGCTTTCTATAAATCTTCTTTGCCTATTAAATCATAGTGAGACTACATGTGAGAACACATCTTATCAGCTAGAGATTCCTATCTCTCTACTAAACACAGCCAAAATGAAAGAAAAGAAACAGAAAAAAGGGAAAAACTAACTAAAATAAATTGCTACAAAAATATGATATCCTAGAACTATGATAAGTAATTGGTAACTGATGGCTGGCATATTGACTAATAGCTTGAAATAAATAGTGAACAGTTAATAGTATAACAAACTGTTGGGGTTTATTATACCAATAATTCTGTGAAACTACTAGGTTTCAAGAACCTGTAGCTGAAATAAACTATACTCTTTAGCACCCTCCAGCAGTGGTATTTATATACAATCATATATAATTCCCTTCTTAAATAAATTACTTGTGTGAGAAATGGATCATTTATATTTGCTTGGTCAGAAAATATAAATTTCTGAGGTTTATAACTAGATAATTTAATCTTACAAACTTTATGCATTTTTATAGTTTTTTTTTAATCTTCTCACCTTCCTTGCAGAAACCAATACCAAAATATCTGCAATGCCAGCTTGCTCAGTACAGGGCTAGAAGAGATAGTGCTAATCAAAGAGCTTGAACTTGAAGTATAACTTAGGAGAAGAAGGTATTAAAGACTAAGGCATTAATCTTTTAAGCCCCAGTGTCAGATACCGAAGAGGAAAAAAAAGGTAGTGCATTTAAGTGAAGTACCCTTAACAGGATATGCTAGAAACTAAGCTTGAACTTTGAAGGCAGTTGGGATGAAGGTATAGAGTGTAAGCTATCATTTTTGCTATATATACTAACAACATTGAAAGGTAAACTAGACTGTGTAATGATAATGGCAGATATTTAGTAATTCATAGGAAACAATGCTTAGCTTTCTCTCCTCCCAAGTTTCTATATCCTTCTTTCCTTTTACCGTGAGGAACTAGGTGCCTGGGTAACAGGCTTTACCTCACAATTGCTCAATGGCAACTGCCACTTGGTGAGTTTCCCTCATGTACCAGCTCATCAGCCCTTCTCTCTACTCTCTAATCAAGTTGTAAAAGAGAAGGATTCCCTCTGTCCATTCCTATAAATATAAGTTAAGCAGCTGGAAGCTGTCACATAGCTAGTATACAACAAGGTTGGGATTTGTACATAATTCCAAATCCTATAGCCCTTCTACAATAGCTGACAAACTACCAACTAGTTCCTCCAGAAAGATGTATCAGTGGTCCCAACCATGCCATTGTGGGCCCAAATGACCATATCTATCACCACAGTCCTGGTGGGATTCTTGTTTGAGGTAATAGAATCTCTTACCTCATTTCTTGTGCTGTGGTTCCATCCATTATGAAAAATTGGGACTCTGCCTTCATCATTGGTCTTATCATCTGAAGACTACCCCTGATATATTTTTTCCATCCCTTTGCCCAACATTTTTTTTGGGTCCGGTCATGGGGCCTGAACTCTGGGCCTGAGCGTTGTCCCTCAGCTCTTCAGCTCAAGTCTAGTGCTCTACCACTTGAGCTATAACGCCACTTCTGGCTTTTTTCTTTTTGCTTATGTGGTGCTGAGGAATTGAACCCAGGGCCTCAGGCATGCAAGGCAAGCGCTCTACCACTGAACCACCTTCCCAGCCCCATTTGTCCAACATTTTTATCCACTAAGGATGACAATAATCATGAAGAGTGATCATTGTTTTCTCATCTTATCCCAGGGAACCTGCTGAAACCTTGAAAACCATTGCATATTTTACTCGTTACAGCTGCCTAAATATACACATTAAGAATTATTTGAGAAAGAAGGAAAGAGAAGCTCTAACAGGTCAAATAAATGTGTTCAGGGCAGTGAAGTCAGTAAGGGAATAAAGTAAGGATATGAATTTAGATCCACCTGTCTCATGTGCTATCACACTATATCACCTTCTTCTCATACCCCTTCCCAAGGACTGAAAATCAACCTCTACCTTCTAATAGTGACTAAAGCTCTTCTTTCTGAATAGCCTAAGTATTTCTCATTGCATATTTCACTTACCTTCTGAAACTTGAGATCACTTCCTAAAACTTAGGCTTCATGGCCCAATATAAATTAGCACTTTAGCCTATTGATAAACTACTCATGGTGTACTATGCTCTGTGTACTAGATCAAGTTTGCCTTCAGTACCTGCAGGAGACTAGTCTCCAAGTATTAATCCCACTAAACTTGGACACACATTATGTCTTTCCTTTCATTGTAAAGGTGATATACAGAGGGCTTACAGTTACATAAGTGAGGTAATGAGTACATGTGAGGTAATGTGTCACCTCTTTCCTCATTTTCTCCCAGTTTTTCCCTCTCTCTCAACCCTCTTCCCCCACAAGTTGTATAATTCACTTTCAACATAGTGTGTAGTGAGTATCACTGCTAATTTTTTTCCTACCATTTCTGTGTTTCCCTTTAGCCTCCCCCAAATAGATAAACTTACATACAAGACAAAATGCACAGAAATCAAAAACAGTGACCAAGAGGGAAAACACACACACACACACACACACACACACACACACACACACACACACACACACACACACACACACACACACACACAGTGAAATAACAAAAAATCTCTTGCTTCCATTTCTTGGAGTTCATGTTAATAAACATCATTTTATATGATCATATGCAAACAGATATTGAGCCTTGGTGATCCTCTCCCAAGAATATCCCCTTTGGTTTCACTATGTGAATGTTTAGAGTCCTGTTCAACTTATTATGTCCAAGTGGAATTTTTTTGTCTTTTAAAATCCATTGTGTTACTTTTTAATTTATAGGCACATTGTAATTAGTACAAATGAGGGAAACCATGCAACCTATGTTTCTTTGGTTCTGGCTCACTTAGCTTAATGATTTTTCCCGTCTTTCAATTTCTTTATGAATTTGGTAATATTAATGTTCTGGTTCCATTGTGATTATATATACTACATTTTCACTGAGGGGCATCTGGGTTGATTCTATATGTTGGCTATGGTAATCAATGCTTCAGTGGACATGGTTGTGCTGGTAGCTTTAACGTAGCATGGTTCACACATAATCTCTTCCATCCCATTTGGTTTTACCTGGGCCATTTCTAATATGAAGAACTTCTTCCTCAGATCTCTCATTCCAGTTTTTCAAAAGTGTCAAGTGTACAGAACTCTAAGGAAAGCTGTGAGTTCACATTGTGTTCTCTCATAAGCCAGAGAAATGGAAATAACTCTTCTTATCTCCTTCCTCAACCTTGCTTTTCTTTCTTTCTCCCCTCTCCTGCACCCAAGATCTAGTGCCTTAGTGTTTCACAGAGTCTGTGGTAGTTAGGCTGTGGTACATATGTTTCTGTAGATAATAGACTTTCTTCATAATAGGACAGAAATCTTTGCATTCATATATATTGTCTCCAGCTCTCCAATTCAAAACTGGTATTCAATGAATATCTATAGATTTAAGAAAAGGAAGAACTAAAAACAAAATAGGAGCAATCACAAGCAAGCACAAAGTCTACAGGTATCTAACTTTCAATAATGTTCTGACAGCTAGTTAAGTAACCCATATACCCTCTCCAAGTCCAGCATCAACTAACCTCAAGAAATGACAGAGCAACAGAAAAAGGGAAAAGAAATTGGGAGAAGACAAAATTGTGTTTCTCTCTGATCAAGAAGGCCTACTACAATTCTCTCTTTATAAATCTACAGTCTTTAGCCATAATCAAAGCATACTCCAAACTAGGAGTCTCTTTTTAATTATCTCCTGGATTTTGAAGATTTCTTTCCCATTTCTCACCTATATGTTTTTTTTTCTCTCTCCCTCTCACACACACACTCTCTCTTAAGTTCTGAGATTTAAACTCAGGGTCTTGTGCTTGCTACTTTTACACTTTAGCCCTTTATTTTGGTGATGGAGTCTAGCAAACTTTACTGTGTGGGCTGGCTTCAAATAGTGGTCATCCAGATCTCGACCTCTTGATTAGTTAGGATTACAGGCAAAATTCACCAGTGCCTAACTCAGTTCTTTGTGTTTCTCCTATAAATTTGTGCTACAAAAATCTCCTTCATACAATAGAAATGATTTATCAAAGTATGAGTAGAGATCAAAGCTCTATTAGCTGAAGCATAGGTCCAATTATATTATCATTTTAGGGATTTGGGATTTGACTCTCGTCTGTCAGTTTCATTTCTCATTCAAACTGTAAGTTCTGTTCTCCAGCACATATAAGTTTAGTACTATAAGGCAGTGGAGTCCTCTCTTTAAACTATGAAAGGAAGCCATATTTAAAGTTGAAAGGACCAGAAGCAGCTTAGTAAAGAGAAATGGGAAAGTGAGAGATGTTAAGGAAAGGAAAAATGGTGTCATTGATTGATATGCATGAATTCTGGTGAACCAAGAATCATCTAGAATACTCCTTAGGCAGATATAAAGATATTTCTGCCATGAGATTCTGATTTAGTAGGCTAAAGTTGTGCCCAAAAAAATCTACTCTGGGGAAACAGCTTCAGACAATTCTGATTCTTGTGAAAGGATCATACTTTGAGAATCACTGGAGCATACTAATCTAGCACAATACTTCTCAAGTTGCAATAAATGAATGCCCCTCAATACCAACTTGCTAAATTTAATTTTTAATTTATGATTCCATAGTTCTAAATATCTGAGATTCAGGGAGCATGATGTTTTAGTAGGGACAATACAGCATAAGGTTCTTAAAACTACCAATGCAATTCCCTAGGAAATTAAAGTACAGAAAATGACTGATACCAGGATACCATCCCATAGATATGTTGTTAACTCTACTCTTTCCTAATTCTTGTGCCCAGATACTTTCTGAAATAAAGCCCTGATTTTCCTAACAGTAAAACAGGAATAATAGGTGCTTTTTGTTTGTTTGTTTTTTTAAATAAGAAGAAAAGTTTGCTGTGAGAGTTACTACTCCAAACTTTGGCACTCCTCAGAAGAAAAGCATCACAAAAATCCCCAAGATACAAAAAAAGTAGAATGATTGAAAATAGGATTTGTTTAAACTTCATGAGAATGACTTCTTCAAAGCAAAATGGTTCAGGGTTCTAACTAATATAACAAAATGAACACCAGGAATCTGGTACTTCAGATATCAAGTGAGTGGTAAGTTCAAGGGTAAGAGGTAGACAAATGAACAGTGGAAAGGCAGGAAAATTCAGTTTTCTTGTGTGTGTGTGTGTGTGTGTGTGTGTGTGTGTGTGTGTGTGTGTGTGTGTTTGCAGTTCCTGAGACTTGAACTCATTGCCTGGCTACTATCACTGAGTTTTTGCTCAAGGATAGCACTCTACCACTTAAGCCCCAGCTCCACTTCTGGCTTTTTTGTGGTTAATTGGAGATGAAAGTCTCATACACTTTCATGCCTGAGCTAGCTTTCAACTCTTATTCTCAGATCTCAGTCTCCTAAGTAGCAAGGATATAGGCATGAACCACCAACACCTAACTAAGAATGCAGTCTTAGTATCCAGTGCATACATGCAAAAATGAAATGGTAAATTGAGAATATAGGTTGGGTTGAGAGAGATCGGGGAGAATAATGAAAGAGGTAATATTAATCAAGATATATTATACTCACAGACTCACAGGTGGAATTGTAGCCCCTTTTAATAGCTACAGCAACTTAAAGACAGTAAGTTATAATTTTTAAAATAATGGTCTGAGGTTCAGACTTCCACATTGGTTCTAATTAATCCTTCACCCGAACATAAAAGAATGCTCAGTTGTACATTCAAGCATCCCAACAGCCCATTTCACTGAAGAGAATCTACGTCCTCAGAGCATAAGCTGTTGACCAGTTCCACATGTCTGTAAAAGAGAGAAGCTCAAGATTCAAATTCTATTTCCTGTCTCCAAGCCACAGATATCTCAAATAGGGATTCATCTGCCTACTAAACAAGCAGTCACCAGCACAAATATGTGAGGCTAAAAATTGTACAGCTGTGTGGCACCTCAATTAAAACATGAAGCCATTTTTCTACATAAGAAGGTACAAATGCTTGTGGGATGCAAATTTTCTACACTTTATGACAACAAAGAAATTCTAAATGTGTGGTGGGCTGCTTCTAACAGTGTCATTGGACCCCTGGGGGCACTCATGGTCACTTCTCAGGAAATTCGTAAGACACATTGCCCCCTATGTGCCATAAAAGGCCATTATGAAATGTCATGTAGAGCCCATTATTTGAGCCCATTACTGGAAATCTGTCTGAGAAACTCTGTTCAGATGCAATAATGATTTAGGCAGGTCAGACTTCCCAGAAATGAAGAAAAGTGCTGAAAATAAATAGAAGACAATAAATCTCTTAATGGTGCAAAGGGGGAAAATAAAGCAAATGATGCCTTATCTGGCAAAGATATCATGGTCACCGTTTATTTTGTTTCCTTCTTTTAATCCTCTTTTTTTCCTTTTCAAAGGCAGCAATCAGTTAAAAATTGAAAAAAAATAAGTGTGGTATAATGTCACACACTTATAATCCTGACTACTAGGGAAGCTGAGATAAGTAGGATCAATGGTTCAAGGATAGTCTAGTCAAAAAGTGCTTGAGACTCATTCTCAACCAATAGACATGGTGACATGGGCCTGAGACCCAAGCTACATGGGAGGCCAGGATTGGGAAACTGTTCCTAGGCTAGCCAGGGAAAAACAATTCACAAGATGCCCTCTTAGTAGAAGAAGCTGGGTATGATAGCAAGCACTTATCATCCCCTCTATGATGGGAAACACAAAATAGAAGGATTGCAGTCTAGGTCCAGACTGAAACAAAAAGCCAAGACCCTACCTCAAAATAACCAAAGCAAAAATGGGTAAGAGGTATAGCATCATTATCAAGCACGAAGCCCTGAGTTCAAACCCCAGTACTGAAAAATCAAGATTTTTGAAAATAAAAGATTATAATTTACAACATAGTACATAGAGAGCATATAATTTACAACATACAGCATAATGGGCATAATCTGTGATATAGAAACTAGCCAATTTAAGAAATGGGTGGGCAAGTGGCCACACTAAGTATTATTTTGTGAATGCACAGATGAAAACCATGCAAAATACTGATGATACAAAGATGATAGAATTGCTCTTCCTCTATGAAGACCTTAAGGGGAAAGAAAGGAAAACAAAAAGAACAAATGAAATTCATTTTACTTCTTATCTGATTTTATCCTAATTCAATATCAGATTTAGAGCCAGGAACACTAGATTGCTATTGAAAGATTACCCTAAAAATCTACATCTTGCAAGTCTGACCAATTTTGATGATACTGAGGAAAGGAGGCACAATGCACATACTTAAGATGACACTGACAAGAGGGCAAGCAAAGAACATAGGACCTCACACATCTTTTATTACAGAGTAACCATATCTACGGTTAAGTGAAACCAGTCTACATCTTGAAATGGGATGAATTTCATCACCAATTCTTCCTTCTAGATGTTGGAGGAGTTAGGAAAAAGGTAGAGTACAAGAGAGAGGGAAACTTGCAACCCTCAGTAGATGAATGGATCAAGAAAATGTGGTATATATACACAATGGAATTCTATGCTTCCATCAGAAAGAATGACATTGCCCCATTTGTTAGGAAATGGGAAGACTTGGAAAAAATTCTATTAAGTGAAGTAAGCCAGGCCCAAAGAAACATAGATCCCTTGGGCTGGGAAGTGGTAGAGCGCTTGCCTTGCATGCACGAGACCCTGGGTTCGATTCCTCAGCACCACATAAGCAAAAAGAAAAAAGTCGGAAGTGGCACTGTGGCTCAAGTGGTAGAGCGTGGGACAGCACCCAGGCCCAGAGTTCAGGCCCCACGACCGGACCCCCCCCAAAAAAAAGAAAGAAAGAAACATAGGTCCCATGGTTTCCCTTATTTGCAATAACTAGTATATGTCTGAGACAAGCAGAAATGGTCAGATAAGTTGATGTTAAACTAAATGAACCTCAAGTTAAGGACTCAAATGTTTTTTTCTTTCTTGATATTGTGTCTAACATATTTATAAGGTAATTCTTTGTTGCTTTGTATGTCTCTCCCCCATGGTATAACCCCTGTTTTCACTGTATTTGATGTTGGTATAATTTGTGGAGGTGAAGGGAAAAAACAAATTGTTTAAATAGGGATAACAGGTGGACCCATTGCACTAATGAGATGTACAAGACAGTATGTCGAAAATGAACAATACATCTTTTGGGGGTGGGAGGAGATGGGAAGGGATGGGAGGGGGAAACAAAGGAGGAGGCAACAATGCTTGATAAGAAATGTACTCATTATCTTGCCCATGTAATTGTAACCCCTCTGCACAGTATTTTCACAATAAAAATGAAAGAATAGAGAGAGAGGGAAAATTACAAAATAAATTTAGATAAATTTGAGTCCTACAGAAGGAAACGAGTAGCTGGCACTGGTGGCTCACACCTGTAATCCTAGGTACTCAGGAATCTGAGATCTGGGGATAGCGGATCAAAGCCAGTCCAGGCAGAAAAGTCTGTGAAACTTATCTCCAATAAACCACCAGAAAACCAGAAATGGCGCTGTGGTTCAAATGGTAGAGTTCTTGCCTTGAGCTGAAGAACTGAGGGACAGGACCCCACAACTGACAAAAAAAGAAAGTAGTGATGAGGATAATAATCCATTTTGTGTTGTGTTGTGTGTGTGTGTGTGTGTGTGTGTGTGTGTGTGTATCCTCTTCACTCTGATAGCCTTATCTTGTTTCTTAAGTTCAGAGAGAAGAATTAGGCAACAATTGGGCACAATTAATGAATGCTATTCATTGATGAGTATGTAAAATGTTGTGTGCAATCTGAGCTACATAGAAGTCCAGGGCCAAGAGTTAACATACAATTAGGGGAGAAAATGAAGGAGAGGTAACAAGGTACAGCAAGAATTGTACTCATTTCCTAACTTAATGTACTCATTTCTTAACTATTATAACCCCTCTGTACATCACCTTTACAATAAAAATTAAAGTATTGCCAGAAACTGAAAAAAATGCAATTAGAGAGAGAGAAGAGGCTTATTCTTGCCTAAATGGTACCTCATCCTCATCAAATTGTGAAAGATCACAGTTTTTAGATGTTTAGGTCCCAGATCAGTGGGTCCATACAGAGTGATTGTGCCTGGTGGCAAAAGGCATCAGAAATAAGGCCCACAGGTGAAAGACTGGACTGGAGCATTCATGACTGATTCCTGAACATAAATGAACTGCTTCAGGCATTAAGTGGAAAATCATTAAGAGAAACTTTGAGAACTGGTGATAATGATGTCCTGAATTATTCTGAACTGTACAAATACATTGGCATATCTCATGTTGTTTCTTATTGTAATACTAACAGGTGTACATGACAGAAAGTATTAATATTTTCATGGTGTAGATGAGAAAACTGAGTCTCACACTTCAAGCAATTTTCCAAAGGTTTTTCCAGGATATCCATCACAGTTGGGAATTCAAACAGAGAACTTTTGCCATTCAATACTGGGCTTTCTCCACTGGAAGATATCACTGTTTTGGTGTTGGGAAAGTTCCATTTACTAATTTTTGGAAAATTATAATTAAGAAAGCTAACTTACTATCAGGAAACTGAAAGGAATTTGGCACCTCAAGAAAATGTTACAAAAAATGAATAGGGTTGACTAAAATGTAAGTCCACATGAAGAAAATAAGGCATCTAAGGAGACTATGCCCAGCTCACTGAGAATCCAAGATAACCTGGCAAGGTTTGGTATCTAAAAGTGATGGAAGATACAAGGGACCCAGTATAAAGAAGGACTGTTGAAAAGCCTCAGAGAGGAGCTCCATAATTCAGAGCACAGTGTGTCTTGTGCTCTTGGGTTATTTGAACATATAGAATGAGAGTGAATTATTTTGCAGAATGATGACATTAATTGAAATTTGACTTTAGACCCCTGAGCCCAAACTCTAAAAGTTCTGCATGTCAGGTCTATCCACTTTTTCCTGTATCTCAAATAAAGCCATGCAGTAAAGGGCACAGCAAGGAAATTTATCATGTGGCAACCACAGTCAGACACATTTTAATATATCTTCAGCTGTATTCTGAGAGCGGACTCACTAAAGGCTTACTGTGCTTAATGATCTAGATGCCTAAGTAGACAGGGAAATAGGAGCAGGAGATCAAAGATATGCACATTTAAAACTTTCCTGGTGAAAGAATGTCCTGGTTAATCGTTATTTCAGTCTTTAGTTAGGGAGGAGGTACAGAGAAGTTGTTATGTGGCCATCACTGGTCAGGATAAAGAAGTTATAATTACCTGATGCTGGTGTTTCCTAAGGACTATTGCTCTTTTGAGTTAATTCTGGTTCCTATAGCAATATTCTTGATCGCGTAAGTTAAGTTCTGGGTTCCAAGGTGATTGCCAAGTGGCTTAACACAGACATGCAAAACAAAGGCAGAAATGCCAACCTTTCCTTCTGCTTTAATTCATGGGCCCAACAAAAGCAGCTTTTAAGGACCTCTTACATATTTTGTACCTATATTCTTGTCTTGGTCTCTCAGCAATAGTAATTTAGAACATAGGATGGTGTACTTTTTTCTAGAAAGAGAAAGAGAGTAAGTGCTTTTGGTTTGGTAGGTCAATATGACTTCCCTCATAACTTAATAGCTCAATTCTGTCATCAGCAATAGAAAAACAGATGTAGAACATAAATAGAAAAATTAGTATAGCTGTGTTTCAATAAACTTTATGCACACAACAGGCAACGGGATAGGTGTGACCCAAGAGTACCAGTTTGCCAAATGTTGAGTTTGTGCAAAATCATATACATGTAAAGCTTTGAGTGTCTTCATCTCTGTGCCTGAATTAAATTGAGGGTAAATGATGTCTCATTAGCTACTTTGCTATTACTTTAAAAAATATTATTCACCATTACCACAAGAAACACACCACTGTACTTCCTGAGGAATTATTACCTAGGACATTGTTATTCAGTATCCCCTGAAAATATCACCATCAAAATACAATATAAAACTTGTTTTCTTCTATTACACAAGTCCAATATTTCTTAAACACATGTTTTATCACTGCTCAGGCTTTCATGAGGTTTTATGCTTAGTGCCACTGAATGTGCAACTTTTATAATTATCGTATTTTTTCTCTTTTGTGCCTTTTCACTCTCTCCTTCTCCTTCCCTCTCACTCCTTCTGCATCTCTTCCTCTCTCTCATCCCTCTTTTTCTCCCTCTCCTTCCCTTTCCCCTGTGCTCTCCTTCCCTTTCCCCTCTGCTCTCCTTCCCTTTTTCTTTCCCTGCCTACCCACGTGCACTCCTAAGACATGTTCAAGAAAGTTTATTGAAACCTTGTAACCACAAAAAATGGCATATCATCCAACTGGCCCTGTCATGGGAATGGATATATATATAAAATGTCCTTCATTCATTTCACAGAGTATGTTACAGTCGTGTGGATAAATGAACTCATTTTTCCATTAAAATGGATAAAACTCAAAAGCAAGGTGAAAAGAAAACTCAAGTGATAAAAGAATATGCCACAGAATGGCACTCACGTAAATTAAAACAGAAAAGATGAATAAATTAAGCATGTCTTCAATAATAATGGATTGTTCAGTACTAAATGCACATGAAGTTGTCAGGTGGATGATTATTTCTGGAAAAGAAATGGGGGATAAGTGACACAAAGGATTAATGCACAGGGTAGAGGTTTTGCGATACTCAAAATATTTTTATTTCTTATGAAAATTCTAAAGAAAACAGTGAAAATGATAGCATCATTTAAAGTTGAGTATGAGGTACCTATGAGTCTGCTGCATTCTCTTTGTATCCATTCACTTTTGAAATGTTTTATAATTTGTACAGATGTCTTAAAGACTATAAGAGATTAGAAAGAAAAACAAAGTTAAGAAATGGACAAGTGTTTTCTTACTTACTGCCGTACATTTTGTGGGCCTGTCATGGATCTTACGTGTCACCAGAGACCTCCACAGTCCCTTCAACCCCAATTCTACAGCTTATGGAAATTTTTAAACATGATTTTTTAAATTTTAATTTCTTTTTATTTAATTCCTTATGAAAAATCTTTATACAAGTAGATTCAGATAGATATCTCAAGATTTAAATTAGGTACTCTTCTGAATAACTTAAGTCATTTACATGGTAAAGTTAGAGCCTTCAGTGCAATGGACATAATGAAAAGGGGTAATAATTAAAGTAAGTGTGGGAGCTAACTGGGGCCTGATGGTTAGAAGTCAATTCAAGACCTTAAGTTCAGTCCTATTATCACCAAAAAAGAAAAAGTACAATAGTTGTAAGTCTATATATCAACTGGTAGAGCACTCAGTTCACATACAAAAAAAACCCCACAATCAACTGTTTATTGCTAGCTGTACAGAAAAGACCTCCTCATAATGCCACTTGTACCATACTCTGTAAAGGATGGGTTTCAATCAGGAACATTTCATTCACAACCCCAAAGCAACACTCTCCACCCACAAATAAACTATCTATAATTTACTTCTCAATCAGTTTAATTGAAATAGTTACATAATGACCTTCACCAATTTTATATGCACAATTTAATGGGTTTTAACTAATATAACTACCATAATAAAAATATAGAATTTTCCATAGTTCTAAAGTTCTTTCATGTCTCTTCGCAGTCAAAGTGTTGCAAAAAACCCTGTCTATTGGTAACTACTAATCTATTTTTGTCACTAAAGATTGCTTTTCTTTTCAAAAGTTTCCACTGGCTCATGACTGTAAATCTCATCCTACATGACTATTATCCTACTCAGAAGGCTACAATCTGAGGATCTGTGTTTGAAGCCAGATAGGAAAGGAAAAACTACTCTCACCTCCACTTCACCAAAAAGACAGCAGTGGAAGTATGGTTTAAGTGATGGAGTACCAGCTCTGAGTTGAAGCCGTATTACCTGTACCTCCCCAAAACTACATGACGTATTTTTCTTCTTTTATTTAGTGTGACACTTTCAAGATTAATGATATGGTCCCATGTATTTTAACGTATTTTTCTTAATTGTGCTATAGCAATGAAATAAAGAAAAGGATCTGTTTCAAAGATGGAAAATAATCCATTCAAAAAACATCAAAAATAACTTCATTCTATGAAGCCATGGAAAATAGTCCTGATTGGAAAAGGAGAGCCACGGTCTCAGAAAGAGAAGACTAGGAGAGAAGGGAATTTGACAGAACAATTAAGAAGGGGAACATTTGAAATTATTAAAAATGTATGGCTATCAAAGCCAAGAAAAGGAAGCAAAAATGACCCAATTAAAAAATATATAGAAGAAAAACATAAAATTAATTGTAGAGTAAAACAGAACATCCCGTATAGACAATGATCAATATTTACAAGTTATTATGAGAAAAAAATTACTGATTATGATTTAACTCAATTGAAATGCCACCTTTAATCCAAACATCAATGAAATAAACACGTGCAAACTGGGAAATCATGACATTAAATGGATACAATCTTAGCTACTCAAGTGGGAATTAAGGAGGGTCATGGTTTGAGACCAGTCCAAAATTAGTGAAAATTAGTGAAACCCTACCTCAACCAATAAAAGCTAAATGTGAGGCCATGTGCTTGCCATTCCAACTAAAAGGGAAGTACAGATAGAAAGATTGATGTACAGGTTGGGTTCAGGCAAATATGAGAGACTATTCAAAAAATAACTAAAAGCAAAAGAGTCTGGGAGTGTGGCTGAAGTGATCGAGTGCCTGCTTAGCAAATGCAATGTTCTGAGTTCAAACTCCGTACAAGGGAAAATAAAGAAAGGCTTAAAGAAATTTGCACCAGGAAGACACATGTTTGCCTGGACCTATTTTAAGTGCTCCCTGAAGTATAAAACTAAGGGGAATCTGATCCTTATAGTTTTGCAATGGTAAATAGATCTCAAAGCCTGGTGCTTGAAGCAAGCACTCTCCTACTTGCGCCATGCTGTTAGTTCTGTTGCTTTTAGTTTGTTTCTCAGATAAAACCTTGTGTTTTTGCCTAGTCTAGCCTTGGACTGTAATTCTACCACCTCTGACTCCCAAGTAGGTTGAATTATAAGCATGCACCACAATGCCAGGACACTTGGTCTTCATTTTTATTTTCCAACTTCATCTTGTCCTTATCATCTCATGTCTGTATTGTAAAATTGAAACCCCCTTTGTAGAACTATTTAAAGATATTATAAATAAATAAATAATAAATGAATGAATGAAACTATTTGATCATAGATTCAATTTCCAAGAAATAACCAAAATAAATAAACTATGAAAACTTATAGTTCAAAAACAGTACCTACATGGCCTAGTGGTGCAGCTCAAGTGGTAAAATATCTGCATGTCAAATACAAGGCCTTGAGTGCAAAGCTCATTCTGACAAAAAATACATCAAATAAAATAAAACAAGAACCTACATGTTGCTTGCTCTCTAAACAGTCCCTTTCCCAATCAATTTTACATAAAGCTACCAGATTACCTTCCCTACTTTAATTTTTATCACACTGTGTTCTTGTTTTATCACATCGTGATTCTTCTGCATCAGTGAATCAGGTGCAGTCTCTTAGAACATCTTTGGAATATCTGCCTTTTGATATTCCATGTTTTTCCAGAGTTTGCTCAAACAAGTCCCTTTGTAAATCTGGAACACGGAGATGGTTTCCTTTCCTTAGTAGGCTTTAGATTCTGTGCTCTCTTTCTGACATCCTTGCACATAAAATATTTCTATAGCCAGGTGCTGGTGGCTCACACCTGCAATCCTAGCTACTCAGGAGGCTAAGATCTAAGGATAGCGGTTCAAAGCCAGCCCTGGTAGGAAAGTCCATGAGACTCTAATCTCCAATTAACCACTAGTAAACCAGAAATAGCACTGTGACTCAAAGTGCGAAAGTTCTAGCCTTGAATGAAAAAACTCAGGGAGAGGCCCAGGCCCTGAGTTCAAGTCCCATGCCTAACAACAACAAAAATGCTTCTTATACCCCTCCATATTCATATATCAAAATCATATTTCCATTATTTTTTTCATGGTCCTTCCTAGGCCACAAACAGATTTATTCTTCAGCATCCTGTTCATATCCACACCTTCTGGTTGGTTCTCTGTTCTGCTCAGGGGCTGTATCCCAGTCTTCCCTGAAAAAGCTGTCCTGTTTCTTTCCAGCATTAGGATTGTGTCTCTAACAATAACTATACCTCACCATGGCCACAGGTCCCAAACAGTGGCCTCTTTTCAGAGCTCCAGCTCTCCCTGGTCTTTGCTAACTCCACGTTTCCCTTGTTCTTTCAGCCCTACTGGTCTTCCTTTATTACCCACAGTGCAATAGTTCTGCTTTAAATTTTCTCCTTCACTATATCGGCTTCTCTGTAAGCATGCATATTCAGGGGCATGGGAAATAGAAAGCGACTATAAAAGCGCCACTGAGAAAGAACACAAACTAGATGAGCCATCTGGAGTGAATTCGATGGCCCACCAGGACTCTAGCCCATACGACATTCATCTTTTTCAATCTTTTTCTTTGCCTTCTATCGTGGCTGTATATCTGTCTGCTTTACCCACAGATTAGGGGCATTCTGAGTAGGGAAAATAAACTGGATTTACTTTTGTGATCTAGGTGCCTGGTATATAATAGATATTCAATGACAGACTGGGGAGTAAGATCATCATAATGTATGTAGCCAATGTTCGTGCCCTCCCTTTCTCTCCACTGAAGATCTGTGGTCACTGGCTGTTCCTAAATAGGAGGGGATGTTTCACATGTACTTTCTGTTCTTAGATGTCACTCTGATTAGAACTATTGAGAGAACACAGCCCTGACAACAGTGTACAAAGGGAGAACACAGAGGATTCTCAAAACCAGAGCACTTTGAACCAGAGATGTGTGAACCCAGAAGCATTTCAAGACTGGCATCATGTCTTGAACTAGTTTTCAAAGGAATCAGACTTGGCCAAACCCAAAGAGTATTTTGCCAAGCACTTTTCCCCTTAATTTTTAAACCCATGTGTATTTTAAGGGAAATTCAATCCATATGTTTCTGATTCATTTACACTTAACTCATCAAAATGTTGTTTTGTAAGAGTTATTTGATGTCCCAGTCTTTTGAGCTTTTTGTGAAGAAATTTTTTACCCCCCTTGGAAATAGAAACCCTCTTTGAGAAAGTCAAACACACACACACACACACACACACACACACACACACACACACACACAACATATAAAAATTGATCCTTGAAAAGTTTGAAGTTATTTCTAAACTAAGGGTCCACAGGATTTCAGTGGATTCTTTCCTGGACCTGCTGTGACTTCCATGTCTGGAGAAATCTCAGAGCTTTTGTCAAAGGGTTATGCAGTTGCACAAGGATAGAGACCTGACCTGCATAAACCGCAGACACGGGAGTTAAAACTCCAATCTGGGAGGCATGTATATAAAGGTTGGACACAAGTGGTTTTTTTCCTTGCTTGCTATTGTTTCTAATGTATTTATAAGGTACTATGTTATTTCTTTGTTGCTTTGTATGTTCCTCCCCCACGGTATAACCCCTGTTTTCACTGTATTTGATGTTGGTATAATTTGGGGAGCGGAAGGGAAAAAATAAATTGTTTAAATAGGGATACAGGTGGACCCATTGCAACAATGAGATGTACAAGATGTTATGTTGAAAAACGAACTTCACGATTTAGATGTGGGGGGGGGGGAATGTAGTTGTGGAGATGGGAGGGAAGGGATGGTAGGGGAAAAACAAAGGAGGAGGCAACAATGCTTGATAAGAAATGTACTCATTACCTTGCTCATGTGGTTGTAACCCCTCTGTACAGTATTTTCACAATTAAAAAACTTATTTTAAAAAAAGGTTGGTAGAAGCATGAATAGAAGCTAGAAATCAAACGCCAGACCCAGAGAGACAAAGAGAAAACACAGATCCTTTTTCTGTGTACAGAAGTTCAAAGATGAAGCAGGTTCGAAAAAAAATGTGGGAAATATCCACCTCATAAATAAAGCACATTCATCAGAGCCTTCTGAATGCTTGTGTAGAAAACTGATTCAGATATTAAGGAGGCAATCACAAGAATTTATTACCAATTATTTAGATGTGTCTGTTTACTTGGGTCTTGCCATGGACACATGCAGTTCTTTGCATTACATGTGTGTATTTCTTGAACACTATCCTCCAGCTAGTCAGAGAAATGGACACTTGCATATTTGTATGACCAGAAACTGGGATGAGTGATAGGTACAGTGCCTTAATTCAAGACATGAAACAAAGTGGAGTGAGATTCTTAGAGCTCAAGTTCTTGTTTAGCAACATCCTGCGTAAGACACCAGAGGAATGAAACTGGAAATGTAAGAAATAATAATTGAACATTTTTTTACTGAAAGTTTAAATATGAATAATAATCAATGTAGACCTTCTCAAAATGCAGAGAAAAGCCTGGGAATGAGTTTATGTTCACCAAGAGAGTCTAAAGGCATGAATGTGAGATTGTTAAATGACAATGGTTTGTCAATATGACTACTTACATTTTTTAATGGACGTGAAGGTAGAGACATTTAAAGAAGATGTTAGGCTGAGTGCAATGTCTAATGTCAGTCATCCTAGATACTCAGGGGGTAGACACAGGGGAGACTGTGATTCAAGGTCAACTTGGGCCAAAAAAGTAGCTAGAACCTATTTCAAAGAACAAGCCAAGCCATGTATGGTGACATACATTCATAATCCAAGCTACTAGGTACGTAGTGGTAGGAAGATCACAGTCTGAAGATAGCCCAGGCAAAAACCACAAAATCCTATCTGAAAAAGAACATAAAAAGAAGGGACTGCCAGGAGCTGGTGGCTCACGCCTGTAATCCTAACTACACAGGGGGCTGAGATCTGATGATTGTAGTTCAAATCCAGCCCAGGCAGGAACATCTGTGAGACTCTTATCTCCAATTAACCACCAGAAAACCAGAAGTGGTGCTGTGGCTCAAGTGGTAGAACACTAGCCTTAAGCCTTAAACACAATCCCCAGGCCCAGAGTTCAAGACCCACAACTCTCTCTCTCTCTCTCTCTCTCTCACACACACACACACACACACACACACACACACACACACACACACAAAGGAGTGATATAGCTCAAGTGGTAGAGCATCTGCCTAGCACGTTTAAACCTGAGTTCAAACCCCAGTACTGTAAAAAGAATGGGACAGAGGAGGGCAAGACAGTATTGCTGGACAAGGTGGCATCCACCTATAATTTCAACATTCAAAACTCAGAGTAATGAGTCCACCTGTATCCCTATTTGATGTACAAGACGTTATGTCAAAAAATGAACTTTACAACTTTGGTACGGGAAGGAGGGGGGAGATGGGAAGGGATGGGAAGGGGAAACAAAAGAGGAAGAAACAACGTTTGATAAGAAATGTACTCATTACCTTGCCCATGTAATTGTAACCCCTCTGTATGGTATTTTCACAATAAAAAAAATTGCAGAGTGCAGATTACATGCTTGTCCACAGTCTGAACTGCATAGCATAACCATGCCTCAATTTTTTTTAAAAAAAAAAGTATTAGGAGTCCATAAGTAAAAGTAGTCTAGAAGAGAGGCTAGACTTATTTACAATAAAGTAAGAAATACCAAATGCTACCAAGAAAATACTTATAAAAATATGAGCTTTAGAAGCTACCGTAAAGCATGGGTGGGGGTAAGGTAAGCACTCTTAATCTGGGGTCAAAAATCAGGTCAAGTTATCTGCATTAGATAGAAAACAGAACTACTCAATCTTGTTATCTGTTCTCTCAAATAAAATGGCACGAATGTTTCATTCTAATTCACCCAGAAGAGTAAAAGCCTCTTTATGGTCATTACTTGTTTCCCTTTTAGTATCCAGAGTAACTAATACATGCTCAGCATCAAATTCATGCTTAGTAAATATTTGATGGGTAAAGAGATGGTAAACCTAATTAAGAGAGCTCTGTTGGGTGACTGCCTCCATCTGGTAACTCTTTTATATATGTATCCTTCATCTAGCAGCTCTGATGGCCATTCCAACTTTCTCCAAACCCAATAAGGCCCAGTCCACATGTCTGCTCCCCTTCTCTTCATCTTGGAGACTGCCAGTCACACTTATTATCTGGTCCACTGTGCCATCTTTCCTTCCAGTTCTTTCATAGAAGTGGTGGGCACTGTTAGGTCCTACCTGCACCTGACGTTTCTCCATCACCACTGAGGACTCCATCCTTACAACTTGGGTGTTATGCCAGTCTAGAAATAAGCCAGTTATGCAACCTGTTCTAGGAGATACCTCAGTGTTGTCTACTCCTCCAATGACCATGTTCCATTAAGTGTCTTAATCTCTGCTTTTCGTTTATTACAGACACTGTTTGCCCAGTTGTCCAGTGTGTTATGAGCCTGCCTGTCTCATTACCCAGGCTGCGACGCTCAGGAGGACATGTCACCCAGTAGCAGCAGTCACACGGCTGCTCTCTAAGGAACACATGATGCCTGAAAAAGAGATAGATATCACAGCCAGCACCCGATGGCAGTCAATGAGTAGTTCAAAAGGATAGCAAGAAAGTGTCTGGATTTAAACAAAGGCACTTAGAATTACAGAAGTGATGTTCAACATTTGATTTGAGGTGAACTCCATTGAGAATCTATGGGAAGCTGGTAGCCCTGTTTACACAAGCTGATCAGACTATTTCAGAATCATGTGGTCAGCTTACTAACTGCTACCCTTTGTCAGTGGTGAAAAATGGAGCAGGCTAATGTCACATGAATCCTAAGATCCTAGGATTCTAATAAAATATTAACACAAAGAAATAGAGTTATTAATGCTTACCCTATGCCTGGCTTGTCATAACTAACCTTGTTTATATTGCTTTATTTAATTTTCATAACCAACCTATCAATTCAGCACCATTATAATTTCCCAATAAGACGGTAACACAGATGAGAAAATTGAAGATAGGAAAAGCCAAGTGAGGTACGGGAGAGCTCAGACCAAACCCTAACTGTGTTTGTATCATCTCTCCAAACCCCAGGGAGTTCTAGAAAAATAGTGTTCCTCCAACATTTAGTTGTGCATTGCCACTGAGGGGAGCAGCCGATGAACAGTGTTGTCAATCACCTTTTATTTCTTCAAAGTGGAAATTTAAATGCTGCAGCCAGGAGGAAACATGGGTCCTTTTTGCTCATACATTATTGGCCAGACTGAGTCACATGGACAAACGTAAAGGCAACAGGAAATGCAATTTTTTTCAGTATTGAAGATTATATGTAGGGCCTTCCACTTGCTATCCAAGTACCCTACCATTTCAGCTGTGTCCTCAGACCTAGGGATTTAGATTTTTATTTTGTCTTGTTTTTCAGTAATTGTTTTCTTCATATTGAGTCTTGCACTTTTGCCCAGGGCCAGCTTTGAACCAGGATTCTCTCACCTCTGCCTCTGAAGTAGTTGAGATTATAGGCATGCATTGCCACACCTGGATTAGGAATTGTAATCTTACTGTATGACCAGGATATTAAACATTTGACTAGCATCAGAATATCTATTGTACTGTAAAGGTCTCTGCTATTAACAAAAAAAAAACCCTCTATATATCTTCAACTGAAAAACTGAAATCCTATTTAGTTATATTTCTGCATAACCATGTTATAATCATAGATATGGGTATGATTCACACCAAGTGAATGTTTTGCCTTCCTGACAGCCCCTGAGCACCTCTAGTATTCTGTTGTGACCTATTTGGAATGTTGAGATTGCACTAAATTCCAGAGGCCTTGCTGTGATCTACTTTTAAAAAGCTACATGTCAAAGTATAGCATTTAAGGATAGCAGTTTTAGAGGTCACCAAATTTGAGTTCTATTTCCTTCCAATCTGGACCCTTTTCTTCTGAAGAAGAAAAAAAGACTTCTAAACAAGGGTGTCATTTTCCAAGCCACCCCAGAACTCACAACTCATTCAAGCAATGCTGTTGGGTTTTTTTTTAAAATAATTTATCTCCAAAATCATTGCATTCTGGCAATGTAAAGTAATAGAAATAACTTTACCTTCCTTTTGGCTTTTTCTTGTCCCTGAATAGTATGGATTTTTTCCTAGTTTGCAAGCTACAAGTACTTGTCACAACCATCATCTCATTTGCTCAGCCTTTCATATAAGTATTATATTCATCAGAGCTTTCCAGATGAAGAGATGGAAGACCAGGATAGTTAGGAAAGAAAAAAAAAGAAGCAATAAACAATTGGCTGAGAAGATACTGACCTGAAATGTATCCCTTCTCTCCTTATTCTGGTCTGGGTTTTTTCCTTCCTGTCCAACCTCCCAAATCTTTGTGATGATTATCCTTGGATGCTGGTAAAATTGGTAGTATGGAGTCAATCTCTTCTTTTTGAGCAAGATTGTGGTTATCTGGGACAATGTGTCATCTGTTCCCAAACAACTCTTTATGTAGGAGGCTGTTGCAAAATGTTACAAAGTCTTAAGCACATATCCTCTTGAAGAATGGAAACACTGTTTGGAGCAGTGCCTGTGGCTCACACCTATAATCCTAGCTACTCAGAAGGGTAAAAGCTGGAGGACTGAGATTTGAAGTTATCCTAGATAGAAAAATCCAACAGACTCCAGTCAAAAGCCAGACTAGAGGCATGACTCAAGTCATAGAGCACCAGTCAGTTAAGAAAGCAAGCTGAACAAGGGTGAAGCTCTAATTTCAAACCTAGGTACTGGCAGTAGTAGTAGTAGTAGTAGTAGTAATAATAATAATAATAATAATAATAATAATAGAGCTTAGAAGGTGGCTTAGTGGTAGAGTGCTTGCCTTGCATGCATGAGGCCCTAGGTTCAATTCCTCAGAACCACATAAGCAGAAAAAAACCGGAAGTGGCCCTGTGGCTCAAGTGATAGAGTGCTAGCCTTGAGTTGAAGAACTGAGGGACAGCGCCCAGGCCCTAGAGTTCAGGCCTCACAACCAACAACAACAACAACAAAAATAATAGAAATTTTAAATAGTACTAAGGACAGTATTAACATCTACCAGACATTCCTTTCTCAAAAATTTTTCATTAGCCGGCAATAAATAAGTAAAATGACCCCTTGGATGTAAAGATCACAAAGATAAAGAATTAAGCCTTTTAAATATGTTAAAAACAATCACAAGAAAGAAAAACATTTGAATCCTTATCTTGGGGTTCATTTCCCTAACATCACCTTATCTGACCTTTTCTGCTTGTCTCAGACATATACTAGTTATTGCAAATAAGGGAAACCATGGGACCTATGTTTCTTTGGGCCTTACTTCACTTAATATAATTTTTCCAAGTCTTTCCATTTCCTAACAAATGGGCAATGCCATTCTTTCTGATGGAGGCATAGAATTACCTTGAGTATATATACCACATTTTCTTGATCCATTCATCTACTGAGGGGCATCTGAGTTGGCTCCATATCTTACCTATGGTAAATAATACTGCAATAAACATAGTTGTGCTGGTAGCTTTAGTATGGTCTTGTTTGTGACCATTTGGGTAAATACCCAAAAGTGGGATTGCTGGTCATAGGGGAGCTCTATGTGAAATCTTTTGAGGAACCTCAATAACTACTTTCCAAAGTGGTTGAACAAGTTTACACTTCCACCAACAATGCAGTAAGGTTCCCTTCTGTCCACATCCCCTCCAGCATCAGTTGTTATTAGAGTTCTTGATTATAGCCATGCTAACTGGGGTGAGGTGGTATCTCAATGTGGTTTTGATTTGCATTTCTTTTATGGCTAGAGAGGTGGAGCATTTCTTCATGTGTCTATTGGCCATCCTTCTTTCCTCTTCAGAGAAGTTTCTCTTTAAGTCTTTAGCCCACTTATTTATTGGACAGTTGTTTCTTTGAGGATTTGTTGTTGGGGGTTTTAATATTTTGAGTTCCAGGTATATTTTAGATATGAGACCCTTGTCCATTGTAAGGCTAGTGAAGATCTTCTCCCAATCCGTGGGCTTTCTATTGATCTTGCTAGCTATGTCCTTCGCCATGCAGAAGGGGGTGGGAGATGGGAAGGGATGGGAAGGGGAAACAAAGGAGGAGGCAACTATGCTTGGAAAGAAATGTATGCATTACCTTGTACATGTAATTGTAACCCCTCTGTACAGTATTTTCACAATTAAAAAAACAGAAAAAAAGAATTAATCTTTTCAACACCTTCTATGAAATTATCTCTCAGTATCATTAAAATTAATGATGCTTCCTGCCAGGTGCTAGTTATATGCTTGTCATCTTAGCTACTCAGGAGGCTGAATTCTGAGGATCATGATTTGAAGCCAACCAAACAAGAAAATCACTGAGACTCTTATCTCCAATTAAGCACAAAAAAGTCAGAAGTGAAGCTATGGCTTAAATGGTAAAGCACTAGCCTTGAATGAAAAGGCTAAAGGACAAATGTCCAGGCCCTGAAGTCAACCATCAGGACCAGCATATAATTTTTTTTAAAAAAGATGGCTGTTGTTGATAGAGGCTTCACTCCAACAGATTTATGTTCTTAGAGACTTGCACGCTCTAATCCCCGATGTTCCCTGACTAGTGTTTGCTCATTCAACTCAGCCTTCTTGCCAACTCTCAGGCTTGCCAAACATGCTTCTAAGGCATGAGCTCTGAGATACTCATCTTTCGCATTTCACTGAGGTGTTTGCTCAAGTGGTATTTCTCAACCCAGCCATCTGAAATAAGAGCTACTGGCCGCTCTGTCCTCTTGAATCAGTTGTCTTCAAACTCACTTGCCTTTCACTCACAGGAAGAAATACACTTCACATTGTGGTTTCACATGATATACACAGGCATCTGCAGCCAACAATTCATAAAATAGTACCTGTTCTCATTAGGGCACTGCACTGTCATAAATAGACACAAACATAGAAACTCCAAGACACCCTAGTCTGGGACATACAAGTTTTCTAGAGCTCCAGTGACTACACAGGCTAGCATGAGCTTCCCTGAACCTCCACTGTATAGCTGAAGTGGTTGAGCCAAAGATTCAGGGGCAGAAGCTAAAAGCACTGAAGCAGAGAACATGTATGCACATCATATGCAAATACTATGTATGCTTTTGCAGGTTTTGATATCTTCAGGTCCAAGTGTATGGCTTTTCCTCTAAAAAAAAAATCACTTACAGAAATACAACATAATGGGCTTATCAAGAGCCTAGCCAATTCCTATCTGCAAAATAACCAAAAATGTATTTTGAAATTTTAAGTCTTAAAGCTTAATATAGCAGTCCTCTTTTTTTTCTTAAAGCTGCTTATTTTTTTAAGTATTTTCTCAAACTAATTTCTAATACATTCCATTGTCTTGCTCTTGGTTTTAGATTAGATAAAAAGAAAATACATCTCTTTAAATGTCTGTTGAAAAGGATTGTTTTCTTCCTTTTAAAGATAAATGGCAATTTTTTGGATACCCTTCATGTTGACTTGAGATAGAGACAATTTTTCTGCCTCTACAAAATGCAGAGAAGGAATTCTTAATGATTTTCAGTCTTCACTCTGTGGCCAAAACTGAAGGAAAAAAAAAGATTTAGAAAGAATCTTCACAAGGTGTGTGTGTATGTGTGTGTGTGTGTGTGTGTGTGTGTGTGTGTGTGTATGTTTGCATTTAAAGTGTGTTCTATGGGGTTTTTTCCATGCTATTGTCCCCACTCTCCCACATCTATCCTGTGGCTTCAGTCCTTACCTTAATCAAGTGTGTAGGGCTGTGGCCATGGCATCAAAATGTAGGAGCAGCCTGGCACCGGTGGCTCACTCCTGTAATCCCAGCTACTCAGGAAGCTGAGATCTGAGGATCACAGTTTGAAGCCAGCGTGGCAGGAAAGTCCTTGAGACTCTTATCTCCAATAAACCACCAGAAAACTAGAAGTGGTGCTGTGGCTCAAGTGGTAGAGCACTCGATTTGAGCTGAAGAGCTGAAGGACAGCGCCCAAGCCCAAAGTTCAGTCCCCACGATGGACAAAAATAAATAAATAAAAATAAAATGCAAGGGCTAAGAGATTACCCAACTTTCTTCATCACTTAACCAAAAGAGTGAGCCTAACCAGATCTATAATGTGGAGACGAAATGAGGGAAAGCATTAAGGCACTGAACTGGAGCTTTAAGCATTAGTGTTAAGCAATTTTTTTTTCATTATCACAAAAATGTCTTCAAAATTATTCAAGGCCAAGCCTTTTATGTGGACAAATAACAAATCTTTTTTCTGACTCGATGGATTTGACAATTTGATGGGTTGGAGAAGGGAACAAGAAATAAAATCTACATTAAATCATCACATTCTGATTTTGCCCCACTAAAATGAAGCTAATAAATAAGTGGGGAAAAAAGGAAATATCTTATTTTTTTTCTTTTTCTTTTCTTTTCTTTTATTTGGTCAGTTGTGGGGCTTAAACTTGGGCCTGGTCATTGTCCCTGAGCTCTTGTGCTTGAGGCTAGTGTTCTAACACTTTGAGCTACAGAGTCACTTCAGGTTTTCTGGTGGTAAATTAGAGATAAGATTCTCACAGACCTCCCTGGCCTAGGATTACAGACATGAGCCACTGGATCCAAACCCCTTAAATACTTTTTAATATGATAGCTAACAATGCAATGGTTCCATTTTTACTCACAGAGCAAATTGTTAACTCATGTTAATTAATGAAAGTTAAAATAATTAAAATTAAGTCTTAAAAATTATTTTTGGAATTTGAAATTGCAATAAAACATCAGTTACATTTTTCTAAAAAGCACCTGTATTTATCATATAAAAAAGTTACCAATTCTTAGTAACACTGGGTTCCTGAAATTTTAAGTATCAAATCAATAACTTCAATTTTCTTTTTTTTTTCTCTTTCTTTTTTCTTTGGGTCCAGTCATGGGGCTTGAACAATGGGCCTGGATGCTGTCCCTTAGCTCTTCAGCTCAAGGCTAGCACTCTAGCACTTGAACCACAGCGCCACTTCCGGCCTTTTTCTTTTTTGCTTATGAGGTGCTGAGGAATCGAACCCAGGGCCTCATGCATGCAAGGCAAGCGCTCTACCACTGAGCCACCTTCCCAGCCCAGCTTCAATTTTCTTATACAAAAATATATCAGGAAGGTAAATGTTTTGAATTTTGAGATATAATTTTGCTACTTTTCAATGTCTTCTAGGAAAACTGTGGAAATCTTCTATAAGTAAATTTTTTTTCAAAAGACATAATTAGTGATAAGTAACTGAATAGTGACCACCAAAAGGTAAATCCCTTTAATAATAATAAAAAAAGAACCAAATGGAGACTGAAGGGTGAGCAAACGTAATCATTATATTTAATGTACATATGGTTGGACATGAAAACTAAGAAACCTGAGAGATGCATGAGGTTGGAAGAAATGAGGGGAGAATGAGGAAAGGGTGATGGTGATCAAGATGTTTAATACTCATGAACTGACATGTTGAATTGAATCTTTGTGCAGCTACTGAAAGATAATAAAGGATTACATAAATTAAAAAAAAAAAGATTTAGCCAGGTGCCGGTTGCTCATGCCTGTAATCCTAGCTACTCAGGAGGCTGAGTTCTGAGGATCCTGGATCAAAGCCAGCCCAAGCAGGAAAGTCCATGAGATTTTTATCTCCAATTAACTACCATACAACCAGAAGTGGCACTGTGGCTCAGGTGGTAGAGCACTAGCCTTGAGCTGAAGATCTTAAGGACAGTGCCCAGGCCCAGAGTTCAAGCCCCACAACCAACAAAAAAATAAATTAATTAATTTAATGTAAAAAAATAAAATAAAATTTCATGCAAATGGCGTTATGCTTCAAAACAAAATAGGTATACTTATCAGTAACAATATACCTGTACTTAGATTTCATAAGACACATTCTCCCATAGTGTCTTATTTCTTTCTATAATGTTATGGGTAAGTTGTTTTAATTTTCACTTTTTAAAAATGTGGCCCTGCAGATTGAATTATCTGCTGGACTACATCCTCAGCCCCATTCATCTTCATTTTTAAAGATGAAGAAAATGAACCTTTGAGACAGGGAGTTGTTCATGGCTTCACAGGCAAGTCCTTAGAGCTACTACTTAAATAAGTTCTTACGCTATTAAACCAAGATTATTTAATGTGTAACACAGCAAACTCCTCAGATATACTGTTATTGTCTGTGCTCAAAATCTAGTAGAATTTTGCCTTTGAAATAACACTTGGAGCCTGTTTGGAAACCACAAAAGAAAATTAGTGTCATTATTTTAGAGTTGCAATTTAAGTTCTGTCCACTTAAAAAAGTGTCCAAATAGATGGCTACATCATCAGGTTATTCCCCTAAATAAAAGTCACTTTAAAATTAGGAAGATTAGCCTCCCTAGAGAATAATTAAATAAATACAATTTTAGTCCTTGCAAACAGTTCCAAAACTGAAATTCCAGAACTGTTTTAATCAATGTCAGAATAGTTGAAATGAATGTATGGCCTCTTAGAGTGAATCCATTTGAATTGCTTAAAACTTTTTTTTTGTCTCCAAAATGAGAATAAATAACATCCTGTAATTTTGCCTGCATTCTTTGTATTTGGGCATAACATATGACATACATATTGTTCAGAAAATGCTACTTTCTTGTTCTGGCAACTCCAGGAACTGGACCTCAAGAAGAAAAAAAAAACAAAATTCACCTAGGTCCAATTAATCAAGATATTGCTCATATCTGAAATTTTTAAAAAATCTTATCTGTGAAACACTAAATGGAAAAAAATCAACCAAAAAAGACTGACAATGGAGCTGAATTGTTAGCTTACATATAAATAAGAATAAAAAGTTATAATTAAAGACTGCTGCAGTGGCTCACACTTGTAAACCTGCTACTCAGGAGGCAGAGATAGAGAAGGTCTCAGTTCAATACCAGAGTGAGCAAATATTTATCAAGACCCTATGTCAGTAAAACAAAACAAACACCACCAAAATTTAAATTTTAAAAAAATAGTGGAGCCTGGTGGTTACCTATGATCCTGGCCACAAGAATAGTTGGGTAGGAAAATCATAGTGTGAGCCTGATCTCAAGAAAAATGGTTAGACCGTTTCTTCAAGATAATCAAATACAAAAGTACAGGGCCATGGTTCAAATGGTAGAGCATCTGCCTAGCAAGCGAATTAAACTCCAAAACACACACACACACACACATACACACACACACACACACACTTATAATTTACATTTTGTTTCACTATATAATTACAAATCAAAATGAGCATAGAAGTTCAACATCTTCTGACTCATCCCATTCTGTGTTTGGCAAACAGATTAATTCTGGTATGTACAAGAATCAAGAATCTCATGTAGAATGTTACTTTCTAGCCTTCCCCATCCCACTCCCTGAGATCCTACTACAATGGGCTTTAGGTTAGGCATAGACACTTCCCTGGACATTCATTCTCTGCACCACTCTTTAAATGATGTAGAAGAATTCAGTCAAGAATCCAATGGATAGCCTACAAAATTAAGAGTGAGGGAAAGAGTAGATAGGGGAGGGAAGCATCAGAATATTGAATGGGGTGACACTGATCAAGATACATTGTATTCAGAAACTGCTTTGTTAAAGGGCAATTCCTTTGTACCACTACTTAAAGTTAATAATGACAACAACAACAATAATAACAATGCAATTCTTTTCTTTTACTTAGCTAATACTACATGTTTAACAAAATCTCCTTGCTTTTGTCAAGAGGATGACTTCCTAGATGAATGCAAGTCAGAATTCTTTACAAATAATCCACACTTACCCACCATATCTCAGCTAATAACATTTAAGCTTTTGCTATCTACCCCTTTTTTTTCTTGTGGGTTGTGGGGCTCGAACTAAGGTGCTGTCTCTGAGCTCTTTTGCTCAAGGCTAGCACTCTACCACTTTGAACCACAGCTCTACTTCTGATTTTTCTGGTGTGGTTAACTGGAGATAAGAGTTTCACAGGGACTTTTCTGTCTGGACTGGCTTCAACCTGCAATCCTCATATCTCAGCCTCCTGAGGAGCTAGGATTATAGGCATGAGCCACCAGTAGCACCCAGCTTTTCTAATTTTTTTTTTTTTTGGTCTGTCACGGGGCTTGAACTCTGGGTCCAGAATGTCCTTCAGCTCTTCAGTTTAACGTGAGTGCTCTCCCACTTGAGCCACAGTGTCAACTTCCAGTTTTCTGGTGGTTAATTGGAGATAAGAGTCTCATGGACTTTCCTGCCTGGGCTGCCTGTGAACTGTGATCCTCAGATCTGAGCCTCCTAAGTAGCTAGGAGTACAGGTGTGAGCCACCAGTGTCCAGCTCTAATGCTTTTTGAACACAAATACTTTAGAAGATCTTGTACCTGATGGTTGCTTAATTTGATATTAATTAAACACCTCTGACTGAAAAGTTTCCATACATTTCCTCTGCAAGCATCATGTCATTGTCTACTTTTTACCATAAGAATGGCAGAGTTCAACAATCATTCTATATCGTTCTATCTAGAGATATATATTGCTTCGAGAATCTTTTGTAGCTTGATTAAAATAATGCAGATAAATACCTTGACTAATAGAATGTTAAGAAAACAGAAGTTTAACTACAAGTACTTAATTTAGCTTTGTTGGTTTTAATAAACATGTCACTCCCACACACTTCATTTTTCTTCTTTTATAAATTGAAGGTAATAGGACAACTGGTAGCTTGGAGCCCTAACTCTATTTTGTCTAGTGCTACAGCTGCAGAGACAGTGTCTCTTTGGATTTGCTTCTTTTCTTTCTGCTCATTACTGGGGTTAATGAAAACCCAGAGTTTCCTTTGACCTCAAACATATTACCATGACTGGCTGAAAAAATTGATAAGTATACTATTGTCTTTGACTTTTCCAAGCTGTCAGTGTTTGGCAAAAGGAAGCTGTAGAAGATAAAGAAAGTAATGAATGAGAACTACCTGCAGGCCTATCAGTCTTGAGCAAGCCTCAAGTAAAGAATTTCTGCAGTGTTAAAGACAAGAATGTTGTAGTTACAGGGTCAATGGCTTGTTCTGACAAGCTGCCTGCTCCCTGCTGCTCCTTCTCCCACCTGCCAGAGACCTGTCTCTAAGCATCTTAATTATCACTAAAGGAAAGCCGCCCAGGATAAGAATGATGACTTGATGCAGTCTTGTAGGAAACACATTTTGGTTGTCTACATTTTGATTGTGTTAAACATAGATTATACGAAGGATGTAGGTAAAGGGGTATACACCTCATTCTTTTATCATAGCTGAAATTCTAGCAAGTGCAGTTTCAAATCCCTTTAACCTTTACTGTTTTCAATGTAATATTCACTCCTTTGTGGTAACAATTAATTCTTAATTTTCCTTCTTTTACTACTTAGTTCTCAAATGGGCTTTTGGATTTAGAGACTCGATGTAAGAGCTAATTAACAAAAGAAAAGCATAAAAATTATTAATTTTATGTGTGCATGGGGATCTTCATCAGAGAGTGAAGTTCAAAGAAATGACCAAAGCACAATGCTTTTATACTTTTTTAGAAAAAGAACAAGAAATGAATGAAGAACTAGCAGGACAAATGGACATCTTGACTAGAGTAGTAAGCTCTAAGGATTAAATTCAAAGATAAATGAGCTGGGGTTTTTACTAACTAGTGGATGCTAAATGTTACTTGAAGAATCTGTTTATTCAAGTTCTCTTCAGTGGTGTTTAGCAGTCTCTAATGATCAAGACTATTTTCCAGCTTTAGGAAGGATATCCTTCTAAAAAGAATCTTTATGGCTTACAGCTTATTTGAAAACATGGGTCATATGCCTCTTTCTCAAGTGATTTCAGTTTGCAGTAATCAATATGCCAATTTGGCATATTTTGTGATGGTGCATTGTTAAATCGTTCAACTGTATGAAACAGTAGGCAAAGATCTACAGGACAGCCTTCTGATGTCTTGTTTCAGCTTCAGTTTTGGGTAAGTCATCCAAAAAGAAAAATTTTAAAGTATTCTTTCACTTTTTTAAAATAAATGAATCTATCACTGAATTGGCATAATATTTATGAGTATGCTAAGCTATCCCTTGAAATTTTATCTAATATGAATTACTTAATTTCATCTGGAGAGACAGGCTACTCTCAAATTAAAATTTCCCTAGGAAAATAATTGCAAAGTTTTGTATCCATTTAAATAAAGTAGGACTTCATTGATAAGTGCTAGACAAATGCATAAATGAGAAAGGGGGGAGGGGATTCTGACATTTCACTCACAAGCACATGGAGGGATTTAGTATGGGACACTTAATCTATTAAACAAGTCAAAGAAGACAGACTGTCAGAAAACAGGCCAGTCATGTGATAAAATTCCTCTAAGGCTTTCAGAAGTTGTCACCATAAAAACCCTTAAGGAATAACCACTTGGAAAAGATTGAATTATCAACATAAATAGACATGAATAGCAGGAAGCAGTTCCTGCTTTGAGATAGTTAAAAGCAAAGATAAATTAAAGCAAAAATAAGCAACAGAGAATTCATTTTTTAATTCATCTGACAGTACTTTACTATGCCCTGATTATTTTAAAGAGTGATTCCTGCACTTAGCTGTATCACTTGGAGAGTTTTTTTAATACAGATGCCTAGGTCCTATCTCATATCAGTTTCCTCAGAATGTCTGGGAATGGGAGCCAGATGTCAACACTGCTAAAGATCACCAGGTGATTCTAAAGCTCAGTCAAGTTTTAAGGCCCATACCCATTAAAAAAAAAAAAAAAAAGTAAATTGTACACGTTCTCTTCTTTCTTCTTCTAAGGAGTATGAATCTAGTTGAAGCATTTAGACATGCACATAGGCAAATACAAAGAAGGAAAAACTCTTGAAATGCACCATCTCATTTTGAGACTGGCTTGACATAGCGTCATTTGTCCAAGCCAGCAGCTCACTGACTCCAGGGATCGCAGTAGAGAATAAATTTGTAGCCATGCAGTCATTACTGTGAGGCATAGATCCAGAAAGAGGCAGACAAATTGGAAAGGGCTCAAAGAAGAGTAACCAAATGGTTTACAGGCCTAAGGGTATGGACTTAGGAGGAAAGATGAAAAGAATTAAATACATGATTCTGAATAAGGGACGATTAAGGTAAGGGAGGGGTCATGATAACAGTCTGTTCATACCTGAAGGGTGCGAACATCAAGGGAAGGAAGGAATTACTCTGGACAATACAAAAGGGGTGGGTGAACTAAGAGTCACAGGACGGTGTTATAAAAGAGAAAATGAAGGCACACTGTCAGATAATCTTTGCTGACCCAATGAGTTAATGAGCTGTGGAGTTACTCCAAAGGAGGGATAGGAGCCACATCACTTGAGTTCCTATTAAACAAGTTTGGACAAACACTTAGGAAATGGATTGTGAAGGGCAATGCTGAATGACCTGCACAACGACAGGAGGGAGGGCTAGCTGGAGGGAGGAGAGAGAAAAATTCAGAACCTTTCCAACTCTACCACCAAAACAATACTATAAAAGTTCAAAGAAAACAGAAAATTCAGATGTATCTTTCTCTTGAAATGTGATTGCAAATGAGGACAGTCCACTAGCTCTCTTATTCATTGCATATCTTAAAATACATTGTGGGCCATATTGTAACTATATCCTATGTGTTACTTGATTAAATCCATCTTTCATTTTAATAAAAATATAGTTATTGCACACTGCATCTGCACTGTGCAGGACTAGTCTATGCAAAGACATGTGAAAAATTCTGCTATCATTTTACAACATTTTTGACGGGGACATCTTGTTCTCTGAGACCAAGGACAGTTTCCTTTTCTGTGTAGTGCTCCCAAGTACTACAAAAGTGGGAATGATAATAATAATAATAATAATAGTTAATATTTTTGGAGGATTTTGTATGTGTCAGACACTGTGTTACAATCATTCCCATCCATTATCTAATCTAAATTAGTGATCACCATAACTCTACAAAGAGCCACTAATGTTTTTTCCCCATTATTCATATAAAGAAAACAACCTTCAAGGAGGTTAGATAATATAGTTGGGGTCACATGGCTAATGGTGCAGTGAGAAATGAAAATAAAACCCTGGGGCTACAGAACTCAGAACTCTCTCTCTTTCTCTCTCCCTTTCTCTCTCTTCAATTTTTATAGACCGTACTAAACTAAAACTTGTCATCTTATAAAGCCCTCTCATAAACTTATCTTTCTTCATATCAGCATAATCTTTACTTTGTAGAATTATTGTGATAAGTAACTTTTAAAACACTTATCATAATACCTACTTTATAAAATTGCTGTGATGAGAAAATAAGATTTTTTTAAAGTACATTGTTACAGCCTGGCACACAGTAAACACTGAAGAAATTATAATTTAAAAGACATCAGCTACATTGGAGTTTAAAACCTACAAGCCACTGATTTTTCAACACTGATTTTTCTTCATATCTTTTATAGAAAGCTGTCAGTCATCCTTTTTCTACTTCTCACTTTGAAGCTCCAGAATTTCAAATGCTCTAGAATCTGAGTTTTTATTTACTTTTATTGTCAAGGTGATGTGCAGAGTGGTTACAGTTACATACATTGTGAGTATATTTTTTGTCCAACTTGTTACCCCCTCCCTCATTTTTCTCCCACTTTCCCTCCCCTCAACCCCCCAAGTTGTACAGATCATTTTCAACATATTGTCTTGTGAATATCACTGTTGCATTGGTTCGCCCTTTGTCTTTTGTCTCACCATTTTGTTGTTCCCCTTCCCTTCCCTAATTCAGAAAAAGATATATCAAGTTTTTATGCCCCAAGTGGAAAAGAATTTAAGACCAGAAGTGTACTTATACTTTTATAGACTTTAGCATCATTGATTGATTTGGAAGGCTGCTTAACATATTCTTTACTGTGCCTTCTTTATTATTCTCTATTGTATTTTGTCTCCCTTACTGACAAGCTGGGAATCTGAAGATCAGACTCTAAGTGCTGAGTTGGGCTGGTATGGACTCTGTGGCTATGAGAAACAATGTTTTAAGGCAGATACACTGTAGAGGTAGAACTGAATGGCATGTGAGTATGGAGAGGTCTTAGTGTCTGCATGGCTCTGTTCAGTGAACAGCTGGTGATGACTCTGCAGGAAAGAGCTGTGTGGGCAGAAGAGTCAAGTGCAAGCTCCATCATTCATTGGAGTCCTAGTTTCTGTTTTGGGTATTTTCGATGTTCTGGTTTCTGAGCCCTCACTCACAGGTTGGTACCTCCAGGACGAGTCACTTCCTAAAAATACCAAATGATCATCTGGAGCATATTTTTCATATGTAAATCCAGAGCCTACACCCTAACCATTTTCTTTCTCAATTTCTCAAAATCCAGACAATATTCCTTGCCCTAATCAAACAGGGGCAGGTAGCAGAGAAGTAGAGACGGCTCTAATAATGCAAAGTGAATAGTTTGAGTCCACTGAAATTATTATTAACAGTACCTACTCACAAAACCACCCAGTTTACACTGCCTTGCTCATTCCTTCCTATGAAAACTACATAAAGCCTCCAGACCAGAAGTCTGTGGCATCCCTTCTGCCTTACTAACCCTGGTGCTGCCCTTGTGGCCCTGTGTGGTATGACATGCTCTTCCTCCAGCACTCCATCACTGGCAATCACCTCTATATGTTGACAGAAACAATACAAACACCCTTGCATGTGTTAAAATAAACCATATTTAAAGCCCTTAAAATGACACAAATCATGTAACTGAAAAATGAAGAAAGGAAAGGCACCAAAGTGTCCCTCAGAAAACAAAAGGAATTAACATTAAGTGGAATTACTATCCATGTAATTTACTTTTTTTCAGATCTAAGCTTTCTAAGTATCCCATAAATCATACACTATAAGCCACTTTCTACTACTCATATGCATATAATGCTGATCCTGCTTCAAGAGGAGCAATGGACACTAAGCCCACCAGCATAGACATAGTCCCAGAAATGCAAATAGGAGTTCAAAGCTATCTCAAGAATTCACGTTCAGGAGGCATCCCCCTCCCCCAATCTGTTAATAAAAGAAGAATGCACAGAGAGCCCCCACACTGACATACCTTTAAGTATTGTTCTGGCAGCTAGGCATGCTAATGGGCACCGAGCTGTTTCCAGACTGCACCTCAGACCACTGGGCTCCAGCTCAAAATTCTCTCAGCTTTAGGGAGAAGAGAAGAAAGAGTCAATGCATCTTCTCTTCTTATCAGAACGTGTAACGTTTCTCCCTCTCCTGCTATTTTTATGAAATGGAGGCAAGAAAGAAAGAGTTCCTTGCTTATTTTTCTGTTAATTGACCAAAAGACATAATTAAAAAGGAAGCCCTGCAGGAGAGATGTGTCGAGGTCTTTACACATTGTTATGGGTTGTAAATTCATGAATTGAAGAATTTTATGGGTTTTTTCTTTCTTGCTATTGTTTCTAGCATATTTATAAGGTGACTGCCTTGTTGCTTTGTATGTCCCTCCCCCATGTTATAACCCCTGTTCTCACTGTATTTGATGTTGGTATAATTTGGGAAAGGGAAGGAAAAAAAATTGTTTAAATAGGGAGACAGGTGGACCCATTGCAACAATGAGATGTACAAAATGCTACGTTAAAAAACGAACTTTACAACTTTGGTGAAGGGGGGGATGGGGGGAGAGTGTAGTTGTGGAGATGGGAGGGCAGGGATGGAAAGGGGAAAAACAAAAGAGGAGGCAACAATGCTTGATAGGAAATGTACTCATTACCTTGCTCCTGTAACTGTAACCCCTCTGTATGGTATTTTCACAATAAAAAAAAACTTATTAAAAAAGAAAAAGAGGGCTGGGAAGGTGGCTCAGTGGTAGAGCACTTGCCTTGCATGCTCGAGGCCCTGGGTTCGATTCCTCAGCACCACATAAGCAAAAAGAAAAAAGCCGGAAGTGGCGCTGTGGCTCAAGTGGTAGAGCGCTAGCCTTGAGCTGAAGAGCTGAGGGACAGCGCCCAGGCCCAGAGTTCAGGCCCCACGACCGGACCCAAAAAAAAAAAAAAGAAAGAAAAGAAAAGAAAAAAAAGGAATTTTGGAAATGGGAAGGCTTGGAAAAAATTATATTAAGTGAAGTAAGCCAGGCCCAAAGAAACACGGGTCCCATGGTTTCCCTTATTTGCAATAACTAGTATAAGTCTAGGACAAGCAGAGGTCAAAAGCTACATACAATAATATAGCCTGATGCTAAGTGAAATGAACCCCAAGATAGGGACACAAGTGGTTTTATCTTTCTTGCTGTTTTTTAATGTATTTATAATGTACCATGTGATTGTTTTTTGTTTCTTTTGTATGTTCTTCCCCCATAGTACAACCCCTGTTTTCACTGTATTTGATTCTGGTGCCCTGCATCTTATATATACATTTTTTTCTAATTTGGGGAGGGGAAGGGAAATAACAAAATGCTGAAATAAGGATACAGGTTGAACCATTGGAACAATGAGATATACAAAACACTATGTTGAAAATGAACTTTACAACTTAGGGGCAGGGAGGGAGGAGTTGGCGAGGTGGGGAGGAAGGGATGGTAGGGGAAAAACAAAGGAGGAGGTTATAATGCTTGATAGGAAATGTATTCATTACCTTACTCATGTAACTATACATTATCTTTACAGTAAAATATATATACAAAAAAAGAATTTTTGAACTGCTGATGTAAAAGAAGTTAATTATCCAAATATTTGAAAATAAATGCCCTTCTTTGTAGTCATTAGTATTTCTGCTTTCCATTGCATCAGGATGGTTGGATATGGGATTTGTCAACCTCATTGGTGGTAGTGGAAGACTCACACTGTCAGGGCTGGTCACATAAGGAAATTCATTCAGTAACAGAGATAAGGCATAGGCATCTCAGGTTAAAACACACACACACACACACACACACACACACACACACATATTCACAGATGGTAACAAGAACAAAGGTTTAATAGTGATAACAAATAAAATATAAGATGGAGTAAAGACGTAATTGCTTAAAAATAGTCCCTCCAGGCACGTGGCTATAGGAACTCTCAAACCAAACCAAACTCTCAATGACATGCCAAGAATCTATTTGTTAAGAGATTACAACATTAACCTAGCACTAGACATTTTATCAGATGAAAACAATGAAAAGAAAATTTCTATTTTCTGTGGAGGAAGTGAGGCAAAGCTAGAGAAGTTAGCTCCAGAATTCCCTACTGTCACTTTCAACTTCACCTACAACAGTCATCTGTCAACCAAGATGGTCACTGTCAAAGGGAAGCCATTTTGCATCAGGATCCACACCTCTGGCTTTCATAAACCAGAACAGAGATTTCCAGCTAGCACTACTAGAAGGTCTGTACATATTTATTAGAAAAGGAAAATCAAATATGATGGTGCACACTAGTAATTCCAGACATTCAAGAGGTGAGGTAGAAGAAGATTGTGGTTCAAGGCTAGCTCATGCAAAAAGTTAGTGAGACCATCATCTCAAAAATAAAGCAGCTGTAGCTATATGTCTGGCTGGCTGTGTTCTCATCTACGGGAAAAGCCTGTGTAGGAGAATACCTGTCTGAGGCTGGCCCTAGAGAAAACACATATTAAAGACTATCAGAACAGAGGGAGGGAGAGAGGGAAGGAAGGAAGAATGAAAAAAAAGAAAAAAGGGGGAGAGGAGGTAGGAAAGAAGGGGAGAGGAGGAGGGTGGAGAAGAAGGGAAGGAAGGGAGAAGGAAGGGGAGGGGAGTGAAAGGGAGTAGAAGGAAGGGAAGGGAAGGAAAAGGAGGGGAGGGGAAGAAAATGAAGAGCAGGGCAGGGAAGAGAGGAGATCATCATATCTGCGTCCTTGTTAGGATTTTCATTGAACATATGCAGGTTGTACCCAACAGCCCTGCTCCTGATATATCCTTAGGCCAAAGACCTCAAGTGCAAGGAGCCCCTGTGAGAGCATTGGGAACTGGCCAGCCAACAAGGAACAAGTAGAGAGCGAGGAAGAGATTCATTTATCCCTGAGACACTGGAAGCCAACAGCAAAGTGGACTGATGCCAACAGAGGGACTGAGAAGTTGACAGAGAATATTCTCCCAACTTAAAAACAAACAAACACGTGTATGTAAATAATAATCCTGGAATCAAGTTTATAACAGAAATACTTGCAAGAACATTCAACAGTATACCAGCTACCACCCGAAGCTCCCTCTAGGTATCTGCTGATTGAATCCTCACAACTATCCTAAAGAAAGTGGAGCTTCATATGACCACTGAGCAGAGCCATCTGAGCCTCACAGCACTGGGTTCAAACACTAGCTCATCATTTCCAAGTTGTACATCTGGAGTGGACTTACTTCATTTCTTAATTTTCACTTATTCCCCCTCTTGGAAATTGCTCTGGCTTGGTAATAAGCATGAATCCACCCTGCAAAATCCAATAGAAACCTGTCAATCTACACAGAGTCCAGGAGGCAGATTCAGATTCTATAGGATCTGAAGCTTGTATAATTTGATAATTCACAATCCAAGAAAGGGCATGCTAAACTGTGAAGAAAACATTAGGTTTCCAATAAAATATATTTTACAGGAGAATAGGACCACACATGAAACACTTTTTCAATATCAACATCACTACAAATTTTATTGAAAAATGTTTTAAAAAATGTTATATTTTTATTCATTGACATTTTCAAATACTTTTACATTTTGTCCTGTGTACCTTAACTGCAAAATCTTAATTTACCTTGTTATATGATAACAATTTCTGTTAAACAGTGTAGAGACCATAGATAACTCAGTCTTTCCTTCTGCAATTTGAAGGCTTTTACTGATGGCTTGAAATGCTTACATCTTTATGACACATTACTGCAGTGTTATTTAAGTGCATGAGATTGTTGTCAAATGTATCAATAGACCACTTTCTAGTTTATTTTGTAGATACACTGCAAAATTCCAGAGCATTTCCATTGCATACTTCAAAAAGCTTATACTAAGCTTAAGTATTCTTACAATCAGGAACGCTCATTAAGTAATTTGTTATTGATATTTTCATTGAGAAAAGTATTATAAATTTTATGTCAATTTTATCTCATGAAACAGCAAGAAACTGAAAGATTTTTTCCCAATGTGTTCACTCCTCTCTTGATGAACTGTCCAGAAACTATTAATTCATTTCTACTGAAAATCTGTTCCTCATAATGAATTAATTAAATCTGAAACTTTGGAGGCTACACAATTCATTTCTGCATGTCAGAATATTGTCATAATTTTGTTATCTTTTGGTCTCATATTTTATTTGTTTTCAAAATGAATTTCTTAGATTCTCCAATAATGTAAAAATTATCCAAGAAGGACCTGCCATTTGATTAATGAAATACTTCCCAAATGCATTTCCAAATTGTGGTTAACATGACATACGCCCAACTGAACTGCCCCTTGACAGCATCGTAAAAGTGCCAGAGCCTCTCCACTATCACCCTACCAAATGGGAAGCATGGCAGAGACAAAGTGAGAAGGAAAAAGTATCCGTCCTCCTAACAGCAGTAAAGCTCTTATTTTTGCAAAAATCACAAAAATCAACCTATCAATGCATTTCTAGCCCTCTTCCATCAGCCTGAGAAAGGGCCTATGTCTACAAAGAGCCCTGATGTAGAAGCTTCATTAGCTTCATGGTAAATCCATATCCAAGTCCCTGGCACCTCTCAGAGAGGTTACTTCAGTAATGTCCTCAGTGTCATTATGCTCCCCTCTCTTCCCTTCCAGTCCCATGCAGCAGCCTGGGAAATTTCCTAATGTCACCCTCCTGCTTAAAACCTTTCAATGGCTTCCTATTATATATAAAGCCAAGGCCAAACTCCTCACTAAACACTTGTTTCTCAAGCTAGATACTCCTAGCTCACCAACTGGTTCCCTATCTCCTTAAATCATGATGTTATACAGGCCTTGTTCCCACAATTAGGTCTCTACTACCCCAGTGGAAATCATGCAGTGATGTGTCATAGACAGAAAAACAAACAAAAAAACATTGTCAACTATGTCTTCCATGGGCAAGATACTGCAGGATACTCAGGATACTCAATAAAAACATGTTGCAGATTTCGAGTCTTCCCAGAGCCATTCGTTTTTTTTATTTCTCAATACTACAATCACTGTTCCGAACCTCCCCAAATGGAACTACTGAGAAACCAGGTCCAAGTCTTGTAGCCTTATAGCAAGTTACCATATGTGTGCATATGGTACCCATGCATACATACAATATGTAGAAGCAAATGGCAAGGGTATTTAGCCATACTAGCTTGCCTACATTACAGATATTTTATCAAATCACAGTCTACATTTAGAAACCTAGCTAGTAATTAAAATGCAACGTATGGTACAGTGTTGCTTAAATTAAAATAAGGATGCAAAGCTTAAAGATTGCAGTCAATGAGTTCTAACAATCCTTCAGAACCAGAAAGAGACAGTGTTTTTCAACATTATCAAACAATTATGTGACAGATCTCCCCAGTTAGGAGATTTTAAAAAATATCAAAGAATAGCAAGCAGATTAAGGACATGTGTAATCTCAGGAGAGCAGCCTAACAAGGTCTTGTGATTTCAAGTCTTGGGAGTTTGTTCCTCACTATACTGGGTTTGTTCCCTGGAGACAACATCAAGCAGATTTCATCCATATAAAAACTCACCCCCCCCAAAAAAAAAACCACAGGAAATTTGGTGACCAGGATATAAAGAATTGATAAGAAGGAGAAGGAGAAGAAGGAAGAAAGGGAGAAGGAGGAGGAGGAGGGGAAGGAGGGGGAGGAGGGGAAGGAGGGGAAGGGGAAGGAGAAGGAGATGGAAGAAAAGAAGAAGAAGAAGAAGAAGAAGAAGAAGAAGAAGAAGAAGAAGAAGAAGAAGAAGAAGAAGAAGAAGAAGAAGAAGAAGAAGAAGAAGAAGAAGAAGAAGAAGAAGAAGAAGAAGAAGAAGAAGAAGAAGAAGAAGAAGAAGAAGAAGAAGAAGAAGAAGAGGAGGAGGAGGAGGAGGAGGAGGAGGAGGAGGAGGAGGAGGAGGAGGAGGAGGAGGAGGAGGAGGAGGAGGAGGAGGAGGAGGAGGAGGAGGAGAAGAAGAAGAAAAAGAAGAAGGAGGAGGAGGAGAAAGAAAAAGAAGGAGGAGGAGGAGGAGGAGGAGGAGGAGGAGGAGGAGGAGGAGGAGGAAGAAAAAGAAGAAGGAGGAGGAGGAGAAAGAAAAAGAAGAAGGAGGAGGAGGAGGAGGAGGAGAAAGAAAAAGAAGAAAGAGGAGGAGGAGAATATGGTGACCAGAATATAAAAATGGATTTTTTTTAAAGAGGAAGAACATTGTAGAAGGCCAAAAGGCATAAATGTTAAAAATGGGTTATAACTGTTCTGTTATCTATCTAAAGATGGAGGCTAGGAAGATGCTAGGACATGAACAACACACACATGATGTTTGACAGACTGGTTGTCTTTCAGATGTGGTCCCTGCAATATCACTTAATATTATCTAATGTTTAACTAATGTTTAGGAGTGGAGATACCTTTATTATGCCAAGGACCATTGGATATTTATAACATTATTCCCAGGCCATACAAAAGTATCAAAACAGACAAAGAGCCATAGTCAGCTAACAAGAAAGCACATAAGAAGCAAATGTGTCTGTCCTGTCATGTACCAAAGGATTTTTCAGGCTTTCTTTGGTTGTTCCCCATCCCTGGATGATTCTCCATTTTGTTTTTATTGTGAAAATACCGTACAGAGGGTTTACAATTACATGGGTAAGGTAATGAGTGCATTTCTTATCAAGCATTGTTGCCTCCTCCTTTGTTTCCCCTTCCCATCTCTTCCCATCTCTTTCCACCCCCACCCGTCGACCCTCTTCCCTCCCCCTCCCCACACCAAAGTTGTAACACATTGTTTAAATAGGGATACAGGTGGACCCATTGCAACAATGAGATGTACAAGATGTTATGTCAAAGATGAACTTTACAACTTTGATTCTCCATTTTTATATCCTTGATTTTTTTTTACAATGTTTGATTTCTCTCTGTGTCATCTCATCTTTATCATTCAATGACTCCCATTATCTAGTCCAAAAATACAACCTGATACAAACCTCTAATTTTCAGGTATAGTATTCTATTTTGATCCCCCTTCTAAGTCAGGATTCTTTTTCTCCTCTCAACCCTTTGAAGCTATCATTCCATTGTCACCTGGCATCTGATGCAGTTTGAAAACATACTCATTCCATTGCTGCTTCAACTTCAAGGTTGTTTTTGTCTTTGGTGCTGTGCTATTTTACAGGTATAATTTTTTTTCTTATTTATCCTGCTTCAGGTATGCTATAATTCCAAAATCTGATGATTTCTTGGCTTTTTATCAGTTTTGAACCATTCATGTCTGTTGTTGTCACTCTTCCATTCTTCGTTGTTTATTTTTTTTTCTGAGTTGTGGGGCTTGAACTCAGAGTCTGTGCAGCCCTTTTGCTCAAGGCTAGCACTCTACCACTTTAAGCCACAGAGCTATTTTTGGTTTTCTGGTGGTTAATTGGAGAAATGTCTCACAAACTTTCCAGCTAGCTTCAAACCCCATTCCTCAGATCTCAGCCTCCTGAGTAGCTAGGATTACAGATGTGAGCCACAATGTCCAGCTGTTCCATTCTTTTTGTCATAAAATTCCATCCTAGTTTGGATTCCAACAGATGGACTAATACTCTTTTGCATTTAATTTTATTATCTCAACAATATTTTTATTTTTTCATTTACTGTTTTTTTTTCATTTAAATTTTATTGTAGTGTTGTTGTACAGAGAGGTTACAGTTTCATGAGCCAGATCATGAGTACATTTCTTTTTGAACAGGGTCACCTCCTCACTCATTCTGTCCCAGTTTTTCCCCTCCCAAATTTTCTACCCTGCCCCCAAGGTGTATAGTTCATTTCCAGCATCGTGTCTAGTGGGTTTCACTAATGAATCGATTCACCCTCCTCAAATCAGATTCAACAATATTTTTAATATTTTGAATTTTTCCTTTGTCAATTTCCTTTTTTTCTTTTTGTACTCTCTTGTACATTAGTAAACTTTTGGCACCCTTCATATTTTAATTATTATCTAAAGACTTTCTGCATGTAGACAAAGAGACTATTAGAGAAGAGAGAGGGTCAAAAGAGGAGGGAATGGAGATAAGGTAGGAAGTAGGAGAGGGAGGTATGATGAAAGATTGTTATTTGCATGTATTGGTGATAGGGGAAAAGGAATCAAAGATCCAGGTCTGAACTCTGTGGACCTGAGCCTTCAGTTTTTCTTCAGTGGCAGTCTCCTTGAAACAACAGTATACCTGCCAATAGCAAGAGTCTATTTGTATCTCAATCTGTTATCCATTGAAGTTGCTCCATTCTCATGCATTTATGCATGTCTGGGTGAAAGCCCATTTTCTAATCTTAATTATTAGAGTCCTAAACTACTTGATACAGCATTGGGGGTGGTTTTCCCCATAAAATATTTGTTCATGCAGATAGCTAAGGAAAGCCAGTAACCTGGGCCACCTCATTTCCTTGGAGGGTCTGGGCACATGCTGGGAGATTCATGCCCCTTCCCTGGTTATGATAATGGCTGGAAAGATAGCATCTGAAAATTATACCTATAACAACTGTGAACTCATGAATATCTTGAAAAATGCAGCTATCTCCACAAGGGATGCTGCCTTTGAACACAGAAGTACTTTTCCCAAAAGGATTAGTAGAAAGATTAACAAGAGCAATATCCTACAAGGCTGCTCAGAGCTCACTCTTCTGAGAACTTTTCTCCACACTTATAATAGAAGAAGAGGGATCATTTCTATCTCTCTAGAGCAAAAGTAACTAATTTTGCTTCATGGATCAGCCCTAATCTAAGTGACAGTGGCTATCCAGGGTGCTGTCTAAAAGCCTTCCTTGGGCCCAGCAGTAACAAGTGCCATCAACACCTAGAAATTCCTCCATGCCAGGCACGGTTCTAATGCTTTGCATGAATTAATTGAATTCACAAAATGTGGTCTTTGATACATTGCTATTTTGCATTAATGATAACGAATGGACACCGAGTAAGTAACTTGCCTGAAGTCACACAGCAGTAAATGGTGGATAGAAGTCCTGATCAAAGCCTAGCACTGGTGGCTCATGCCTGTAATCCTCAGGAGGCCAACATGGGAGGATTGTGGTTCAAAGCCAGCCCAGACAGTAAAGTTTGAGCCTCTTATCTCAATTAACCACAAGAAAACCAGAAGTGGTGTTGTGGCTCAAAGTGGTATAGTGCTAACCTAGAACACAATTGCTCAGGGATACCTTCCAGGCCTGTAGTTCAAACCCTATGACTGATTCCTGCCCCTCCCCCCAAAAAACACAAAAACATCTGGTCAAAAAAAGTCTACCTTCAAAGGCTGAATGTATAATCATTAAGCACACAAGCATAGTGCTTAAGTGGGCACAAGTAATGTTATAAGAAATGACTTCCAAGAACTTCTTATAGTAGATGATATTCTTTTAAGTTTAACATGACTGGAAATAAAAGACTCCTCCAATGACTCTGATATCTTTTAAGTCAGAAAGGCCTCAGAATAACTCTTGAGAGTGGCTGGCCACTCTCAGCTTTTGGTGTTCTCAGCTTTTAACACCTGAAAATATCTGCACCCAATCAACCAAGAATGTAGTATACAAGGTACTGTTAGCTGTTATCTTCCTCTGGGATGTATGGTTAAAAGTTGTACAAGGCCTGCCTACAAAACCTTTCTTGGAAAATTTTTACATTTCTGGTTTACAATTACATTTATATCACTTGTGGAATCCCCAAGACTGAGTCTATGGTACATTCTCATGGATATTTACCCATGAGGCCCAGCAATTATGCAATTACTCTCAATTACTATACAGTGAACGAATGGGCAGATGAGTGATGCTTAGCTTACAATCAGGATGTGGCCTGCATAAATGCAGAATGCTGATGCTTTTACCCTGATCTCCTCATAGTCATTAACTCTCTTTTAAATTTTTAAATATATGTGTATATACATATATATTTATCTTGGCTTAATGTGTAAGAGAACTTAATAACGTGATGTGTTAACTTAATAACGTAGATGTGGAGAAATACACACATACATCTCTGGAATCACAGGACCAGGGACAGCCATCTGTCTCTTCCATGCTTCACATCCCATCTCTAGGACAATGTGTGATGTGTTTCTGCATTTCCTATGGTGACAGCACCTCCTTTACATGCACGTCTTTCTATACGTCTCCATAGATATAAGGTATTCTGTATCTGCAGGATGCATCGTATTCTCCATCCCTCTCTGTATAACTTATTCTTAAGTGCATTAATTAATAAACTGGAAAACATTTTGTTTTCATTTGTATAGTGTGTGCATTATGGTATATCTCCCTTTAGCAAAGATTTCACAATCCCAAGTCCTCAATGACATAAACAGAAAAAGGAGAAAAAGGAAAAATAAATGTTATGTGAATGCTTGTCTCCATCTCTTGTCACCTGAGGGCACAGAATAAAATTCAGTTATGCAATTACAAGAAGATTAGTGACCAGTATATAAATTGAACAACTAATAAAAATTTTGGTTCTAAAAAGTTCAAAAAATTCTATGTAAATTTTCTGCCTCCTAAAGCTGATTCCACTGGGCATAATTTAATCTTCTCTTGGTAAATTTAGGGTGAATGTTGCTTATTTCTCAATTTTATAGGACATTTATGACCAAATTTATTCATTCTACTCTGTCTACCAATTATTTACAATGTCCAAATGACTGTGCAAGAAGCATTATAAAGAAAAGAGTTCTGCTTTTTTTTTATCCTAAGTCTCACAATCTGGCAAGAAGACGAGCAATATGCCCAAAGTTAGTTGTATTGATAAATGAAATCGATCATAAATTAGAGAAAACTTTTTTGGGAGTGTTCACCATTTTAGCTGGTCCCCATACTTTCAAATATGTGAAACAGGATGAAGATAGTCAAGGCAAGGAAATATCATACGTATTTGAGTGGTGTGAGAGAAAACAAGAGGGAGAAAAATCAAGGGAAAAAAGACAATAATGAGGCTATATAAATAAGGACTAATATCATGAATTTAGAAAACAACTAAACTGGTTTTGAAATTCAAGTGCATGAATTATTCACTTCATACTTAGTGAGGTTTTACCTGTTCTGAACCTACTCATTTATTGCTGCTGTGAATATTTAATGAGAGAAAGGCTGTGAAACATAAATTTAGGTCCTGACACCTAACAAACAGTCCTTAAAACATTTGTTAATAATCTTGTTGTCCATGTTATTATTATCAATGATCCACATTAGTGTCTGCAAGGATCAGCCTCTAAAAGCAATATCTCAGTCCACTATTAGTGGCTCACACCCATAATCCTAGTTACTCTAGTGGATGAGTGAGATCTGAGAATCATGGTTAAAAGTCAGCCTAGGCAAATGAATCCAAGAGACTCATAAGCTAGCAAAAAGCCTGACTATGTGGTTCAAGTGGAGAAGCACAAGCCTTGAGCAAATATATATATATATATATATATATATATATACACACACACACACACACACACACACACACACACACACACACACACACACACATATAGAGAGAGAGAGAGAGAGTAAGAGAAAGAGAAAGCGAGAGAGAGAACAATGCTTTTATGAGTATGCTCCTTCTGGCAGCACACTCACCCCATTAATGACTCCTCTCCCCCTCCCACCCTCAGGAACTGCCATTATTACAATGGTTCCTCTAGCAGGATCCATTATGCCTGAGTATTGCTGACTTTTCATCTTGAACAAACATTGTCCTAACTCAAGTTTTCTCTGAAGTATCTTCCAAGAAAGGGGTGGGGAGGATAAAATTAGGGAAATAAAGAAAAAGAAAAAAACTTACACGTGCTAACATAAAATATGAGCTACTTCTAGGTAATTTAAAGAGACTCTTAATAAAGTGATGTCTTAGATAAAGAATGTAGAGCCGTGGTGAGCATGTCGATTGCAATGGCAGGCCTGAGAGAAATTCCTACACATACACATTTTCAGACTTCTCTAATGAATTGTGAGTAGGTGGCTTCCTCTACCAACATAAAGAGCCATCGCCGTGGACAGTATTACAGCTGAGGTACAATTTTGCATTCCATGCATTTCTAGTAGCGTGGGTGAAAGATTTTGTGGCACCATCTAGTCCATTCTTAGCATGTGTGGGACATGCGCTATTCAGCATTACGAGACATCTATTTGAATAATAAGGTTAACACCATATTTAAGTCTACGGCCACAAAAGTTGTAAATAATGTTCCAAAAGACAGAGCAGATTCAGCCTTAAGTACTCACAAGACACAAGCAGTACAGTCAAGACATTTTCATAAGGGAGTTAAGAAGAACCAAACTGGTTCCTCCAATCTGGAAAACTCCAACCATCACTGTGCCTCAAAGCCTTAGAGGGCTTCGGTTGTTGCCACTGATTGTGTCACAATCAGTGGGTGTCCTTTCTGCATACACTGAACTCTTCAGTGACAATATATCAAAAAACCTAGGAAGTTTTCTAGGATCAGATACATGAAGTTACCAGCATTCCTAACTAAGCTCTTCTTAATATGGTCGTGGGTCTTGCTATGCAAGATGGAAGAAAGGATAGAGTGATTGTCAATCTGGGTCATAAAAATCATTCATTCAGCTGCAAGATGCTCAACTGAGATTCCTTCCAGCCCATGACCTCTCCTCAATAAAATAACATGATGAATATAGTAGTCAGTTGGGACTTCGGTTTTGTATTTACATACTTCTATATGTATTTATATATAATATTTCATGTTTATATAAATATTTTGTATTTAGATATTTAGATATATGCTAAAGACACTGTTCATCATAAGCAACACAAAGGTGCAGTGTTTCAGTGCTTAGCAATTACAAACTGGAGCTATTAAGTGCTTTGAAACCAAGCCAGAAAGCAGACAAAATGAAAACTAAGGCAGTGTACCTTTCTCTTTATGAACATCCTTTATCCTGATCTGGATTTACAGCAAAAATATATTCAATGTATCTTGCTTCTGATATGATTTAGTCTCTAGATGGAAAACCTAAACAAAAATAAATACTAAAATTGACCTCTTCCTTGAAGAAAAAGTTATATCAAAGTAAAAACAAGAAATCCAGTATCACCTATACAAGTACAATTAAATCCGATTAGGAACCTTTGCTTTAGAAAAGTTGGTATTCCAATTTTCATTCCTCATGTTGAAATAGATGGGCATGACAGGCCTAATTCTTACAGTATATTACTTACAAATTCACTATTTATGCAAAGGATTTATGATCCTAAAGTACCAGTAAAACGTCTTTATTTCTCTTTTCCCACATGTTCTTAAACTTTCAGCACTCTTGTATGGTCTCAACTATCACCACAAGGTAAATTACTTCTAAATTCACATTTCTTATTCCACTTCTCCAGTTCAACAAGGTTTCTGAGTGGTTCTGCTAGCTGCATAGCACACTGACCTGCTGCTCAAACAGGTTGTTCACAATGAAATCCCCTTGTCTAAAGCCATAGGAACTTAAATTACAAAGTCACACTTTCTCTGTCCTTTCCCACTTTCTCTGTATTGGAAGTTCTTGATCTTTGCTTTATTGACATTTTGGGTCTAGAAATTCTTTGTCCTGAGCCACAGGGTTTTAAGTTGTCTTCTGCACTTTCCCTTGCTTGGCCATTTCCCTACCCTCTCCTGACTGTCAGTTAGTAGTCGACAGGGGTGTCTCGCTTCTCAAATTGTAACAACCAACAATGTCTCTATAGTTCACTACATTGCTAAAAGGTTAAAAATCACACTCCCACCCCCTGAAAATTAGTGTCTTACAGTCAATTGAATTTTACTTATTCTTTTAGAGCTTGCTCACATCCATCCCACCAACCCCCAGTGTGATCATCAGAGTGTGTGGATAATCAGATGCGTTTCTCAGGTGTAATGAATAGTGCACGAAAACGTGACAAGCTCAACAACCAACACCTAGACCAAGGGGAAAGAAATTTTTTAAAGAAATCTGAGAAATATCTCTCATGACTCTAACGTCTTAAATAGATGGGTAAAAGCAAAAGTTTAGTGCATGAGAACATCAGTGTTGATTTCATCTCTAAGTGTTGATTTCATCTCTAAAAGCTTAGAGATATAATTTCAATAGAAAGGATCAGATAAGAAACCATGACTTAGATAGTCTTAAAATGTGGCGTTCTGCAGAATATTGGGTTATAGAAAGAACAAAAAGTATAAACAATGGAAAAAATATAGATGAGAACAGTCTGGAGACCTGGGGTGAATCCTGCCTTTTGATAATATGATATTAAGAGACAAGAATATTTAACTCTGAAGACTTGTTCCAGGGGACTAATGCATTGTTATCTTCTATCCTATCTTTTCTCAGAACAAAGTGGAGATAATTTGAACTGAGAGGTGGCTGGCACATAGCAGACAGTTAACGAATGTGAGCTGATAGTAATGTTTCATCCTGATACTTAGGTTAGCTGTAGCATCACATTGTGGTGATACTATGAAGGTTCTGTGAGGAATCACACTGAGACAAAAACAAGACTGCTGGAGACATGTGCAGCAGAGAGACAAGAATAGGCCTAGAGTCAAACAATACTAGGCCTTGGTTCAAACATCACTATAAATTAAGCATAATAACAGAAGGACTTTAAGACTGATCACTCAGATCCACTGATATTTAACTGATATTGTTATTATCTAAAAGAGATTCAAATGATTAAAGCTGATCTTTGAAAATCAATTACCTTTCTATCCACAAGAGAATTACCTTTCTATCCACAAGAGAGATGTAAGAAAGTAAGCAAAAAGTCTGAAGTGCCTGGCTGGATAAAGAATCATGGAATCCACTGGTAGGAGAAATGGTAATTATAGATTGCAAAGTATAATTTCAGAAGATGGTACTGGTGGACACTACAAGCCCACTGTTGAAAAATGGAGGTGTATGTATTGACAACACCCAAATGACTATGGCAGTGAAACACAAAAGGAAGTTGGAAGGTGTTGTAAATTGAAGGAAGGTTACCTAAAGATTGAAAAAGACTCAATTATAGGTAAGCACTTAAAATTCTCATTTTATGAGTAAAAGGAGAGCAATGGAATATAGCTCCTGAACAGGTGAACCAATCAGTGATCAAGAAGAAAGGTAGAGAGATTAGGCTTACAGTATGGACTAAAGAGGATGGATATGTTGTCCTTAGTAGCACGTGGGGGAAAAAGACAGTATAGGCACCTGAGCAGTGAACCAGTCTTAGAATATTGAAGGCATTCCTATCTGATGACTTCCATTGAATTCTTGAAGAAGTTAGTACTTTACTCATCCTTCTGTCTCTCTAATTTACAATTAACCTATTTTCTTTCATTTATGTGGAAAAAGAGAGGAACAGAAATGATTAAATAATCTTGGTTCTGTGTATTCTTTTGATAATTCATGGCCCTTTGATTAAGAAACCATCCATAATGCATGAACACACGCACAGACATACATATACACACAGAGGAGCATGTACACACAAAACAATTTTTAAGGCATCATTCTGCTTCATTAGTATTTTCTTAAGTGGAAAACATTTTTATTTGTGACACAAATCAGTACAGGCTCCACTCAACACTAAACGTCAGTGTCAGGATTTGAAGTAAATGTATCATGTAAATAGCTAAGACAAAGAAGACAGCAAGTACCGTATGTCTTGTACCCAGAGAAAAAGTGGCTGATAATGTACCTTGGCAGAGCTGTTCTAACTGCCTTTGTCGCTGCCCAGGTGTTTCCCATGCCTGTGGCAGACTTAGAAGGTGAAAGAGCCAAGCCTGCTAGACCAGTTGCAAAGTGCAGAACATACCTCAGGGCTCCTATTCACCATCCAAATTGCCTTTAGTAAGGTGCTAGGCTGAGCACAAGACTGACCTTTCGACACAGGTAAGCTCAGCAACAATCACTTGGACCCAGCATAGCTTCTACCTGGTGCCAGGAATTCTACAGTCTGTTGGGTGACAGCCACTTGGCAGCCATTTTCTGGAGCGCTGAATAAGGCTGGAGGGGCAGCCACCGGGAGGGTGTGATCTCCATGGTTAGCACGCAATGCTTATTAGAAGGCAGAGTGAACAAAAATTTAAAGGTGTGCCTCATTTCTCTGAAGTCCATTGTCATTACACCCTAGCCATGTTCCACAAGGGTTTGAAGAAGGCAAATAAGAACCGAAAATGATATAGTGAGTTAAAATATAAAAGGAGGCCCATCTGTCTTTGACTGCAATTCCATTTTATCTTTGTGGCTTCTACTACTTTCTAGTTCAAACCTTGGGCTTACTGAAGTAGATATAGAGAAAAACCTCTTTGTGTTGTAATTTTCAGATATTCCATGTTTATTGCCTTTGAGTTCCTGGAATAAATTTCCTGGAATAAATTTCATGTCAGCAGAGTAGCGATAATATTTTATGCACCGTGTGTGTGTGTATGTGTGTGTGTGTGTGTGTGTGTGTGTGTGTGTATGAGAGAGAGAGAGAGTCGAGAGAGAGAGAGAGAGAGAGAGAGAGAGAGAGAGAGAGAGAGTCCTGGGGCTTTTAATTCAGGGCCTGGGCACTATCCCTGAGCTTCTTTGCTCAAGGCTAGCATTCCACTACTTGAGCCACAGCTCTACTTCTGGCTACTTTAGTAGTTAATTGTAGGTAAGAGTTTCACAGGCTTTCTCAGATCCCAGTCTCCTGAACAACTAGGATCATGGGCTTGTGGCACTTTTTAAACTATTTTTAAATCAGATCTATTACAAAGAGATAATTTCTTGGCTAATATAATCAGTCAGACAGAAAAATAAATAACCTGGGAGGAGGGGAAGAATCTATTCTTTTTTTTTTTTTTAGATAACCTAAAGTCTACTTCATGCTGAGCCAAGAAAAATCAGATATAAATAATTGTCAAATGCATATTCTTTGTTACAATCTTCCTCATGTAGTCTCCAAAGGTGCTTCTAGAGTGAATAATACAGTCAAATACTTAAATAATTTTCTTTGTAAAAGTAATCACAATTTACGCGTCTATCACTGAACTGTACCTACAATTGACTTCAAGAAGTGAATCATAGTAACTAGCCTAATCCCACCTTAGAGGGTCCGCTGCTGTAACCTCAACTGATGAAGATTCCAAAGGATTATCCAAGAATAATCTTGGTTACAATATCAGTACACCATCCATGTTCACTAAATGTTAACTGTTTTAAATTAATCCAAGAAAAAGGTAAATTTATATTCATACTAGTCAGGTTCCAATGTTGTGATAAGGACCTAGAATAAAACAATTTAAAGGGAGAAAAGGTTCATTTGGGATCCTGGGTTCAAACATTTCAGTCCATGTTCCCTTTTCCTTGTTCCACTGAATTTGTGGTAGCATAGTAATGCATCATGGCATGAGGCTGCTCATCTAACGCTGTCTGAAATCAAAAGAAAGAAAGAAAAGAGCCAGAGTCCTTTCAAGGGCATGCCCCCAATAACCTAACTTCCTTCCACTAAGGCCCACCTACTAAAGTCTCCATCCAGCAGCACAGAAGATTATCAACAAGCCTTTAAGATGTAGCCCATGGAGGAATACTTCCAAACCATAGAAATATCAAACAAGATGTAAGGATACAGAAAAATAAAATATCATAAAGAGACAAAGAACATATCAATGGCTCTTTGTGACTAATCAGTGATTTTAAAAGCATTAATGAAGTGATGAAAATGGAAGCTAAACTCTAAGGAATTAAACAACATAGATTTAGAAAATAAGTATAGGTTCAAAGATAAAAAGTAATAATATGATAATGCAAAATGTCATTGGAGTTTAGAGTCTATCAAGTGACCAAATGATTACCCTTCAGCATTTATTAAAAACTGTGTGACATTCTATAATATGACCTATCTACAGCTGAACATGCAGTTTATTACTGATTGTTACTGTTATAAATAATGTGACTATGCATAACTTGGTAGATTCAGCTTTCCTCCTTAGATTAAGATAATTTTCCTAATATACCAACAATGCAATGAATCAGTTTATTACCAAATCAACATAGCCATCTCAGCTCTTGCATTTAGCTAGAGAAGATTTGAAGCAAGATATGAAGTGAAAATATAGTTTGTTAAAATTGAAAAAGATACTTCCAGAGGGGAAAGTGGGTCATTCCAAAAGAGAGGGGAGAACAACTAGTATGTACACTCATATAGGGGTTTTACTGACATTTCAGGGGGGCTTGAAGCTTCAAGGCCCTCCCCAAAACCAATCTACAAGGAGCAATTGACATACAAGTTGCCAAAGAATTACCACAGGCTGGCAGCAGCTAACAATTGTAATCCTAGCTACTCAGGAAGCTGAGATCTGAGGATCACGGTTGAAAGTCAGCCCGGGCAGAAAAGTCCAAGTGAAACTCTAATCTCCAATTAACAACTCAAAAGCCAAAGTGGAGCTGTGGCTCAAAATGGTAGAGCAGTAGCCTTGACCAAAAGAGCTCCAGGACAGCGTCAAAACCCTGAGTTCAAGCCCCAAGTTAGGTTAAAAAAAAAAGAATCATCACACATACACAAGAATAATCATACATTTCAAGGATCATAATATTCATGAAATTGCCCATGACCTCCTGAGAAAAACCCACTGGGGAAAAATCAGGGAATGCTGGTGGAAAAAAGTTAAGTACAATGGGATTATAATGACATCATAATAGGCAAAAGGCAACTTCTGGACAAACTATCCCACCTTAACTTGTCTAGACAAGGTACAGGACATAATGATGCATAATATTCCAAAGAAAGTTAATCTTGAAGAGGATGAGGTATCAAGCCTTCTCAGTTCACACTAAGGTCTCTCCAGACTGGCCATTTGACAAGGATGTAGAGCCAGAAACCTAGGTCTACCAAAATTTGCTTTGCTGAAGAATAGTTTACTTTGCCATGAGAAAGAGAGAGAAAAGGATATCAACATGTTCACACGAATCAAGGATTCTCCATTTAGAGTTCCTTTTGCGTATCCTATTACTCTGTTACCTATCAGATTGGAGACATGTTTCTAATCATGTTCCAAAAGCTTTAGGTCCTTGGTGTTATTGTGTTATAGCTCTGTTATAACCCCCAAGGACATAAAATGAGTTAATTTATAATCTACTTTAATATGTCCATCTAGCACTCTATAGATACTTGAGCTAAATTTATCAATCTGATACAATTTCAAACTTCAAACATGTTAATTTCTTTACTTCTCAAATTCATCCTCACAATGTTTCCCATGAATAAAATAATAATGCCAAAGAAAAGATAATGCCAAGTAAATTATTACTATTTTATTAATTTTGTACAAAAATTGAAGATATAATTTGCTTATCATCTGTCTATAGAGGAAGGATCTTCCTATTCATAGGTCCTTTTCTACCCTATTATCAACTGCAGAGCTCCATTAAGTCACCATTTCACATTTAAATAACCTGACTAATTAAAGCTTTATTATTTAGAGATGACCAATTTAGTGTATGCAGTGTAAAGACACTATAAAATCCAATATCCCTTACTCTGTCATAATGTTTTATTACATGGAGCATCTCAAGACACTGGATGGGTCTCTTAATTGTTCTGCAGGCATTTAAAGGTGATTAAATCATATAAATGTGATGCTTAAAATCATGGATCATTCATTAACCCCTCTAGTGGTCAGTTACATGCTAGCATTACGACTGCAGTATGATTCCTAGCATAAAGAAGAGCTTGTCACAATGGTATATGTTCTCTGTCTGTAATCTTAAAATAGTATCTAAATCAAGGTACAAATTTTCATTTCCTGGGCCTCCCTATTATATCCACTCCTTGAAACACAAAAATGTGGTTTGGCAATTTTTAAAATGTCAGGGATACAATTTTGTCACACGATTAATAAACTGTTAGTTTCCTTTCTGTTGTGTCACAGACATTTGAGATGAGAAGCAAAAGTTTTGCTTTGCTCACAGTGTTAATGATTTCTTTCTTTTAAACTTATCTCATAAGTATTGGAAGAAATACAGAGATAAGCCACTTAAAAATGACTTTTTGGTTTAGCCTTTTTTTTGTCGGTTGTGGGGCTTGAACTCTGGGACTGAGCGCTGTCCCTCAGCTCTTCAGCTCAAGGTGAGCACTCTACCACTTTTATAAAATCACTTATAAAATCTGGCCTCATGGGAAGAGAATTAATAAATAATTTTTAATATGGGGGCTAAAATCCAAGGTCTTGTACATGGCAGACAAGGTCTTTACTTCTGAGCTGCATCCCTATTCCTTGTGTTGATGAATTTTAAAGAATATGTTGATACGGTTTGTCTGGGATGTAACAAATATGAATAACTGACAAAATTTGGACTCCCAGCCAGACTACCAGAGAACTCAGAAGACTCTTGTACCCCTTTATGCACAAGAGACTAAAAATCATTTCTCTTTAGCTTTTAGTTATTTTTTTCTAACTAACTTAGTACTTCTTGTTGTTACTTCTCCATCAGCAAATTTAGGCAAATGTTTTTTGGTTGTATGTTGGTGAGGGGGCCTGAACTCTGGGCCTGGGTGCTGTCCTTCAGCTCTTCAGCTCAAGCCTGGTGCTCTACCTCTTGAACCACAGCACCACTTCTGGGTTTCTGAGAGGTTTATTGGAGATAAGAGTCTCACAGACTTCTGCCAGGGCTGGGCAGGAAAGTGGTGACTCACTCCTATAATCCTAGCTACTCAGGAGACAGATCTGAGGATCATGGTTCAAACTTCACATATATATATATGAAACCAATTGCTCTATTATGACCAAATAGCAAATCTGTAAATAAATAAGAATTGGCTTCTAAGTGATTACTAAGTATCATGAAATGCACATACATAAACATGGGTCATTTGTTGTTGAGATACTTGGAAAGCAGAGACACTGTTGCATTCTTTGTGTAGTAATTGTTCTAAGGGAATATTTTCAACTTTTCTGGTCTCCTTACTACTCAGATTTTTATATTCAGTGATGAAGATTCCTTTTTTTGAAGATGCTTTAAAGGTATTTCAAAGAAAAGATTGTCACAAAAATACAGCATTCTGTGTCCAGTTGTCTGTGATGATTTTCTCTGGCCATCACAGAAACACAAATACCTAAGGGAGCAAAATAATCAATTCATTCCCTTTGTCTAGACAGGATCTATGCTTAAGCCATTCTAGGGTTTGTCCTGTCCCATAGGGAATGAATTCAGTGCAATGCTAAGAATTTTATTCTTTCACAGAAGTAACAAAATAGATTTACAAAGGCCACTTTGGGGCCTATGAAATCCTTGATACTTCTTAAAGTTGAAGCATTCTATAGAATGGCAATTTAAGCCACTTCATTGACATTACCACTTTGAAGCATCTATATAGTTTCAGCATTTTAATGATAACTACAATTGCTTGAGATTCTTGTAGCTTCTAGAAAGCAAAACACACTTTTCAACTCATTAATCTTGATTTGTTTACACATGTAGCAGTTTCAATTTAGCCAACATACTGCTCAGAAAGCTCAACCAAGCCATGTTCCATCTCTCAAGAAAGATCAAGGCCATTTTCTTTTCATTCTTTGAAATAGAGAAGAGTTCTTAGCAATACACAATGCCTATTTAATGGTTTAATTGGTCATCTGGTCTGATATTAGAGAGTATCCCAGATGGGTGAGGAGAGGGAAAGAGTGGGAAAGGGACTTGAATGCAGGGCCAAGGTGCTATCCCTGAGCTTTTGTGCTCAAGACTAGAAATCTATCACTTAAACCAATACTAACTTCTTTAGTGATTATCTGGAACTAAGAATATCATGGACTTTCCTGCCCAGGCTGGCTTTGAACCATAATCTTTAGATCTCAGCCTCCTGAGTTGCTAGGATTACAGGTGTGAGCCAATAGTGCCCAGAAAGCTTTTCCCAGATTCCTTATCTCTTCTACTAGCCCCAGTGTAAGGCAGAGGATATATTTACTTTCTAGTATTTTTTTGCATAAAAAAGAGGTACCACAAAGTACCTAAATAAATTTCTTATTTCTTGTTTGGCTGACATTTCCATTCAAAGTTTGTCATGAACTCTGACATATTTCTTCATAACATATTTAATTCTTTTTTTTTTTTTTTTTTTTTTGTCGATCGTGGGGCTTGAACTCTGGGCCTGGGCGCTGTCCCTCAGCTCTTCAGCTCAAGGCGAGCTCTCTACCACTTGAGCTACAGCGCCACTTCCCATAACATATTTAATTCTTAAGTGGACAATGGTTCTAAGATAGGTCCATAGAAACAGAAGGCCAAATAGAGGAAAGAATGTCATTAGTTTTGCTGAGCATTTTTTTTCCTACAGCAAGGTCATCACCTAAGGCTTTACCATGGACTCAACACAGTTTTTCAAAAACAGACTATTGTGTGAAGTGAGAAGAGATGAAATGATTTACTTTGTGATGAGTTCGGCATCAGTTAGTAAAATTCTATAGTGGTCAGAAAAGGGGATTACTCCAGAGGAACTCCTGTGTATGAGAGGCTTTGGTTATTATGTGAATATTCATCAAATCCTCATCGTATAGTAGAGCCAAGAACCATCTTCTTCATTGCAAGAACCTTCTTCTTCAAGAACCATCAGCTGAAACTCAAAGAGAGAATGCCTCATCACCCAAACAAAGCCATCCAAAGTAACACAAAGACCATGGTTCCTTAGTCTGCCAGTCGCTAGATCATTTTCCTTCCCATATGGCTGACTTGGTTGCTATCCAAGTGAAGCAGAATCTTTTACCTAGGGGGGGAAAAACACAGCATTTTCCAATTAATCACATTCAAAATAGACAGAAGAGATTCTTTGAGGAATCAAGGACTGATCTCTCCTGGAGGCAAGCTACTGGATTTGATGGAGCAGAGGCCAAATGGGTAATGACAAATCCCAGGTTTTTATGTCTTGGTTCCTTGAGTGCCTGAAAGCATATGGAATGAGATTCTTCTCTGAGATGCCGCAGTGATGACAGAAAGAGCATGGGTGTTCAAACTCACAGCAATCTAAGGAATGAAATGCATAGGGAGCTCCGGGGAGGACAGAGAAAGAATGTAAGATCTGTCGAAAGATATCCTCAACTTCACAATTTGCCTTCTAAGAAAAGCAGGCTTGACTCACAACGGGTGTTTCATGGGAAAAGTAACTGGAATGTAGCATCAATAAACAAAAACTGTACACTTCACTAAAATGAGGAAGAAATTAAGAGGAATAAAGAAACAAGATTTAAGGAACGTGCAGGTTTCCAAGTAGCCATAGAGATGTGGACAAAAGCTCTCTTGGGGTTGTGTATGGATACTGTACTGTGTGTGGATACATTCACAGTATTTGTGAGAGTTTGCCTCTCACACAAAAAATAGGTTATTGAGTGAGATATTGTGAGGTAACTTAGCACAATATTTACAAGATGTTGCCCAATAAATAGTTTGTCATAATGAGTCTAACATATCACCTTATCTGAAGCAACATAGTTCATGTTATACACAATTTTCATGGAAACATGAAGTTTTAATAGCTAAAATATACTAAGAAAGGCAAGACAATAATAAAGTAATTATGGGATCAACTAACTAGATGAAAATTGAATATAGGGAAGAAACAGTAGAAATTTGTTTTAGTTTTATTTGGGGTTTGGCCATAATTCTGGATATCTTTGAACTTCTCTATTGCTAGAAATACATTTACCATAAAGATGCCCTATGAAACACTTTCAGAGTTATTCAATAATTTGAGAAATAGCACGTAGCATAAATAAATGAGACTAATTGGCATTAGTCAAAACTTTATTCAGACCTACAATTGACCAAGGAAATGTAGGTCAGTCACTTCTAGATTATCTAATTTCTTCTACAGAATAAAATAGAAGTTTATTATATATTATATTGTAGGAAACATTTCAATTTAAGCTGGGTGCCAGTGGCTCACAACTGTAATCCTATCTACTCAGGAGGCTGAGATCTGAGGATCAAAGTTCAAAGCCAACCTGGGCAAGAAAGTCCATGAGACTCTTGTCTCCAAATAACTACCAGAAAACTGAAGTAGTGCTGTGGGTCAAGAGGTACAGAGCTAGCCTTGAGCTAAAGAGCTGAGGACAGCGCCCAGGCCCAGAGATCAAGCCCCACAACTGACAAAAAAAAAAAAATGAAGTCGGAGATTGTTAAATTTTATACTAAATGTTTGTTCACGGATACACAATACTCAATCCGTAGGGTCACTGCTTTGCAACCTTTATGTAACATTACTCAAGGAACAATGATGGGAATCTCAGCAAGCATGTGATCAGTGGATGCTTCACCAAGTAGCAAAGAACATGAGGGGGCAGCAAATAAAAAGGAATAGAGCCAAGCCAGAGACTGGTATCTCATATCTGAAATCCTAGCTACTCTGGTGGCTGAGCTCTGAGAATCCTGGTTTGAAGCCAGATTGGGCAGACAAATCTAAGCGATTACTCTGATATCCAATTACCCCCGAAAAATTCCAGAAGTGGACGTGTGGTAGAGAACTAGCCTTGAATGAATAAGCTAAAGGAGAACACAAGGCCCTGAGTTAAAGTCCAAATACAGGTGCATGTGCATGCGCGTACACACACACACACACACACACACACACACACACACACACACACACACACACAGAAAGAGAGAGAAATGAAATAGTCGGCAATAACTGTGCCTCACCAATTGATAGATAGGGCTATAATCAATCTACAAGAACCACTCTTTTGGGGATACCTCAAAATAATGTCAAAAATTGACCATTCCTTTCTTGAACTAGAAAGAGCACATTTGATCATGAAATGTAATTGTGACATCGTAAAACCACTGACTAAAAGCAAGATCCAGTGGCTCATGTCAAGTACTTAGAAGGCTGAGATTGGGAAGTCCTAGCAGGAACATTTATGAGACCACCTCCTCAAATAAGAGCTGGAAAGGATGGTATACGCTTGTAATTCAAACTACAATAGAAAGCCTAAAATATATTGATCATGTCCATGTCTTTCCCTTGGCAGGAAGTAAGACTTTTTCTAAAAAATAGTTAGTGAAAGACAGAGCTGGTGATATGGCTCATTGGTAAGAATGCCTGCTTAACCAGCAAGAGACCCTGAGTTCAAATCTGACTACCAAAAACATTGACTGTCAATGTTTCACCTACGTATTACCCTGTGAGCTTGGCCTGTAAGTTCTCTTTAGCATTTATTCCATTTATCTGATTAAATAAACACAATTCTTCATAAAGAACATCTCTAGAAAAAAAGTACAGATTGAGTGCCTCTTAATTCACAATGCTTAGGATCGGAAGTATTGCAAACTATGGGTTATTTTGGATTTTTTAAATATTTGCATACACTTAAGATGCCATCAAAAGAAGATCAAAGCCCAAACAAAATTCAATATATTTTACAAACCTCACGTACATTGCACAGAGGTAATTGTATTCACCGTTTCTAGTACACCTGTGTTTTGACTCTGGTCCATCACATCAGGACAGGTATGGAATTTCCCACTTGTAATGTCATGTCAGTGCTAAAAGTTTCAAATTTTGCAGTGTTTTAAGTTTTTAATTTTCAGATTGGGGACATTCACCCCATATTATGATGCCTTCTAAGTGCGGATGAACAGTCTCATCCTTACCCCCACAGGCATGAACAGATTCTTCCTCCTGATGTATGGAGCCAGACTCTGTGCAAATGTAAAGGGAGCAGTCATGTTTGAGAACTGACATTCAAAGCAAATAAATGTGTGCATGGAAAGCTATAGGAAAAAAATAAGCAAGGGCCTAAATACTATTCAATTAATATGCCCAATCACTACCTACACCACCAATGGTCCACCAGACTCTAGTCCTCATCTGTCCATGTTGACTGTGGGCTTAGCTCCTTCCATTCCTTCCCCAGCTATCCATGACCAACCTGCACTGCATGCCTGTAGTGGCAATGAGGAGTAATAGTTTGCCTACAGCAAGGATTCCCTAAAGGCTTATTGCTTGTCAGGTTCCTTGATAATTATCAGGGTCCTAAGGAAGAAAAAAAGATGGTCTTAGCTCCCAAACACCAGGATGGAGAGACATGTCAATAAATAGCACCGGTCAGGGTCATTCATGTAACAGTACATAACCAGACAAGATTGAAAAGAGGCATAAAAAGAGAAGGAGCAATTTTAACACCCAAGAGCATCCAATTTACGGGCATTACTGTGTGTCTGTACTATGACCAGCCTCTTTTCTTGAGATGATGATACAAACTGGAGTTATTGTTTGTATGACACTGGAGTATCTACAAATGTGTAAACTTAATTGCCACTAATTTATCTCTAATGTTATACAAGACTCACAGCATTCCTGGGTCTCATTTTCTTCATCTGTAAAAGAAGGGTGCTATATACAGATCTCTAAAAGCCTGTCTTAGCTTAAAGGCATTGCTTAAACACTGTCTAAAGGACAATCAAAATAATTCTGGCTTCTCCATCTCTAACCCCATGAATTTGAGAAAATCTCTACTTTTCTGAACCTCAGTCTCTTCATCTATGAAATGGGCATAATACCAATAATATGGTATTTTATAGCATTGACAGCGAGATGCAGCACTTAGAAGAGTGTCTAGCACATACTTTTATAAATATTATCTAGTTCTTATTTTTTATAATTGCAGGTTTCCAGTAACATTTAAGTATTTTCTTTAAAATGCTGATATGCTTGATTGTTCCTGAAAGACAGTATAGGCACTGAGCAGTGGACCATTCCTAGAATACTGAAGGCATTCCTAGCTGATTACTTCCTTTAATTCATGAAACACTAATATTTTATTCATCCTTCTGCCTTTCTAATTTACAACTAACCTATTCTCTTTCATGCATTCTTCATCTGGAAAAAGAGAGGAACAGAAATGATTAAATAACCTCAGTTCTGTGTATTTTTGATAACACATGACCCTTCAATTAAGAACCCACCCCAATGCATGAGTACACATACACACACATATGTATATACACACACAAATATACACACATGGGCTGGGAAGGTGGTTCAGTGGTAGAGCGCTTGCCTTGCATGCCAGAGGCCCTGGGTTCGATTCCTCAGCACCACATAAGCAAAAAAGAAAAAAGCTGGAAGTGGCACTATGGCTCAAGTGGTAGAGCACTAGCGTTGAGCTGATAAGCTGAGGGACAGTGCCCATGCCCAGAGTTCAGGCCCCATGACCGGACCCCCCCTAAAAAAAACATATACATACAGAGGAGCACTTACACACAAAAGTCTTTAAGGTGTCACTCTGTTTCATTAGTATTTTCTCAAGTTGATAACATTTTTATTTGTGATACAAATCAGTATAGGCTCCACTCAACACTAAACTTCAGTATCAGTTTTGAAGTAAATGTATCACATAAAAGCTAGGACAAAGAAGCAACAAGTATTGTATGTCTTATGCCCAGAGAAAAAAAGTAGCTGATCTTGTACCTTGGCAGAGCTGTTCTAAATACCTCTGCCATCATTCACAATTTATAAATTGCTTATAATTATAAATTAATTAATCAAAATTCATCCCAAAGCACATTTCTAAAAAACAAAGATGGTTTGTTTGATGACCACACTATAACTTAGAACATATTAGTATATTATATAGACATGTATAAGACAATTTCATCTTAACCATTAAAATACATATTTTCCCAAGCTGTCTAACCTGAAAATGACCTGCACAGTGAATGCTGGATCTTTTAGGTTCTTTTGTCTAGCTGGGATAGCAAGAGCCCTCGCTCCTGGGACTTGACTCAGGAGGTCTGATTTGGGTCCAAGATTCTGTGCTCTTCCAGTCTTCACGTGCTATTGACGCTGAGCATTCACAAAGAATACTTTGAGAAGCAAAATCCCAAGCTGTGGCAATAAGAAACAGACTCTTAAATAGCTGAAATGATTGAATTGGTTGTACCAAAGTCCTGTTAATTAACCAAATCTGGAAAATGTCTTACTCAACACGTTGTCCAATCACAATCATGCCTATAAAGTATTTCAGAACTAATATGGAACTCTGACATGAGGACCTATATGCTCATAAGAGGTTCCACATTGACATACATGTTGTTTGTGATTTAATTCATATAATAAAATTTTCACAGTGACAAAGATGAGCTGACATAGTCTTCGTAAGTGAGCACACATGACAGTGGAAATATGCCCTGATTCTAATTTGGAAAGCTGCAACAAAATCTTTATTTGAAGATGCTTCACTGTCATTGCCAACGTGACATTTCAGGATAGACCTGGGATTAAAACGTGATTTGTGGGACATAACAGCTAGTGTCTAATGGCTAACGAGTTAAGACTAAAACTTTATCTCTCCAGTCTAAAACAAGTAGCTAAATCAACAGAACACAGTCCTGAAGAGTCCTACGTTAGGACTTGAAATGAAGTCCTTTCTTTGAAACGAATGAAAAATGATTTCACTGAGATGAAAACGTAATAGTAGTGATGCCAAAGGCGAATTTAAGAAGTGAGGAGCGAAGGATCAAAGAAGAACCGGCCAGGTTTGACTTAGGCACTCGGAGCAAAGGACTCACTGTGCCTGGCTAGAACAGATGCAGCGGAGTTTACCACTTCCCCAGCTGCAGAGAGCAGGCAATGCTGGGCTAAACCCTCCCCAGTCTTGGAAGATATGTGACTTTAGGATCTTAGAGGTTTCCAAAAATACACAAACATAGAAAACACTTTCCTCCTTTGCCAAAACACATGGGTCCGTTGTTTATGTTCCGTTTACCCCTTTTATATGTGGGGAATAATGAGACCCCTCGCAGCATTGATAAGACTGAACGTAGAGGAAGGCCAATGGAAGGCAGCTCAGTCAGAGCTGTCTTGAAATCTTCTTTCACACCTCTTTCTGAAATGTAAATATGGACTCCGTCCAGCTTTTCCCAGTCCGAATGACTTTGGCTGAGGGCAGCTGGTATGGAAGTCATTTCCCTTCTAGGTGCAGTAGCTGCTTTCCACAGACTCAACAAAGACACGAAATATCATTAACATCTGATTCTGAAAAGGTTGACAACCACTTCTTTGTTTCGCTCAGCAGTCTGGGGAAAGCTGCTGTGCATTACTCGATCATGAACAAAATTATACCTATTAGGCTCTGATATGAGTATTGGAATATTTCTCTCATTTGCGCACAACACTGAAGCTTGAATATGCCTATTGTTTTCACAGTATCCATTACATATTTTAAATGGCATGGAAAGATCATATATGTAAACATTACTTCAGCTGAGGCTGAGTGATGTTTGGCAAAGCAAGAGGCTGTCGGACCTCCTTGGGCCCGGGTTTCAAGACAGGGTATGTCAAGGGATTTGGGGGGGGGGTGTTGATGGTTACAGAAAGAAGAAAGATAGATTGACCAATGGCTGTTGCTGAATTAAAGAAGTCTGGATCCTTTCCTCTCTGTCTTTCTCCCTCTTTCTTCTCTCTCTCTCTCTCCCTCTCCCTCTCCCTCTCTCTCTCTCTCTCTCTCTCTCTCTCTCTCTCTCTCTCTCTCTCTCTCTCTCTCTCTCTCTCTCTCTCTCTCTCTCTCTCTCTCTCTCACACTCACACACACACACACACACACACACACATCTACTGGGCTCAAACTAGCTCCTCTATTTTGTGGCATCCAGCAAGAGGATGAAAGACTTGCCCGAGGGTCTGAAACAGCAAGAGGGGAGAATCTGGAAGAAAGAAGAGAATGCAGACTAGTTGCAGCTTTGGGATTCATGAATAAAAAAGGAGGAGGGAAAAATGCCTTCAAATTTAAGAGCACTTCTAAAATAGCCATTAATAATCACATCTCAAAGATAAAAGCAAGAATCCTGAGCTGTTTTTCTTTTTTATTTTTTTAAGCGTTGATGTTTTTCTTTCAGTCTTCAGAATAGGAAATGGAATTAGCCTCCAAACATGAAATCAACTGATTAAGAACTCTTGAAGCTTCCCAGGGTGAGGAACAAGAGGAATGGCAGGATGCCACCTCTTGCTGTTGCAGACTTCGTGACCAGAAGCACATCTGAGCACAAGAGGTGGATGCTTCCAGCAACCTGTAATCTTAATCATTTGCAGAACCCAGTGCCAGCCACCTACCCAAGATCTAAGTTCTGGAGCCCTGCTCTCATGTTGGAATGTTTATTGATTTTTTTTTTCTAAGAGACACTCTCAAAATTATCCTTACATTTTACTCACCATTAGACCACATTTAGAGTACATTTTCTGCCTTTTTAGATTAGACCTAGATTTCCCTGATAACTGGGAACATAAACACTTCGAATGAGTCGTTATTTGAAGAATTTGAGGCCGTACAGATAGACAAAAAAAATCCTCTAGGCCAAATGTACACTAAAATGTTTATTGTGCTAAATAATTCTGTTTCCCTGATAGATGGCTCACACTCACTTTTAGTCTAAAAATCTGGCCTTAGGCAACCTTACAATAACAAACTAATGTCTGTTTACTGCTGGGGAAAGAGGCAAAATTACTTCTTTAACTCCACTGAAGTTATTCTATAGCAAATCAAATCAACAGACATATTTTTGAGACATATGTAAGTTGCTTTTCTAAGAAAAAAAATCTAGACACATAAGAGTATCTTCCCCTGAAGGAGACTATAAACATCTTATAAAGACAACACAGCAAAAGACTTAAATAATAGGCAAAAATCAGATAGAAGCAACATAAGACTCCTTGGAGGGTGACTAGCATAGACAACAGACCGAACTGGACATTCAATGCACACAAGGCCTCATCAAGGGTCTGGGACAGCTTTATCAAAGAAGTGAGATTTGTCCTATCTTTAAAATCATTGTCACTTACAAGAATTTAAAAAACTAGCACTAAGTGGAAATGTTTTTCAAGGCAATATTGTAAACCATTTTCTTTTAGTCTCTCTGTCTTCTTTCCCTCTGAAGATTTTCTTTATAAGAACCAAGTCCACTTGTCAGTAGGCTGTCTCTTTTTAAAAATATGAGAAGACATCTTAATGATCAATCAGTCCAGTGACATTGAAAAAAATAGACTATGGCATTAGGCATGAGGAAAGTCAGATGGTACATGGTCTCCTGACTATTATGTTGAAATCAGATGGAGACAAGCTGTTCATCCTAGAACAAAATACAGTTCCTGCACATGCCCTCCTACCATGCTCAGGGTTCTAGGCCCTCCAAGCTTTATTCTTTACAGAACCATATGGTCCCCCCCCCGTCCTGCCACCCCGACACATATCTCTAGAAGTATACATATGTGGACACACATGCCCGTACACACACTTATGCTGCATAGTTTTATTTAAAAATAGTCCAGCCATAGCCTTTAAGTATAAATAGATAAATTTTCTTCTCTTAGAAGTGGCAGAAAGTTTCTGCTTCTCTTTTAATACAGAAATTACTGAGCATATGCAAGAATCCAATGGGTAAGCACCATACTTTCCAATAGAATTAGGATTTTATTAGACTCAAATAAAACATTATTGCACAGTAACTCCACAATTAGCTCACACCACCATTGGACAATGGTAGCAGTGTTTCCCAAGAATTGATGAGGATTCCAGGTGTTTGATACTCATGTGATTATTCTTATAACTCCAGCAACTAGCCAAGTTACCATTTTAAGTCCTTAAGTCCAAAGAATTTGTTTGTAAAATTCAAAGCAGGGCAATATCTAAATTATTTGGAAAATACTTTATTTTGCAAGGGAAGGAGCTACAATTGATGAAGTTTTAACAGCAGACCTGAAGCAAAAAAAGGACAAAGTTGTCTATTTGATTCCTAATCTAACCCGGCATGTCTTGAACTGCAAGAACTGTATAAAACTCTGGTGCAATTCAGAGGAAATAACTCAAGGAGTTTGTAAATCTTCACTAGTTCTTAAGCAATCTAGTCGCATTTAGTAGTTCATAACATTGACTGATCTCTTTTCCATGAAATGAAATCAGAGCTAAATTCCATTAACACCTCTACCTAAGTCAGCATTTTTCCTGCCACTTTGGTCTCCCCTCTTTACAGATCTTTGTGTAGTCCAGACAGGAAGAATGTAACAAAGTGTAGAGATGGCCAAGATTCAACACTTGTCCAACTCCCCTTCGGATAAACAACAGATTGCATGAGTACTGATTGCATGAGCACAACTGCTTGATTTCTCTGTGCTTCGAGGGTAGTCAATCCTATCCATCCTTTGTAGCATTAATGTTTTGTACCTTCATCCTGCTCTGGTAAACATGCCTTCTCTTTACTCATGAACCTTTCTCCTTTCTTCTTGAGATCTCCAGGCACTCTCAGATTGGAGCTGTCTTAGTCATCATGTCTTATGCCTGGGAAGCCAAACTGCCCTTTAATGTTCACACCTTGCCTCCCTGTTCAAACCTAAAAACGTTTTTAATTGCACCTATTCAGAAAATCAGGTTGTACCAAAAGTATAAACTCACCCAATGCTGGCCTATGCAACTAGTATATAACAGAGCAATCATTAAAGATAAAACGTGGCTTTTAACGTTTAAAACTGACTGAAGGGGAAAAGCACATGAACTTTTGAGGACAAGTTGTAACAAGGGTTTGATTTATTACATTAGAATCAAGTATCATCTAGTGTGTTAGCACCCAGTAGTTGTATATCAGAAAGGAAGTTAGAACTCAAATCTTTGTAACACAGGAGTAGGCTGCACACTTCGTTTGTTTTCTCAGGTTGAATATCCAACTTTTAAAGTGATACAATCATAATTGACATTTTAATAACAATCCAGACAGAGTACCTTTGCACAGTGGATAATATACAGTCATTTGATACCACGGGTAATAAAATGATATTTAAATACCATACATGCCAAAGGAAAAAAAAAGCTTACACAAAAAATTAAATCTGGACCAGAAAAATAACCTCTCACCATCCTCCTTCCAAAGTTCTCATGTTTTAAACCTAGTAGAGGACATGACATTTTTTTACATTCTTTATTTTTATTTAGATAATGTTGATTTAGATACAGGATTTCTAAGATTTTCCATGACGGACAGAGGAAGACACAAACAAGGAACTATTACCTACCTTCACACAAAGAATCCAAGATTTTCTCATTTCACAAGCTTCAGAGAAGGAAATGGATGCTAGTTTCTCCTACATGGAGAGTAGAAGGAAAAATGTCATCAGTACTTTTATTTCTGAGGCCTAATAAAATGTTGACTAGCTTCACTGAATACTTGTAAACTTCAGAGTTAAGTGAAATGACAATGGTAGTCATGGTAATAATAATTTAGACAGGATATGAAATGCTCTTCACTTCATCATCAAAAAGCCTGAAAAGCAGGCCAATTTCTCACATGATAAAGATTAGCAATAGCTCTAGAATGTCTGTCAATGTCTTACAACTCCATGGGTATTCAACTATGAAGCTACATTGTTATTCTGACCTTTTAACTCTTGGTGCAGGGCTCTTTTTTTTTTTTTTTTACCACATCTTGCTATATCTACTCCATAGAAATAACAGCATGAACCCCAGATTCCCTACATCTACAACAAGGAGAGTAGCTCCAAAGAGACTCATTATAGCATTGGTCAGTTCCTACCTTCTACCACCTGATTTCTCACATATATGGAGCTTGCCAAGTAAGATCTTCACGATAAAAGCTAGGGCCACTATGGCAGTTTAGGAGATGAAAGAAGTTGTTTTAGGAGTTCTACTCTAGTTCAAGATCCCTTTGAAACCCATTTCCCAAAAGAAGTTAAGGGAGTGTAACTCTTAGTTCTTTCTCCCTGTCTAGTGGGATCCCATAGATAACCATTAAAGGCAAGGTCAAAGTTTATGTGACATATAGCCTTGGTTCCTTTGCTTATGTTTTCTACTGATGGTGCAATAGCAGATGACCCCATAAAAACTAGTGAATGAAGGAAAATCACAGTGTCTTCAGGGATAGTCAATATTATTACAAATCAAACTCTAAACCTTTACCTTCTTCTTGGATTTATACCCATTTCCCACTTCTATCATCATCATCAATAATAATAATGATAATAATAATAATAATAATGTTACTACTATTTGCTTCTAGCAAGGTCTACCAAATTAGAAACCCATCATATAAGAACTTTCCTCTTCAACAGCCCCAACCTCTTCTCCTTGATCAGCTCACAAATTTTTCATCACCTAGCAAACATTTATGAATTTCATTCTGTAACCCCTCCTCCATTTTATATTAGAAAATAATATTATATGGATAATTCACTTTTTTGGTCAGTTTTGGGGCTTGAACTCTGGGTCTGGGCACTGTCCCTGAGCTCTTCAGCTCAAGGCAAGCACTCTACTACTTCAGCCACAGCGCCACTTCCAGTTTCCTTGTAGTTTATTGGAGATAAGAGTCTCATGGACTTTCCTGCCTGGGCTGGCTTTGAACTGTGATCCTCAGATCTCAGCCTCCTGAGTAGCTAGGATTACAGGTATGAGCCTCTGGTGCCCGGCAGTTCACATTTTTAACAAGTGGGCTTGTGGCACAAAAACTAACATTTCAGTAGCAAACAAGTAACAATGGTGTATCTCTCCAGAGAGATTTAGAGATACATATCCCCAGAGATATTGCACTACATCCCCCAGGAATGAGCCTGGAAGTGACTTCCCCTGTCTGCTAGAGGAGATCAGTTTACACAAAAGGGTGATGGATAATCCATTGTATTTGAAGTGAGAATATAAATAGAAGCTAACAACGCTATTTGGGTTCTTCTCCTGTGTCCCTCATTACAGGTAAAACCCAACTCTCATCATGTCACCCTGGGAAATTTGGACTTGAGGAACTGGTACAAAGCATGTGTTTTGCTGCTGTTTTTACTGTGAGTAATAAACCTTGTGTGGCTTCTGAAGGTATTTGTATAGAAAACTGGGCAGACCAACCTGTTAGTATACAAGTAGGATAAAAATCTTTGCATTTTTAAGTTCTCGATGGATCTCTCAATTGCCAGCTATTAGATCCAATATTTCCTCACCTAGTTTAAGTCTCTTGATTGTTCTCCCATCTTTATTCTCCACTCAGTTAAATGGCCCACACTTCAGCCATCAGAGTTACCTTCCAATACTCATTTCTTATGTTCACTCTTCCTTGGAACAACAAACTCGGGGGGAAATGATTACACCTTTGGCTATGTATTTGGCATTAATCCAAAACATGAGCACTGGATCTTGCTGTTTTCCTCCGTGCTGTCTCCAGCTCCTCCTTCTCAAGAATACCTAGGGTATCCTTCAGCATCAGTCACCCCAGTTTATCATCATTCCAACACTATGAACACATACTCATTTTTCCAACATCTAACTCAACTGGCACCACCTTGGGAAAGCCTTCCAAACCTTTGTTGCATGTCTTATGAAAAAATCAGTGTTTCTGGAAAACTATATTGGTGGCTCCCATGGCCTCCGATGTGTTTCCCCTCACAGGTAAGTTTTTTACAGGTATTCCACTGAGATTTTTTATTCCCACTGATATTTCTTTTCCTGCAATCTGTTTCACCAGATTGTGAAGTGGCATATAGAATGCTTTCTGTTAATTGTTTTGTTGGATAAATGAATGAGCAAAAGAAGAAGAGAAGTAGTTATCTTTTCTCTCATTTATGGAAGCCCACACACACACACCCCACCCCCAACCCATGCCAATCCTGGAATGATTTCTCAGGAAGCTACCATGTTGCACTCACAAACTCATAGGCATGGGAAAGGATGACAAATAAGGCTACTATGGCTTTATGACAAAGTATAATTTACCTCTGCCACCATGGTATGCAGACATCTCCCTATTACTAAAATGAATGTCTGCTCAGACAGGAAACACACAGTTAACCTAGAAAACAGAGTCATACTGAAACATTTAGGATCATTCATCTATTGACACTTTATTTGTAAAAACTCTTAATGATTCCACTTAGGCAAGGCATAAATATTTTACTAAGAAATTCAATGGACTCATGTCATTTAGAATCTTAAGTCCAAATGAGTTTAATTGAAATTGATTCTTTTTCCCTTCCTTCCTTCCTTCCTTCCTTCCTTTCTTCAACCCTTTCTTTCTCTCTTTCTTCCTTTCTAATTAGTTGTATAAGGATTTATTGTGATATTTTTATACATTCATGTAATTTATTTTTATAATATTCACCTCTTCTATTTTTCTTTCTTATTCTCCCTCCTCTATTTTATACTTTTTAATATATATTTATTCTAATTTCATACATGTATATAATATAGTTCTGTTATTTTTACCTCTCTGTCACCTCCTTGTCCTTCTTCCTCTGGTTGATTACTTTCATTCATGTTCTTGTTTTTGTTTTGTTTTGGTATTTTACATCTAGATTCCTAAGCAAAGGGATCAGCCTGTTTGTCTGTGTGATTCACTGTCAAAGAAAGATTAATTTCACTGGGAAAATGATAAACTAAACCATGAAGGTAACCAATCATGAAGGTAAAACAGAGCAATGACTGAAACACAGAACACAGGAGAAGGGGGATATCAGGTCACATTTTTGCTGGGACTGAAACTTTAATTGGGAGGGTAAGTGTTCATTACAGACTTTCTCCCTGGAACACTTTGGCTAAGACATTCCAGTGAGTGTTAAAATCATTATGGAATGGCCTCAATCTAAACAAACACCCACCTTTCCATTTCACAGTGAGCAGTGTACCACTAAAAAATAGAAAAGAAAAAAAAAACCTAAAAACCTGTTAAAACTGTTGTCAGTTTCTCCTTTCCCAGAGGGGTTATGAAAGCTCTTTCTCCTTCTCCTTTCCCCTCTGCTTTTTAAATTTAGATGTTAAGACTGCTTGAGAAAGTTTTGTTTCAAGCACTTACGACTTCAGTGACACCAACATCTCTGCCCAGTGCCAAGCTGATTTTTCCATCTGAGCACACACAGAGCCATGCCATCACAGTGGAGAAGCTCTGACAGGCATCTGAGGATGGGAAGGGAAAGCCCAGGGCTGTTTATAAGAGTCATCACAAAAAGCAAGCTAATTTAGCTGGAGGAAGCAAAGCAGGAAGAACTGACAAAAAAGTGTGGGGAGGAGGGGAACCACAGTACCCAGAATATAAGAAAGAAGTCATTTCCTTGGGAGAAGCATCCTTCCTATCTTTTCGATTTCTCTAGATGTCTGAGACTCATTTCTAATTGACAGATGAGAAAATGTGAAAGTTTCCTTCAGGCAGTCAGGATCATTAGCATGCAGAAACCCAAGGCTTTGTGCCTAGAGCAACTTTATATTAGAAAGAAGATAAAAAGTGATGTACTGTATATTATATTCCATCAGCAACAATCACAAAGATCATAACACAGAAAATACGACCTTGCCCACCTCGACAATCTTGATTCCATTTGAGGACTTCAGCCAACCTGTCTTTTTGGTTTGTTTTGATTTGCATGGTTCTTTTTTTTCCCCTCTCTCTTCTTCCTTTAGAAATGCACATAATGAAACCTGTAAAGCAAGTCACTCACAAGAGTGATTGTGAACAAATTTAAATGAGCAGCATTTAATTAATTAACACCTGCCAAATGAGGAAGGGGGCTTATTGCTGATATTAAATCACATCCTTTAACATCTGAAACAGATGACAGTAAGTAATTCCAAACAGTCAAGACAGGAAGCTAATTTTTAACTCTTGGAAAGTTGAATGAGTTTCAATAAAGTTGACCAAAACCAAGCCTCATTTTGATTTAGGTAATTTGACTGCAGAAAGCAAAGGTTTCATTAAAACTTTTCTCCAGTTTAATATACTGTAACTGAACAGCTTTAAGTCATAGTTTAAAATATATTCATTATTCAGTCAGCTAATGATGTATGTGCCACCTGGTTGCTGTGGAACCTTGTAAGTAAAAATTGAGGGTAGTCTCTTATTACCAAGAAAAAATATTAGACTTGCCAAGTTTCCAGTCAATAAATATAAGTCACAATAGTACTACTAGATAGGCAAACAAAGAACCCTCCTTGGCTGCTCACCTACCAGCAGGAGAAAACAGTAGTATCATAATCTGGACCAAGACTGGACATTTTACAAGCACTGAGCAAATAATCCTTAACTCTGCAAATGCATGAAGAAAAAAAAAGACATAATGCAGCTGACACAACACCAGAGATAGAGAGCAGCGGAAACTCCAGCAGCTCTCTGAATTCTTCTCTCACTGAGGGTTTTATGCCAAGTCCTTACACTAGACTTAATCAGCAGTCTGCATGACCAAAGACTTGCTTCTAGCTCACTCTCCTGAACTGCAAAGTTGGGTACTACAGCAGGAGTCTCGGATCAGAATTCCTCACTTTGCCCCACCTTGTCTCTAAAATAAAGAACAGTAGGACTGTATGTGTTTTACTTAGTTTGCTCAGTGAAGGATGGAGGATGCCAACTCCCCTACTATTCATGGACCCATTCACTTTAATTGGAGGACTTGGTGTTGTTACCACCTTCCTATAAATAACAAAGTTCTTTGACAACCCAGAAGCTTGAGATTAAAGCAGATGTTAATATGAAGTAACTATTCTGCACTAGACATTGTCCACTTTAGGTATCCCAACTATTTAGCAAGTTTTCTTTTGTTTTGTTTTCTCACAAAATTCTAACAGGGACGCTGTCTCCAATAGAAACTAATTGTTCATAACATTTTTGCCTTGTTAGAACCAAGATAATGACTGCCCTTCCAACATGAGAAATCAAGAGCTTGTTTTGCTCTAGTTCTTCCCAAAACAGCTTCATTATTAGAACATCTTTTGGAACAAGTTATTGACTGATCTAATAACATGTTCCTCAGAAATGAGCTAGCTAGTGTAGGCGATCATATGATCTAAAATCACTGGTAATCTAATTGCACTGGGGAAAAAATTGTGACATTAAGTAAGCTCCTTCTTTTTAAAAATCATTTTTCAAACAAAAACTTTTTACATCACTAATTTCAAGCAGTAGACATGGTGTGCTGAAAAGCAGATTGTGGAACCCAAAGACCCTTCTAACTAAGAATACCTAGTTGGCCACAATCTGAAAACCTTATTTCTTCCTTAAATAATCCACACATACTAATTGCTACTACCACCTATTAGTAAAAGCACAGCCCTAGATAGAAAAGGTGACACTAATGAAGTCATAACCTGACTTATGGAATTGTAACCTCTTTGAAGAACTACTTAATAATAATATTTAAAAAACAAATAGCACCAACCACATCACTCTTGTTATCTAAAAACTGCAGTTCCAATGAGGCACCTTGATAATCCTAGCTAATCAGAATGCTGAGATGGGGAAAAAAAATGACAGTTTGAAGCCAGCAAAGGCAGGAACTTCTGTGAGACTCTTATCTCCAATTAACCATCAAAAAACCAGAAGTGGCTTGAGTGACAGAGTACTAGCCTTGAGCAAAAAAGCTCAGATCCAGAGTCCAGGCCCTAAGTTCAAGCCCCAGGACCAGCACACACACACACACACACACACACACACACACACACACACACACACACACACACACACACACACACACACACGCACGCACACACACACACACACACACACACACGCACACACCCCTGACAGTCTTGTATCTCAGGGCTTGTAGAGTGAGTCAAACAGGAACACAGCTTCATAGTAAGTGTAAAAGTCTGAGCCCAAGCTCCAGGACTGGTATTCTGAATACTTGATGAGTTGAATTACAATAGTAGTAGAACTTAAGCCTGTTTAATTATACAAATAAATGCTTTCTAAATAGAAATTGATTTTCATGAAAAGTTTGTAACCCCTGATACATGGAAATCTGTTCTTATTCCCATAGTATCAGTGAAAATAGAAATATTTGTGTTAAAATAGTAAATAAGGAGGATTCCCTCACAAGCCAATATTGTCTTTGACCTTTATCTAAGGAATATAGTAGTATTTGTATTCATGGTAAGTCAGTAGCCAGGGTTGGAACCAGGGTTTTGCCTTTGGACTCGTGGACAAGTCATAAAGTACAAGAACATGAGCTTAAGAGAAGTGACCACAAATTCACAAGTTGAATAATGTCTCTAATGACTTCCTTTTCTCCTGAGTGAAGTGAGTAGTTATGTCTACAAAAGCCACAGAAACGATATGTAAGGTTGTAATCATATACTTGGGAATATAAAAAATAAATAAAATAAAACAAAAGAGATGAAATGGGATAAGGAAAGACTGAGAAAAGGAAAAGGCAAGGAACTTTTAGGGAAAGGTAAATGACGAGAAAGTAAAGGAGTAGAGGAGAGGAAACCAGTGGATGGCAGGGGAGGGAAGGGGGCAGTAGAAGGAGAAGGGGAAAAAAGGAAGGATAATGGAGGAAAAGGGGGGAAATGAAGGGTGACTGGTCACATCAAAAGCATTATGGAGCCGGGTACCAGTGGCTCACACCTGTTATCCTAGCTACTCAGGAGACTGAGATCTGAGGATCGCAGTACAAAGCCAGCCTATGTAAGAAACTCTGTGAGACTCTCATCTTCAATTAATCATCAGGAAACCAGAAGTGGTGCTGTGGCTCAAGTTTAGAGTGCTCGCCTTGAACTAAAGAGCTCAGGGACAGCTCCCAGGCCCCGAAGTTCAAGCCCCACAACCGACAAAAAAAAAAAAAAAAAAAAAAAATATATATATATATATATATATATATATATATATATATATATATATACATGGTATATTTGGGACAATGAGTCTCAACAAGTTAGAAACACTGGTAATAGGAAACAAATAAAACTAGTTAAAACCAGCAAGAGAGTTATTTTCCTTGTGATGGTATTCTGAATATCTAATATAGAGCGTGGGAATTTCATGTTTGCTGCTGTGAGACAGCACAAAAGAAGATGCTGTCCTTTTGCATTGCTGAGTGATGAATTCATGAGATTTGGTCATGTCTGTTCCAGCTCTGTCCAGGTATAATCAACATATCCAGTGTGTTCTTTTAGAGGACAAAGAACTGGCATTGTTAGTCTTCTGTCTGGCCACAAAAAAAAAAAAAAATTAAGACGGGATCATCCATAAAATAGGTCCATGTTTTGCTCTATTCGTCACCTTTGCACTTGCTAATGTAATGCTCTACTGCTTGGGCCACGCTCACAGTTCTTTTTACTTCAGTTCTACTTTAGATATGTTCTTGTGGCTTTTGCCTGACCTAGCCTTTTCACAGTGATCCTCCTACATATGCCTCTCAGTTACTGGGATTCATGTGTCACTATGCCCAGCTGATTTGTTGGAGGCTTGTTAACTTTTTGGCCTAGACTGGCCTCAAACCATAATCCTCTTAATCTCTGCCTCCTGAGTAGCTGAAGGTACTTGAGGGAACCATCACACCCAGCCCATTCCTTCATGTTTGCATTCTTCACTGAATGAATCTTTACTGCATACCTACAATGATCCCAGCCAATATACCAGGAGGCTTAAGAGTGAAGCAACAGCAGAATTGTTGCTCTTGTAGAGTTCATATCTGGGTATATTTCAGATATTCATCAACAGAATAGTTCTGAGAGGATGAAATTTGGGTAAGTTACTTAGCTCAGAGAATGGAAAAATGTTCAGTCAATGATAATTCAGGCCAAAGTGCTCAATCAAAGTTTATAAATGATAACAAGAATACAATCTGGATAAAGGAAGTCCAGACTTTTCCTTCTGATCAGGATCAAGGGTTACATAGCCATAATTTCCATATAAAATGATTGAGTTCATCAATTTTGGTCCCAAAAGAACAACACAGTTCTAGCACAAGTCCCAGCTAGAGTTATAACATAGTGCATAGACCATTGTCTTGCCATGAAGTATCTATGGATACTGGCCTTTTCCAATAATTATGCCCTTGGGAATATCTAATGGAAAGAGTAACAATGGAGAGAATCAGCCAAGTATATTTAAGTTTCGTGATTAGCTTTGTGACTTTATCCAATGTTATCTCTTTCCAGTTCCCAAACCCACCAATTTTATCCCATTTTGTTCCATCTGCTAGAAATGCTTTTCTCTCAAATAGCGGCTTGTGTTTCCCCATGCAAGCATGTGGCTGTGTGGCTCTCATCTAAGAAAACTTTGCTGTCAACTATATAAAACAGTAGAAGCATACCATCTAGTTGTGCTGTCCACTCCTCACCCTCCATTTCGCTTCATACCATGGAATGCCACGTGGCAATCAGACTTGGATTTGTTTTGCTGCTTGACTGTAAAGTCCACAATATTAGCACTGATTTTCCCTTTCTAACCACTACCGAAACCCTAGCATCTGGAATAGGTCTTGTTCCAGTGAGCTGCTGTGTAAGGATGAAGGAAGTAGCTTAGTGGGCTTGCCTAGCATGCACTCTATTCTTGCCTAGCCCTGCATCCTGTTCCAAGGACTGCAAAAACAAATGAAACAAACAAAACAGTCAAATGCTGCTCTGTAAATATTTGTTTTAGAAGCTAATAATGCATTTGAAATTGCCCATAGGTTTACTAAGATCAAGGATCTACTGAATTCTGCCTTTGGGTATATATTGGTAATTCAAAGAATCCATTGACCCCCAGTTATGAATCACGACCTAAATTCGAGTTTGCCAAGGTACCAAGTCAAATGTTAGATAATTAACTAGCATATTTAATATTGTTCTTAAATTTTTAAGTAGTCATTTTTTAAACAAAGGAAACCTGTAGTTTTTGGAAATCTTAAATAAGAAACATTTTTAAAAATCAAGAGAGTCTGTGTACCATCTCTTAGTATCTGGACTAGTGACTCTCAAGCTTTTTTTATTTTCTATATTTTTTATTTTGGATGTCAGTCCTGGGTCTTGAAATTGGCCTGGGTGCTGTCCTTAAGTTTTACTGCTCAAGGACCCACAGCTCCATACCCAGCTTTCTGGTATTTTATTGCAAATAAGAGTCTCATAAACTTTCCTGCAAGCAGAAGATCATAGTATCCTCAAATTTTAGCCTCCTGAGTAGGTAGGATTATAGGTATGAACCACCAACTGGAGGCTGATCGTCTAACTTCTAACCCACATTAGAAACACCTACTTGAGAATATTGAGAGGTTTGTACCCGACTGCCAACGCTTCTGTTTCAGTAGTCCTAGGAATTTGCATTTCTACCAAGATATAAATGATTCTGTCAGGTGCAGGTAGCTCACACATGTCCTCACTACTCAGGAGGCTGAGATCTGTGGGTCACAGTTCAAAGCCAAGTGGAACAGAAAGTCCCCGTGAACCTCTTATCTCTAATTAACTACTCAAAAACCAGAAGTGGCACCGTGACTCAAGTGGTAGAGCACTAGCCTTGAGCACAAAAAAGCTCAGGGACAGCGCGCAGGCCCTGAGTTCAACCCCCACATCTGACCAAAAACACAAAAGATACAAATGATTTCACTACTGCTGTTCAAGGGCCTCTTTGAGGCCCTCTCATCTGATTCCACAATGAAAAACAGGATCTCTGCAACAGCCCTGCACACATTCACCCTGACCTGGGCTCAGATGACTCTATAAGAAAAGTAAGAGTGGCATTCACTCCCTGACTTCACAAACTTGAAAGTTAGTTATGTTCTGGAAAGCATAGGCAAGTTCCGTGTTTTAGTTTCATAATGAAATCTAGGCTTCAGCATCATTAACCAATCTGCTTCATAATGAAAATTAATTATTATGGTCATTAGACTAAATGGTTTCTGTCATCTGCAAAGACATAATTGGTACAGAAAATTATTTCACAAGTATGAAATAATCAATCAGAAAAGGGTGTTACACATAAGATTTTCTTTCTTTACTAATTTCCAATGGAGCAGCCCAAAAGTCACTTTGGAATAGGAAGGAGGAAGGGGAATGGGGTAAGGTATTTTAATGAGAAATGAAAAAATGTATGGTTTAGGCATTCTAACCTATAAAAGATCATCCTTAAAGGAAAGATAAAGTCCAGAAATCTCTGAGGCAAAGCTGTAAGAAAGCACCTTTGACCCAAAGCTATTCTACAAACAGCACCTTTCAAGTGATTTTATTTTCTGGTTCTGGGACTTGAACTCGGGGTCTGGGTGCTCTCCCTGGGTGCTTCTTTTGCTCAAGCCTAGTCTTCTACCAGTTGAGCCACTACTCCATTTCCCACTTTTTGGTAGTTTATTGAAGATAAGACTCTCACAGACATTCCTGCCCAAGCTGGCTCAACCATGATTTTTAGATCTCAGCCTCGCAAGTATCTAGGATTACAGGCATAAGTCACCAGCAACAGACTTAAAATCATATGGCAACATTAACACATGGAAAAATGGTGATGGCAAAGCAATGGAGAGGCAATGGAAATAATTCATGGCTGAAACAGCAGCAGTGGAAAACCACAAGATCTTTAGATAAGATGATAGCACAGTTTCTATTTTATGGACTCACCAGCATTAGACTCCACTTTCTCCACTCACTCCACAGAAGTCCCTTCTTCTGATTTTACATATTGATTGTACTGTTAGTAGAAAGAGCTCACTGATCCTGTAGGAATACCAGGTGGCCCTTAATTGACAGTATCCTTCAAGGGTCCAGAACTACTTCTCTCATTTTTATGGATTTTATAATGTAACCTGTTGAAATAAGGCTCTTTGTCCGATCATATTTCCCTACTTGTTGAAATGATCAATGTATAAAATCACCTAACAATAATTATTTGAAAATCTACCTCTGAAAAGAGCATATTTCAGTGATTAGGATAAAAGAAGTTATAAAAGAAAGACAAACCTTTCTTCTCTCTCCCTAAGAGTTTAAAATCTGGTCAGAGAGACAAAAATAAACAAAAGTAATTACCTCCAAACAATACAAATTAACATATCTCCCAGTAAGAATATAAAAGCAATTTAATTAGAGAGGAAAAACGTTCCTTATGGATTTGCCTGAAACAATATCAAAGGCAGACCCAGATGCATCTGTGGGTATAGATAAATATTGCTATGAATGAGACGCTGATTTTGACCTCAATATATTCAGAGAACAAAGGGCTGTTGACATATGCAGAGTCGACTGGGATCATTGAAGCTGATAAATAAATTACTAAATTAAGCAACCTCAATCAAGCATTATTTGTAGGGGGTACTATGCTACCAAAGTTTATCGTCTGTGCTTTGAAGAAATTTTCTCCAAGAAGAAATGTGACTAATTGTACATTGTTCTAAAATATATATATGTATATATATCAGATGGAGATGGTAGCAATTGGGGAAGATTGCTCCTAGGATAATAATATTGAGCAAACATAAACTAATAATGGGCTACTGTGGATCCAAAAACAGGGTCAGCTATTCTATGCATCCTCCCTTCCCTCCCAGAGGAGAAGGGAAAAGCAGACAAAGGAAGGATCGATTGAACCCAAGGCAAACTGGGCCAAGCACTTTCATTTTGGAGCCTGCTTCTTGCCTTGGTTGCAGTGTAAGCACTTGACTTTTTTTTTCATGAGTTGCTTCCTCACTTCAAACTACAGAAAGACTTGAACACAGAAACAACACTGCCAACGAACGTGCAAAATCTAATTGTCTTCATTAAACTGAAGAAACTGACACATCCATCTATCTCCGTGGGCATGTGTTGCTTACATATATTGGAGCGATTTGGCTGAGCACAATCTTTTTTTCCCTTCTCCCTCTAGTTCTCATTGTTTGTAACAAGTCTTTTATCATCTAGAAGTCTAAATTAACCTTCCTGCCTGTACCAGTTTAGTTCTTTTTTTTTTTTTTCCAATTTGGCAAGTCTTAGGGCGGGGTGTCTTTCCTGTGAGCATACATTAGCATAGATGGGCAATGTTTAATGTTTACTATTTCTTTCTTTTTTTATGTCATCCTTGAAGATATCAAGTCTTCTCCCTTGAATTATACCAGAAAATCCAAAGATTTCCATGATGGAGGAGTTTGAGAAGATGGAATTTTTAATGGAGGACTAAGGTGAAGGCTGTTTTTGTTTGAAGCATATGCAACAGGTTGTTCTCTTAGGAGCTATTTCCATCACAACTCTGCTCCCCCTCCCAACCACACATACACATGCTCAAAGACACACACATAGTGCATTGTTTCAACTGTACAATCAGTACAGCAGCTGCAGATAACTGATGTCCACATAAAGGAGTCCTTAAGAAATGTGGTTACAAGTTCCATGTTTGGAAAGGATCTTTCTTAGACAGGTGATCTTGGACCTGTTCATCAACCCCCTTAGAGCCACAGTTTTTATCTCTTTTTAGTAAAGGGAGAAATGAATACCACCCAAAGTCATTGTGGGAGAAAAATAAAATATTATCTTCAGAACACAGCACTAAGCTATACAAATGTTTGTAAGGAAAGCTTGTTGATGATTATGACAGGGCTTAGGAAATTATCAATGTTAAATGATTGAGGGGGTAGATGATTCTGTTTGTACATTATTCAGTCATCAGTAGAATTATCCTTTATCTCCCACGACTCTTCATTACTCTATTCATATGAATCATTACATTTCTTATTCTGACAACCTCTCCTATAGGCTGTCAAGGAGACAAGAAGTAAAATCATTTTAGTACTATTTCATAGCTATAATAATACAGGTGGATTGGGAAGGCAGTTGATTTAAAAAAAGAAAAAAAAAAGAAAGGACATTAGCTATTAAAGTTTCAATTGTCTCTATTCTTCTTTCCCTCACTTGAGGAAAGTCAGGAGTGAGGGGAAAAATGACATTGCATTAAAGTGCTTTAGGAAGGTCTTGGGGAAAATAAATATGCAATCTAAATGCAAGGTATCATTATATTATTATCACACTGCATTCATTTAATAAGAGATTAAAGTATTCCGGTTCACAGCAACTAGACTTGCTTCAAACTTTCCCACGGTTGCTTTGATATTCTTTATTTAAAGTAGGCCTCCATTTAGAACAATTGATGCAATATGCTGGTTTTAAACTAAAGCCCTCTTGGAAATCGGAAGTACCTTTAATCCAATCATAAAATTAATTGCTCACTTGTTTTCACAGATTTGTTTCTTCTCAAGCCAAGGCAACCGCTCCTCGTCCTCTTAGGGCAGTAACAATTAGTCTATAACTGTGGCCCCTCGCTTTACTTACTATATCCAAGGATATATTCTCTGAGCCCCTTTCTTCAAGAAGCTCATGTTAAACACCTTCTCATTACTACAACAAAACACCTGACATAATTAACTGGTAAGATAAAAGACTTATGTTGGCAGACAGTTCTGAAAGCTCCAGTCCATTATCCAATGGCCTCATGGCTCTTGGCCCCTGGAAAGATGGCACATCATGGCATGTGACACAAAAAGAAAAACAAAAACCTACGCATCTTTTCAGCTAGGAAGTAAAGAGAGACAGAAAGAGACTGGGGTCCAACAATCCCTTCCACCAATGTGAGCTTAATGACCTAAAGCGCTTCCATTAGGCCTCTCCCAAGAGCACCTCCCTAGGGACCAGAGTCCTTAACACATACACCTTCAGGGGAGAGGTGTTCAAACTATAGGAGAAGAAAAAGGAGGCTGCGTCACTTCCAGGATGCTGAGGGATCTGGCAAAATCTCCACCAACTTGTATGGGCAGCCCATTGTGCTCAGTAGAGGTAGACACTACGAAAAAGTTTGGAAATGCAGAGATGAGAAGGGAAAGAGAGGAAACAGAACTTCATTGACGATCCCACAAAGCCTCTACCACCTAGAAAGCTCTGCTGCAAGTTATTGGTTGTTCTCTAAATATTTGTCATGGTAAAGGAAAAAAAAAAACAAACATTTGTGCTTTTGTAGCTCCACTCTGGCTCAGTCAACCAGATGCGGGTAAGGTGGATCTGGGTAGCTAAGATAGACTTTAATTGTAATGGGGATTCTAGCTGTAGCCTACCTGCTGCATGGATTTCCCATGTGACTGAGATCTGAAGCAAACCCTTCCATAAAGGAGATCAAGGCTCCATATCCCTATGATGCTCTCTGGGGGCTCCATGTGATAGGAGAGAAAGGTATACGTTTGTGGCCATATATCTGTATCCATGCACAAAGCTGACTCCTGGTTACCTCATTAGCTACCAGGAGGAAGAACAGAGTGAATACAGAGGAGTGAGGATCAGGAGCCATGACCAATCCTGCCATCATCATTGTCCTTTGTTTATTTGTTTTTAATTTTTGTTTTTTTAATTTATGTTTTTTAATTTTATTTTTAATTTATATTTTTCTTGTAAAGATGCTGTACAGAGGGGTTACAGTTACATGAGTAAGGTAATGAGTACATTTCCTATCAAGAATTGTTACCCCCCTCCTTTGTTTTTCCCCCACCATTCCTTCCCTTTCCACCTCTCCAACTCCTCCCTCCCCCCTCCAAAGTTGTAAAGTTCGTTTTCAACATAGTGTGTCTTATACATTTCATTGTTACAATGGGTCAACCTGTATCCTTGTTTCAGCATTTTGTTATTTCCCTTCCCCTCCCCAAATTAGAATAATATATATATACAAGATTAGGGCATCAGAATCAAATACAGTGAAAACAGGGATTATACCATAGGAGAACATACGAAAGAAACAAAATTCACACAGTATATTATAAATACATTAAAAACAAAAGCAACAAAGATAAAACCTCTTGTGAACCTATCTTGGGGTTCATTTCGCTTAGCATCATCTTATATGGTCATATATACATAGTTTTTGACCTTTCTTTTCTGCTTGTCCTAAACATACACTAGTTATTGCAAATAAGGGAAACCATGGGACCTATGTTTCTTTGGGCCTGGCTTACTTCATTTAATATAATTTTTTCCACATCTTTTCATTTCCTAACAAATGGGGCAGTGTCATTCTTTCTTATGTAGGCATAGAATTTATATATATATATATATATATATATATATATATATATATATATATACATACATATATATATATCACATTTTATTTGTTTTTATCCTCATATCCTAAGCATGTGTACTACCTACTGCCCAGTCATCCAAAGCAGAAATTCAGGATTCACCCTTACGTCCTTCTTCATCTGGCATTCATCAATCCATGAATCTTAGAATTTGCCAGTCTTCATCCTCTGGCTTCACCATCCATTAGGACAACCTTAGATCAGATCTTACCTTCAAATTTCAGGAAGAACCACCCCTTCAAAAGCACCCTCCATAATTCTCAACTTCTGTGGTCTATCGACTAGCTCCTACAATTCTCTAGACAGTTGTTGACTTACGCATCTCTCAATTGAAGTTTCACATGTGAAAGAACAGGAACAACATCTTATTTAAATTTGTACTCCCAGTATCTAACACAATGCCTCACACTCAAAAAAAAATGTTGGATGGATTTATTATCCATTTTTATGTGAGTGAAGCACTGGGCTTACTTGGCCTAAGAGACCTTGGAACAGGAGCTTCAAAGCAATCGTAGACACAGGATGAAGGTGTAAGGAAAGGATCACAATAAAGAAAACAAGGAAAGAAACTACAATGAACATCAAAACTACACAAAAATATTGCAATTGAAAGTGAGACAACTATGGAAGAAAAAAATTAGAGAAGAGAGAAGATAGAGTGGGGAAAATGCTGTAAATTCTTGTTTTCCAAACTGCCATTTAAGTGAGTGACTATAGCAGTTGTACATAGAATACATCTGTAGGAAGGTATAATCTGACCTATCCATTGTTAAAATGGCCAGAAAGATTAAACTAATGCAGAAATATATTAACTCACTAACATAAAACACAGATTTTAATGTATAGAAAGGCACCAGGCCACCTTTTACAAATTTTGGCCTCTTATCTAACACTTCGTGTGAATTATGACAAGAGATAAGAGTGGATGATGAAGATTTGTGTTTGGGGGAAAAGTGCAAAGATTATTTAAAATTTAGAGAAAAGCTATTCGCAATTCAACTTAACATTCCTGAGGCAAGATCACAAGGGACAAACTAAGATTTCACTGGGTAAGAAACCACAGAAGACAGATTTTGCCCTGTAGGAACAGATAGTCTTGTTTTTCACAAACTGAAAAAAAAAATCACTTAACTTCGAAGGAAGAAAAGGAAATAGGCTCTTATCCCATTTCAGATATCACAATCATTCTCTATGGACAGAAATGAAGTGCACATCAAACTTCCCACAAGTATTTAAGACTTAATCTCACATTCTTATTTTCTTCTAAAACAAAGCCTCCATCTGTCCCAGCTTATCAAATCTATCCTTGGAGTCATTTTGAGACACATATCACCCCACTAACATAGGGACTGAGTATTTCTGAGTTTTCAAGATGTTAAATACCTTAATTGTTTTTGCAAAGAGACATTGTATTCAAACTCTAGTCTTTCTCACTCAAGGCTGGCCTCTTAACCACTGGCATTTCAGTCTTTTTTCACTCAAAAGTTGTTGCTGGTAATTACTCTTTCCTGTCTTTGTTATTACCAAAATCACAGATGTCTTACCAAGCTCTGATGTGGTTAATAACCATAGTAACCAAGATTTATATACCGGGTAATTTCCAAACACAATAATAGATTTAAGGACTAAGGCATCACTTAAATACATACGCTAAAGGAGATGAAATTTTATATGACATATACTAGCTCCCTCATGTAAAACTAAAAGTGTATGAACTGAATGCCCTTATGAAATTTAAAACAAAAATTTCTATGTGTTATGGAAGATTTTCAAAACAGAACTTCTAGGAGACTGAAGTAACTCAATACATGCCTGTCTTTCTCCCCTCACTAGCCAGAGTTTTGTCTCTTTCATACAAATACAGGTGCTTGTGAGTTTATGACAATTTTATTCTCTCCTTATACCAAAATCATAGCTTCTAGAGCGCACTTGGTTCTTCTTCGTCTTTCTTTCTTTCCTCTTTTTTGGGGGGTGGAAAGGGTATAAGGCTGGGTTTCTAGGAAAAGGGTTTTGCCAATACTAGAAGAGAATGCTTCTCAAAGGCTGCAAAATAGTGGCCTTAAGCTTCAATCTGGTATGCACATGTGCATGTCATCAACCGTTGCAATGTTTTGGCTTTAATTGAATTAGTCTCCTCCAAAATTCAAAAAATCAAGAAATTTCACATAAAAATCCATATTTCCAGATTTTCTTAGGCAAAAAAAAAAGAGATCTGGGAACACTGGACCACATTCTTGCATGGCAAAAGCCGCTAAAGTCATTAAATCCCTGGTGGGTCTCTTCTAGCTGGAAGTGAGCCCCAAACAACCCTGTCCTCCATTCGCTCTCATCTAGCTATCAAATCATGTCATGCCACATCCCCAGGTTTCTGTAGTGATCAATGTTTTCAAAAGCATTTGTGAAGGGATGGGTGAGGAGAGCACAAGGAAGGATATAGAAAGAACGAAGGATAGAAACTCGGAATGTAATTCCAGATTTTTCATTTGGTTTACTTTCATGTGTGTCTGAAGTTTTTCATGGATTGTTTTCCCAGGAAGATGAGGAGTACCTCAAACTTTCTTCCACATTTCCTGCTCCTTTCTTCATCTTATCAATTACTTTCAAAATATATTTTAAACGGAAAAAAAGGAAACTAAAAATTTTAATTCTCCTCTCCCACAAAGTTCTTATCTACTTATATTCCTGTTTCTCCACGTAAGACACAGTTATAAGTAAGAAATGATCATATAGAAGAGTGCTGTAAGTGTGATGTTTTATAGTGATTTACGGAACAAACAAGAAGCAAACTATAAAACAGGCTGAGGAAGAGCCAGATTATAATCATGGGAAGTGGATTCAGACATTGAAAAGGATATAATAGTAGTCAGAAGAAGAAGGGAACTAGACGAGGCGCCAATGGATTGTGTTTGTAATCCTATCTACTCTGGAGTTGGAGATCTGGAGGATCACAGTGAAAAGCCAGCAACAGAAGAAAAGACTGAGAAATCCAATCTCCAATTAATCATCGAAACACTAGGCTACAAGTGGTAGAGCATCATCCAAGCAAGCAGGCAAGCCAAACCAGCAATTTGAAGCCTTGACTTCAAATCCTAGTGCTTGAGGAAGGGGGTGGGGGAGGAAGGGGAAATAAACTTAACACTGGAAGAAACTATGTTTGACAAAAGCAAGTGCAGTCAACAAGGTCTTTGATTTTAAATGCATCTTCAATAAGAACATTTTATATGTATATTTTAAAATAAGCGGTCTCAGCAACTTCTAAGAGGTTATTATGTCATTTCTTTCTATGTGGCTGAATAAAAGGAACCCATGATTAAGTAGCAATTCATGATTTAAGAAACCAATAGAATTCATTGAACATTTTATAAGAGCATTTCTAGTGGCTTCCCCATCTCTAAGGAGCCAGTTTCGATTTATACACTATAATTAATCAGATATCCAGAGCCAGAGAGAATTCATCACAGAAAATGGAAACTTATTTTTCTGTAATTAGCTACTTTGGTGATTGATCGGTTCGTTACTTTAATTTTTCTGTTCATTGCCAATTCTGACCCATGTATTTTACCTTATTATCTAAAAAATCTTCAGGTGGAAAATACCTCGTAATTTCTCATGCCCTGTTGAAGTGTTAATGATGATGATGATAGAAGAAAAAAGTCACTATAAAACTGGTTTTCCAAACCTTACATAAAAGCTTCTTTTGAAATTTTTGAATTGTATTCTGAAATTCCTAGGGAAGTGACTATGTCTCTGAATATAATGATAGAGGAATAGAATAAGAAAAAAAAGCCAGGACTAATCAGGACATTAAACAGGAAAGTGGACTTTCTGCTTGAGGTTAAGAGAATCCATTCAAAATCTTCCAGAGAACAAAGAGGAAATCTAACTAATTTGAAAATTATTGCCATTCTTATTCCCCCTGCTGAACTACCATCAATTCATTAATGCTCCTTTTGAAAAAACCAATCTCTTACATTTTTCATTTGGCAAACAGATTTTCCTCATTGCTTCATATTGACGCGGGGTGAGGGGAGTGATGTCTTCTTATGTATAAAGTAAACCATATGAATGTGTAAATTTAGACAAATGGGAAAATAAATGGATGGTTATTATGCAAATAGCAAGAGCCAAATGGATATGGTAAATGTCTTAGACCACAGTGGCGCCTTCTCAAAGAAATATTCTGTTTGCTGTTGCCTTTGAGCTATATAGCCCTTAAGAACCAAAATCAACTCAAAGGAGTTAGCTTTCAACTCTTCCCTTATATTTATTTCCCCCTTCTTGTAAGATTAAAGTAGATGGGATAGTCCTACCACATATGGACATCTGCAGGGATGATAAAAAATAATATGAAGAAAGAGGATTTTGCTGCAAAACAAACCCACTTTGTGTTTTCTCTTCTAGTCTTTCAAATGTACCTGATTCTAAAAGACACCTGAATGGCCATGAAGTTATCAAAACTTGGACATAAGTGTATCTCCAATGCTCTCAGTCAAAAGCTTAGGGCAGTAATAGGGTGATAAAAATTATTCAAGGAACAGGAAGGGACGAGGGTCAATTTTCTGAAGACCTTCTTTCTTTCTGTGTCTCTCTTGCTTGCCTCTTCAGAATTATTTTGGGTGTCCTCCACTTGTGTTTCAGGGTACTATATGTAGGTACCATATCAATAGGATTCAGTGAGTCCTATTGAGTTTACAGTTGGGCTTGCTCAACAGTGCCCTGTTAGCTTGAGGGAAGGACCCAGGTAGAATTAACATCTGATTATGTTGATTTTCCCCACTCCACAGGCACCTTGGATGGATGGATTTTTAACATCACTGAAATGTGATCTCCAGGTGCACTTGCACAATTCTCTCTTCTTCTGGATTCTGATGGCACCTCCTCCTGGCACAGCATAACACATCGGCTGTTGCTACCTCTGGATTCCTTCATTATCCATTGTGACTCACCTGTACCCCACCCACATCTTTCTAATTAGTGCTCACGCAAATACAGCCCTATAAATTATCTTAACTTTACAGTGCTTCCTATTTCCATTTGGCATAGCCCAAGAATAATCCATGTGGCTTTTGAAATACATCGATTCAGACCTATTGAATATTTTAGAAGTCAAGTCGAGGGGATAAAAAAAGTTCTGTTGTTTGTGAGGGGGGTGGAGTTTTGTTTTATGTATTTGAGCAGTACTAGGGCTTGAAATGAGGGCATTGCTCATACTAGGCAAACTTTCTACCACTTGAGCTACATTTCCACTCCTTTTTGCTTTAGTTGGTGTGTGTGTGTGTGTGTGTGTGTGTGTGTGTGTGTGTGTGTGTGTGTGTGTGTGTGTGTGTGTGTGTGTGTGTGTACAACATCTTCATTTATTTCCAGAGCCAATTTCAGACCCTTCTGGCTGCATCCTGCCTAACTGGGATTACAGGTAGGGACTACCAAACTGAGCTTATTTGTTGAGATAGGATCTTGCAAACTTTTTTGCACCACAATCTTCCTAATTTCTAACTCCGACATAGCTGGGATTATAGATATGAGTTGCCATACCGGACCCTTCAATTGATTCTCATTCAGCTTGGGAAAGCACTGTCCTAAATTACACCTTAGCAGACAAACAATAGATCAAATTCAAGTCATAGGAAAAACATCTTACTTTTGCTCAGTTTTAGTATGGCCTGGGGATTAATAATAGGTTTTTTTATACTATTTTTTAAATAGTTAAAATAAAATCTGAAGAATTTGGTATTTTAAAAGTATATGAAAGTCTGTGAATAAGATTTCACAGGAAAACAGCCATGCTTGTTTGCATTTTGTTGCTTCCTTGGTAGAGTTGCTTAGTTTCACTACAGTTTGTGTGACCAGCAAAGCTAACATATTTTTTAATCTGGCCCTACAAAAAATGTTCATTAATCTCTAGTCTTAAGGGAAGGATAGATTCCTGTTCTTGTTTCTTAGATAAGAAAATTCCTTATTATCTCCTCAGATTTCAGATTCCACTTCATTTCTTCAGATATATAGGTTTTTTACTGTGCAAAACCCTGCTGTCATGTGCATCTGAATAACAGTTCCTGCGGTTTGGTGGCTTCAGGTATAGTTACTCATATATGTATTTGCACAGTAATACATCATGTGTTCTAAATATAAGAACCCACATTAATGGATGCTACAATTGCATATGCTCCATCACACTGAACAACAAACCTTATTCTATCACTGACTTCTTGGGAAGTTACCGTTTTTACATTTATATAACTTTAGACTTCCCCTCTAGATTGTTGTGAGAAACACAAAAGGAAATTTATGAAGTGTATCACCCAAGACACTTAATAATTAGTCCACAACTACAAATTCCTTTCTTCTGGCCTCATTCCATGTCACCACCAGTTTTACAGTAAAAAGTCAAGGGACAGAGATTTATCCTGGGCACTTTCTTCAATGAACTGAAAGTTTCCAAGTTATTTGGGGAGGCAAAACAAGCCTTGGAAATGCACTAATGAGAAAATGAGCACCCCAGAGGTTTTTATCTTGTCTAACACAATAGTCCACACCCTGTGGGCACTTCATAAACACTAACTGAAGTGGATTTTATTATGCTGTTAGACCACATTCAATTCCTTTGCTGCCTTCATCATCAGGAAAGCTGGCTCAAAGTGTTTGAAAATAAACAATTTATCCATTTGTCTGTACTTTACAAAGAACACTTGCATGTAGCCATTGAGACACTATGCATTGATAGATTCTTCCCTTGGGGTCTGTTTTTAAAATGTAGGTTCGATTTCTTTTTTATCGGTATACAAAGTTTTCTAAGAAGCACAAAGACTTTTAAGACTTGCCATACAACATACATCATGGTGTTGAATCAGCGCAGTACTAACATTATGGTCGATTGAAATTAGATTGAAGACAATGAAACTTAAGATTGAAAGATCAGAAACTGGGTTAATCTCTCACGGAATGCTACTTCTTCCATAGAAGTTTTAAAAATTAGAAATGATATGTATAGTTCCAGACCTGTAAAATGCTTTATAGACTAAACTTCAAAGGCTTTTCACACTAGAGCCCTGTGGGTGTCTTTACCAATAACTTAGGAGACAGGAAGAACAAAATGATGTATTTCTTCAACTGCAAGCATTTCTCCAACCACAGAAACTTTTTTGTTTGTTTTTATATTGGAATTTTGCATGAGATTTAGTTTTATTTCACCAATAAAGGGTGAAAACTAGTGACTCATCTGTTTTGTATTGTAAAACACAGATCCACCAGTTTTTCTGTAAAAGGCCAAAGAGCAAATATATACTTTATTTTTTAAAGATAAAATTATACTTGTTTATAGTGATGACTGTATACATATATATACCTATAAATGTATTTATAGTTTTTTGTGATGAAATCTGCTCTTAGTATTTTTCACAGATAGTAGTGTGTGCACACGCGCACATACACACGTGGATGCTAGTACTGAGGCTTAAACTCAGGGCCTGACATTGTTCTTTAGCTTTTTTGCTCAAAGCTAGATGTCTATCACTTGAGCCACATGGTTAGTAAAAAGATAAGAGTCTCACGGACTTATCTGCTTGGTCTGGCTTTCAACCGTTATTCTCAGATTTCAACTTCCTGAGTAGAATTATAAGCAAGAAACACCAACACCCAGCCAGATAGTAAATATTTTAGGCACAGTTGTTGACTATTGTAGGTGAAGGCAATCATAAATAATATATTAAAAAAAATGTGGCTGTGTTCCAACAAAACTTTATTCATGATGGCTGGGTCTAATCTATGGACTATAATTTATAGATAATAACAGATGAGTTAGTTAACTGACTAATTAATATTACTTATCAGGTACTTTGTGGCAGGCATAAAACTAAGAATCTTTCCACTACACATTTACTAGACTTGGGAAATAAAAAATTTACAAAATAACCATATCATTGAAAAGGTGCTAATCTGATATTACATGGCAAAAAAAAAAGATGCTATTTAATATATTTCATGAATACAAAGCCTGAAGCTAACACTGCAAACAGCACAATCTTACCTTTGTAATGGACTGGGATATAGCTCAGTGGTAGAAAGCATGCCTAGCATGCATACATAAAGTCTTAGGCTTAAATCCCAGAACTGCCAAAAATGTAAAAAATTGTCTTTTTATAATAATCTGTCTGCCATCACATTATCTAATTACTCATGATGGAAATAAATATCTATACTGTTCTTATATAATTTGACACATTTCGTTTTGCCAATATTGTTCATTAAAGGATTTATGATTTAATTGTTGATCTGATCTGTTTACTGTTGGCAAAGTGGCATCCAATGTGTTACAAGAAAAAATATTTCATCTATGTAACCCTTGGTTCTGCCATGATGGAGCCTTAAGCTTTAAGCACTTTCTAAATGGAAATGCATTGCTCCCTGTCTCTCTTTTGTTCTTCGTAGACCTGTGTCTGTGAGGTCAACAAAACACACCATAATTCTTGGTTTCACAGTACTACTTTTCTAATAAATAGGGGTCTTATCACCTGATTATCAAAGTGCCACTTTGATCTGCCCCTCACACTCTTGCTTCTGTCACATTTGCCCAAGTGTGATGACAATTAATGAAACTTTCTCCCAATTTCTCCTGACACCTTCACTTCATCCCTGAATTCAGGCCTATTATGATCTTTTCCACTTCATTTAGTTGTAAGACCATCCCCCCCATTCATAGGCTAGGTAAAGACTCATCAGGAAGGAGTCATCAATCAAACTAGAGCATATGGGAAGTACCACACTCCTGTAATGCCAGAACATATGAGGCAGTGAAAAAAGGGGAAACTAAAATTGTCTGTACGTACATTTAAGCTTATGACAGTTGTAATGAAAATGAGAAATTGTTTTTTCATAACATTCCAGCTTCGGGCTCAAGATGGTTGCGTTGTGTATTTTCTTGACTAATCTGCCCATAGACAACAATGGAGACCTGAAATTTCTTTAGGAATTAATTATGAAGATTTGCAATTCAACTAGCTATGATATATGCATCCAAATTTTAGAACAAGTTAAAGAGACAATTCTCATATGTGGATTTATGTTGCCTTCAATCACCTGGTATGAGACTATCACTTCATACCTCTCTACCCAAAATCCATTTGTAAAAATGTATCTGTAAAAAGAAGAGGTATTGGGGAAAAAAACAAAGGAGGAGGTAACTCACTCGATAGGAAATGTATTCATTACCCTATTCATGTAACTGTAACCCCTCTGTATGGTATTTTTACAATAAAAATATATACAAAAAGATAATTGATAGTTTCTCTCTCTTTACATGTTAGAATACAAGTTCTTAAAGCTAAAAGGGAAAATTGAAGGTATTCAGATACTCTGATTTTATTCAGAAGAAAACTGAGATACAGAAAAATTGCCAAGTGGTTGCCAGATTTGCTTGTCAGCAATTCAGATCTAGTTCTTTGAGTTTTACAAAACACATACACACACACACACACACACACACACACACACACAAATACACACACACTTGGGTTATTCAACTCCATTCAATCCCATTCAAGAATCTCTTTTTAACATCTTTTGCTCAAATACTTCCCATTTCTTTTTATAGATAGATGATAAACAGGACAAAAACCTGGTAAACATTGTCCATGACCATTCAAGTGTCCAATAAAGACAAAAAGGTGCTCTTGTTTTTCTTTAATTTTTGTTCGGGCTTTGTTTTTAACTTTCTAGTCATAATTTGAGCAACTCTTCTGAATGAGGTTGCTTCCGGTTTCCATAAATCAGTTTGTGTTTACTTGCTAACTATAAATAAAGGTAAATCACTGGAGCTTTCCCTCAGTGCCCTTCTTCACCCACTCCAGCAGCTGGCCATGAACGCTCATGTAGAGGAAGCTCTGCTCCTTTTACTGTCCTTTTCAGGGTAGGGCTTCTTGAAATTCCTGTTTCTCATGAAACCTAATTAGAAGTTCTTCATTATCACATTTCCACATTCTCTTTTAGACATAGCCCTTTTGTTGGCAACTAACTAGTGTGCCTCATAACTTACTTTTGTCCATCGTCCCTTTCAGTGCAGTTATCAAACTTCAGGGGGGAAAAAAGAGAAATATATGGCTGCAGGATTGTGGTGGCAAACTCCCTCTGGATGGAACTAATATCAGAGGATTTTTTTCACTCCCTAGTAACAAAAAAACTAAATGATTAACCTCTATATTCCCTTTCATTGGAGTGAATGTGCATTCATGCTCATGTACATGTATGTGTGCACACACATGAACCCCCATGCTGTTCAGTTTTTGAGTTCTGTTCTAATGAAACATAAAATCTATGTATCTTCCTCAACTGCCATAAGTGACAAGGTAGATGATAAATAGGAATAGGGTTAGGTAGGCATACACATGTGTGTCTGTGTACACTCATTTCCAGTGATAAACTGAGTTACACTGAGGAGCTTCTTAACTCCTCACAGAGGTTAGTGAAGAAAGAGTATAGCAAGAATGATGAAAGTAATGTAATGAGCACAAATAAAAATTACCTGGAAAAAATTCAGTACTTAAGTGAGGAGGGAAAATAACAAAGTCACTCTTTAAAATGTTTTAGCAGTTCCTTATGCAATTAAACATACATTTATCACCATGTGAGCCAGAACTATCATTTCTACTTACTTACATGGGTGAAATGAAATCTTAGGATAACACAAATGCATACACAAATATGCCTGGCAGCTTTAGTCATAATTGGTCCAAGCAGAAAACAATACAAATGACCTTCATCTCTGGAGTGAATAAAAAACCATTGCATCTGCACAGCGAAATACTGCTCAGAAATTTTTTTGAAAAGAGCTAGCTAATGATACATGCAGTAATGTAGATGAATCTTAGATGTATTATGTGAAAGAAAGAAAGCCGAAAAAATAAAAAAAAAAAGAAAAAAGAAAACCAGATTCAAAATAAGCTATTTTGTATGAGTCCATTCATATGACGTTCTATAAAAGGCAAAAGGATAGAAGCAGGAACTAGATAAGTGGTTATTAGAGGCTAGATATCAGAGGCTAGATAGATGTGGGAGAGGGTTGGCCACAAAGGACCTCAGAAAAAATGGGACAGAGGGAAAAACATCTTTTTCTACACAAGGTAGTGGTAGCTGAATTACTAAGTATGTTTATAACAGGTACATTTTTGTTGTATTTACATTGCAATTTGAAACAAAAAATATAGTCTTTCATACAAATAATACTCTCTGCCCTCAAATTCTGAAAGTCGTATTTGAAATCCTCAAAAGATAAAAATGTTTTTGTAAGCTATATCTAATTTCCAAATTTGAAGACAGACTAGTAATAGTAATCCCAACTTTTTTTCAGGACCATATTTTAACATTATTTCAGGCTCGTGGTAGAGCTGTACTTTTTGCACCTGTCAATGGAAAAAAAATATATATATATGACTCAGTAGGATTTGGGGCCATATGTAGGCACGATGGCATAGTCCTATAAATACAGAGGATTTTAGGCCAAGGCAGGAGCAGTAACTGGCTAATCATAGTAATCCTCAGGTATTTGCCAGGCACACATTTTATCCAACTTAATCCTCTCAACAAGGCTGTGAAGGAAGGATATTTACCCATTGTAGTGCAGATAACCAAACAGAGGGCCAGGGAAGTGCGGTAGGTATCACACTGTAAGCAATGGATCTGAGATCACTTGGGTTGGGTTGGTGGAAGACACAAATGTGCAGTAGCTTTAACAATAAAGTGGGAGGAACCAATAAGGCACTCTCAGCAAAAGAGGTGTAGTGGATGCCAAGTGGTGCCCCTCTGTGGCATGCTGGGAAAAGCAAATAAATTGTCTCAGTGGGGGCTGGAAGCTGGCATTGGGAAAATAACAGGGAACAATTTAGGGGAAGAGCAGATTGGACAAAACTCTGGATGACAGGAGATACATTTGGGATTTGCTCTGGGGGTTCTTTGTCCTCACACCATTTGAATTACTTGAAGAGCCATTTGAGGTTGGGAGTAAAATAATCCTTTTAGCAGATTATCCAGATGGTGGGATTAGGCAGCTACACAGCTCTTGACTGCAGAGAAAACACACTATACTGTAGCAGGGTTGTCTAGTTATGGTCTGACTTTATGTCCACCTCCACCCCCTGGAGTAGGAGCTCTTAATCCCATTTTACAGATAAGATGATTGAGGCTACAAGTGAGTAAGTGATCCAAATTGACATCCCACTCCTAGGAAGAGGTAGACGTGAGACTAAGATCAAGGTCCCATGACATTTCTTTATAAGAACGTGGAGTGTAAGCTTGCTCAACCACTTTGGAAAGCAGTTTGGAGGTTTCTCAAAAGACTACACATAGAGCTCCCCTATGACCCAAAAATCCCAATTTTGGGCATTTACCCAAATGATCACAAACAAGGCCATACTAAAGCTACCAGCACAACTATGTTTATTGCACCATACCTAAGATATGGAACCAACCCAGATGCCCCTCAGTAGATGAATGGATCAAGAAAATGCGAGATATATACATATATATATATATGTGTGTATGTGTATGTGTATATATATATACACATATATATATATATAATGGAATTCTATGCTTCCATCAAAAAGAATGACACCACCCATTTGTTAGGAATGGAAAGACTTGGAAAAAATTATATTAAATGAAGTAAGCCAGACCCAAGGAAACATAGGCCCATGGTTTCCCTTATTTACAATAACTAGTATACATCTAAGATAATCTTACCAGACAAGCAGAAAAGGTCAAAAGCTATGTACATATGATCATATAAGATGATGCTAAGCAAAATGAACCCCAAGATAGGGATACAAGAGGTTTTATCTTTGTTGTTGTTGTTTTTAATGTATTTGTAATGTACTATGTGATTTTTTTTGTTTCTTTTGTACGTTCTTTCCCTATGGTATGACCCCTCTTTTCACTGTATTTAATTCTGGTGCCCTGCATCTCATATATACATTTTTCTAATTTGAAGAGGGAAAGGAAATAATAAAATGCTGAAATAAGGATACAGGTTGACCCATTGTAACAATGAGATGTATAAGACACTATGTTGAAAACAAACTTTACAACTTGGGGCTGGGGAGGGAAGAGTTGGGAAGGTGGGAAGGGAAAGGATGGTAGGGGAAAAACAAAGGAGGAGGTAGCAATGCTTGACAGGAAATGTACTCATTACCTTACTCATGTAACTGTAACCCCCACTCTGTACTGTATCTTTACAATAAAAAATTTTTTTAAAAAGGGATGTGGCTCAAAGCTCTTAGAAATGACACAACCATTGTGAGATACTGGTAAACGTCAGGGCAATTGAGTAATGCTACCTACATGGACAAAAAGTCAGGTAACCCTGACTTGGCAGTTCTTGATGAAAAGTCGTGTATAGGAGAAAGAAAAAAAGAATCGCCGGAACTGGTGGTTCACACCTGTAATCCTAGCTACATAGGAGGTTGAGATCTGATAATCTCGATTCAAAGCTAGCCTGGGCAGGAAAATCCATGAGACTCTTATCTCCAATAAGCCACCAGAAAACCAGAAGTGGCACTGTGGCTCAAGTAGTAGAGTGCTGGCCTTGAGCTGAAGAGCTGAGGGACAGAGCCCAGGCCCAAAGTTCAAGCCCCATGACCAACAAAAAAATAAAAAAGAAAGAAAGAATCAAAGTTCTTCAAAAGGTCTAGGAAACTCAGGGTCCCATTGACAGAAATGTGAACTGGAATGCCACACAAACTCTGACAACCTGAAACTCAGCCTACAGCTTGTGGGCAAATTGTTAAATAGTGAGCTTTGATTGGTTTTTACAAATAGGGGAAGGCCCCATACAGGAGTTCACTTTCCTCCTGCTTCTTCCCCCCCTACTGCTTCTGTGACTTTCTAAACCAGAAGGCAAGGTTAAAAATCAATCATGACTTAAAAGAAAAATCATCTGCTTCAGAAAAATAGTAAACCTTTCTATCTACTGATTGCACAAAGAAAGACTACTTGAGACCAAGTGTTTTACCTACCCAAAGTAGAGGTCCAAGGCCCTCAGATCAGTGAAGGCTGATTTTAATGAATTCTTCAGGACTCCAAGTTTCCTTCAGAGAGCTAAGGACTTAGTAGAGTCTGTTGTTAATAAGGGTAATAAGGAAACACCCTTGGAAGTCATTCAAATACTAGAGAAGAGAAAAACGTCCAGAAATAACAAAATGCTCCTTCTTTGTCCTTAACTTAAGCATCTCTTTGTTCATCGTTAATTTCCTGAGCATTTGCTAGGGACCAGGTACTGTGCTTGTGTTAGGAATGCAAAAATAGCTTGCCATTCTTGTCTTCCAAAAGCACACAATTTCATTGTCAAAATTTAGAATGAATGCAAGACTAGAATGAATCTAAGATTAGAATGGATACCTTTGAAAAACAAAGATTGAGGTCCTCTAAAATTCTTCTAGTACTCTCCTTATTTTAGAGCCAAATCCATTCAGGGGAATTACATAGCACCTAATTTTTTTCTAATATTACTTAATTTTGCTAAGAATATTTGCCATTACGTTCATTTATTCCTTAATCTTGATGAACAGAAAATACATGTTACATCATGACCCATATGGTGGCCAGCAAAATTACCACTTAGTCTCTCATAGTAGAGAATGTAGTATATTGAATATTGCAGGACATGTTACCTCAAAAGTCCCCCCAAGCTTGGCTGCAAAGTTTCTCATAACCGGGCTCAGTCATGATTCTTCTATCCCACCTGCCTGTCCTCTGTCCCTCCCAAGGGGTCGATCAGGCATTGCATCTGAAGACTATTTGATTTCTTATTTTCTACCCCATCTCCCTAGTGAGTTCTACTCCAATAAATCTCCAGAATTGAAATCTACCTCTCACAGCACTCAAGCAAGCAACATACATTAGCACAAGCATCGCTAAATATGTCTTCTTCAATGAACTTCCTCTCATGAGTACTGCCCAAATGTGTGACTTTCAAGCTTCTAGGACCCTGTTGAGAGCAACTTGATGTTTTGGTGGTGTGTGTGTGTATGTGTGTGTATTGGTAGGTAGGTAGGTAGGTAGGTGGTGAGACTTGAACTCAGGCCCTTGTGGTCTTGCTTGGCTTTTTCAATCAAGGCTGGTACTGTATCGTTTGAGCTTTACCTCTACTTCCAGCTTTTTGAAGGTTAATTGGAGAGCAGAGAACATTTTTGCCCAGGTTAGCTTTGAACCATGATCCTCAGATCTCAGCCTTCTGTGGAGCTAGGATTACAGATATGAACCATAAGCACTTAACAATTTTGTATGTATTTTGGAGGAACATATTTTGACTTTGGTAGAAGGCAATTAAAACTTCCTCTCAGTCTATTCAGAGCAATTCTTTGGGTTCTGGACCAAAGCAGATTTAGCTACTATTTAGCAGGCAACTGTAAAGTGAGGTCTCACACTCTAATCCTGGTTATTCCTTTTACTACTATTTCTGGCCTCAGACAAGCCAATTAACCCCTCTAAACCCGTTTCTCCCATAATATGGAGATAATAATATCCTCCTAACTTCAAAAGACTGCTTTAAGGATCAAATGATTTAATTATGTGAAAGTGTCTTGCAAAGTAGAACACTATACAAAGGTAAGGCATTATAATTATTGTCTTCTAAATGGTAAAGGTAATTGACCAACTACATTCACATTTCCTGAAGAACAAGCACTAGTAACAAAGTAATTGCATATCAGAATATACACATCTCAGTAGCCAGGTGGAAAAAAAACTCAGAAAACTGGTAGCAACAATTCACAGAGTTGTGTGAGTTACTTTTAAAGGAGTCGGCTATGAAATTATAACCCAAAAAGTTCTATTAAATTACTTTACCTCCTTCAGATTAGAGTTAATTTAAGATGGTGGTTTAAATGGAAAATGATGGGGAGGGGAGAGGAAAGAAAAGAAAAAAAAATCAAGTTCAGGGTGATTTCTAAACCACAGTGATGTGGATGAACCTTAGAACCAAGTATAAACCAACATGCTAAACTTTAGGCAGTAATAATAAATCTTACCACACTAGTAACTTGAGGTTTCCCTTGGTTTGGTTATAAATTACTTTTCATAGGAACTAAAGGAGAAAAACATTCTTAAGGGTCTATGGGCATACGCCAATATATGCTTGCTTTCGTCTCCAATATTATGGTGGAATTCAAATGTTTCTATGTGATGTTAAAGTTGGCGTGAGAAAAGGAAACAGCACAAACCTACAAGGGCCTAGGTTAATCTTCGGTGTAAATATAAGTCATTACAGACCTTATAGACATAGAACTTATGAGAAATTTATTTGTAATGTTCTTAATCCTGAAAACAGCAGCTCCCATGTAAGTCACAAACCCCCAGTCAAAGAACTTCACAAAACTCCCTTCTTCTTGATTAATTGCAAAATAAACAAATATCCTCAAGGAGGAGGCTACCCTCTTTGCTAACACTGCACTTTAGCAACAGAAATATTTGGCTGCTTCTTGCCCTGCACTATATGAACTATTTTCTTGCCTTGGAATTTGCATTGGGTTTTCTATTTATTCCCTGTGTTGTGTGTCTCCACAAAAGAAGTCAATAAAGGTTTGGGCCCATGCCTATTCATTAAATAGAGCACAGAAGTGGATGTGAGAAACCAATCATTCTTCTCCTCCTCCTTCTTTTTCTTCTTCTCCTTCTACTTATTCTTATCACTCATACGTCCCTTAATAAAGGAAATACTTGCTATCCAATGAACATTAGGCTGTCTCAGTCTTCAAGAAGGCAACTCACATCAAATTGAAACAAATCCATTTGATCAAACTACATGTCTGACGTTCTAGAGAAAATTCTGAAAATAATAAACCCAGTTCCTTTAGATGGCATCAAATCAATCTTGATGGAATGGTCACATCTAAAGTTCACCTGCAATGATAGGACAGTTATTCTTCAATTGTTTATAATCTTAGAAGGGACTTTACAAACTTCCCTCAAGCAAACTCTTCCTAAACAGCAAGAAATGTATCTCAAACACCGAAGGCATATAAAACCAAGACCAAAGAACCAACAAGAGCTGCTCCTAGAATGTTCTGGAATGAGAACAAAAAAAAGGTCTGGGGAGATTAAAGGTCATATTTCTTCATCTCAAGTGCCTTCAAGGGAGAATCAACTTTCATTGGCTTCCCAGGCTTCCACATCCCAGATGACTGCCAACCCCCTCCACCCCACCCTTCATGTACCCATTCAAACAAAGTGTCTAAATAAATACAAGCATTCTTGGTGGAGCTGCTCTTTCAGATGAGACACTGTGAGCTTGCTTATGTGCATGCAAATAAAATGTCATGCTCATCAGGCGAGCATACTTTGGCCACAAGTAGTATATACTAAGTGGCACATAATCTGACTGAAGGAAAACATCTCCATGCCTGAGGAGAGTCAATTTGGCTGGATCTGCTTGAGATGGAATCGCGTGTTTTACACAGGCAGAGACAGCCTTACCCCTTAGCATGCAATAACACATGGAGTTTTCTCCACAACCAGAGTCAGTCTTGCCTGCCTTTATGGCCTTGCCTTTATTCATCCATTAGATACATTTCTGAGCACCTACTATAGACAAGACATTTGGCTAGATAATGAGAGTCATCTAAAGTGTATGGAACACCACTAATGCTCTCCATGGGTTAGAAGTCTGGTCAGAACTTCACAATCTACACAAAGAGCAATTTGCATTTTCAAATAAAAATAACACAAAAAAAGCAATTAAAAGTAAAAAAATAACTAAGGAGCACAGGAACAAATAATAACACAGCCTGAAAAACAGTAAGCACCCAATAGTTTTTAGGAGAATGAGACTTCATGAAGGACATGCAGAATTCTAGAAAACTATAATGCTCAGAATCCCTACTTCATAATAACAATGAACAGCAAGTATTATTTATTGAAAAAAATAAAGAAACAAATTGTATGAGTGCTGAAGTTATCCAACACAATCAACAGTTTCCTTGTGAGAATGACATATAAGCTAGATAGGCAAGTTGTGAAAGAAAACTGTAGGCAAGGGGAATAGCAATAATTAGCCACGTTGATTATGTAACCCATCATTGTAGCTGGCATATTAAATTCAGTCCCTGGCTTTATTTCCTTCCAGTTGCATGATTTATATGACTACATCATGCTCCCAGTCTGTCATGACCATATAGCTGGTTGCAGTACATATCCAAAAGTACATTTTGAAGAAAGAATAATAATCAGTACATCAATGAACTTGTGACATATACCTTCAAGAGAAGGCCCATTGTTAATGCTGAAATGCAGAATATGGCAAAAGTAACACAAATTTTCCAAAACAAAGGCCACTAATTCACAAAAAAAAAAAGAAAAGAAAATACATGGACAATTAAAGGCAATAATAATGACAATAACAATAGAAGAAAGATTCTTAGAGCAGTCCTATGGGCAATATAGAAACACCAAAAAATAGAAACCAATATTAAACCAAAATACTTAACAATATAAAATTACTCTATTGAATGTCAAGAATTCCATTCAAGGGTAGAATCTGATCCAGATATAAACAGAAACATGTACACACTATAAAAAGAGAATGGGGTTTCATGAAAATAAATGTCCAGACAAAATAATATTTAACTTGGAATAATAACAAGGCTATAAAATCAGGTATTTTTTAGTTTCTGTAGGATGAATGGCATATAAGAGGAATGTTGAATGTATAGTGAGATTCTCTGAGTAAGTGACTTTCAAACTGTGAGTGGACTAGTGTGTTTGCTGAGGTTTGGTTTTGCTTCATTTCCAGCATTGAGGCTAGAACACAGGGCCTTGGGCACAATAGGCAAATGTTCTGTCACTGAGCTAAACTTCTAGAGAGGATCTGTTTCTAAACATATAGTGGATTCAAATGGAAAAAGGCAATCTACCTTCACAAAATTTGTTGTCGGTAAATTTGTAGGTATTATAAATTAGACCACAAAATATAACTTTGCTGTCTCTTTTTTCAGATGGGGTAGCAATTCTCTATAGTGTCTCAACTGAAATATGACACAAAGATATGCAATAAAGCAGCTCTTGGGTCATGTATCAACCCCAGCCTGGGGACATTCTATCTTCATAAAAACCTAGTCTATGACAGAAACTGTGATGAAATGGAGAGTCAGTCTAAATTAATCAACAAGGGGTAACAATTCTACCACTAAGCCACATCCCCAACCTATATTACTTTTCTTTAAACTCCCAGCAAATACAGGCAGTATTTAATGAAGGCTGAATAACATGATTTTGGAGAAATTATTGTTAAATTCTCAGGAAGAAAACAAAGGTGAAATTATTTTCTTCCTCTTCTAGTTTCTATTATTATTGAAGTCAGGAAAGCTTCTACTGGTAAGAAAAATAATGGACCTTAAAATTGATGTTTATCACATTTCTTCCTTAGATTTGGTTTTGATCTACCAAACAGAGTAGGCATGGTAAAGAGGTCACAAAAGGAAATAAAAGTCCATTTACATAGATGAATTAAAGCTAACAAGACCAATATCCACTTGAAGAGGCACACAAAAGCATGCTTACTTGAGCACCAATTCTTTGTTTGTTTTCTTCCTGAGAATTTAAGAATAATTTCTCCAAAATTATGCTATTCAGCTATCATTAAACACTGCCTGTATTTTCTGGGAGTTTAAAGAAAACTAATATAGGTTGGGGATGTGGCTTAGTGGTAGAATGCTTGGTTGATAGCTTGGTTTTGCTTCATTTCCAGCATTAAGGATAGAACACAGGGCTTTAGGCACAATAGGCAAATGCTCTGTCACTAAGCTAAACTTCTGGAGAGGATATGTTTCTAAATATATAGTGGATTCAAATGGAAAAATGCAATCCACCTTCAAGCTAGCATGCATGAAGCCCTGGGTTCAATTCCTGAGTATCATGTAAACAGAAAAAGCTAAGTGGCACTGTGGCTCAAGTGGTAGAGTTAGCATTCTTGACTAAAAGAAGTTCAGGGAAGGGGGCTAAAGACCTACAGAGAAAATTCTCTGGAGAGGAAAGAAGGATGGCAAATAGACACATGAAAAAATGCTCAACTTCCCTAGCCATAAAAGAAATGCAAATCAAAACAACATTGAGATACCACCTCACCCCAGTTAGAATGACTATAATCAAGAACTCTAATAACAACAGATGCTGGAGGGGATGTGGACAGAAGGAAACCCTACTGCATTGTTGGTGAGACTGTAAACTTGTTCAACCACATTGGAAAGTAGTATGGAGGTTCCTCAAAAGACTCTGCATAGAGCTCCCCTATGACCCAGCAATCCCACTTTTGGGCATTTACCCAAATGGTCACAAACAAGACCATACTAAAGCTACCAGCACAACTATGTTTATTGCAGCCTTATTTACCATAGCTAAGATATGGAACCAACCCAGATGCCCCTCAGTAGATGAATGGATCAAGAAAATGTGGTATATATACACAATGGAATTCTATGCCTCCATCAGAAAGAATGACATTGCCCCATTTGTTAGGAAATGGAAAGGCTTCGAAAAAATTATATTAAGTGAAGTAAGCCAGGCCCAAAGAAACATAGGTCCCATGGTTTCCCTTATTTGCAATAACTAGTATATGTCTGAGTCAAGCAGAAAAGGTCAGACAAGTTGATGTTAGGCGAAATGAACCCCAAGATAAGGACTCAAATTGTTTTTCTTTCTTGCTATTGTTTCTAACATATTTGTAAGATGGTTTTTTTGTTGCTTTGTATGTCCCTCCCCCACTGTATAACCCTTGTTTTCACTGTATTTGATGTTGGTACAATTTGTGGAGAGGAAGGGAAAAAATAAATTGTTTAAATAGAGATACAGGTGGACCCATTGCAACAATGAGATGTACAAGTCATTATGTCGAAAAACGAACTTACAACTTTGGGTGGGGGGATGGGGATAAGAGGGCAGGGATGGTAAGGGGAAACAAAGGAGGAGGCAACAATGCTTGATAAGAAATGTACTCATTACCTTGCCCATGTAATTGTAACCCCCTGTATCGTATTTTCACATTTAAAAAAGAAAGAAAGAAAGAAAGAAAGAAAGAAAGAAAGAAAGAAAGAAAGAAAGAAAGAAAGAAAGAAAGAAAGAAAGAAAGGAAAGAAAGGAAGAAAGAAAGAAAGAAAGAAAGAAAGAAAGAAAGAAAGAAAGAAAGAAAGAAAGAAAGAAAGAAAGAAAGAAAGAAAGAAATGTACTCATTACCTTGCTCTGGGCAGGAAAGTCCTCTTGTCAGGAAAGACTCTTGTTAGCCACCAGAAAACCAGAAGTGGCACTGTGGTTCAAGGGGTAGAGTGCTAGCCTTGAGCTGAAGAGCTCAGAGACACCGCCCAGTCCCAGAGTTCAAGCCCTATAAACAACAGCAAAAAGAAAAAGAAAAGAAAAGAAAAGAACAAAGAAAACTGATACAAATGACATAAATTTCTTCTCACAGAAGTTGTAGTAGATGCACTTCTTATTCCTCCTACCAAGAAAAGAGAATGGGCAGAGAATGAACTCATATTCAGCGTATATCCTATTATTTTTTTAATGGGGAATGGGTGGGAAGGATGGGAGAATGATGAAAGAGATAACATATTAAGATGCATTATGCTTATGAACAGATTTGTTGAATGGTAATTCTTTTGTAAAACTACTTAAAGATAATAAAAATGGAAGCTTTAAAAAACCTGAACAATACATGCAAAACAAGCATAAGGTAACTCTGAAAAAAACCCACAAAGAAAACCAGTTAGGAAACTCAGAAGACAGGGATGACACAGTACTAAGTTTCCTCTTGTTTTATGTCCTATATCGCAGATCTACAAGTAAGCTATCAACCTGGAAACACAATGAGCTCAAACGAAAATAACAAATAAAAATCCACTAAGAATCTACTGAGAAAGGACACAATAGAAAGATAGAAAGCTTTTAGACAGTAACTATCCTAGTCCAGTAAAACACCAGAAAAAGCAAACAAGCAAGCAAACAAATAAGTAAATAAACAGTAGCTTCTTTAACTCTATCTATGGCAGCAAAGCCCAAGCAGGAAGTCAAAATTTCTACCCTCTCCTATTCTTGCCAAACCTAGACCAAGCATTAACCAGACTGTATAAAACGTACATTTGAAAACACTTCAGATAAATCAAAATTGCATCCTAAAAAGGTACAAATAACCCAGAAGTCAGCAGGAAAAAGGAAACACAAAGAAAAAGGGGAAAACCAAAAAATAGTAGGATTATGTCTTAACATGGAAAGATTACATTAAATGCAAATATCTAAAGGATATTTGCAGGTTAGATAGAGATATATCATATATATATTAATATGTATATATGTCATATACATATTAATAAAAAGCTTGCATAAATTATAGTCAGATCATGGAGGCCTCAGAACAAAGAAAATTACCAAAAGTTGAAAAGAAAGTTATAAGCTGGCAACAGTTAAACTACTCTGAAGATACAGTAATTCTAAATAGTTATTAAAAATAAAATAATGTGAAACAAAAACTGACAGTCCTAAATGTAGAAATGGACAAATCTAATACAGTTCAAGACTTCAGAAATCCCTCTCTCAGCCATTGATAGGATAAACCAATGGGAGAATTCCTAAAGACATTGAGAAACACCGCATCATCAACAGACTACAGAATCTAACCTCCATGTTTTTGAATACTCTTCCTAACAGCAACAGAATACAAATTCTTTTTCAGAATCCATGGGTAACATATAAAGCAAGTTTATGGCCTAAGCCATAAAGCAAATCTCAGCAAATACAAAAGAATTGAACTTATACAGAGTGTATGCTCCTGTCACAATGGAATCGCACTAGAATTCAATAATAGAAAGATAATAAGATAACCTCCAATCACTTGGAAACAAACAAACAATAAAAAACACACATACACACTTCTAAATAATCTACAGGTCAAAAAGTAGTGGCAAGGGAAATTTAAAAATATATTGAACAAAGTGGAAATAAAAATACAATAAATCAAAATTTGTGGACACCATAAAAAGCAATGCTGAGAGGGATTTTATGAGCTAAATGCATACTTAGGGGAAGAAAGAAACATCACAAATCAATACACTAAGCTCCCATCCACAACAACTGGCCAAAGAACAGCAAAAGGAAGCAGAAGTAAGAGTAAACAGCAGAAATCAATGAAATTGAAAACAGAAAAATGATGGTCAAATAAAGAAGATAGTGCTTTCAATTCTTATTTGCAACATAGCAAAGAAATAGAAATAAAACAAATGAGCAATATCATTATTAAAACAGGAGAACTTGTAACAAATACTGAAGGCATCTAAAAGGTAACATGGGGGATATTATAAATAATTCTGAGCACATAAGATTAACAATGTACATAAGAAAAAAACTAATTCTTTGAAAAATTCAAATTATCCAAGTTCATTCAATATGAAATCAATAATTTTAATGATCCATAACTGAGGAAATTGAATTCATGATCTAAAAAAAAAAGTAAATACTCAGGTTCAGACAGTTTCACTGGGCTATTATACCTCTTTCTATGAAGTTAATATTACTCTGATATCCAAACTAGCTAGAAGCTGGCTACTCAGAAGGTTGAAATATATGGATCACAGATCAAAGCCAGCCTGGGCAGGAAGGTCCAGGAGACTCTTATCTCCAATAAACTACCAAAAAAATCTATAAGTGGAGCTCTGGTTCAAGTGATAGAGTGCTACTCTTGAGCAAAAGAAGCTCAGAGACAGTGCCCAGACCCTGAGTTCAAGCCCCAGACCAGATACCCCTACCCCCCAAAAATCAAGCCAAGTCACAGTGATACTAGCTGCTCTCGAGGATCTAGCTTTGTTCTAAACAAAGCTCAACAGAGAAGTCCATGAGAATCCATCTAAAAAATATTCAGCAAAAATCTGGGCTGGAGGCATAGCTAAGTGGTAGTATGCCAGCCAAGCCAATAAGTTTAACAGAATAATTCAATAATACATAAAATCATTATACATTATGTGCAAGTAGTATTCTAGCTACACATCATCTACTGCATTAGTGGGAGGAAAATAATGACTATGTTAAGCTACATGAAAAGTATTTGGTAAGTTTCAACAGTCATTCAGTCAAAAACTTTCCTTATCAAATAAGAATAGAGTAGAATTTCAACCTGACAAATAGCATCTACAAAATCCTATAGCTAATATCACACCTAATGGACCCTGCTTTTATTCAACATAGTTACCTAAGTTCTAACAAATGCAATGAGATAAGGAAAGGTAATAAAACAAACAGCAATTAGTAGAAAAATATGACATTAATATTATTTGAAAATGATAAAATTGTCCACATAGAAAACCTCAAAGATCTATTTTTCATTACATAATTAATTGACTTTCAACAATGTGGAAAATCAACACAGACATCTTAAACATACACAAATTATTTTTACCTCTATAAATTAGCAACAGACACACAGAAACCAAGTTATAAAATATAATACAGTGGTGAGACAAAGGGTGAACTAATTCAGCAGTGATATTCACTAGACACTGTGATGGAAATGAACTATACAACTTGGGGGTAAAGGGAGTGGGGAGGGGAAAAATTGGGAGAGAATAAGAGAGAGGTAACACTGCTCAGAAAGAAATGTACTCATTACCTTACTTAGGTAACTGCAACCCTTTTACAGTAAAAAATTTAATAAAGTTTATAATTGCTTAAAAATGGAATATACAAGAATTGTATGCTAAATGTTATAAAATTCCAGTAAAATAAACAAGAATGTAAATAGATCTAATGAAGCAGAGAAAAACATAGTATTGGAAGACCTAACATAGCAAGGACAAAACTTTCAAAAAATAAACCCATGCAAAAATAGCTGTAGTGTCAAAGTTTGTAGAGTCCATAAGCTTTATAGACCATGATAATTACAATGGGCCTCGTGATGTTTGTGACTTTAAGTATCACTATCCCACAATACTGTGAAGTTTATGTAATCACTTATCTTCAATAAAAATAAAAAAGGTAAAAAACTAAATCCAATCGACAACATAGCAAGATATTTTATAGATACAGACAGAAATATACATTATTTCAAAAAATTAAAATTCTTTAAACATTTTAAAAAAGAGTAAAGTAGGATGAATAAATTTTGACATGATGTCAATTATCAAGAGGTAGATATATGCATAGATTGAATGAAATAGAAAGCTCAGAAATCAAATTAACCAAATATGACCAAATGATTTGTGTTCAAGAAGTAAATGCAAGTGAACTGAGAGATTTTCTCAAATGGTATTGAGTCAAACATAATTTATATACTTAAAACTAACTATCACAGTGAGAAAATTAATATCTAATTTTGCAGATGTAATCTTTCAGAGGAATGCATAGAAGGCACATTACGTGTCTGTATTGTTTCGTGCAACATTTGAATTTATAATGCTCTCAGAACAAAAAAAATACTTATTATACAAATCTTGTATAGGTCTCAAATGGAAGAAACAGAAGAGAATATAGAATGGTATGATATGTGAAATAATTGACACAGGAATAAACGTCCTTTATAAGAAAAATGTGCTTATCAAGAGAGTCGCTGAAGTTCCAAAAAGGGTAAATTTTAAGCTGAACCTTGAAAGATGAGAGTAGCTCAGTCTCTCCTTTTATCTTTATAATTGCTCTTTAAGAGAAGAAGGCTGAGTAATGTCATATCAATATATGATGGTTCTAATAGATCCAATATAAGATAGCTCTCTCTTATAACACCATTTTCCTTACAAGTATGCCATAATGTTAAAGTATTAAATACTATATAACAGTAGCAAATTACTAGAAAAGCAATAAATTACAGGAAAAGATATTATTTTAAGAAAGAGCTCCCCTATGACCAAGCAATCCCACTTTTGGGCATTTACCCAAATGATTACAAACAAGACCATACTAAAGCTACCAGCACAACTATGTTTATTGCAGCATTATTTACCATAGGTAAGATATGGAACCAACTCAGATGCCCCTCAGTAGATGAATGGATCAAGAAAATGTGGTATATATACACAATGGAATTCTATGCCTCCATCAGAAAGAATGCCATTGCCCATTTGTTAGGAAATGGAAAGACTTGGAAAAAATTATATTAAGTGAAGTAAGCCAGGCCCAAAGAAACATAGGCCCCATGGTTTCCCTTATTAGCAATAACTAATATATGTCTGAGACAAGCAGTAAAGGTCAGATAAGTTGATGTTAGGTGAAATGAACCACAAGGTAAGTATTCAAATGTTTTTTCTTTCTTGCGATTGTTTCTAACATATTTATAAGATGATTTCTTTGTTGCTTTGTATGTCCCTTCCCCATGGTATAACCCCTCCTTTCATTATATTTGATGTTGGTATAATTTGTGGAGGGGAAGGGAAAAAATAAATCATTTAAATAGGGATACAGGTGGACCCATCGCAACAATGAGATGTACAAGTCGTTATGTCAAAAAACGAACTTTACAACTTTGAGGGGGGATGTGAAGGGAAGGGCGGGGGAAACAAAGGAAGAGGCAACAATGCTTGGTAAGAAATGTACTCATTACCTTGCTCGTGTAATTGTAACACCTCTGTATGGCATTTTCACAATAAAAAAAAGAGAGAAGAATATTTATCTATTGAGTCATCATTTGCAAGTTCCTGATGTATGTTAAGCACTTAGCTATGTGTTACTTATAAAAGTCATAAAACTTAGAAAAGGGAAACATTCAATACCAAATACATTTCAGAGCTACCAATTCTCCAATTGCATCCTATACAACAAAATCCTATTAGTAACACATCTGAATGTAAGAAGCAAAAAGAAAAATTTATGATCTTGTGAGGTGGGATATATATAAAACCTTACCAGTGTTCTCCTCCAATAATTTTGAGTTATCTTGTAAGGAAGTTATCATTAGTTTTGCTATGAAAATCTTTACTTTCCTTAGAATAACTTTATGTTTTAGTCTAGGAAAGGATTTCTCAACCTTGGTCGTTTTACAACTTGGGCCAGATAAAACTTTGGAATAAGCAGGTGTCAGTGTACTATAGGACATTGAAGCATTCTGGCTTCTCTAACTAGATGAGAGGAGCATACTCCTACCCAGATGCAAGTGAAAATGTGTCCAGGATCACTATATGTAGGACTGGGGAGGACAAAATTACTCCTACTTAAAAACCACTAGTCCATTATAATAGTTGTCATTCAGCAAATAAGGTCTGAGGTTTGGAGGGGATGGAGCGACATCCAAAATTCGTACAACCATGAACAAATGGAGCCAAGTAAAGAACATAGATTTCCTTAATTCCCACAGCTGTTCTTCCCCACTACACCTAGTTTCCTATTAAGGAGTTTGCCTCTAAGAGGGAAAGGCCAAACCAGAAATCAACATTACAAAATAGCACAAAGGGAATTCTAAGGAGTGAGCAGAAGACTGTGAGATTGAAAGGATCATCTGTGAAGGGTAGACAAGGAAAATTAAGTGTATTCATGCTCGAGTCATACAGAATAAACTACCACAAACTTAGTAACTAACACCAACAAAGATTCATTATCTCACAGATTACTCAGGTCTTTGGGATCTTAGTTGACTGAAAAAAAGGAGTAAGATATGTCCCAAGCCATGATTTTATCTGTAACTCTAGAACCTTTCCAAGCTCACTTGTTGAAATAATTGATTTTCTTGTCCTATGACCAACCCTCATTTTCTTGGTGACTGTTAGCTGGGGCTCATTCTCAGATTCTAAAAGACCCTGAGGTCCTTGTCTGTGGCCCATTTATCTAATAATGTAATAATTACTTCTCTGAGACCAACATGAAGGATCTTCCAGGATTACTGTCTCCCATAAGATCCACCTGAGTTGTTTCAGACTGACCCAAGATTCTCTCCCTCTTTCAAGTCAAAGCCAACTGACTAGCTGACCTTAATTATGCCTATAAAACACCTTTCACAAGATAACACAAAGTAATCATGGGAAAGAAATACCATCCTATTTTAAATCTCATCTCTACTCAAGGGGAAAGGAATACACAAAAGTGTAGAACAATAGGGGTACCTTAGAAGATACTCTCCAATAATAAATAGTACGGAATAGATAAAGTTGTTCTTCTCTCACATGCTCAGACAGCCCCCACCGTCCCTGACATGACACTTGCCCCGGTGTCTAGTAATACTCCCAGAGCCCCTTATAAAAGTGACATATCACTCCCTCTCCCTTACCTGGAGAACCTAGTGCATACTTGAATCTTCCTTTTAAAATCTGGCTTTCTTTTAACATTTCCCTAAAACATTAAGGCATGTAACAGTTCCTGTCTATTGAGTGCCTGATTTGTCATTATGTTATAAAATTGTACCTGAATCATGTAGCTTACAGTTTTATATAGCCTTACATAAACCACATAGGGTTTAGATAATGATAACTTAATAAACTATGGCATCTTTCCATTTATTTAGTTACTTATTTTATTTTTGTGGCAGAATGTTACCTAAAGTGATCTCTTTGGGGCTTTTTCCAAATAATACTTCTTTTCCAATCTCATCTTCTCAACTTTGCAAAAAATCTTTTAGGACAAGAAATGTCTTTTATAGTCTCAATGATACCTGCCCAGCCTTGCATAAATAACAACATTGAAAAATTACTGATAGACATGACAAATGGACTCCCTTATCACCTAACTAAAAATAGCACATTTCAGAAAAAGATCTATAGACTGGGAAGAAGGAAGAGTTGGTATGCAGAAAAACAGCTTTCCACTGGGCTTGCTTCCTAAGCTGCTCCCACCTTGCTAATTCTCTGTAAGAAGCTGAGCTTCCGTTCTGCTCCACTTCCACTACACGTGGAATCGATAGGAAACATCATGCTGTAAGGTCTTTTAAAATTCTTCATTTCGTTAGAATTTTATTTACAATGACATTTCTATAAAGGAGCTCTCCCTTTGTCCAACACAGACTTCGAGGTACAGATAAACTTTTATTAAGGTCTGATGTATAGTGGAAGGGAGAGAGGCTGACAAATTACAAATAATATACTTACCAACAGATATTTTCTCTGAAAATTGCTTAGTCTTAGGAAAAACTAGAACTGTTTCCTGTTAAGAGGAGTTCACTGCCTGGTAGACGCAGACAAGGAAATCATGCAGCCTATTCGAGATCTGAGCGCAGGATGCAGGAGAGGACCTCATACGTAGCATTGTTTGGCATTTAGGACACCACTCAGGGAAGGCTTTCCAGTATTAATGGTATCTCAGCAGAGCCCTGAAAAAGCAATGAGCTTTAACTAACTAATGGGTGTGTTCCAAAATGAATAGCCTGGACCCAGAATGAAATGTGGAAAATGTGAATATCAGAGGCTCTTTCAGATCTAGGAAAAGTCTTGGAATCCATATAAAAGAATCTGGATTTTTTTTCTCCTGGGAAAAATCATACTAATATAACTAAACCAAGGAAGTTGCTTAGGAATCACATGGTTATCAAGCTGAGAATGATTGGAGAGGAATAACCCTGAAAGGAAGCAAACCTGGGAGGATGTAGTGCTCCTCCAAGCAAAGATAGGGACAATCCAGTGATTTGTTTGAGCATCTTTATTGTTGTACAATCTTGGAAATCCACTAGATGTGGAGATGAAGGTGGGAAATTAATCAAGAATGCAATTAGGGCTTTGACCTGTTCACCCAGGTAGATAGTGGTGATCGCTCACTTAACCAGGGGAGCTAGAAGGATCGGTAGATTCAGGAACTATACAGATTAATGTTGAATATGTCACACTAGAGGAGCTGATTCTGACTTACTGCCAGCATGTAAACCCAGGTGATAGAATAGCAACAGGACTAACCCCCCTTCCTTTTCCTAGTCAGGTGTTCTAAGACCAACCCTATAGCCAACATGCCTTCTACGCCACTGCCAAAGCCCAGTTCCCGATTGTTTAATGAGAACTTAACGTTAAATGTATGTGGGCTCAAAAGACCTTACCTCTCAACCAAAATGTGAAATCAAAGCACTGCACGAATTAAGTGTGTCTGTCTGCACAGATGTCATGCCCACCACATCAAAGACATGTTGCACTTGCCATAGGGGATGGCTTCATGACCTTGGAAATAAATTCAAAATGTACGAGCTCCTTGAAACCATAGACTCAGCTGAGTATGACTTGAATTATGGCAATGCATTATATTCACTGTGGGGGAAATCTAGTGCAAGTTTTTGAATTTGAGGGTTTTTAACAAAAGAAATAAGAGACCCACAACCAAAATTATTGGATGACAAAGTAGAGTATTTTCAAATCCTTGGATAGGAAGCCATATCTGTATACATATATTGGTCTATAAAAATTTTCACACAGACCATAAATCTTTTACTAGTTTTCTTCACATCTACAAATAACAGTCCTACTCTCTACTGTACCCACACTTTCCTACTGGAAGTTGTGGAAATGCTTAGAACACTATAATGCACTGTGTCAAAATAAGGCTTCCTGTAGCATTAACCTAAGACATCATTTTGCTAGTAGCAGGGTATTGTTTTCCATAAACAAAAAATAGCTGAGCCAAGCATCAGTGGCTCACCCCTAGCTACTCGGGAGGCTGAGATCTAAGGATCTCAGTTGAAAGGCAGTCCAGGCAAGAAAGTCCTTGAGACTTGTTTCTCCAATAATTACAAAAAATCAGGAGTTGAGCTTTGGCTCAAGTCATAGAGAACTGGCCTAGAACACAAAAGCTAAGGAACAGTGCTCTGGCTCTGAGTTCAAGACTGTGACTCTCTTTTTCTCTCTGTCTCTCTCTCTGTCTCTGTCTCTCTGTCTCTCTCTGTCTCTCTCTGTCTCTCTCTGTCTTTCTCTCTGTCTCTCTCTCTGTCTCTCTCTCTCTCTGTCTCTCTCTCTCTCTCTCTCTCTTTCTCTCACACACACACACACACACACACACACACACACACACACACACACACACACACAGAGGTTTCACTTCTATATAGTATAGGTAACCAGTTATAATTTTCAAGTTTGCTTTCCTTTCTGCCATGGTTTGGGGGAAACTAAGGAATATATTGGAACATCAAGTAAATAAACCTACTGGTTCATAAAAGTGAACAAAAAGATCTCATGGTCTACATAGAAATTATAGCCATTCATATAATAACCTTGTAAGATGTGTTTTGGTCATTTATATGATTTCCAGGTGTTACATGACCTTGTAAATACGTCTACCTTCTGACCAAAGTGTGATTTCAGGCCCTGAAAAAAATGTTTAAAATAACAGCTTCAGACACTTTGCCAAGCATGCATATGCATTAGCGTGTTTGATCCATACAACAGTTTTTCAGTAGATACTATCATAATTTCCTAGATAAGAAAACAGTTTTCTAGAGGTTAGTCTAAGGGCATACACTTTTAAGAAAAAAGCCAGAAATTAAGTCCAAGTTTGCCCCTACAAAGCTCTTCTCTTAATATCATTGCCCACTTTTAGCTTGTGGGTTTTGTAGATAGATGTGAATTTTTCCAAATTAATAAATCCATTTATTTTGTGTGTGGGAGAGAGAGAGAGAGAAAAGAGGGAAAGGGAGAGGGAGAAAAAGAAGAGAGAGAAGGAGAGAGGGAGAGAGATTATCTAAAGCTAACAAAGAGACTGGGAGAATAGCTCAGTGATAGAGTGCATATCAACCGTGCATACAGCCCTGGGTTCAATCCTCAGCACAAAAATAATAAAAATGGGAAAGTTAATATTAAAGTTAATGAAATGCATTATGAGTTTTATTTTCATCGAATTGTTACATTTTCATAATTATATTTGGTAGGTGAAATTATAATGGTATTATCTTTCCTATCATATATTTTCCATCAGATTATTTAGTTTGAATTGTTTTAAGTTCTATGGATTGACAGGATTAATACTGTTAAACTATTCAAATGGCTGAAAGTCATATACAATCATAATCAAAATTCTAATAGCATTTTACATAACTAGGAGAAAATAATCTTAACTATATAGAAACACAAAAGTCCCACATAGCCAGAGCAGTCCTGAGCAAAAAGAGCAATGGTGAAGGTATCACAATACCTGACTTGAATCTCTACTACAGAACCACAAAAATCAGCATGGCACTAAAACAGATGTACACACTAACTGAATAGAATAGAAGTCCTAGAAATAAGCCTACTCAGCTATAGTCATCTGATTCTTAACAAAGATGTCAAAAACACCTGTTGTACAAATGACAGCCTCTTGAGCAAATTATGCTGGGAAAACTGGATATTCACATGGAGAAGTCTGAAACTGGACCCGTGTCTCTCATCCTGCACACAAATCAACTCAAAATGGATCAAGACCTTAGTGTTAGACATGAAAATTGGAAACTTTTATAAGGACATATAGAGGGAACTTCAAGATCTAGGCATAGGCAATGGCTTTCTAAACAAAGTTCCGAAGGCTCAGGAAATAATAGTGAAAATTGATAAATGGTGTGGCATTATATTGAAAAGCTCTGTACAGCAAATGAAGCAATGAAGTGAAGAGATATCTGACAATGGGAGAAAATCTTTGCTAGCTAGTGAGAGGTTAATATCCAGGGTATACAAAGAGTTCAAATAATTAAACAACAGAAGTGCAAATAATCTTATCCCAACTAATGCATACTAATAAGAAAATAAAATTTGCTATCCAGCTATTGAAAAGAGCAACTTTCCGAAGGACAAGCTAACTCTTCACACCATACACTCCCACACAAGCCACAAATAGAGTTATTTCAAATGTGTGCAAATGTTAAACATGGACACAAAATACTAAATGCACAATGTTAGCTTTAACCTCTGAGTCAGACACAAAACCAGGAATTTTTAAAGATATATGTCATATCTAAAAGAAGATTAAATAATCATAACACTTGTCTTTTATTTATTTTTTTTAATTTAATTTTATTTTATTTGAGAACATACTGTACAGAGGGGTTACAATTACATGGGCAGGATAATGCATACATTTCTTTTTTTTTTAATTTTATTTTATTTTATTTGAGAACATACTGTACAGAGGGGCTACAATTACATGGGCAGGATAATGCATACATTTCTTACCAAGCATTGCAGCCTCCTCCTTTGTTTACCCTTCACCTCCCTTCCCAGCCTCCCCCCTCCCCCCCACCCAATCATACCCCCCTCCCCCCCCCACACCGACATTGTAAAGCTGGTTTTGACATGACATTTTGTACTTCTCATTGTTGCAACAGGTCCACCTGAATCCTTAAACGACTTGTTTGTCCCCATCTCCTCCACATGTTATACTGACATCAAATATAGTGAAAGCGGGGGTTACACTGTGGGGGAGGGACATACAAAGCAACAAAGAAACGTTAGAAACACATGCATGAAAGAAACGAAAACATTAAAGTACATATTTAAGGGTTCATTTTCCTAACATCACATTATCTGACCTTTTCTGCTTGACTCATACCTATACTAGATATTGCAAATAAGGGAAACCATGGGACCTATGTTTCTTTGGGCCTGGCTTACTTACTTGTCTTTTATTTAATATCTAGTTTTTTAGGATGAAGGAATGCTTTGCTTGTGTTATCATTTTTAATCTTTCTGAAGCCTTTTGAGGAAGCTATTGGTATCCTCATTTTAAACAAAAGAAAGCTGTACACAACTATACACAATGTGTGAGGTTATTTGGCCAATAAGAATGGCTTAGGACTTGAAGCTAGAAGTTCTGATTCCTACTCTGCCCACCATGCCATCCTCAAGAAACCCAATGTCACATTGTGCCCCACAAAACATTTTATAAAGCTTAGACACTTCCCTGAGACATTGTTGAAAACTCTGGGTAGCTGCACCTCCATTTTATACCTTCCATGTGTTCACAACACTATAAAAGTTAAATCCATTGGCATCTGTAATATAAGACCTAATGGAATCAGTATTCTTTGAAAATTATGCCTTTTTTTTCCAAATGTCACCTTATGTTCCACACATATTTTCAAAAATGAATGCTCAGGTTTTAAAGAGGGACTAAACAAAATTGACAGTGTAATTTTATCCAGGTCTGTTTTCTTTAAAAAAAAAAAAAATACAGCAATCTCTTGCCTTATGGGTTACTCCACCAGTCAGACCATGACAATAATTTACTATTCTAGAAAATAGTTATTCTTCCCATTTTGACATAACTGCCATGTTATTTCACTCACATATTCTTCTGTCTGTCCTACTAGCCAAAGGCCATTTTTCATTCCATTCATTTGCATCAGAAATTACAGGTTTTCATACCACTGCCACAGTATGTGTTTTAACTTTGAAATATATTGTAGCTCAACCTCTAATGTGGCTAATCTAGTTCATGATTCAATATGACTGCAGTTATGGTTCCCACAAAAGGGCCGCTACTGACAAAACTCTGCTCTGTGCTTAAGCAGAGGAGCTGCTCAGGGCTCAGCTCCCCTGCACAGGTTGAAATAGCTTCCTAAAAGCTATCTTGAGACGCCTTCTACCCTAGTCACGAAGCTATTCTGTGATCTTGACACTGTTGAATCTCCTCTCACACCTATTTTTTAAAACAACCATAAATTATAAAGGCATAAACATGGTCTTCTCTTTTTCATCTCCTTTCTGTCTTCAGCCTCCTAGAGATGTGAATAAATCTTTCCAAGGGCTCAGACACAGCCAGGCATTTCCAGTCTTTCATCATCGACTCCAGCCAAAATCCAGCACTCTCCTTGATGCTCCTAGGATGCACATCTCAGTCATCCAGTTGGACTTGTGGGAGCAGAAATCACCCCAGTTAGGAACAGTGACAGATTTTCCAGTTTGAAAGGCCTGTTCCTAGTGTATAAACTGTTAATTAATTAGTACAAGGTTACTCAATAAGTCTTTCATGAGTAAAATCTGACTTCCTTCATGCATCAGGCATCTATTGAGCATAGACTATTTCCCAGACTTTGTATAGGGGGCTAGAGCTCTAGAGGCTCATAAAACAATGTCCTGCTCCATGGGGACTACATTGACAGCAGCACCTCTTCTCCCTGTCAACAAGGTCTCGGTTTGGGTGACAAATAGTCACTCCACTTGCAAGTGATCAGTGAAAACAATGTGCAGTGAAGGGACAGCACAGTAACTTTGCAATCATCTTGGACTCCAAGGAGGACAGGACTGACCAAGACAAGGAAAACTGCTCCTGAGACAGTCAGTGATTTAATAACACCAATGAAGACCTTTTATGATAAAGGCATCCAGGGGAAGTCCACATTCATGAGTCATAGACTTCAGGTCAATATACTTGAATATACTTGGAGGACATAAAGCACACAAAAACATATACCTGGTCACACACAAATGTATACACACAGCCACACACAATCACCAGCACACCTATACACATACGGATGTACTATTGGCAGCCCAGAGAGTGTCATCTCAACATGCTATAGCATTCCAAGGTCCAAGGTGAAGGAGTCAAGAAAATTTACAGAGAACAGACAGGACCTGAATCACTATAGAAAAGATGATTCCATGCAGAATATGCTTCACAGGACTCTGCCCTTGAACAATCTAGGAAAGCCTGACTAGAAATAGATATTGAGTATATTGGATGCTGAGTTTCAGGTGGCACAGCATCACTTTTAGAAGTAGGGATGCAGAAAATCGCATACTTCCTTGTATTTAAGTTTTCTCATCTGGAAAATGGAAAAGGGGAGTAAATAGAGCGATCGTACGAGATGATAAGAACAATAAAAGTAGCTTGTCTATATTCAGCACTTTGATATAGTAGGTTGCGCATAATATCCACTCAAAACTTGTGTTTATTTTGATTACCTTATGATACTGTCAGCCATCTCAGAAGTTGAGTGTCTTCTTGGTATTGTACATAAAAGGCAAGCAGTCAAGAAAAATTTAGCAACTCTTGCAAATGTTCTAGTCTTCCATGGATAAGAAACCAAATTAGCTTCTCACCAGATACGGACCACTGGCACGAATTGGAGTTGTCTTTCACTATTCATTCCAGTGCTTAATTGGTGTGCCATTATGGGAAACTACCAGGAAGCCTAACGTGAAGTACCATAGCAAAGAGACAAAACATTATTCATGGCTACTGTATGCTTATTAGCACATTTTATTTCGCAATTGGTTATCTTCATTTTAATGGCAGATAGTACATATTAGGCACTTCAGTGATACCAGATACCCTTAAATTCATCTTTTTTGGTACTCCTTAGGGTGCACAGAAATTCCTCAGTGTGCAGCATCCCCTAGGTTGACTTACATCTGAATTTCTCAGGATGCATTTCTACTTTGATTTGAGAAGTATCAACCAACCTTTTTATACAGTTCCTGTTTTCTTCCACTTCTTATACTGCAGAGCAGAGATAACTGAGGTCAATCTGCATAACAAAATTATCTAAATGACTGTGTTAAACTTCTGGTGTCTGTGTGTCACCCCAAAGTTTTGACTGGAATGGTTTGGAGTTTGTCCCAATCATCAGTGTTTTCCAAAAGTCTCCCCCAGCTCTTAGGCAACTCCATTGTAAAGCCAGGGTTAGAACCACAGCAAGAGGAGTCCAACACCTCGATTCCTCCCAGTTAAAATTTCATTCAAAGGTTATTTGAGCAAGACCCCGCAGAACATATGACAGAGATGCTACTGTGTAACATAAGGAACTAGCAGCCACCCTTAACACTGATGGGAAATTTTGAAAGTACTCAAGTGAAGACTAAAATGAAATCTATATCTATTCTTTCCCAAGCCCTAACACATACATGCCACTTCTAAATGCAAGAGTATGCAGGATAGCCACACCTTACATGCCTCTAAGTAATAATGTATTGATTTATACTTTGCACAAATTGCAATAAATGGCATTTTCTGTTATGTGGTGGATAATAGATTGTTCTGGAGTGAATACAAGCCCATAACTCATTCAAGGGCTATGCTGATGCTATAAACTAAAACTCCAGCTTAAGCAGTTAATCTATGGTAGTTTAATGCTGAGAGTGGATTTCAGGGTGGTGTTCAATTTGGTGACTATTATTTTAGTTGAAGCATAATTAACTTGAAATACCTAGGAAGGAAACAAGAGAAATATCTTCAGGGACTTTCGCCCTTCATCCTTCCTTCCTATTGCCTTGCCTCTCCACATTGCTCTCCAGAATGATCATTTCCTGCTTGAAAGGCAAATTGAAAGCAACGAAAGGTGGTTTTAGAGGCCACTGGCTATGTGTCATTTCTACCGTTAACCCTACACTTAAGTGAAACGGTGTGGAGACGTTTGTATTTGCCACATCTGATCAGACTACTACTCTATCAGGAGTGCAGTGGCTTGTGTGGCCAGACTCAAGACTTCAGGGCAAAGGGGAAAATATCTTTGAAGAATTACTAGCTGTCACTGCCACCAATCTCCTGTAGTCTCTGCTCACCTTATTTAGCCTCTTGTGTTACAGGTAGATGTCCTCCCTTTTCTAGAAACTTGCCTATCTTCTCCGAGGCAGAGGTAGAGGAAAAGAAAGGACTCTTGGGTAAGGTGGAATCTTCAGCCCCTTGGAATTAATAAAGTGTTAGTTTAATAAACTGAAACAAATCCTTTCAAAAACAAACTATTCCTTCCGTATAGCCTAAGATAAAAAGCAAGGAGCTCTTTGTTATGAACAAGCTGACTTCACTGGACTACACATTTCTCAGTGAAAAGCTCTTCTAATTTTTCCTATGACCATACAGGTGGCATTGGTCAACTAATAAGAGTCAAAACCTTTACAAGTTAGCTTTTTAGCAAAAATCAGAATTTAATTGGGACAGTAATAAAGTATACATGATTATCTATTCCTATTTTTAATTCCAAATACAGATGGAAAATTCATTTAAACTATGTACCTAGAGAGACATTAAATAATGAGAAAGGATAAATTCACCAAGAACATAACAGCTGGAAAAGTCCATACACTTAACAGAGCAGTAAACTTCTCTAAGCAAAAAGTAGCAAAAGATAAACTGAAGAATACATCCATCCACAATTGCATCAAGAGAATTTAATACTCCCCTGGCAATAGAACTCCTAAGCAGAACTCTTCATCCACCTAAGATACATTAATGAACAACATTAATTATGTTCTAATTGTATATAGTAGTGTATCTAACAGAAACAAAACTTATTTAAAAACACAGAAAATAGATTTTAATTTTATGAAATATTTGTGAAGATAGAAAATACCCTGGGTTGTAAAACAAATCTTAACAAACATAAAATAGCACAAAGTCTATCCACAGATCATAACTAAACTAGAAATTAGTTACAGAAACATAATAAGAAAATTCTATAAACACCTAGAAATGACTTGCTATTTAGAAATTAACACAGTCCTAAAAAAAAAAGTGAGTCAAAAAGTGAGTAATATTTTTAATTAGAAAATATTTTGAACTGAATAAAAAAATGCAGCATATCTATGTTTGCTTAATGTACCCAAAGCAATGCTTACATAGAAACTTACAGTAACAAGTATTATGTTAGAAAATAATAAAAACAAATAAATAATACAAACAAAGCTGAATGAGGCAAAGAAAAAATAAAGAAAACTATATCAAAAAGAAAAGGTTGATAAAGTAAATTAAACCATGATCATTTGAAAGATCAATAATATTAATTAATGTCTACCAAATTTCACAAAGAAGAAAGAGATAAAGAAGGTACAAAAAATATAGTCAATAAGGATACAGGTGGACCTGTTGCAACAATGAGAAGTACAAGTCGTTATGTCGAAAACGAACTTTACAACTTTGGTGGGGGGGGAGGACTGGTGGGGGGGTGGGGGGAGGATGGGAAGGGATGGGAACGGGAAACAAAGGAGGAGGCTACAATGCTTGATAAGAAATGTACTCATTATCTTTCCCATGTAATTGTAACCCCTCTGTACAGTATTTTCACAATAAAAATCAATAAAAATTAAAAAAAGAAAAAATATATAGTCATAAAAAGAAGTAGACATTAGAAAAAATGAGGATATGTTATGAATAATTCTATACATAAATTTGTTAACTTCTTTAAAAGGAACCACCTCCTAAAAGCTGCAAACTATCAAAGCTTACCTTCCCCCGCCCAAAAAGAAAAACACTTTGCTTAGCCTCCTGCCCCTTTTTTGTGAAACTCGCCCACCCAAATGTAAAGTTCAGGAAACTTGCCAAGACCCTCCAGACTCATTGTTAAGACTCTGCCAGACTTCCTGTGGAATCTTTTATTTCTCTGTTTATTAAAAGCCCACCAATCAAAATCCCCACCAGTAGTTCAAATACTGTGTCTTAGCCAATCAGGAGAGACTGTGAACCCTGATCCTGACCAATCCAGGTAAAAGGGCAAGTACTGGTGCATCAGGGATAAAAGAGGAGCAGCCAACCCACTCTGTATGCTTGCTTACCCGATTTAACTGACGGCACTCTGTTTTGTAGAAGGAAATTTTGCCTTACTGGAGAGAAAAAAAAAAAAAAGAAAGAAAGAATACTCAAATAGCCAATAAATATTTGAAGAGTACCCAACCTTATTAGTCATCAGGAAAATGTAAATTAAAACCATAAAATGATAGCATTACACGCTCTCAGTGTTTCTAAACCCCTGAAAATGACATACCGCAAATGTTGGCAGTCATGTAAAATAATCAGAAGTCTCATCACTTCTTGTGGGAGTAGAGTGAAGTTCTCACACTGGAAACTTACTTGACATTATCAAGTAATGCTGAATTATTTGCACATCCTCTGACTCAGAAATCTCCCTTGCGACTGTAGGCTCACCAAACTGCATGTACTGGAATGTTCTACTGGCCACTACTGTTAAGAGCCCTGTAATAGCTTCCTAGTGCTGCTGTAATAACTTTCTACAAACTGCATGGCTTACAACACCACAAATACAATTTCTTGCAGTTTTTAGGGCAGAGGAACAAAATGGGCCAAATGAGACAATAGGATTTCATTAGAGCTCTACTCCCTGCAGAGAAGCTAAGGCTACATCTGACTCCTTGCTTTTTCCTGCTTTTAGAGGCCAACTGCTGTCCTTATGTTGCAGCCCTTTTCCATATCAAAACCCATCACTCTTACCTCTGATTCCATCTCTTCTTCTTTCTCTCCAATCTCCCTTTCATGAGGAATCTTGCGATTATATTTCCAGCACACATGCACACACACACACACATGCACACACACAATCTCCCAACTCAAGATCCTTAACTGAATTGCATCTTCAAAGACACACACACACACACACACACACACACACACACACACACACACACACACACACACACACACACACACAATATCTCCCAACTCAAAATCCTTAACTGAATTGCATCTTCAAAGTCTCCTTTGTCATATAAGGTAAGAGAGATTGTTTGGAGGACATCTATGTAAAAACATTGTTCTGTCTATCACAAACCCCAAATGGGAAACTACTTACTGTCACAAGAAAAGAATAGATGATTGCTTCCTACTCAGACTTTGGAATATTGTACAGCAATAGGAATGAACGCCTTGTATCGCATGCAATATTATGAATGAATATCACAAACATAAAATGTGAAAGTAGCCCAAAACTATATTAGACTATAAGAGATAAGAGAAGACTATATAAGTCCATAGGTACAAAGAACAGAAAGGAACAAACTTAATCCGGGGTAAAAGAGAGGAGGATGATTGTTCTCCTTGTGGGTTGTCATGGCTGTCTGGGAAGGTGCAGGAACTTCTGAGGAGACTGACAGGGCTTTCAACCTTTTGATCTGCAAACTGACTGATGGGTATGTTCATTCCGAGAAAAACCATCAAACACAATGTGTGCACTTTATATGTTATATTTTCCATCATAACATTTTATTGAAAAAAAAGGAGAAAGATTGCTCCCTTCTGTGAGCATGAGTTAATTCCATAAGGAAAATGGAAGTTTTAGACGTTTCAGAAGCAGATCTGCAAGACCTAGAATCACAGTTGTGGTATTCATTCTGTGACTTGTATGTCACCTGATCTTTTGAGTGCGTGCTTTCTTCTAAATACCAGGATGGTAACTCTTCATGTCTGCCTCACTGTACTGTTGGATGGAACATAGAGGGAAAGACACAGAACATATCAAGAGTGGATAAGTACTACTTCCTCTAATTATTCCTCTTAAATCTCTGTTCCAACAAAGCAAACAGAAAAGAATGATCTCAGAAGCTGTATTTCTTCTTCATTTTCAGTTGCATATTTGAAGATATTTTGCCAATAATTGCAGACCCTATAAAAATGGAGCAAAAGTAATTTTCTTCTTTCTTTAGAAGCATTGCTTATTTCGTTATCAAATGGCCAGTTTCAAGGTGAAAATCCTTTTGACAAAAGTGAGTTACTTGAGGGTAGGAGAACTGTTAAGGAAAAGTCAAGAAGCAGGAAGAAACCAAGCCATTCCAGACTGCTGCCCACAAAACCAACATGCCCAGCGCATCCCTGCCTCTTCTTACGCCCCAGAGCATCCCTGCCTCTTCTTACGCCCCAGAGCATCCCTGCCTCTTCTTGAGACCAGAAATTGGTGCCTCTGGATCAAACAAAACTGGCAGCCAGGTTTTGTTAACTGGAAGTGGGACATGAGGAAGAAAGCTGAAAATAAATACAGATAGAAAATGAAATGTGAAATACAACATGGCATCTTTGAGATCAGGACTAGGTCCTGGAACTACCAAGACCATTTAAAGAATTTCGAGCTCTTGAAATTATTGAGTTTGTGTCGAGGTCACTTAGACCCACACACAGTCTAGTTTATGATCGTCTTCTGGAGGGGCAGAAGTGGGGGGGGGTTAAGTCATAGCTTACATTTCTCAGTCCCAGACAGAAGCTTTTATTTGTTGGTGCTTCTTTATTTCTGTTTTCTCACTCTCATTTTATTGCCACTGGTAAAATGATAATGCTATCTAATTTGTGATCTAGACTTGAGCTGTTTTTCCATCTTTATCTTGTACTCTCTTCTGACTCTGCTCCCCAAGTTTCGTGAAGTGCATTTCTGAACTCAGTTAACCACCTCCCAAAGGCTGCTCTGGACATCCCTCTGAGCCTGTCAACTCGCTACACCTCTAGGGTCACCTGAATCATTGTTTTAATCACAAAGGCACTGCCTGCCTACTTTCTCTGACTGTATGCCCCATCAGATCAAGGGCTGGGGTATTTATTCTCTCCTGCCACCCCACTACCTCGCTAAGACAGACTTACATCAGATATAGGCATCAATTAGTACCCTTCTGTTTTTTGTTGAGCTGAGAGTCTCATTATAAATGTCATCCAGTTCCATAGCTAATATAATAGTGCCTTGTTACACAATTAACTACAACCACCAGTTATCAATATCCTTTTGCTCACTTCTCTCTTCTTCAAATAGAACACCTCCTTCATTGTACAGCAATCTTTATCATATATGGAGTCCTCTCTTATCTCCTGAATCAGTGATTTTTTTTAAACCAAGTATAGGAAAGAAATGTTGTAGGATTTCCAGGTAACTGGCAAAGTAATTATTTCCTTATCTTTGAATCTAACAGAAATTGCTTTCCCACAGGCCTGAGTGATTAACTTATGCTGTGGATACAATGATTTTGAATAAAACAGCTAAAAGCTCTGAATGGCAACCAGCACATTGTGCAAGGATGTATTCTTCCCTTTGTGGTGATGTCCTCCCCCTACCCTCCAATAAGGATGAAATGTTACATTTCCAGTGTGCTGGCCATTCTTCTTAACAATGCACAAACACAATTAACTTCCATGGGAAAGAGGAGTCTTGATTTCAGACATGAGCTGCTGTAACCTGCCAGTGATCACTCTGTTCCAGAGGATAAGAGCTGTGATAAGGTCAGTCATCAGTACACTCAAACAGAACCCAGGCAGTCTGGTTCCCCCGTTCTTTCTGCCTGTCCAGAAAACAAGAACAGATCCAGGTGATCTTTGCAAAGCCTGAAGGAATGGAACACAAGCTGCTCTTTTCAGATATTTAGCAATCACAGGAAAAGAGTGAGAGAGAAAAAAAAGAGAGATAGCATGTTACATAAAAGAAAAGCCAGGCCAAGAAAAAGTATTTTTAGGACACTGGGGAGCCTGATTTTAGCCTGATGGGAAAGAGCTAAGAGGGAAGAGATTAAAGATATGAGGAATGGGAGTGGCCTGCGGTAGAAATCCCTGGCGTCTGCCAGAGGACTGAAAGGCATGCCATCTCCAAGATGGGTAGACACATCGACTTTTTGTTCGGGTTTTTTTTAAGTGTATTTTTTTTGTCTTTTTTTTTTCTTTTTTGGTACTGGGGATCGAACCCAGGACGTTGCACTTGCTAGGCAAGTGCTTTGCCACTGAGCTACATCCCAGCCCGACACATTGACTTTTAAAGGCGGTAAGATTCTGGGACAGGGAAAGAGGAATGAACAGAAAACATGGGTGAAGATAAAAATAAACTTTGAATCAGAGCAAAGGAAGGTTGAGAGCTCACCATAGATGGCTTCAGGGAGAGCTGTGAAGTAGGAGGCAATCTCATGTTGTGATGGAGGGAAGTGGAGGGCTGGGTTGTGTAGTGCCAAAGGACCTAAGAACACCTGATCTGGGAAATAAGATGTGAAAATAGGAGAAATAAGCACAAGGCTTGCTGAAACTTCTCGGGACTGCAGCTTGGGAGTAATCTGATTGCTGCTTTCCTAAGCAAGACCCTGAGAAAAGGGGTTTGGGACTTGATACTTTATTCTCCTCCATAATTAGACTTCTTGATATGAGGGAGCTTATTAAAGCTCTCTTGCTTCATTTCCCCAATAAAACAAGTTAATAATCCTTGCCCCCTTCCTATCCCAGAGGACTTTAACAAGCATTAATTAATATCTTCAAAGTACCCCAAGTGTCTTGGGAAAGCACTGGATAAGGACTTTTTCATCACATTTACCCTTCTTGCAATTGCCTTTCCCCACCCTCTGCTGAGCATGAGTGAAACACAGTCCTAACAGCTTCCTTCACTGTATTCCAAAATGTGTTTGCTAAGCCTACCTGAAAGAGCTGTTGAGACATCGGATGCAGAAAGAACAACAGCTAAAATGTTGCCTGGATGTCATTACATCAAAAGGAAAAAAAAAACTCCAGAAGCTAAACCACAAACAAATTTTGTGGTCATTTCAGAACTCATTGTTCTATCCAATATAATGAACCCGAGGAAAGTATTTCCAACTGGCCCTTTCCCTAAAGTGTCAATAACTTGGTAGGAGAACCCATAGCTCCTGGTGGAAACTGCAGTGCCGTGGTAATGATTACTCCATGGCTTAATAATACTAATGTCTCGGAAGTGGTGCTGTGGCTCAAGTGGTAGAGCGCTAGCCTTGAGCTGAAGAGCTGAGGGACAGCGTTCAGGCCCAGAGTTCAAGCCCCGCGACTAACAAAAACAAAAACAAAAACAAAATAATACTAATGTCTCAGTGTTCAGATATCCATTAATCTCTGTAATGCTTTCTGGCCTCAATTTCTTCTTTTTTTCCTTCATTTTGTTATTCAACAAATGTGTGTTGATCATCTATATGTTCAGGCAATGGACCAAGGCAATGTGCTTAGCATGTACTTGGCCTGGGATACCTTCCCTCTTTCTTGCTATACCCGCTCCACATTTGCTGTGTTGGCATTATCCATTGGAATTAGGACACAGAGAGTACTAATCAACATCTTCCAGTAGCAATAAAAAAAAAACTCTGACATTGATCCAAATACCTTCTTTCAAATGCTAATTAGCCCACAGGTATCACTGGCCATGAAATCACTCCTATGAAACCATCAGAATCCCATTTAGGGGACAAAGTTATTTTTGCAAATTCATTTCTGACCAATGCAGTTTGTTGCAGCTATAGCAGTTGCTATAGTGACATGGAGATGAAGGTTCTTACTTTCCATCATTTTAGCCAAATAAATGGAGACATGGTAAAGTGAAGTTGAATCTTGTGATATGGGACTGAGTTTTGAGCTCAGTAGACTTTCTTCAGGCTCTGCAAGCCAGACTTCTATTTTATTCTTCTACATTATCCCAGGATTATAGTATATATCCCCGGGTTATAGTAAAGCTACATATAGTTGACTGAATGGAGAAAATTGAGATAGAGGAGTTGAATCCTACTACAGAGAACAAAAGGAATTTCTCAAAGCTAAAGTCATAGAACTGTCAATACAGAATTTCCAATCCACAAATTTAACATGGTTATATTTTAGGTTTTGTGGGGTAGGGTTTGTCTTGAACCCCAAAACAATGCGGAGAGACCTCAAAATTCTTGTGGCCATTTCATATCCAGAGACCTCTAGAAGACTGCATGTGTGTTTATGTGGCATGTTCACAATTACTCTTCCAATTCCTCAAATTTGTATTGCTTAAGACTATCAAAAAACCCAGTGTTCTCCATGTTTTATATTTCAATCTTTTGTTGTGCTTGAGACTAATTCCACAATCACATTTAGCCTGGTTGAAACCACATTCAGAAACTACCCATATTACTAGTATCCAAGAATTCTACCTCAGGAAAATGATAGCGTAGTAAAGGTGGGCCAACACGAGACATCAGAAATATCCAAATGTAAAACACATAACTGACTAATAGAACATGTCAGAAGTGACACCATGCAGCTTCTGGGGCTAGATCATCTACTTTTTGCTTGCAGAGTCTGCTCACCCTAAGAACAGAGACACATCTTTCTGAAGGAGGCCAACAAGATCATGAGAGGTCAAGCTGGAGAGGACCAGATTACTTCTCATATCTTATTCTCTTCCCGTATTTTTTATGTACCTTAAATGCCTCATTCTGTTCTCAAATGATGTATTAATCTCTTTGTTTTAATCATTGCTGCTTCATGTAATGTTTAATACTATTAAGACAAGTTGCCACTCCAGCTTCTTCATCAAATTAGCTGCCTTCAATGTCCAAATCATTCACTAGAAATGATTTAAATTAAGGGTCCCAAATTCTAATTAGGAAAGAGGAATAAATTTAAGAGAACTATTATTGTATAACATGATGACTATATTTAGTAACAATAAATTAAAATTTGAGAATCACTCAAAATGTAGATTTTTAAGTGTTCTCATACAAAGCATAAGTGAAGAAATTATAATTTATATATTAATACTTGCTTAATTCATAGTTAGCCATTCCATGCTATTTTATATGTATATATTTGTGTATATCATAAATATATATATTATAAATATATATATCACTTGTCAATTAAAAATTAATCTACATTTAAGCCATAAAATCTATTTTATAGTTTTATAATATGTTTTATTAACTTTCAGGATAAACATACTAGATTACTCATTTTTTTTCAAAATTACCTTAGCTATATTTATTTATTTATTGTTCCAGGTAAGTTCAGAGTTGTAATTGTTTCAAGTTGCAATCAACAAATGTATTAATCCAGGAAAGATATAAATTATCAGTTAGGCAGCAAAGATTGCCCAGGCAGACAGGTTTACCTGAGTTTCTCAGTGTCTTTAGACACAGGAAAGGTGACTGCTGCCCTCTCTCCCAGACTCTTGCAGAATCAATAGATGTCCTCAGATCCTAGTTAAGAGTTTGCCTAGACTCCAGGGAGATGACAAGACTAATGCTTCATCCTTAGCACTTGGACCCCTAGTGTGTTCTAGACTCCAAACTCTACTGCTTGCCTTATCTCAGGACATCTGTTTTGTTCTTAAAATAGGTCATGTTTCCTGGTGGCCAAACAAGCCTACCACCCTTCCATTCCATACTCTTTCCTGTCCTGAAGGATACTGGGTACCACATGGGCCAGTTTCTTAACAGGATGTCTCCAAATATAGCAAACAGCAAAGTGTTATGAACCAACTCCAAGAAAAAAAGTTACCGAAAACCAAAAGCCTGAGGACACACAACACAGAAAGGTTTACCACACTATCCTTTCTTAAGTTGGTTACCCAGGAATGCCAGGTAGAACTACCAAATGCGTGTCACATCTTCATTTTTGACACTGTTATATTAAGTGAAGTAAGCCAGGCCCAAAGAAACATAGGTCCCATGGTTTCCCTTATTTGCAATAACAAGTATATGGCTGAGACAAGCAGAAACAGTCAGATAAGTTGATGTTAGGTGAAATGAACCCCAAGATAAGGATTCAAATGTCTTCTTTCTTGTGATTGTTTCTAACATATTTATAAGGTGATTTCTTTGTTGCTTTGTATGTCCCTCCCCTCTGTTTTCATTGTATTTGATGTTGGTATAATTTGTGGAGGGGAAGGGAAAAAACAAATTGTTTAAATAGGGATACAGGTGGACCCATTGCAACAATGAGATGTACAAGACGTTATGTCAAAAAATGAACTTTACAACTTTGGGGGGGAATGGGGATGGGAGGGCAGGAATGGTAAGGGGAAACAAAGGAGGGGACAGCAATGCTTGAAAAGAAATGTACTCATTACCTTGCCCATGTAATTGTAACCCCTCTGTATGGTATTTTCACAATAAAAAATAAAATAAAAACATATTAAATAGTTTCTTATTAGCCTCCAAACCATTTCTCCTTTTAGCCATTAATTTCTTGGGCTTGGATTTCACCTGTCATTCCAGCTACTTTGGAAGCTAAAATAGAGGATTGTGGATGGAGGCCTGCCTAGGCAAAAGTTAGCATCAACTGCCTGCACCAGTGCCTCATGCCTATAATCCTAATTACTCAGGAGGCTGAAATCTGAGGGTTACAGTTAGAGCCAGCTATGAGCAGAAAAGTCCATGTGACTCTTATCTCCAATTCACCACCAAAAAGCCAGAAATAGGGCTGTGACTCAAATGGTAGAACACTAGCTTTGAGTGAAAAAGCTAAGGAACAATTGCCAGGCTCTGAGTTCAAGCCCCAGAATTGCCACAAAATAAATAAAATGCCAACAACTGGGCTGGGAAAGTGGTTCACTTCGAGGGGTTTGAGTGGTAGACGTAATGGGTAGTGGTAGTGGTAAAGGGCTTGTCTAACAAATTCAAGGACCTAGGCCTAATTCCCAATACCAAAGTTTGTTTCTCTACCTAATAAAAACATTTTTGGGGCCTGATGGGTTGTTTGTTTGTTTGTTGGGGGGGACTGCTACAGTTACCCTGACAAGTGAGTGCTATACCTTTTCAGCAAACTAGAGGCTCAAGATCAGCCAACAGCTCAAGATCATTGGCCTCCTAACTATCCATTCTGCTGAAAAGTTGATCCCCTAGACAAGATATTTTTCTTTCCATCTCTTTCTTCTGCCTTCCCCTCTTTTGTTCTTTTGATTTAGAGTTCTGGGATGCTTAAGGAACAATACACTTCCCAGCAACTATAAAGCAAGAAAAATTCAGTTAGGATTATAATCACAATTTCAATTATTTACACATGTTAGAAAATGTTACTTTTGAATCCCCCAAGTTATTTACTCTGGTATTTGTTTTTTTTTAATTTTTTTTCTACTTGGAAGTGCTAAAATGTTAGCCCTATTCATTACAAATGGATTGTTTTTAACATGATTCTTCCCCCTCCCTTACACTGCCTGAAATCCAATTTACAGCCTGCTAAAGGCCTCATAAGATTTTATAGATTATTTCCTGGGATCACATTAATCTGGCTCCTTGTTACTTTACACTAATTTCACTTTGCCACAGTAAAGTAACGAGATTCGATCTCTTGGGAATTAATCCACAGAGACCTCTTAAAGAGGCCAAGCCAAAATGGAATACTACTATATTTGCTTCCCCCCAAGTACATTGGACATGGAAGAGGTTATATTGCTCATACATGTGGAGTGGACCAGGCCTTGGCCCTGGAATAGAACAGGGCAAGATGAGGCACAGAGAAAGGCAAAGAAGGAGGTCCATGAGCACAGCACAAGTAAAAATGACCAGGCTCCATGTTTCCTACTGCCATTGGTGTACCAGGACCCAGGATTATCAACCATGCAAATCCCAGAAGGAGAATGGATAGAAGAAGCAGCAAGCCTGCTAGAAGGGAGAGAAAGGCTTCTTTCATTTATTACTGATGCATAAGACCTGCCTTCTCTTTCCACAACCCGCTGTCTAGGTACTTTCATCTTAGTGGAAGCACTAGTCATGAGAAGACCTCAGATACTGTCTCCCTTTTCTTCTGTGAAGGAATTTAGTAATTTGCTTTCCTTCTCAAAGAAACAAAAACAGTAAATTCTTGCTAAGTTTTACAGATGTTAACATGCAAAACTTACATTAACTTGAAGGAATAGCAATTTTTTTGGTTTTTGTTTTTATATTGTAAAAATACTGTACAGAGGAGTTATAGTTACATGAGTAAGGTAATGAGTACATTTCCTATCGAGCATTGTTGCCTCCTCCGTTGTTTTTCCCCTACTATCTCTTCCCTCCCCACCTCCCCAATTCCTCCCCCGCCCTGAGTTGTAAAATTCATTTTCAACAGTGTCTTCCACATCTCATTGTTACAATGGGTCAACATATATCCTTATGTCAGCATTTTGTTATTTCTCTTCCCCTCTGCAAATTAGAAAAATGTATATACAAGATGCAGGGCACCGGAATCAAATGCAGTGAAAACAGGGGTTATACCGTGGGGGTAGAACATACAAAAGAAATAAAAAAAAATCACATTATAAATACATTAAAAAACAATAGCAAGAAAGAATAAACCACTTGTGTCCCTATCTTGGGGTTCATTTCACTTAACATCATCTTATATGGTCATATGTATATAGTGTTTGACCTTTTTCTGCTTGTCCTGGACATATACTAGGGAATAAGTGAAACCATGGGACCTATGTTTCTTTGGGCCTGGCTTACTTCATTTAGTATAATTTTTTCCAAGTCTTCCCATTTCTAATTATTATAGTGAATGATCAAGAAAGTAGGAAATACACTCTTAGGAAAAAAAATATATATATGTATATATGTAAACATTTATATATAAATATACATTATTTATATATAAACATATATATCAAGAAGATAGGGAAAATCTGGGCGTGGTAGTACACATGTACAATCATAGTGCTTGGGAGGCTGAAGTATGAAGATCATGAGTAATATATAAATATGTATATATATGAATTTATATATAAAAATATATTGATATATAAATTTATATATATCAATATATTTATATATAAATTTTTATATTTATTTATATATATAAATTTATATATATATATATATATCAAGAAGATAGAGAGAATCTGGATGTGTTAGTACACATGTACAATCCTAGTGCTTAGGAGGTTGAAGTATGAAGTTCATGAGCCTACAGCCCTGAACTATTTAGCAAGACTCTTCCTAGCTCAAAAGAAAATATGGAGAGAACACACAGACAACCCTAGCACAGAGGCAGGACATGAACAGGTGCATGTAAAAGGGAGCTGTTATTATTAATACTACTATCACAAATTCTTCCTTATTTACTAGTGTTTGACTACTAGGAGCTCATCTAAGATTTCCTTATTTTTTTATAAATCACTTTCCTATATATTATCTGACTGATGTTCACATCGATCAGGTAAAATAAGCAGAAATGTTATGCTTATCTCACAGATAAGGAAACTGAAGCTCCAGGTTATATAATTACCCTAGGACTAAGGCTCAGACTTTCTTTTTGTTTGTTTGTTTGTTTTTAATTTAATTTTATTTTATTTGTGAACATACTGTACAGAGGAGTTACAATTACGTGGGCAGGATAATGCGTACATTTCTTACCAAGCATTGCAGCCTCCTCCTTTGTTTACCCTTCACATCCCTTCCCAGCCTCCCCCCTCCCCCCCAATCCCAATCCTTCTCCTTCCCCCCCCCACCCCCCGCAGCGACGTTGTAAAGCTAGTTTTGGACATGACAACTTGTACTTCTCATTGTTGCAACAGGTCCACCTGTATCCTTAAACAACTGGTTTTTCCCCATCTCCTCCACAAGTTATACTGACATGAAATATAGTGAAAGCAGGGGTTATACTGTGGGGGAGGGATATACAATGCAACAAAGAGATAATCTTATAAATGCGTTAGAATATAAATGCATTAGAAACACATGCATGAAAGAAAAAAAACATTAAAATACACATCTAAGGGTTCATTTTCCTGACATCACATTATCTGACCTTTTCTGCTAGACTCATACATATACTAGATATTACAAATAAGGGAAACCATGGGACCTATGTTTCTTTGGGCCTGGCTAACTTCACTTAATATAATTTTTTCCAAGTTTTTCCATTTCCTAACAAATGGGGCAATGTCATTCTTTCTGATGGAGGCATAGAATTCCATTGTGTATATATACCACATTTTCTTGATCCATTCATCTACTGAGGGGCATCTGGGTTGGTTCCATATCTTAGCTATGGTAAATAATGCTGCAATAAACATAGTTGTGCTGGTAGCTTTAGTGTGGTCTTGTTTGTAAACATTTGGGTAAATGCCCAGAAGTGGGATTGCTGGGTCATAGGGGAGTTCTATGTGAAGTCTTTTGAGGAACCTCCATACTGCTTTCCAAAGTGGTTGAACAAGTTTACAGTCCCACCAACAATGAAGTAAGGTTCCTTTCTGTCCACATCCCCTCCAGCATCTGTTGTTGTTAGAGTTCTTGATTTTTGCCGTTCTAACTGGAGTGAGGTGATATCTCAATGTTGTTTTGATTTGCATTTCTTTTATGGCTAGGGATGTTGAACATTTCTTCATGTGTCTATTGGCCATCCTTCTTTCTTCTTCAGAGAAGTTACTCTTTAAGTCTTTCGCCCACTTATTTATTGGGCAGTTGTTTCTTTGAGGATTTGTTATTGGGGGATTTAATTTTTTGAGTTCCAAGTATATTTTAGATATGAGACCCTTGTCTGTTGTATGGCTAGTAAAGATCTTCTCCCAATCTGTGGGCTTTCTATTGATCTTGCTAGCTATGTCATTTGCCCTGCAGAAGCTGTGCAACTTTATGCAATCCCATTTGTCCAACCTTTCTTTGATTTGTTGTGTTTCCGGGTCTCTATTCAGAAAATTTCGGCAAGGCTCAGACTTTCTATCGCTCCAATAAATCACAAGATTCTTTCTAAAGAAAGGACAGACAAGCTTGTAGGTAGAGTGACTATGACTCATAGGTCAACTTCTCAAAGATCAACATGTCACTATTCTGAGAGGAAAAGCCACCTCTACTGTTGAGTTAACCATGCACAGGGATCTGGCCCTCAACTGTGCCTTCCCTATCTCAAATCATAGGGAGAATGGAGGACCTATGTGTTAATCTTGTGAGGAGAAACAGATGATGCTGCATACTTCCTTTTCTCTGATTATCTCCATGATCTAACCCAATGGCCTTCCATCTGAAGACCTACATTTTCCCTTATTGTGTCAGAGACCAAAAGGATAATAGATTTAGTCTGTCTGATCAGGGTCAAAACATTTGTGAATTCTGTTGGCCAAGGAATGAATGTTGCATGTTCCATTGTGACACATACATTTATCTCCATCTACTCAACTGGATCATAACTCTAGTGGGAGGGCAAGAAAGGTTACATACTGACACTTTGCCATTCTCAAAAAAATCATAGCATAAAAGTTATCTATAAAAGTAAATCATCACTAGTAAACTGTGCTCACTTACATAGATGGTGATAATTGCAAGTCACCAAGTTTTGACATTGACATGAAGCCAATAAATAACATGGCTTGGTTTTGTCTCAGAAGATAAGTTCATTCTGCAGACACATTGAGAGGAGAAAATATTTGCTCCTTGACTTGCTGAAGAAATGGGTAAACTGTGTTATACCCAGATCAGAATTGTTCAGGAATTCAAATCATCACCTAACAAAAAATATGATTATAAATTTAAAACAATCATCATAATGATGATAGTGTATATGAAAAGCACAATCAAGAGTAATCTTTAGCAATGATAATCCATTGACTTGTACATAGGACTATAAATTCACTGGAGCCTCTCAGATAAGAGTTAGGCCAGTGCTAAAACTGTGAATCTGTTAGTTACTCAAATTCCCAGTTGTCTTCAGATCATTCATCAGTTCTTCCCAAAAGATTTCAACACCAGATTCCTCATTTATTACTCTCTTAATTTGTTGGATTCATTACTTGGTATATTTTCATTTTCCTTTCATTTAGACCTAGGTGCCAATATAGTTACAGAACCAAAATTAATTAAAAGATATTGAGCTTGGTTATTAGTCATTGTTCCTGACACTTGATCTTGCGTAGTGAAAGGATGTGAAAAAAATCAATAATAGATGCCTTTTTTCTAGCACTGAATATTTGGAAATAAAGCAACAAAAAAGCAAAACTCTTTAAGATGATTTCAGGGCAGAAAAGTTTTCCAGCTGAAAGGAGATCTCCATTTACTGGGGAAAGAGGAGAGAGAGAATGCATTGGGATTTTGGCATGACCAATTGGCCTATAAATCTATCCAAACTACAATAGAAACTAAAGCTTTTTGTACAGAGCCTCTGAGACAGGAAAAAAAGCAATAGGAAATTGAAAATGGATTGTGTCTACTTGTAAAAAGAAATGTAAATAGACTGGGGTGGGGGGAGAATCTAGCTACCATAGTAGTCCAAGAAACAAAAAATGGTCATTTTCACCCTTAGAATTTTTGCAAAATTTTTTAAATGGATAATTGTCTTATTTTCATACACAACAAAGAAACTAAGGTTGCTGAGTTAGTGGAGTATGGACAATCTGGATCATCCTTGCAGACCCTTTAACTGAGATGATCAGAGACAAAGGGTCAGAAAGGACTGAAGAGCCAGAATAAGATTTAGACAGGAAATCCAAATGCAGATACCCAGAGAATGATGGGGAGGAGTGGCAAGTCGTAGCAGGGCCAGTGTCAGCATCAGAGGCAGAGCTCAGAGCCAGCAGTTTGAGCAAAGGCAGGCCTGGTATAAACAATCCTCAAATGTCAGCGAACAAAGTTCTGCTCCCAGGCAAAAAGGAGTAACAGGGACCAGATTTCACCTCTCATCTGAAACAATTAAAATGTTGGACAAAATAGTATGAAACAACAGTTTTCAGGAATTGGACAACTAGCATTGCAGAATAGTCAATTTAGGGAGAGGGGAAATAGAAAGGATCCAGCTTAATAATTAGAGAGCATTTCCAGATCACAGCACAGGGAGGGGGGACCCAGAAGAAACAACTATCTCTCTGGCTTGAGGAAATGGGGTTTTGCATTCAGAATCCAAAGTAGAAACAACTAGAGGGTCAGAGAACTGGACAGGGGGAAGCTTTAAATTTAACAAAATAAAATCTTTATTTCTAGTAGTTTTCCTGGAGTCTTTATCTAATTATTGATTCACATATATATGTGAGAAAACATAAAGGTCATTAGAAAACAACTAGCAGAAAAATCTCCAGGGAAAATCCAGAATGACGAAAATGAGAATTTTCATCAGATGAATTAAAAGAAATTCCTAACACAGAGTTGTGTCAAGTCCTCAAAAGATTATAAGCTCAGGAATATGGCCAGTTAACCTAGACTGAAGACTGCTTTCCATGTTCTTTAACAAAACGTTCCACAAAAAAAAAAAAAAAAACACTTTCAGAGGCTGGGAAGGTGGCTCAGTGGTAGAGTGCTTGCCTTGCATGCATGAAGCCCTGGGTTCAATTCCTCAGCACCACATAAGCAGAAAAAGCTGGAAGTGGTGCTGTGGCTCAAGTGGTAGAACATGAGCCTTGAGCTGAAAAGCTGAGGGACAGTGCCCAGGCCAAGAGTTCAGGCCCCACGACCAAAAACAAAAAAACCTTCCACAAATAAAGGGGTTGAGAGAGAGAGAAAGAGAGGGAAAGAGAAAGAGAGAGAGAGAAATAGAGAGAGCACAAAATTACTCACAAATAAAGATATTGAGAGAGAAAGAACAAAATTAAAGAATTAAAAATTCAGGAAATAACAATACGAAATTTATAACACATCAAATAAAAAACCACTATGCATGCAAAGAAACAGAAATTGTGGTCTTAAAAAGGAAAGTCTAAGAATCACAAAGAGACTCAGAAATGGCAAAAATAATAAAGACAAAGATGCTAACCAGCTATGATTATACTGAGGCATAAACATGTAGTCCATATGTCTGAGGAAAGAGAAAGGTCTAGATATCATCAGGATGAAGTCTCAAAAGCCTTAACCAAACTTACAGACACCAAAGAATCATATCTGAGATGAAAAATTAACTTTGTTAAGGATTAACAATTGATATTCAGCAGAAATAATGGCTATAGATACTATGATGGAACCATACAACTTGAGACGCAAGGAGAAAAGATATAGGATAGTAAATAGAAATAAGCAGATATGATGAATTGTAGAGAAATAGTGGGTGAACCAACAAATGTGTAATGGGAGTTATAGAGCGGGGGGTGGGCAGTAGAAATATTTGAAGAAACATTGACTAAATTTTTTCTAATTTGAGGAAAACCATAAAGCCACACATCCACAAAGCGGAATGACTTCCAAGCAAAAGAAACAAAGAAAACCACATCAAAGCAAATGATAATTACATCTCTGAAAACAGATGACAAAGAAAATCATAAAAGCATCAAATTATATAAAGGAGAATATGACTGACTTCTTATCAGAAACAATGTAATCCTGAAGACTGTACAATTACATCTTTACTGAAAGAAAAATACCTGTCATCCTAGATTTCTCTAATCAGTGAAATTATCTTTTGAAATAAAAGAGGGATATTACCTTGCATGTGGAAGGTTCTTGGTTTGATCCCCAGCTCCACAAAAAAAAAAAATTTAAATGAAAGACATAAAGACTTGTAGGAATGAAACTAAAAACTAATAACCTCATATGGTGAGGCAATAGATAAAGGAACAGACTGACTGAAGACGTAGGAAATGAAGCTTATTTATGGCAATTGTTAGAACTATCTCCTTTCTGAGCTGGTGATACATAAGCAGTCCTGAGTAAGCCAGACATGAATGTATCTGAGTAAAATCAGTTCAGGGAGATGGAAAAGCCAGTGCAGAAGTTTATGGGGCAAAAGTGTAATTGTACTTAGGGACCAACACGTAGGCCAGTATGTTTATGTTAGAAGGAAAAAGAAGAGAGTTAAAGCAAAGGAAAAGGTAGAGCCAGGGTGCACAAAGAGAAACCTTTAAAGAAGTGGTTACATTTGTCAAACAAAGTGAAGATGGGCTGGAGCAGGATGGTGCATGTGGTCAGAATAATGACCCTCAATGTATCCTTCCTGCAGGAACTGGTGAATATGTCACCTCACCAAGCAAAAATAATGTTGCAGGGGCTGGGAAGGTGGCTCAGTGGTAGAGCTCTTGCCTTGCATGCATGTGGCCCTGGGTTCAATTCCTCAACACCACTTAAGCAGAAAAAACTGGAAGTGGCACTGTGGCTCAAGTGGTAGAGCGCTAGCCTTGAGCTGAAGAGCTAAGGAACAGCGCCCAGGCCCAGAGTTTAGGGCCCATGACCAACAAATAGATAGATAGATAGATAGAGAGAGAGAGAGAGAGAGAGAGAGAGAGAGAGAGAGAGAGAGAGAGAGAGAGAGAGAGAGAGAGAGAGAGAGAGAGAGAGAGAGAGAGAGAGAGAGAGAGAGAGAGAGAGAGATAGATAGATAGATAGATAGATAGATAGATAGATAGATAGATAGATAGATAGATAGATAGATAATGTTGCAAATATGATTAAATTAAATAATATTGGGTAAGATGATTACCCTGGATGGATCCAATCTTTCCAGGATAGCCTCTTCCTTAACAGCAGCAGAAGGAGTTTGGCTGTAGAAGAAAGAGAGATTCAGTATTGTTGGCCACAGAGACCAAGGAAGAGATTACAAGGAGCCAAAGAATAAGCACAGATTCATCTGTGGAGCCTTCAATAACTGACTCAGCCCTGCCAACATGTGAGTTGCTTTAAGCCACTGAGTTTATGGTATCATGAGCAAAGGGGGATTAACATAGGAGATAGGCTCGTATCCATATCACATGAGCTACAGTGGAAGAAAAGAATGGCGATCACTCTGAGAACAGGGGAAAAGACCCTGTGTCCCAGGGTCAGCTCTTAGATTTCACCGTGAGTTATAAATAGTTCGTTTCATGTGTCTCTCTTTTTATGCCAGGCATAAAAAAAAAAAAAAACAGAAACTTTCATCATCCTTAAAAAAACTGAAGCAGTGTGAGGGAAAATTCCAGCTCCCAAAGAGTTTATTCAGACTGACCCTAACAGGAAGCAATTAGAACCATTGCTACAGCTAACATCAAAATAGACTTGATCACAACGTGATAGGTAGCTCAAAATGATCTCTTCAGAAGCAGAGATCTCCGATTGCTTCCCCACGGAAGGCTGTGGGGAGTTTGCACATCCTCGGCGGGTGGCATGCAGCAGAGCCTGTGAAGTAGGTATCCATCACGGAGCAGGGCTGTCATCTACAAAAACTCTTTTACTCAGTAACTGGGAGGATTGTCAAGACCACCCCTTGAGTCCCAATCTCCTCCACCCATGTTTCCAGAACCCCAAAGTCACTCTTAATAATCTCAGTGAGATCAGTCGATACTCTTCATGCCCACATGGATGAAAGTCATGGCATAACAGTTGTGGAGTCTGTGTCTCTACAGAGTCTCAGCATCTGGCCTACATCTGGGCCCCCTTTGAAGAATGGCACTGATTGCCAGAATTCTTTTCTTCTTGGAACTTCATTCTTTAGCCCATGGAGTTCCAGGGAACTCTTGCTTCTCTTGTGACAATCAATTTCTTGTGCTGATAGTAAGATATCAAACAGAGCCAGAAAATAGTTCTTATTTTCAAATAGGATGCATAGGAAATAGCCAATACAGCAAAGGATATGGATTTACACCACTGAGAATCCCTAAGTGCCTTTTCTTAGGGAAAACAGAAGCAGAGCCCAACAACTGCTATCAACCTATGGACTTGTATGTCAAACACTGCAAATTTCTCTACATATGGCTGAGCATTTTACTCCTTAGACCAATATTTTGAAGCAGCCATTATTATCTACATGATAAAAATCAGAGAACAGTATACACAGCTAATGCATAGCAGGAGCAGATACAAACTTAGGTTGGACTCCACTTGTCTGAAACACTCTGACAGAAATGAAAACTCTTGTATCCCTTGCGTTTTCTCTCTCTTCAAAACTTAGAGGTGCACTTAAACTATCTACCGCCTATGACAAAGCTTGGGTATGCTATGTAATGACTATAACTTCTGTCCCTCTTATCCAAGAATCTGTTCAGGTCACATTTGTTACCAAATGCTATGCACTGCAACAAGAGCTAAATGAGCTAAAAATAAAGATGTGATTAGATTTGGGTTGAGAAGTTTGTTTCTATTTCTATAAACCTCCTTGTTTCCCCATCATGCATACCTGATGTGCTCCTAACACTGTGGTCTGTACAACTTGTGACTCTTCCCATTTGAGTTACTTCCAGACATGGAAAACCACCCTAATCACTATCAGCAACACTATCAGGAATCCGACCACTTATCCTACTGGCAGTAGAGTTGAACAGTTGAGAATGAGTGTCTTTGTGGAAGACAGACTTGAGTTCAAATCCCAGCTGTGTCACTAATGAGCTGTACACCCCCATGAATAAGTGCAGCTTTCTACACCTCTATGTTCCACTTGTAAAGTGAGGATATCAGCACTTCACAAGATTGTAAGCAGAGCAATGAGGTAATGTGCATAAATCTGCTTAGAACAGTGGCACATACTAAACATTCAACAAATGTTAGCTGTTAGTGTTATTACCACATAGCTCAGGACACAAGCAACAATTAAAACCAAGGACCAATAACATAGACCAAAGCAACAAGCCCATTGCTCTTTGTACCTCCAGAGAGATCTTAGCAACATACTTGCCACCAAATAGAGCCGCTGTTGGGCAACACTAAGGGAATGTTCATCATTAGCACATGTGCAAGATTTCCTCAAATACCCCCAGTATGGACTCCAACTAGACATGGTCTGTCACCCTGGATTCCTTTTCTGTCTGAATTCCCCCCCCCGTCTCTCAGGGGTACCTCCCATGGAAGCTCACAAAGATGACCTACAATAGCAATTCATTAGGATATGAGTAAAGAGAATTTTATGACACTTGTTTATATTCTTCAAGCTTACATTTGATAGAGTTTAGAATAAAGATAATATTCCACAAGGTAACATGTGTATATGACCTTTGAATACACACATAAATATATTTTGATACATGATAAAAATTAATAGGAAAAAATAAAAAGATTAGAGTTCTATCCCATTTCTAAAAGACACTAGCTATGAATCTAAATGCCTTCAGAGCTAGAAAAGTAGGGAATATAAGGAATTAAAGGGAGCAGTGCAGAAAATCCTGAGTCTAAATGCTCAAAATCTAAAGTAGTTTGAGTATCTGTTACATTTTCATAACACGTGCCAGGGAGAGGTATCACTCAGTTCGTAGTGGGCAAGAGAGTCAGGGCTCTCAGCTGACTGCCCACTGGACCCTCCTGATGTGTGCCCTTTAGAAGGCAGTTCAGAGTCCTAACCCAGTTGAGTATGACAACCTGGGTAGGACTATAGACAGGGAATACTCAACCCTGGTTCTGCTCAGTCCTCATGTGGTATGTGATTGAGTAAGTCATGGAACCCTGAGGTTCCATCTCTTTATAGAATCACAATACATACGTAAGAACGTGTTGTGGCATTTACATAAGATAAGGTAGCTCCAAGGATTCCAATGAGTTTGATGACTTTTGACGTAAATCATTCATCCCCATGGCAGTTTAGCTGAGAAAAATGATGACCAGTGAGTTAATATTATTTTTTAAGAAATAGAGGAGCACTACCGACTGTTCTGTATTATCCTAGATGGAAAAATCCAATATAGAGAATTTTTAGAACAAACCTAAAACTCTGCACTGCCTTGTCAAATTTTGGATTTTCCCCCTGTTCAAACTAGAAATCTTACAGAGAAGACTCTCATCTCGAGTGAGAACTTTGGAGGAAACAACGTGCATATCCTTTCAAACACTAAAATTTTATGAGTCTAAGCCAAATAAAATGAGAATTCACTAAAGAATAACACAATTGCCAGCAATTTTAGGCACCCTGACAGGTCAAGAAGAAGAAAAATATTGAGCATGGAGGGCAACTTCAAATCATACAACTCCTAAGTCATCCATGATAGACTTCAACTTGCCTCTCATGAGTCCCTCAAGACCATTTAAATTATTTTACATTCAGAAATGTGGTTCTGGAAGGTTGCTAAAAATGACTAAGTCAGATGAGTTATAAAAACAAAATACTACTCATTCACAAATATTTTATCTCTAGCCCAAAACTTCCTCTCAAGGGCAAGATGCACACAGTTAACTTATTATCCACCATCTTGCTTTGGTGCTTCCTAAAAAAAAAATTAAAATCATCCATCCCTCATCCCACTTCCTACGGACCACCATCCCTCCATTTGCCTTGTCCTTAACCTGGTTAGTCCCTTGTTCCTCATGTCCTGTGAGGTTTGCATTTAAAATTCCTCCTTATTATATCCATCCCATTTTATCTCTTGCATAACCAAGTACCATTATCTGTTGCACTGACTACAAGAGTCCCAATTGCCTTCTTATTCCACTCCTGCCTTTCTCTTGTGTTCAAGAGAAGATAAATCTCCCATTACTCATAACACAAAGCTATAACCTGACTGTGCAGGCTGCAGTCACTCACCTCTCAGCCTTGTGTCCTCTCTACTCTGTGTTATTCTTCAGTCTAGCCACTATGCCCTTCTTTCCATTTCCCACACTCACATTCTTCCAAGAAGCACGGGGTCTTCTTCCACTTTCCTAGACCTCCTCAGGCCAAACATATCCCTCAGAACACTGCTCATTTCCCCAGGGAAACCTCCTCTTACCTTTCTCATCCTCCCAAATATACTTGTGTTGTACTCTTAAAGTACCAGGTAGTAATCATCACAGGGAATATTATATACTGATATGTGGTTATTTGAACTGATCTATTTCTGTCCAACAAACTATATACCACGTGAGGACATGCCATTTTTCAGCTAGGGTTTAGAACATAGAAGGTCCTCAGTGAAGACCTGCTTCATAAACATAGACAAACAAACAAATAAAACGAAGAATGAGGGGCAGAAATGTTTATGCAAATCACTTCAGCTCTCCAAGGATGAATTTACAGCAAATAGAATCACTCAATATTCTAACATACTCTGGGTTTTTGCAAAGCAAATTTCCAAAGAAAATAATGAAATAAAATATCCCAAAAGAAAGTTATGAGCATGCGGAGCTCACAGATCCATGCTTTCTTCCCCATAAATAGAACAAACAGATGCTATCTGCAAGACCCGCAGCACATCTGGTTGGATAGAAGAAGTGGCCCAGGCATCCTGGGAAAGGAATGATTTGCGTGTTTGCTGTCTGATATACACATAGGTGTTTTCTAGGGAGCTCTACAATAGTGACAATTCAGATTCCAGGCCAGGATTTGGGACAAGATCTTCAAGTTCACCTACAGCCTCAGCGCTGGAGAAATACTACAGTTAAAATTCTTGTTATAATTAAACATTAAATGTTGCTGGCTGAAGGACTTCTTCCCTCCTCCCTACCCCTACTCCTCAAGCTCTCACATTTGAATGTTGTCAAGTTATCATATATTGACTGATCAAAACAAGGGGAACATGAGAAATGACTAAACGTTGCCTGCCAAGTATGAAAACCGCCTGAAGGATGTGGTGGCACCAGCCATTCAAAACTCTCAGCTTCATTTTGAGAGAAGAAGATGGATTTTCTTTTATATATATTGTGTGTGAAAATACCATACAGAGGGGTTACAATTACATGGGCAAGGTAATGAGTACATTTCTTATCAAGCATTGTTGCCTCCTCCTTTGTTTCCCCTTCTCATCCCTTTCCCATCTCCACCCACACCCCCCATGTCCCCCCAAAGTTGTAAAGTTCATTTTTCAACATAACGTCTTGTACATCGCATTGTTGCAATGGGTCCACCTGTATCCCTATTTAAACAATTTGTTTTTTCCCTTCCTCTCCACAAATTATACCAGCAGGGGTATACCAACAGGGTGAAAGCAGGGGTTATACCATGGGGGAGGTGCATACAAAGCAACAAAGAAATCATCTTATAATATATTAGAAACAATCGCAAGAAAGAAAAAACATTTGAATCCTTATCTTGGGGTTCATTTTGCCTAATATCAACTTATCTGACTGTTTCTGTTTGTCTCAGACATACAGCATTTCTTATAGTGTTTGTTTCCAAGGACACCAACCTCTAGTTTGAAGAACACAAAAGTTTACACTTTAAGCAAGGTAAAGAAACAGGCAGATAGTGTACTTAAAAACAATCCAAAGCAGTAGCTGAAATAAATTGGAAGAGACTTCTTTATTCCCACAAGAAATAATGCTAAAATGGAAAGGGCGGGAATGGGAATTATCTGCCCTGGGAGCCCTGACTGCAGTGTGGTTTAATCTAATTTGCATATGAGACTGGGAGTTCCAGGAAGCGATTCCCAGGAGGCTCCTGTACTCCCACCGCAGAATATAAGCTGCTCTTAAAAAAAAAAAAAAAAAAAAAGATGACTGGACATAAGCTTAGTAAAGCAACAAGATTCATCTAATCACTTCAAAAACAGGGCTAGCAAGATTACTCTAAATAGTGACATCTCCTTCCAGAACCTTCAGTAGTTACTGAAACAAACAAGGGAATACTGTGTCTAATGATAGAGGAGGGGGGGTGGGGGAAACAACGGAAAAAGTTAGTGTTTCCTACTCAATATATTTTCAAACTTCAGACAGCTTCACCCTACCACACCCAGCTATTTGTGACTGGTTCCAGAGAGTGACACCAACTGATGAAAGAGGATATTTTTTTTTGTAACACTTTCCTTCAAAGAGTCATGGTGAGGTGGCCCTTCTCCAGTAGGCCATACAGTTCGTCATCTGTGTCTGTCTTTCTGTCCCTGAAGGGATGAGATCCAAGGGGGAGTTCTGATCACCCTGCTGGGCAGGGTACTGGATCAAACCTGGGCCATTGAGAGCTAGGGATGTGCAAGCAGTAAGTGCTACTGGCTCTCCCTGGGAGGCTGAGTCAGGGAGTTGGCTGGTTTGTTCTATCACTTGGAAAGCAGTTCGACTGAACAGGACATGTAGTGATTACTAACTCAGACTGGTCTCAGAGCTTCATGTTTTTTTACTGTGAGACGCCAGTTGCAGTCTCCTTGGAGTCAACAGGAAGCAAGACGAGTGGGCCAAATTTGACACTCCTTGACGTAACCAGGGAGGGACTTCAGCCTCATTCCTCCACCCAGTAACACACAGATTCTGAATGTGAGCCTTTCTGACTAACCACAACCCCCAAGTACCAGGAGCAGAATGAAGAATTAAAGAAGTCCTGTTTCAATAACTCAGATTTAACCCTTACCTCTTACCTGGCTCTCATGTACCAGAGGAAAAGTTACGGGATGAAGTGTTCTCAGATACAGAGCTGAAGATACTAAGAACCTTTAAAATTTTTGAAAAAAAATTATTTCAAACCAATTATAAATTATAAAGTCAAACCAATTACTGAAATAGACACAAAAATCTACTTTTCTGATGATTATTTTATTCATGACATACTGCAAGACCTCGTCATATAGTCAGCTAAGATATGGACGTTTTCAAAGAATACTTCCTGATACTGGCCAAAGCTGCTGTTGTAGTGATTGATTCATGGTCAGTAATTTCCAATCACAGTTGTAGTAATAGCAGGGAGGGTTCAGCTGTCATCATTTTGCAGAGAAAGAAAGTGAAAGGAAAGTGGTGTGGGTATGTCTTTTCATTCACCTTTATTCTTTATCTATCTTCTATCTTCCCTTTCTAATTCACCTCTCACTAGTACCCAGATTCTTTGCCTCTAGTGCCACTGCTGTTGCCATGCGAACATGCATTCCACAATGATGCAGGGCAAATGTTCCAGTGATATAAAGAGTTTGGGACTATTATTACACCATTTCTAACCAATAAAAGCCCTTGTCATGTCATAAGGGAAAATACAAAGTCTCTGTATAACCCTACATGGGATGAAATTTAGACCCTTTAAGCCTAGGATGCCCCTGGAATGGAAGACTTCATACTGTCCCTGCATCTCTTTTCAAGCTCTAGAGATTCTCCTCCTTTTTAGAGTCAACTGAGTGACAGGAGCAGTCTCCACAGACCTCTAGATGTTACAGGCACAATAGGCATTCTAAGGAGGTAGTATTGGATGTGGAGGAATAATGGGTGGGGGGGGAAGATCTCCTGAAAGCAAAACAAGGAGGAGTAGGACCTATGAGAGTATTTACGTGATAAATAATAAATAATGCAGCTCTATCTTATCAAATGGGAGAAAGGAGTGAGTTAACCTGCCCACCTCACCAGGTGTGCCATTAGTTACAAAAATAAAGATGATACTAATAGCAATAATAATAATAATAATAATAATAATAATAATAATTGTTGGTTATTAGCAACAATTGCAGTGTAGGTAGTAAATGATCCCAGTATATCACTTTTTCTTGTAAAATATAAGGCATGGTAGTACATGCTTGTAATCCTCATTATTCAGAAGTATACATAGGAGGATGACAGTCAGAAGCTTACCCTAAGGAAATAAAGGTGCAACACTATTTGAAAATAACTAAAGCATGAAAAGGCTACGGATGTGACTTGGATGCTAAAGCTCATACTAAGCAAGCTTAAGACCCTGAGTTCAAAAGTATCTCTAGGAAAGATGTTCCAGGGTGGTTAGGAATATAGGAAGCTCTGCCATGAATGCCCTCATGGGGCCAACTGTACCATTTACTTTATACTTCCATGGAGATACCCTGAGGGTCTATAGGTCACTAGATTCCAATGCTGAAGAAGACCTCCTTGAATAAGAGAAAACCAAGACACCAAAGAGAACACTTCCTTTGACTGTCTTCTTTCTGTGTCTCCCACCTGACTCCAAACATAAGTCCAACATTAAGGACACAATGTCCACCTACGGTCTAACAAACTATGGTGACAAAATACGTTTGAATTAGTATCTCTTTGGAAGGAACTATTCACAAGCAGCTAGTGCTGCCCCATCCCATGCGTACATCTACCTACATATCAACACACCATGCTGGGCTAGCTCTATATTATTAGTCTACTTGCATCTTTCTAGATCTTCAGCAAACTACTTAGAAACAGTGGTCATCTCTCTCGATACACAAACCCAATGGTAACCAGGATGCCTATATTAATAGTTACAGCATTTTCACATACGTGTGCAAGTAATTTAATGTACCTGCCAGGTTTCATTCTATCTTCATTCTATTCATTCCATGAATTTCCTTACATGTAAAGAATAACACACACTCACAAGCACAGAATTGTAGGGGTTGAGTTTGAATGACCACATGTCCTTTTTTTTTTTTGTCATGGGGCTTGAACTCTGGGCCTGGACCCTATCCCTGAGCTCTTCACTCAAGGCAAGCACCACTTTTTGGTTTTCTGGTGGTTAATTGGAGATGAGTCTCGCAGACCTTTCTGCCCTGTCTGGCTTTGAACTGCTATCCTCAGATCTCAGCCTTCTGAGTAGCTAGGATTACAGGCATCACATGTTCTTTTTATTATTATTATTGTGAAAATACTGTACAGAGGGGTTACAATTACATGGACAAGATAATGAGTACATTTCTTATCAAGCATTGTAGCCTCCTCCTTTGTTTCCCCTTCCCATCCCTTCCTATCCCCCCCCCCGCGGGGGGCCCTCTCCTCACCAAAGTTGTAAAGTTCGTTTTCAACATAACGACTTGTACATCTCATTGTTGCAATGGGTCCACCTGTATCCCTATTTAAACGATTTGTTTTTCCCCTTCCCCTCCACAAATTATACCAACATCAAATACAGTGAAAGCAGGGGTTATACTGTGGGGGAGAGACATACAAAGCAACAAAGAAATAATCTTACAAATGTGTTAGAAACAATCACATGTGAAGAAAAAAACATTGAATACATATCTTAGGGTTCATTTCCCTAACATCACCTTATCTGACCTTTTCTGCTTGACTCATACATATACTAGATATTGCAAATAAGGGAAACCATGGGACCTATGTTTCTTTGGGCCTGGCTTACTTCACTTAATATTAATTTTTTCCAAGTCTTTCCATTTCCTAACAAATGGGGCAATGTCATTCTTTCTGATGGCGACATAGAATTCCATTGTGTATATATACCACATTTTCTTGATCCATTCATCTACTGAGGGGCATCTGGGTTGGTTCCATATCTTAGCTATGGTAAATAATGCTGCAATAAACATAGTTGTGCTGGTAGCTTTAGTGTGGTCTTGTTTGTGACCATTTGGGTAAATTCCCAAAAGTGGGATTGCTGGGTATAGGGGAGCTCTATGTGGAGTCTTTGGAGAAACCTCCATACTATTTTCCAAGTGATTGAACAAGTTTACAGTCCCACCAACAATGCAGGAAGGTTCCCTTCTGTCCACATCCCCTTCAGCATCTGTTGTTATTAGAGTTCTTCAATATAGCCATTCTAACTGGGGTGAGGTGGTATCTCAATGTTGTTTTGATTTGCATTTCTTTTATGGCTAGGGAGGTTGAGCATTTCTTCATGTGTCTATTGGCCATCCTTCTTTCTTCTTCAAAGAAGTTTCTCTTTAAGTCTTTAGCCCACTTATTTATTGGACAGTTGTTTCTTTGAAGATTTGTTGTTAAGGGATTTAATTTTTTGAGTTCCAGGTATATTTTAGATATGAGACCCTTGTCCGTTGTATGGCTAGTGAAGATCTTCTCCCAATCTGTGGGCTTTCTATTGATCTTGCTAGCTATGTCCTTTGCCATACAGAAACTCTGCAATTTTAAGCATCACATGTTCTTAAACCAAGTTAGCACTGGTACTTTTTCAATGAAGGATCAGTGAAAATATTTCAGGCATTACAATTCACACCATTTCTGTTTCTGTCTCACTTCTATCATAGCTGAGCAAAATCAACCACAAATGAATGAATGTGGCCCTGTTCCAATAAAACTTTATTTATAAAAACATGCAGTGTGCTAGATTGGCCAATAGACTGTAATGTAATGGCCTCTGACTTAAACAATACATGCTCCATAGATTTGTCCTTATATTTCTTATCCTAATCAGTACTAATGGTCCATTTTCACCTTTTGCTTACCTCTCTATGACCATTTGTAATTGAATTGTAGATATGCTAGCTTACCAGTTTATCACTGTGGTCACTGAGGAGAAATGGAAGGCCAGGGGATTTTTAACTTGCTTATACATGCATATCATCTAGTGGTAGAGGCATGTAACTACAGGAATATTTTTTTCCTTCATGCCTGACCTTGTTCAAACACTTCCTGGCTGAGAAAAGTCTTCCCAGTGGGCAACTATATCTGTATTACAAAGACTAGTCTAATCCACCTCTATTCACAGATTTCTCCTACAGGTTGGGGGAGAAGGTTGCACCGATAATCAAAATTGCTTATGGAGGTAAGAGCAATAAACCTGTTTAAGAAGTCAATTATTTATTCATCAATTAACTACTATATATATATATATACACCTATATATATATATATATATATATGTTCTACCACACAAATGCTTTAGAGAGAAAATGCAGTATAAGTGTTCCTTTATCATAAAATCAACCTTCACTAAGGTAATTCCATCATTCCTTCTCGTGAAAAAGAGGAACTCTCTCATTCAAGTTCCTAGTTTTCTCTATATATCCTTGGTCTGGGTTGTATACTGATCACCTTCTGTGCGTGGCTCCTATCTACACTCTATCATGTCCTATCATAACTTTGTTCCTGCCTGCTATTGTGGACAATAATGCTAACTGTTGAGAATTTATCTCTCTCCTATTGTACACAGGTGGAAACTGAAGTAGAATAAATCTTCAAATCTAGCTCTGTGTCTCAGATTTTTTTTATTGCAGAGATTCTGTCAATCGGTACATTGTTTGAGAAACTTTTTGATATGTTAGATGCCTGAAGATGTCTTTTTTAATAGTTTGTTAGTATGACAGAATAAGGAGATACTGCGATATTAAATGTTCTACATCCTAATAGGAGTGAAAAAAATCTCCCAGCTCTATACTTTTGCAATGTATGTCCATTTGTGGACTTGTTTGATTTGTGTTGCCCTCTAAAATTTTAGCCCAAAACAATCTCATTTTTGTCCCTTTCTGGAATTTCTAAGAAATCTCTGGATTCCTAGCTCACTGGCAAGTTCATATCTTACAGATCATAGAGAGGTTCATTCATCCGTGAGCCTGATTGAGGATTGATCATTTCAATGCTTTGTCAGCATTATTGGAGATCGCCTCCCCTGCCCAGACCCCTGTCTGTCGCTCTTGTTCCTGAGATTCAAAATCACCCCACCCACCCACCCTCCAACTCTCCTCTCATGATGCTTTCCTCTTATGACCACTTTAACACAGTCGTCTCCTTCCTACACAGCCCCTGGCCAGCCCAGGCTCCACTTCCCTGTCTTCTTCCTGGTGGCCTCACTTCCAGGGCAGTTGAACCCTTCTTCTCTCACTCCTTCTGCATTTACTTTAAAAGGTATCCTTTCTCCATCTCTGAGGAAATTCTCCAAGTTGTACTTCTAAACAAAGTTCCTATTCTGTTTTCCCTAAATCTTGAAAGTGACCAGAAAAACTGGACTTAATTGGTCCAACACCACTATTTGGAGTCCCTTTGTGATTTTTGGCTTCTTGCTATTTGCAGTTGTTTATACTGACTTGTCAGATTTTGTACTGTGGTCGGATAACAAACCTATTCCTCTTTATGCTTACCTTGGGACTCGGTGTTAGAATGCTCTCAGGGTTATACATGAAGAGTATATTAGGCATTAAAGCACAGACAAAGCTCTTGAAAGATGGGAATTCTGCCCCTGGCTATGACAGGAAGTAGCTGGTTATCAATTTCTTTAATAAAATGGAGAGGTTGGCCTCAATGAACAATGGAGTCCCTCTCGGCCCAAATAATTTATCATTGTACATCTATCTGCAATTACTTTAGAAAGAACCCATCTGGGTTTTAATTATAGTCATATGCCACTTAACAACAGGGATATGTTTTAAGAAACACATCATTAGACTATTCTGTTATTGTGGGAATATCAGAGAGCTCTTACACAAAGTAAGGTGGCTATAAAGTCACTAGGCAATGTAATAATGAGAGACCCATCATCTTACTGGAGGTCATTGACCTAAGCATTATTAGATAAATCATGACTGGAAAACCCAGGGTCCTACTTTTGGGTGCAGTTGCCAGAATAGTTTACCAAACGGACTGAATGATACTTGGTCATCTGCCTGCTACCAGCTGATCACTCTCTTGAAACTTGAAAGTTTTCACTTTTGTTACTGAGTTTGGGAACAAACTCATCACTCTTACCTCATTTTTTGGCATTAATGGCTTTTTCTAGAAGTGTCCTTTCGACTGGGAGATCACTCAGCATTGGCTTAGGGTTTTCCAGAACCTTGACTCAGTGCCTTTCAGAGTTGTCTTTTCTTTCACAATACCTCCCCACTCCACCTTATCCTCCTGGATCTTATGTGGCGGAGGTGCCTGAGTTTAGAATTCCACTGCTCTCTCTCCATGTGATGAAGGGCCTAGCAATCTTCTGGATACTATATAGGTTTCTTTCCATTTCAGAACTTCTGTTCCCAAGTTGTACAAGAAAAAGATATTTTTGAATTTTTATTTGTGGCATATATCCTGCTTATGCCAGCAAATGCGTCAAAGATACCACAACTAAAATAGGATTTTTTATAGGAACACAGAATGTAGGGCCTGAATTAATTGCTGACATCATATGCACTCCCTCAGAAATCTAACTATTCCAAAGCTACTCTGCCTTTCTCCTAACATGCTTTTATCACCACCACCACCACCCCAACCTCGTTATTATTAAGGACACATGTACAGAAACGAGATCGTGCCTTGTCAAACTTCTTCCATACAGCCGCTCATTCCCCCAAATGGTGTTACAGTTCTCCTTTTTCGCATCACAATCAGTTATTGTGCAAGTGAGAATATCCTCCCAAGAACAGATTGTGACTTGAGGTGGAGAAAGAACAGCCATCAGAAGCAGATGAACTCTCAGCGAGCCAAGACTGGGACCTCCCCACAAATGTCCTCAAAAAGACACAAGGAAAGAAACAAACACAAGAGGAGGAAAAAATAAAACCAGAGGAGAGGTAACATTAATAATACAATTGGAACCGTTTGTTTTTTTTTAAGAGATGCCACTTATTTGCTGGAATGTATTCTCAAGTCAGAATGTAGAGTCCATCAAAATTTCAAGGCAATCACCCTGATATTCTGTGACACAGGACCTGTTTTAACAAAACAATTGCTCAGTATACTTTTCTTTCTAAATATAACCCTGTGCCATTACTTCTATGCATCTGACTGTTAGAAATGCCTGCCCCTAGCTACAGGAAATTTCATGCCTTTAGAGGAAGAATGATGAACCCCAGAGAGGATGGATTTGCTGCAAATGCACTGAGCCTGCTATTTGGGGGAAAGCTTTAGTTTTGAAGTCAGAGTCACACTGAACTACTGAGTAGAGCTGTGGGTAAGAGAGACTTGTTGAGAGCTTAATAGAACTTGTGTTTCTTAGTGTGGATTTGCTTGGCTGTTCCCTAAGATACATGCTGTATCATCTGCCTGAAATCACACACATTTTATAGACAGCCAGTATACTGGCTTTTTTGATATTGTACCTGAGAAGGTCAAAGTCCATATAAACATCTGTAGAATTTAAAAGAAAATTTCATAAAGAAATTTACTAAGAGATTTACATGTTATTGGCATGTTTTTCTTACATTCAAGCAGTTTGTTGTGCATCTTACCTAATACATGAAACCTCATTTAAAAATTAAAAAAAAAAAACAAATAAACATTAAGGCAGATCAGGAGGCTGAGATCTGGAGATTGTAGTTTGAAGCTGGCCCAGGCAGAAAAGTTTGTGAGACTCCATCTCCAAAATAACTCACAATAAACCAAGCTGGAGATATCACTCAACTGATAGAAAATCAGCCATGAGCAAGAAAGCTGAGTGAGAATGCTGCCCTGAGTTCAAGTCTCCCTTCCCTGTCCCCCTCCACAAAAAGCTCTATGTGGTAAGAATAAGTATAAGGTGTCCTTATTTCAAAACTCAAAAAGGTAGAGAATGGGACCAAGAATGGAACTTCATGCCTGAAATCCCATCTACTCAAGAAACAGAGACAGAAGGATTGTAGTCAGAGGCTGATGAGAAAAAAAGAAAAACAAAAACAAAAAAAACAGGAGACTGGAAGTGGCACTGTGGTTCAAATGGTAGAGAGCTTGCCTTCAGCTGAAGATCTCAAGGACAGTGCCCAGGCCCAGAAGTTCAAGCCTCACTACTGAAAACAAAAACAAAAACACAGGAGACTAAATCTGCAAAGCAAATTAAATGATTATGGGTGTGACATATTGGTAGAGCTTCTGCTAGACAAGTGCAAAGGCTTGAGTCGAAACCCCAGTACTGGGAGAGGGTGGCAGACTCGGTTGCATGAAATCCCAGGCCAGTCCAATCAAAGAGCCTCATTTTCCAGTTCCACTTCAAACCGCTCTCCATCACTGCCCAAATGCAGGCGGTCCCCAATCCTTCCCCACCCACTGATCTTCCAGCCACAGCAAGCCCATGGGTAGTTGCTATTTCATGATTCTGAACATCAGCTTTGAGACAAAAGACATTTAGAAACACTGGCTCAACAGCAAAAGCTCAAAGGCAATCAGCAGCCCCCTTCCCATCTCACCCTATGCAACCTGTGTAGCCTACAGAAACACATTCAATACCCCCATCCAAACTCTGCGTGAACTTGTCACACTGTCTCGAACCTTCATACCTTCACGGAGGTAATATAAGCCTCTCTGCCTTGCCTGGCACAGCCTCTCCTTCTGAATAAACCTTCAGAATCCTTTTCCACATACCCCTTCCAGTCTGGACAGTTCACAGCACTTTAATTTATTGCTCAAATACCATATTCCCTACTCTTCACAAGCTAAATGATCCATCTTAGCTAGCATCACCCATCAGTGCTTAATAGCACCTGCTGAGTACATGAACAAACTTAGAGATAACTGTCTTACATCCATACAAACAAGAATCTGCTCAGAGCTTTGCATGTAAGAAAAAAAAAAAGATGATACCTGAACTCACATACATATTTTAGCAACTTGCAATCTATGGTTAAGGGGATACATTTTGTTAATATGCCGCTAAAAAATGAGAAAGGTTCAACTCTCTTTGCCCTCCCACTTGAGAAACAGGACCCTTTTGACTCTCATAGAAGATACAATTAGAAAGGAAAGAAGAAAGGCAGTTGGATAAATATTTGTTGTGGTGAATGGCAAATGGTTGAAGCAAATTAAATTGGAAGGTGGCCTTCGCTTCCACTGCCAGAGATCATGGCGCTGTTTGGGTAGAGTCGGCCCTGAGGAGAAACAGGGCTGTCTGTGGTCCCAGCTCTTGGTCAGGACTTCTCAACTCTAGCTGCACATTACAATCACCTGGGGAGCTCTAAACATTTTTAGATGCATGCTTCCCACCCTTAGGATATTTAATTTTAATAGGACCAAAGTAAGGCCTTGGCATCCATATATTTTAAAGCTCCCTGGGTGTTTTTAATGTTCAGCCATCCAAGAGACAACTCATCCGGAATAAAAGGTTACTTCCTATGTATCTGCGGGAAGAAAAACTAGAAATCTGGACTTTGGTAATGGGTCCAGTGCATCTTATTGCATACATTATGGGCCAAGATTTTTATATCTTCCCACAACCAGCACAGCAAGAAAGCTTGCGAAAGCCTATCTAGAAGATCATGTGTGTGTGTGTGTGTGTGTGTGTGTGTGTGTGTGTGTGTGTGTGTGTGTGTGTGTGTAGGGTGTGGTAGACACTTGGTACATATAAGCCAATCAGACACACACTGTGCAACAGAAAGAGGCCATGAGAAAGCTCGATATTGTAAATAGAATTTTGTTCCCATCCAGCAGCTTTCTGCGACTTTTGTTGGGTATCTTGGCACCAGGTAAGGAGATCCAAAGAACACACTTGGGAAATATTGTGATACAGCCCCAGCTGTGCCTGGGGGGAGGGGTACAGGACTGCCTGAGGCTTCTCTTCTCAACTTTGTTTTCCTGTTTGGAAACAAATGAAACTGAAAAAGATTCAAGATGCACCCCCCAACAATTACACCATCTTCCCCTCTCCCTTCCATCCACAGCCTGTGAAACAGCAGCACCTTATTTTCCAGCCAGAGCAACTGGATGGTCCCCAGGAGAAAACTCATCCTCCTGTAGCTGCTGCTTTGCAAGAAATTCAAAAACCACTTGGCATCAGTACTCCAGTGTTGTGTTTTTCTGCTGCCTTTCCAAAAGGCTCTTGAAGATTTCATGTTTGTGCTTTTTTTTTTCTTTCCTGTTTCTGGCTTCATGTTCTCCTATGTAAATGAAGAAAGCTCTTCCAGTAGGAAAGATCGGGCGCATTTTGAGCATGTGCTGATTTCATATACATTTGTTTCCACGGGAAGGCCCCTTGCCTGAGCAGCATTCCGTACTGCTTAAAAGAAATCCAGAACCATCTCAGAAAAAGCCCTCTTTAAAATCAATTCCAATAAAGAACAGAGCAAACAAAAATGGTGCCATACATATTCATCAGAAAAATAAATATTGCAGCCAGCCATATTGCTGAAGATTATTAAATTTTTGTTTATTTCAGTCTTGCATTATTCTGTTATTAAATATGCAACATTTTCCCTGTTAAGTCAGTTCTGATATAGGCATGTCAGATTTGACAACCTCTAATTTTTTTGACTACATATATACATTTATTGTCAGTTCTATCTGACACTTTTACCACCTCTCTCTCACCCTCAACCCCTGACTCAAAACAGGGATAAAGTAACTGACGTGGATATCTATGCCTTCTCTACAGAATAAAGCAACAAACAATACCCATTCAGGGGAAGCAGAGAAATGAAGAATACTGAAGCTTTCTTGATTTCAAATTTAGTATTTGGTTCTACATGAAAAAGTTGTATTAATTTTGAATTTTCAAAATCTCACAAAATATTTATCTTGATTACAGAGGTGGGATTTTTTTATACATTAAAAATTTGAGTAGCAATCTTGATCCTCCCTGAAGAACAAAGAACCAGTTATACAGTCTAGCACAGAAGAGTTTAAGGTATGAATACTGAGCACTGAGAACTCCAGAACCAAAGTATCCCTGTGCATTGGAAGTAGAGTTATCCCAAACAAATGCACAGGGCCTTGAAGGCTCTAGGAAACTCTGCCTGGGTGTACAGGTTGTGACAGAGAGTGAATCTGGATCAATGACTTAGGTGGAAGCCTACTAAGAAAGCCAGAACTCCAACCAGCGCCTGTGCATCTGACCTTAGGAAGCCAACTACTATTTAATAAGTCAGAAAGGGTAGAGTCTGTTAGACAATGTGGCTAGGGGTACTGATACATCCATGAATACACAGCTTCCATCCCCATCCCAAGGAGTCTGCAGTTTAGTGAAAACACTCAAAACAGATTTAAACATTAAAGAGAAATGGCCTATGTCCTGTATGTAGTTGTTTATTTTTCCATTTTGTTCTTGTTCTTGTTGTTTCTCTTAGTTGTCTATACCTTGTGTCTTGTATATAAGATTATTCAATCTGTGGAAGGGAAAGGGAATCACAGAAACAGCAGGACAAAGGATAAATTAATGCAACATTGATACTCATTTGACTCTACGCTGGATACGAACCTTACAACTTGGGAGGGGAGTAAAGAGAGGTAAGCGGGAGAAAATGAGGGATGAGGTAACCGTGTTTAAAAACAAATGTACTCATTACCTTACTTGTGTAACTGTAACCCCCTGCTCATCACCTTTTCAATAAATATTTAAAAAAAAAAAAAAGAAAGAAAGAAATGGCATAGGTGCTATAATAAAAGTAGCTTAAGAAAAGCCACAGAACAGAGCCAAGAGTTTCTGGTCTTAAGACCTGTCTCCAAATGACAGCACAGAAAAGAAGCAACTGGGATGTGTGGAGCCTTCTATTCACGCATGAGCTGCGTGTCCAGGATTCTGAAAGTGTGTGTGTGGCTCAGACCTCCTGCACAGCACAACTTGGAAACATACCTCCGGGCGTCTGCATGGTGTATGTACTGCCTGCCTTCTCCACACCCTTGTCAGTAAGACATGTGCTTCCAGTTGTTTTCACAGTAGTAATTATGGCTCACATTCAGCTATCTACACCCGCTAGTCTGGTTCCATTGGTGACCAACGATACACATTTGTTCAACAGCTGGACAAAGGCAAGGGTGCCAAGTCTTATAGTAAAACAGTTTACCTCTATTCAAAGCTAAAGCATATTGTTAGAAATTAAACCTTCATCTTTAGCTCCATTATCACCAGTCTGGCTGCCAATACCATCCCATCACTTGCTTTACTTACATAAACTTTGAAGCTGTTTCCGGAAAGATTTGGTGTGGGGGGGGGAGGAAGGGAGTGTGGTTGAGGGAAGATTCTTAGCAAATTCCCACCATTGTGCACGACAGTGTCACCAGCACTCTACATTTAGGATCAAAGATTGAGTTGGCTGATATGAACTAGCTTAACCTACAAGTAAAACGCCTCTATCTGAATCCATCTCCCCAAAACTCAAAACACAAAGTGACAAAGGTGGAGCCACTTTCTGTACTCTGCAGAGGCTGAGAAGACAGTCCTGTCAGGAAAATGCTCATTTCTATTCCAGACTTTTCCACACAGGGAGAAGAGTCATTTGCTCCTCTGCATCCCTCACTTCCTCTACCTGACAAGTAGGTTTAAATGAACACAAAAACCTCCTCATCTCCTCTTAAGAGTAAGTTTTGAGGTAGGAACACATATGCTCTCCCCTCAGGAGAACTTCTCCTTCAGAAGTTCCCAACAAGAAAGTCATTGATGCAAATGTTAGTCTTCATTCTCAGTTTCTTCAGTCACAAAGGCAGTATTTCAGCCTCCATTACACTTATGGATTGGGGTCTCTCAGTTGGTTCAAATCTTAAGAGGGATATTGCTTCTTATCTATGCTCCCCCCATTTTTATTTAGTATTAGTCACTCAACCTCAATCAACCAGGCACTCAAGTCTAGAAGTGTCACAACAAAATGCTGAATTTGGAAAGAGTCTCTACAAGACTTTAACCTAATATGGTTGCACATTGACAGCATAGGAAACCACAAAAATAACACTAACTAGTTACTTAACACGCTCTCCTGCACTCAGCAATTATTTAACATGAATCACCTCTTACAGCTTTTCTACAACCAGAAAATAGGTAGTACTATCAATCCCACTTTTTTCAGCAATGTTTTCACATTGCTCACAAGTCATATTGCTTGTGCTAGAATCAGAACTTCAAGTCAGGTTATCTAAATCCCAGGCTCCTGGATTCATTAAGATAATGAGTGCTTGTCCTCAGCTGATAGGTGGCTTCGTACACAATAGTCGATTAAAGGAATACTCAAAAATAAGATGACATATTTTCAGGTACAAGGGTCAAAAGATTTTGGGAGCCAAAATAGCTCCCCTAAGTCTTTCTTACTTTATGCAAGAAACTGGAACCTTTCAACTCATCAGTACAAAGCATTGTTTCAGCAGTAAGTAAATGCAGGGGGAGGGAACAAAAACAAAAAACAAAAACAAGCTCTGTTGGGCAGACTGACTGAGAAAATGTGCTGCTTCTATCAGAAGTTTGTAGTTTTAAGGTTCCCTTGTGTTTTAGTGGCACCAACACACAAAGGGAATTAAGCCATTTTGATCTCCAATAATGAGAAACATGGCTGACGGTCAGACCTGAAACTATTTAACGCAAGTTAATCCTTGAAACAAATCTGGAATGAAATGAGGGAGAAAGAAAGAAAGAAGAAGAAGAAGAAAGCTTATGATGGGTTACATTTCTTTCTTCTCAATTAGAAATGGCAGAGGGGTTTTAATTATTTTTCCTTAGCAAGCACATCAAAACATATCTACACAAAAACACAGCAAATACATTATAAACTTATTTAAGCCAAAGAGCTCGTCAACACTGTTTGCAATTATGAAATCACTTGGGGATCTGGTATTTTTTTTGGAAGGAATTGTTTTTCTCTTAGATGCAAACCACATCACAACCCATCAGACATAAATCTTCTGTTGTATCTTCAAGAACAAAAAATGTAAATTGTGCAACAAAGGCGCCACTGATAAAAATGTGACTCGCCACCCCCCTCACCCCACCCACCCCCGAATCACTGAGATGATCTCATTATTTAGGGGATCTAACAGGAATGTTACAGATTCAGACTGTTCCTTGAGGAAAAGAAAAATGGTGAAATTGAATGCTGCCCAAGGACTTCCAAAGAGGAATCGTGGGGAGCTTCGGGGCCCCTCCCCCACCTCCGTATAGTATCACCAGCATTAGAGAAAAGGCTTCTTTGTCACTTTGTGGGCAACGAATGCCTCCATGGAGAGAGATACAACAAGATGTGCTTGAGAGCTCCGCTCCAGCAGCCAGACCTCCTGCATCTGAATTCTGACTTTGCCATTTAATGACTGTGTAACTCTAACCTCTTCGTGCCTCTGTTTACTTAAAGCTAGAGATTCATGTGTATAATTGTATAGGTTTAATATTTACCATATGAATATTAATGTAATAATACCTGTGTGATACTAAAATTTAAGGAAATGATTATATCTTTGTTGAAAGGAAACGGGGGGGGCGGTAAAAGTAAGGCTGGCTTCATACTTTTGTTGTAAAGATGAAATGGCATAATAAATATAATACATATACATTCCATAAATGTGTATTATGTCAGCTTTCAGCAGGAAAAGATGATAAAATGTTCGGTATCGCGGTGCAGGAATATACACAGGAGCTTACACAGTCAAAGAAAACCAAAAGCAAGCATAAAATCAACTAAGAACACAAAGAGCAATTTGAGTATTGAAGAAGTCTTTTCAGAAAATGTCCTGAACATAGACCCAGACATAATGGACTAGGATTCAGTGGCAAATCTCCCAATGTAAGAGAATGGTTACAAGACAGAGGCAGAGGCTGGAGTAAAAGTAAATGTTTTCTTATAAGGGAGAAATAAGAGACCACCTTCTTGGAGAACGCTGTAGAACAAGTCAACTTCTTCAAGGAAGCCACAGAAATAATTATCCAAGGATTTTCAGGACCTCATCACTTTTGATATCCACAGTTATCTAAGGGCCTCAGATTAACACTAAAATTCCTTGTTGGGGGAATTACAGCCCAGGTAGAAAATATGCAAGCCCATGAAGCATTCAGTGCATATGTCTTGATTTCAGTGAGAAATGAATTGAGTGAACATTCAAAAGGTTTTTCTAGTGAAATAAAATCATGCAATTAATTAACACTCACTGAACATTTATATGCTTAATTCAGTATGGATCCTAAGCTGGACTCATGCATTCTAAGTTATTGCTATGTTGCCTGTAACATCTTTGTGTGTGTGTGTGTGTGTGTGTGTGTGTGTGTGTGTGTGTGTGTGTGTGTGTGTGTGCATGCGTGCGTGTGTGCGTGCGTGCGTACTCATGCATGAACTCACGCTAGTTCTGGAGCTTGCACTTGGGGCTTAGACACTGTCCCTGAGCTTTTGGCTCAAGGCTAGTACTCTTCCATTTGAGCCACAGTGCCACTTTTGACTTTTTGGTAGTTAAATAGGGATAAGTATCTCATGGATTTCCCTGGTCATCTGGTTTCAAACTTCCATTCTCAGATCTAAGCCGCTTTAGTAGCTAGGATTATGGACATGAGCCACCAGCACCTCATGCCTATAATATCTTACTGAAAAAAGCTACAACACAGATAGTCTTGATGAAGTGCACCCCTGGCAAAGTCTTAACACAGGCTATCCTACAATGTATCAGATGACAACTCAAAAAACTACTTTTTGTCCAATGACCTATGAGAACACCTGATTAGAAAGTTTTACCTTTAAAGTGGCAACTAAACAGACCACTCTGACTTCCCTGAGAGTTTGTAGCAGAGATACATTTCTCTTCAGGTCCCTACTTTGACCTTATAGCAAAAGAGATCTCCTCTCCATTTAGCTCCTATTTTCTAATGAGAGCTGAACAAATGTAAAGATTTATGTAAAGAAAACGTATAGCTGGGTCTTTGTAGCGGCAAGGTTTGCACTTATAAAGAAGATAGACATAGATCCTGAAAATGATGCTGCAGAAAAAGAAAACCTCAGGAAGATGAATTTTCTAGTAACTGGAATTATGCCAAAGTGAGCCATTCCAAGACCAGTGGAAATTTCCAAGCAAAGGTTAAATAATTTGTGCCTGGAGTAGCCATTCTGGAAAGGGAAAGCTGGACAAGATGACTTCTACAATCTCTTCCAACCTAAGATATAATTTATTGGCAAGCAGCAGGGCACCATATTAAGTTAATTCATTTTTTTGTCTTGGCAAAAGTAAAGTCTATTATTCTTGCAGAAACTTCTATTGGCAGTATAGCTGCCTTGTAAAAGAAACAAGGAAGCTGGGAAAATGTTATTTTCAACTCAGCATTTTCAAATACAGTTTATGGTCAAATTGGGTTAGAGGAATATGAAAGATAGTTAACATGGGATTGTAGGAATCTGTACAGCAGATAAAAATGCTGGTAAACAGGGCACATGTAGTTCACACCTGTAATCCTAACTACCCAGGAGGAGATTCAAAGCCAATCCAGGCACAAAAGTCCATGGTACTCTTATCTCCAACTAATCAACAAAAAATTGGAAGTGGGGAGATGGGAGGGCAGGGATGGGAAGGGGAAACGAAGGAGGAGGCAACAATGTTTGATAAGATATGTACTCATTACCTTGCTCATGTAATTGTAACCCCTCTGTATGATATTTTCACAATAAAAAACTTATTAATAAAAAAATCGGAAGTAGAATGTAGACCAAGTGGTAGAACACCAGCTTTAACCAAGCCCCAGTACTGGTTCAAAAGAAAAATCCTGGTAAACATAGATTAAACATGGATTTATATTCTGTCTCTGCCTACTTAGGATTTATATAACTTTGGGCAAAATGTTTAACCCTCTGAAATATATTCTCTCATCTGAAAAATCTATCTCACAAGGTCATTGTAAGAATAAAATGATGTATGTAAATCTCTTGTTGCTATCAGTAAGTGGTAAGCATTGGCTGTCATAGAGTAAGTCTGATTGGCAGACTACTATGTGTGTTATAGCTCCTGTGTTATCTTGGTGCTTTTACAAAGGCAACTATTGAAGATTACTGAGAGTTGAAAGGGGGTGATTAATGAAACAATCTAATATGTGAGAAAGGGGAAAGACACTTTTTAGAAACTTAGATGGTTTTACAGGACACTGAGCCTAGACTTTAGATTCTTGACAGATTTAGTTTTTAGTAGCTGTAAGATCTTCAATAAATGATTGTCTTCACTATACTTCAGTATACATATACATATATATATATATATATGTAAAATACAGATCTAAAATCATTTGGGATCCTTTTGGCTTCAAATAAATGAGTGCCTGGCTACTCCCCATACAAACAACTGTGGGTTTTTATTATTATTATTAATATTATTCTAATATATCACATAATCCAGAAGTTTGATTTTACAACTCAGCTATTCAGAAGCAGAGTGGTTTCTCTACAAATTTTGCAGCTCCTTTCTCAAGATCATGTGATGTTCAAAATAGTTTCAAGAAGCACATTCTCATGTCAGAATGCCCAAAGCTGCAAGCAGGGAGGAAGGTTCCCTGGTACAGTTTGCCTTTTTACAAAGAGAAAAATCTTACCCAAAGCCCTTAGAAGTTGTCTCCAGAGACTCTATGGATAAGAATCAAATCATAGATACTAAACAATCACTAGTAAAAGGGTACAATACTAGGGCTGAACCACTGTTCACCATCCAGTGGTAGAGACAGAACCTGCAGCTCTGGAAAAGGGTCCACAGCATCACACAACTGAACAAGCTGAATGCTTAGTTTGAAGGAATGTAGAGGCTAGGTGGGCAAATATTAAAGACTGTTACAAATATCTGCCAAGGGTGTTAAGAAGCTTTAATGAGTGTTATACATCTAGTGGTAAGCATTCGATATATATTTGTTCTTCTGCAGTAGTATTTTATTTTATTTTATTTTACTTGCCAGTCCTGGGGCTTGAACTCTGGGCCTGGGTGCTGACTCTGAGCTTCTTTGCTCAAGGTTAGCACTCTACCACTTGTACAGGATCCTTTCAAGATTTTTCTGAGTAGTTTATTGGACTTCCCTGTCCAGGCTGACTGCAAACTGTGATCCTCAGATCTCAGCCTCTTGTGTAGCCAGGATTATAGGTGTGAGCCACTGGCGCCCTGCAGTAGTAAAAACTTTTAAAGCTGTAATTCACTCTTTTAAACTATCCCAACCAGAAATACAGATTTGCATGGATGTCTTAGAAGTTGCTATTTAAATCATAAAAAACTACTGTTGGAAGTGAAGCTGTGGCTCAAGTGGTAAGACACTAACCTTGAGCAAAAAAAGCTGAGTGATAATGTGCCCAGGCCCTTAATTCAACCCCAAGGACCAGCAAAAAGAAGAAGAAGAAGAAAGAAGAAGGAAGAAGAAGAAGAAGAAGAAGAAGAAAGAAGAAGGAAGAAGAAGAAGAAGAAGAAGAAGAAGAAGAAGAAGAAGAAGAAGAAGAAGAAGAAGAAGAAGAAGAAGAAGAAGAAGAAGAAGAAGAAGAAGAAGAAGAAGAAGAAGAAGAAGAAGAAGAAGAAAGAAGAAGGAAAGAAGAAGAAGAAAGAAAGAAAGAAGAAGAAGAAGAAGAAGAAGAAGAAGAAGAAGAAGAAGAAGAAGAAGAAGAAGAAGAAGAAGTAGAAGAAGAAGAGAAAGAAAGAAAGAAAGAAAGAAAGAAAGAAAGAAAGAAAGAAAGAAAGAAAGAAAGAAAGAAAGAAAGAAAAGGAAAGAAGAACTACTGGTTAATATGTAGAATATACTTTCTTAATTTTTTCAGCTTCATATTATGTAAATATTCTCATTTAAAGTATAATTCAGTGAGTATTAAAAAAAGAAAACTATGCCAATTTTCTAACAAATCTCTATTGCATCTTATACATTAATATCAATATATCTCAATAATATCCTTCATTGATGAAGAATAATTGATAAGATCATAATTTGAGGATGGCACCTAAGTTCCATACACAGTTCAAAACACTTATAGGACTAAAAGATAAGGTAAATATTGGTTTACAGCAAGAAATGACTAGCATCAGGTTGACTAAAAGACAGAGTTCTAAAACATTTATTGAGCATTTATTCACTGGTGACATACTATCTGCCTTCTCACACATCTCTGCCTTGTACAGTTTTCTCCACCTGAGCTTTATTTACTGTTAGTAATTTATTTTATTTTACATTTAACTCCATTTTTTTCTCCTCTGTGAAGACTTTTTAAATGCCCTCACACACAATTGCTTTCTCACCTGGCTTCTCAAAACAACATGTCTTTGTCTCACTTAAAATGGAAATAATTGGTTAGTATGTCTTTTCCCTTACTGGACCTGAAGGCAAAGGATGATTTTGTGTTTCATACTGATGGCCCCAGTGCCCAGTGTACTGTCTGGGGTATAGAACAGTAGTACAAGCAAATGAATCTGTACTGAATGAGTGGTCTTTATGCTTTGTGTCTCTACCATGTTTAGAAACACCATCATATTCCATCTTTCCAATATAAATCCCTTCCCCTGGGAGTTGATTACTTAAACTCAAGTAGCTTATAGAAGAAAGAAACTCTGTTGGAACTTAGTTTTCCCCTTTTCCAAAACCTACTTATTCTCCAATGCATTATAAACCCTTAAATCTAAGAGTACAATCCACATTAGCCATAGCGCCACTTACATATTTCCTTCACTTGTTTTTATTTTTATTTATTTTAGTTTCTTTCTACAACATTCAACTAGGAATTATACTTTTCAGTTATTAGAAAGAAAAAGCACCAGAGAAAACAAATTATTTTCATTTCCTTCTCCTGGACAAATTCAGTTGTATATTACCATGACAAAAGCCTCCATGAATGTGTGATAATTCTATAAATAAGCCATCTCAATCTGCTATTAATGCAGAGCAAAACTTGCAGAGTGATAATCAAATTTCTTCCCCTAAAGAAGAGCAGCTCTACGAGTCAAGTAGCAGAAGATAAAAATATAGGGTTCATTTCTTTCATGCTGATTTTTTCTACTTTTATATTCTTAACTAGTTGTACAAAGGAGTTGTCATTTAACAAAGCAGTTTATGAATGCAATATATCTTCATCCATATCACCCCTTCCTTCACTCCTCTTAATTTTGTGGGCTATACATTGGATTCTCCCCCTCTTCTCCTTTTCATTCATCTTTTTCTCCTTGATCCCACCTCACCCTTTCAAAGTACCTGCTTCCTGGTTTTTATTTCATTGAGCTGTTAATGCTAAATTTAAAGGTAACGTTTAATATCACTCCCAGATCTCCTTTAGAACCAGTATACCCACCATAGTTGTGTGCTGATTGCTTAAGGTATCATAGTTGTGCCCCTTCTGTGAAGGCTGCCCTCAGCTGAAATATCTAACTTGTCTGAGCCACCATATGCTCCCTCACCCACTCCCCACAGGCCACCTGCTCCCTTCGTTAAAGTAATGCCTTGTCTTCTATATGCTGCATTTCCCCCGTGGAGCAGATGCACTTAACCTGAGGCCAAACCCTTTGTTTGCCATCCTATTCCCCCTTCCTCATTCTCTTCCCCTGTATCTTGTGTGCACTTTCCTGAAAAGCATTCTCAATAAACCACATATTCCTTCTAGAGAATCCCACCTAAGATACTTCGCTGAAATACAACACCACAATCAGATTTCTAACTGGACCACCCATACACACACACCCTCAGACCCGGAAGTTAATATTACCACCACTACCCCAATTATGGGAACAGCTGGACACCAGCAAGAATTTACTAGCTTCCATTCAGAAAAAAAAAAGGATCATAGTATTTCCCCTCATATTTTCCTCTCCCTGCAAGCAGAGCAAGTTTCCACTACTATACAGAGTGCTTAGAGGCTGTGTGAAGTAGAAGACAGAGCTGAAATGCCAGAACCCTGTGTGTTCAGTGGTCTTTCAGCTGCTCTCAGCCCCGTGTCCTGTTTCTCCTGTAATGAATCTACCCATGCTGCTAAATAGTAGAGGCTTTACCCACCTCTGCACACATGTGATGGGTGAAGAGCTCCATCCCTACCTTCCATACAGGAAAAAAATAAAAGGAATATATAATCAAATATCTAGCATGAGCATATATAAAAGCAATATATATAAAGGAATATATAAACAAATATCTAGCATAAGCACACAAAGCCTAGCTTGCCACATTTTAGTAGTGTGAACTAAAACCCCTTCATTGCTCTCTATTTTCTCATCTTTAATGTGAGGATAATAAAATTATATTCCCCAGACAGTTATGATGATTAAGTTATGTATAAGGCACATGTGTAACTCCTAATATCATAAATTCTCAAAAAATATCAGCTAATATTATGTAGCAGGAAACAAAAAAGTGTGCACTCCACTCAGTTTGGAGGACACCACCAATGAGCATTCCACCCTCCAGAACTGAAGAAGGTGAAAGCAATCTGTGCTAGAAGAATGGATCTGTCCAGAGAAATAGCTTCATCTCACGGAACTACTTTCTAAAGCAAAAATACAGATTCCCTAAGCTCTCCCTAGGAAATCAATCCCATGACCAACTACGCTGAGTAGTTTTCTAACTGTTGGTTTCAGAGATTTCAATCCTTAATCGTTGACTTCGCTGATTTTGGGGTCCATGTGTAAGGAAGAGCATCATGGCAGCAGGAGCTTGCAGCAAAAGGTATTTACTTCACAATGGCCAGGAAACGGGAAGAGAGACACAAAAGAACCAAAGACAAGATCCCTCCAAGGACACTTCTGTCTCTGGTGAGTGTAGGAAAGTTATTATTAATAAGCACTTGCTGGTACTTAGCAAGCATTGTCTGTACTGTTGACTTCAGTGTGGACACAAATATTCTAGTCATTTGGAAATTATACTCAACAATAAAGAAGGAATAACACATGAGGCTCTAACACTACTTGGGCACCACATTACCAACCCCCATGCTTCCTCAGAAGCATGCAACCAGGAAACCACCTAACTGTAAATAAAATGTCTATGTGAACAGAAGCTTTGATGGTACATTTATACAACCCTTCCAAGTGAGTCCAGTACATGTAGACCATCCATGTGTCTGTACTCTGATTCTTACTCAGAAGCAATTGATTTCATATATGAGGGATGGGATACATGGCATGCAGGAGTAAAATGGCTACTGTATCACACTCCCTTGCCTCATATACTTGATGCATCTAATGCACTAAAACTCCTTGAATTTTTAAATATGAAACAAATTCCAAAGGTCCAAAAAAACCCATGTACTGACCCATTTCCTTCTCACCCTGCTAACCTTCCTATTAGATCTCTCTTAGTTCAGCTTTTCAGCCATGACAATCCTGCCTTTGAAATAGGAATAAGAAAAACATCACATCACAGTGGTAACAGAGGAAAAACAATTAAAGATCTACATCTTACACCACTGCCACCAGCCAAACACACAGCTTTATAGAAAGCTTTGACTAAGAAGAATTAATGCTAACTCTGTCTTCTACACCTGTCTCTTAATTCACAGTGAATAGTTCAAGGTCACTCGAAAATACCTAACTGCATTGAAAATATGCCTATGGTCCAACACTGAAACTGGACAGAAAGGACACTTGCATAAAATAGAATGAGAAACAGAGAAAGCTTCTCTTCCAACAGAAATTAGAGAGAGAGAGAGAGAGAGAGAGAGAGAGAGAGAGAGAGAGAGAGAGAGAGAGAGTTTCCAAATAATTATTTCAGGCTTGCAAATTTTTCCTAATATATTTAATACAGGTCAGTAGTGCAGGTCATAGATGAGTGATTAATGATATCTTTGTAAGCTACGTTGGTGTGTTTTCACTGATGAGCAGGAAGTGAGGAGAATGATGAAGGATGTGGAAAGAGCGTAGTGTTAACTGAATTTGATGTGCCACATCGCTTTACTTCCCTTTGAACTGGGATTTAATCAAAGCAGGTTGATTTCCACTTTGTGAAAAATGTTTCATTTCAAGCCACTGGAGTTTTATAGGTTTTCTACCACATTTATTGGAGCCTTGTAAATCTTATGAAATTCTGGAATGTCTAGACCATAAAAACCTGTCATTCGAACGTGTTTTCTGTGGAGATGTTTCTCTTCTATGCAGACTCACAGGCCTGTGAAGGGAAACGAAACATTTTAAAATTTTTTCCCTCTGTACCTGAGTTAAAAGATCACCTTTTCAGTTGACTGGAATTTCACCTGTCATAGACAAACCCTTTATAGAATTATCTAAAAGACTGGAGCCATTCATAATCATAATTTTTAAATTCTCTCACCTTGTCCCTATGTATCTCTTGCTCTTAAAAGCACAAGGTACTAAATTCACATAGTTCAAGAATTCCAAAGTCAATGATAGACTCTTGTCATGAATGAATGTCCACTTCATTATGAAAGGCAAGTGTACTATGAGCTGAAAACCAGCTCCCATGATTGTTGACAGAGCATTCACAATTCAAACAAATACTAGAACAAGAAAAGCTTAATGAAGCAAGATGGAGCTCATCAATGCTGTGAAATAAATCACTCCTTTCCTCTCAGGAAGTTTATCAATTTAATCTCAGAGTAAACATAAGCAAATTTGCACCATTTTCTATTTATTTGTCTCAGTCGTTGAGGACTAGTGATTCTGCATAAGACTCTGTGTTAAGATTATTTGCATCAAATCACTCCATTACCTATGTAAACTGTCAGTGCTTGGGTGAACATGGATAGATAAATATAAATACGTATTTTATGCTAATTTTATGCCAAAGAACCTCCTTTCCTTAAAAAAATGAAGGGAAAGGTGTTAACACAGCTTTACAGTTTCAGATTGATTGCTGTCTAGCTGGAGGTAAGACTTTGATATCGAGAATTCACTTCCTTCATGGAGAACAGGGAATAACTTTAGAGTCTACCACTGAGTAGCAAAGAGTGACCCACAATGTCTCATTTAATATATCAGAAAAGTTGCTTTATATTCAGACAGTCTTTCATGAAGGACACTTCAGAGTCCCTACCCTGAGAATAAGGGTGATACTCATGAGAACAAACATGGTAACTTAGTTGTCTATGAACTCAGATAACCGGTTGGTGCTCTGTAGCTTGCAGACTCTGCTTACCTCACTAAGAAAGTTGTATTTTGGAATTAGAAGATCGAAGTTTCTATTGGCTTTCTCTGTCATTTACTTTGTGACTTCATATGCCATTTCTCTGAGCTGAGATTATTCACTAGTCAACTAAGTGAATAGCCCACTGAAGGACCTCTTTGTTTGGTGGAAGCCAAAGACCAAAAGCTTTGGAGTGATGTTTGAACATGCAGTAACACAATGAATTGACCCCCTGTTTAACATAAGACTTGTTCATCTTATAACCCTTGTAAGTTGATCCCATAAATACCATTTATATGAATCTAATAATATTAAATAGAATTTTTACAACACCTAGCATCACATCTTCCCTGTTGTTCTTATTCTTCAGAATCACCCACTGTGATATTCTATCTGATAAGGAAAACACATCAGAAGAGTTATACAATCATAGGAATTCACAGATTTCAATTCCTCTGTTCTCTTAATATATCAAAACAAAAGGAAGTGGAAAAGAAATTAAGAACTCCTTGTCTCAAAATTAACAGTAGTGTAACAACTCTTCAAGGGATCAACCATATCCCTCCTAGTGCCATACAAAATGTGAGTCCTGAATTGTTATCAGGATTTTGTAAAAGAGGGAGCCTTAGGCCTCTGTGGCTCCTGCCTGTAATCTTGTAACTTGGGAGGCTGAGATCTGAGGACTATAGTTCAAAGCCAGCCAGAGCAAGAAAGTAATTAACCATCAAAAAGCTGGAAGTTGATCTGTACCTCAAGTGACAGAGTGCTGGCCTTGAGCAAAAAGGTCATGGACAGTGCCCAGGTCTCAGGACTTCTGCCATCCCCAGGACCAACACACACACAAAAGAAGAGTCTCAGATAAACTGGTAACCTTGGTTTACCAGTACTCCAAAAAAGTCTTTCTGGTGGCTGGCACCAGTGGCTTATATCTGTAATCCTAGCTACTCAGGAGCTGAGATCTGAGGAACAAGGTATGAAAGACATCCCCGGTAGATAAATTTGAGAGACTCATATCTCTAATTAACCAGCAAAAGGCCGGAAGTAAAGATGAAGCTCAAGTAATAAAGTGTCTGTGTTGAGTAAAAAAGCATGGTAAGCCGTAAGTTCAAGCCCCCACCGACCCAAAAGGAAAATCACACACACACACACACACACACACACACACAAACCCATTAAATCTTTATGTTATATTGGGGAAATAACATCTTCTAAAGTTAAGAAAATCCAGCTTAATATACTTGCTTAGTATAATTTCCTAATCTATCACTTGAAAATAATAATACTGTAGGTAAAAGCATTTGAAAACTACATCTTTTATATACATCTCTGTGATTCTTAGTAACAAGAAAATATAGTAAGTGTATAAAGTAAAAATATAATGCCTTTCAACATCTGTCATCAAAGTACATAGAAAAGCCAATTATATTAATTCAAATGAAGGGAAAATAAAGACTCCTGTATAAACTAGAAAAGGTCTAAATTAAAAAGAACTTTCAAATACCCTACTTTAAAATGCCACAAGTCTGGAAACTAGAGAAGACTCACTGTCGTTCAATATTTGAAATATCCAAATTAATGCAATTTTACTGTACATAGGAAAAAGTATTTATGGCCAAAAAGGCATCAAATAACTCTAAAATGGAAATTGGGGGAGAGGAAAGAAAGTATCTTGGAGTAGCCATGAGCAAAGGCGTCATTCATGCAGCTCACACTAGTTTATGAAAAACACAGGAAACAATTAAGCAACTGAAGCAACGTCACTCACTGCCGGGCAAGCTAACACATGACCTCTAGTTATTATGTACTCAGAATTAGGTATGGGCCAAGGGGGGGATAGCAGAAAGGAACAATATCTGTTGGCATTTATAATCAGCATACATGGAAGACTAAAAGGAGCATCGTTGCTCAGTAAGAGGAGGGGTGAGGCAGGGATGGGTAGGCCATGGAGAGCAGAAGAGAATGGTGACTTCTAGTCAGTTATAGATACTGGGGGGAAAAATAATCTGGCCAAGACTCTCAGGAGGAAAAAAAAAGTACACACTGACTGAGAAGTATATATTATTTTTAGCTTGGGCCAAAGAAATGTAAGCTCTGTGCTAGACACTGGTTTCCAGCTCTTTGATCTTTTCTCTGTAGTGAAGAAAAGTCACTAGCTCGATTTTTCCAAACCTGCTAGATATTCTGAAAAATATCCACTTGAGGAAAATACCAGGTTGAGTGAAGTAAGTCAGGCTCAGAAGACAAATAGCACATGTTTTTCTTTTTCTCACATGTGAGCCATAGACCCAAAATATTACCTCCCAGGTAAACACATACAAGGACACAGGACCAACCTGACTCAAGTGTAATACATGTAGGAATGAAACTCCACAGAATAAATCCTGTGAACAATCAAAAGTTTCACGAAATGCATATTGGGAAACTGAAACCTGTTTTGAATGGAGGGGGAGATGAATGGAAAAAGGAATGGTGAGCGAATACAGTTGTAATACTTAATGTTACATATGTGAAAAAAGAAATGGGAAAGTTGCTATCAGTGGTGGGGAAGGGGCCAGGTGGGAGTGGGCAAGGAGAATAATGCAAAGGCTGAATGATCAAGAAGGACTGAACACATTAATGGGTCTGTTAAGTTGTAATTCCCCTGTGCAACCATTTGTAGAGAAAAAGTTAATTTTTTTACATTTTTTATTGTGAAAATACCATTCAGAGGGGTTACAATTACATGGGCAAGATAATGAGTACATTTCTTATCAAGCATGGTTGCCTCCTCCTTTGTTTCCCCTTCTCATCCCTTCCCAACCACCCCCCCTCGCCCCACCCCTCCCTCCACCCCCCCTACCCCTGCCAAAGTTGTAAAGTTCATTTTTCCACATAATGTCTTGTACATCTGTCAACCTGTATCCCTATTTAAACAATTTAGTTTGTTGTGTTTTTTTTTTGGGGGGGGGGTCCATTCGTGGGGCCTGAACTCTGGGCCTGGGCACTGTCCCTCAGTTCTTCAGCTCTAGGTTAGTGCTCTACCACTTGAGCCACAGCACCACTTCCAGCTTTTTTTCTTTTTGCTTATATGGTGCTGAGGAATCGAACCCAGGGCCTCATGCATGCAAGGCAAGCACTCTACCACTGAGCCACCTTCCCAGCCCACAATTTTTTTTCCCTTCCCCTCCCCAACTTATACCAACATCAAATACAGTGACTTTAAGTCACCAAATGAGTAGCGTCATCCTTGCTCCTCATATATATACAAAAAAGTGATTTTAAAAATTATTCCTTTCTGTTGAATCACTTACCTGCAATAGACAAAAATAATTTCCAGGATTATGTTCTTCTGTCTGTCTGGTAAGCTGGGAGGCATTATTGACATTTCACAGATGAGAATACTGAGACATGGAGAGTTGAAGGTACATGCTTAGCTCTTTTTATTCTTTTTTTTCCTTTATTTGCCAGACCTGGGGCCTGAACTCAGGGCCTGGCACTGTCCTGAGCTTTGTTTGCTCAAGGCTAGCACTCTACCACTTGTGGCTTTTTCTTTGTATGTGGTACTGAGGAATCATGCATGCCGGGCAAGCGCTCTACCAGCCTCTATGTTTAGCTCTTAAATGGTAAAATTAAATTCAAACAGACAGTTTTACCTGGACTTCTCATTCTTCTTTACCATGTTATTTCCGTAGAAATCTATTTCTAAGTTGGACCAAACAAACATCAAAAAAAAAAAGAAAAGAAAAGGAATAAAGAAAAAGGGAAAAAAATGTTTCCTAGAACACTTTTGTGTTTTCTGTGTTGTTTTTTTTTGGGGGGGGTTTGCTTTGTCATGCAGGTGTTTTTTGTTTTTTGGGTTTTTGTTTTTCCTGTTTGGTTGGTTGGTTGGTTTCATTTTTGTGCCGGAACTGGACCTTCAACTCAGGCCCTCACCCCCTTGGTCAGCTTTCTTGCTCATGGCTAGTGCTCTACTACTTAAGCCATGCATAGAATTCATAAGCCAATACACAGACTATTTAAGTCATCAAATGAGCCATTCCTTTATGGAGATTCAGCTACCATAGTTTCCTTCTGTAAATAAACGCCTAGGCTGCCTCAGGGGCCCAGGATCATGCGATGAAGAATTGACATTCGAGCCCTTGTTGAACAAAACCCAAAAGAGTATCCTCACCTAAATGGCCTCCCTTGTTAGGCAGAAACTAAGTAATTGAATTAGCAAAAGTACAAACTAATTAATACTTAGAGAAGCATAATCGGTATGTACTGCCGCATGCATGAGATACTTTAGGAGGAGCAGTAAGGAAACCACAGTAATCAAAAGCTTTCACTGTGTCACCAGAAGATAGTGGACGCACCATGAAGTTGGTTCTCAGATAAACCTGGACTCCACTATCCCACTTGCTTACACAGCTCAGAGCCTCAGGCTTCTCACTTCAGTGGCCTTATAGCTTACCTCTGAGATTCTTTTTCTGCCAGTGATTAGGATGCAAAAGAAAATCTCTTGTTTGATAATAATAGCAACAGTCGTAGCAAATATTATACACTTTGTACATGACACCTTAGAAGAAGAGACCAGAAGAAGCAGTCCTAATGAATTACAAGTATCTTTACCATAACAACTCTTTAGATATCATAATCTGTTTTTGTAAACTGACAAAAAGATCAGTTATGTTGCATCATAGGGGGAAAAAAACCGAACATTTACATTTTTCTCCCAATTTTAGTTGCCATGAAGTAAACCTACTTTGGCATAAGGGAACATTTTTATGCCAGGGGTTGATGATGCCAAACTTGATCTAGTTTAGGTACTCGATGCCATCACAGATTTCTCAACCCTTGAAACATATGGTGTACTGCATTTCCATAAAATAAGACAGGAAAATATTGCCTTCTGACAAAGCTGGCACGGTAAGCACTGACGTTGACGGTTTGCCTTTCCAATGCAAGCAGTGTCTCTTTAAATAAGTTTTATGTTAAACAGAGCTCACTGACTATGATGGTGCCAAGACTTCCCTAGTTTGGCTATAAATCTCCAGACAAGACTTTAGAATCAGGTAAGACACCAGCTGTGTTTTCTCCCCACAGGTATTTGTTAAGCAGTCCGGTTTCCTTGGGACCAGGAGAAAAGGGCTCAAGTTGCTGACAATCTTCTACACCAGTTACAACCACACAATGGGGTCTCTTATTCCCTCCAAAGCATAACTCAGCAAGTATAGGAGACCTTTCCAAATTCAACACCAAAAAAATGAAATTAATAATGGAGATCAAAGCTTACATGTTTCAGGAACTCTGTTGCTGGAAGAATTCCGATAGAAAGAAAAGTGCTCACTCATTTAGAAAGTATTTTCTGGGCATCTATACCAGGCCCTGGTCCAGATTCTGGGAATACAGTGGTGAGCAATGCTACATGCTACTGGTTCTATGCTAGCCTGTGTTTAAGATGATGTGGAGGTTAGAACATTGGCCTTGGGAATCCATTAGGGGCAAGAGGCAAGTCATGGAAAGAGTAGCATATGGACTCTGGCATTGTAAGAACCAGGGCTCAGATCCTGGCATCAATACACTTCCATCCATGAGCTTCTGTTTCCTCCCCTGTGAGGTCACAATGTGAACAGTGTGAGAATCAGCTGCTTCTGGCTGTTCAAATTGCCTATGACATGAAGGACAGGCCACAAATCAGAATTTCTTCCATCCTTTGTCCACTCTTAGATCTTCTGGGCGGATAATGGAAATGTTTGTCTCTGACATGGAGATGGGCCTTTTTTTAGATTGAGTACTCTTTAATGCTTAAGTGTTTTAGGAGCAGATTAGAAAAATACAAAGGGTGAGAAATTCATACTGTCTCCTTGATACAGCTATTACATTATTCTAACCAGTAACTTCTTAAACATTCCCTTTTAGTATTTGTACAGAGGAATTTCAACTCAACATGTCTGTTTATGAGTACAGTGTACCTTGACCAATGTCCCCCTCTTTCGTCATGCTCCCTCCCTTCACGCCCAGCCCTGCCTCAATTTACCCAGTTCCATGTTCACAGGCATACATCGAGTGTTCTGACTTCATTCTCCCACCCTTGCTCTCTCCATTTGTCTGTCCCCGCTCTTTGATCTCACCCTTCCTGACAGCACAAGTGCAGTTTAAGCAGTGATTTCTGTAAAGAACTATCAAGTAGGCATAAACTCTGAGCTATCTGGATCTATTAGTGCTCACACACACACACACACACACACACACACACACACACACACACACACACACACACACACACACACACTTAACTGTCAAAATCTTCTACTAGAGACCCCCATGAAGGCTAGATGCTGCTATCTTCTCACAACCCTGTCCCAGGTTTGAAAATAAAACTTCCTTCAGCTTAGCAAAGGTAGAGCAGCTCAAGCCTATAAAAGTGCAAACACACTGGAGAGGCAAAAGAAAAACACAAAACCCAGCTGGGCTTGCCGCCAGCTCTTGGTCAATCAGTCTTCACGAAGAAGGTTGCGTCAGAGGCTAGGAGCTTGCTGGAGCCTCTGAGCTGCCCAGCACAAGCAGGGACTAGGACCACCCAGGCCGAAGTGGACTGGTATGCAGAGGAACATGCAAATCATAGAGAACAGCCCTACACCCTTCGGTTCCCAGCCAGTTCCTCTGTCCCTAGGCTTTGCTTGGACTCTGGAGGGGAGGGAGGGGCGGGGAGAGAGTATCCTGGGCAAAAAGAAATGTAGCAGAAGCTAATTGATTCTATGATTAAATCCCTGTTTTAGGTCAGCTGTGTAACCATCAGAATGGAAAACTAGGTTTTCAGTGGAAAATCACTATCCCTGGCTTCATGGATGTAGTTTTCAGCTGGCCTTGGACTCTAACCCAACGTAATTAACATCGTACCTGTGGGTGGCTGTGTGAACTGCCTTACACCTCTCTCATCATCCCAACACCTAATACTTCCTGAAATGCTTTATATAAACAAATGGAAAAATGATGTTTTTAAAGATTAGGCTACCAGGACTTTCTTGGTAGCCCCTCCATTTCACTCTGGACAAATATGGCTATTTTTTTTTCCTTATGTAAAAGTCAGAAGGCAGGCTCACATCACTCAAGCCTTGCTAAAACACAAGTCCTGCCAGCTTGTTATAAGTACAATGAGATACAGTAGTGGACACAAGGGAAGCCTAATTAAAGAATTGGATCTGGCATCCCAGACAGAAAGCCAAGTATGTGTCCTTCTATTGCATCTGATGGATGATGGATGGCTATACCCTGTTATTGCATCTGAATGGATCCAGCTCCCCCACAGGACGGATGTTTCTGGGACGCATACACCTCCTAAGCCCCAACGTATAGATGTTCAGGCAAAAATGGAAACCCTTATCCCAATAGTCCTAATTCTGTAGGTGCTGATTCAATAGGTCTAGAGTACAGCCTAACCCTCCAGATTGCTGGGGGTTTTGTTATTGTTTATTTGTTTTGTTTATTCTCCAATTGATTCCATTGTCTGTGCAACATTGAGAAACCCCACAAAAAGGTCGCTTACATGATAACCCCCTTTACCATGTATCAGTTAACAGTGTATCATGGCAGAGAACAGTGATTCGCCAATATCAGAGTAAGCTGATAATTCACTACAAGCACTTTCATCCCCCAACTAGACTAAGAGAAGAGTGTTTTAGCTCCAACTTGTAGGCAGAGATCTCCAGACAGAGCCAATATGATTGCGCATTCGCTGCATCATTGGAGAGTTACTCAGAAATGCCATACACTGTCTGTGCTTCTAAGTAGACAGTCTTAGCCCCTCTAGAACCACATTCACTACAATTTTCTAAATCCTCTACTCTAAAATTTTAGCATGCATGGAGATTATTAAATACACAGACCCCTAGGCTTCATCTCAGAGCCAAAGTCAAGAAAGTTTCAGATACATTTAGCAGTAGGTGCACAGCAATTCCTACAAACAGAGCAATGATATCATCTGATTGTCTGAGGTGAGAAGCCACCGGCATCAGCAACATGCATGTAAGAGAGCTCCTCTTACCCAAGCTCTTCTCTCGAAGGCAAACGTACATTCTGGATTACAAATATAACGAGCACAAAGAACTTTGCATTCCATCACAACTCCATACACCGGAAGAGCTGCTCTCTCAGACTGAATTTTAACAATGAAGAGTGAGGTGATGGAGGGGTCTCGACTCCATGTGGGGGTCCTCCACCTGTACTTTCAAACTAGTGAAGGGAATCCAGATGAGTTCCCTTGCAGAATGCATTACAGGGCTTGTCTTCAAGTTAAATATTCTGCTCCCTTGGAGGGTTTCAGGGAAGTCAAGTTTTAGGAAAGCTAACGCAACCTGGGTGTGGTGACACACGTCTATAATTCCAGTTACTTAGGAGACCAAGATCAGGAGGATTGTGTTGCTAGGCCAGCCCAGGCAAAACATTAGTGAGATATTATCATAGTCAATAAGCTAGGCGGTGGTAGCAGCTGCCTCTGATCCCAACTGTATTGGAGGCCATAGGTAGGAGGATTACAGCCTGAGGCTGGCCCTGGATTAAAATGCAAAACTCTATCTGAAAAAGACAACTGAGGCCACAAAAGGTCTGAGGGCTTGATTGAAATGGTATAGTACCTGCCTAGGAAGTATGAGGCCCTGAGTTCAAACTCCAGTACTGCTAGAGAGAAAAGGAAAAGCTATCAAATCAAATATTCTTAAGCCTGACAGGATTGAGCAATAAATTCTCTTTGGCATAAAGTTCCACCATGGCTGCTAAACAGGAAGGTTTGCATGTGCATTTCCTCATCTCAAGTTAGTTTAACCCCAGATGTGAAGGAGTTTTCTCTTCTTCAAGAGGGAAGAACTTAATGGTGACAATGTACAGATTCCCATCAACTCCTGATCCAGCTTGGAACTTACTGTGTGACCTGAGCCAACTTACTAGATCTCTCTGGATATGTTTCCTTATCTTTATCATAAGAAAACTATTGTTAACTTCAGAGCTAATTGTGTAGGTGGAAAGCATATTACTGAATATAATGCTGACACCTGTAACTGATGATTAGCATTATTATCCTTCCTTCTGCACCTCCCTACAATTCTAGGCAAAGACAGATTCTTCGTGCCCAATTGCCTGTCAAAATTTCTGTACTAACTTGCTAGTAGTTTTATTTCAAGAACTGATATGGTTATTTTTTCTCTGTACCCATAGAAAGAATTCTAAAAAATTAAAAATTAAAAATTAAAAAATAAAACCCTACAGGGACCACTCTATCAGCTCAGATGAAAGAATTAGTTTAGCTGCAATAGCAAGTAAGTCCCCAAGTTTTAAACAGCTTAATACTTTAAAAACAGGTGGCTGATGTCTCACATAATAATCCAAAACTCTATGATGATAATTAAGAGGTCTGCTACCTGCATCTGGAGCTCACCATCTTCTGGGCCTCAATGGTCCAGCAATAGATAGAAGAATACAAAAAGATGAAGCCTGGCCTGTATTTTTAAAGCCATTCCTTCTGAGCTCATTCCATTGGTGACAGGTACCTAGAAGGGAGAATGGAAGACTTGAGTCCCTGACTGAGCGATTTCCTCCTGTCAGCCATTTACAGATTGCAGGGAAGAGCAATGCCATCTCTTTCTGCCAAAGTGAATCTCTTCACTTGCACAAAAGTAATTTCCTCCTGCTCGAAATCTTCCACCGGAATGTGCTCCAAATGCAGACATGCCTCACCCACCCCCACAATGGTCACACACACACACACACACACACACACACACACACACACCAATGTCAGATTATAATAAAGAACTTTTGTTAGGAAAATTTCCTTTGTATGGTCCCAGATGACTCATCTGTCATAACACAGAATGAGTGTATGCACATACCTCACTAGACTTCAAACCAAAGAAACCTTGCTGTCAGTGTCCTCCTTTTCCCCACTAAATGCCAGTCACTCTTCAAATGTTCTTCAAGCACCCTGATGTATACTCAGGCTCTTCTCTTCGGCGAGAACATTGTCTGTCACTGACCCCTGCCAAATGAATACAGCATTCTGGATATAAGACTGGGTAGCCCACCCCATGTCTGCATTTGTGAATTATACTAACCAGGTTCAGTTCTTCCTTTCACCTTTGATTTCTTATTCTCTCTAGATCTTAATTTCTTTATTCACACGTCCTAAACCAGCTGACATCTTGGGCCCCAATTTGTCTGTTCCCATTGTTATTTAAATTCCTGCCAACCACCTTCTGGCCCATCACCAAATTAACATTCTTGAAAGGGCTGCTCAGAAAGTAAATTTACAAGGTGTTTTTATGTAATTGAGTTAAAGAGATGGCAAGAGATCCCTATAAGTAGTTAAACAGCAGCTGATGCTACTTTCCCACATACTCTCGCAGATTCACACATTTGTTATACCATGAGGCCAGCTTTTTCATGCCAGCTGAGTTAAAATTGCAGGGTCCTTGGTTATTAAATCAATTTTACATCTTCTGGGTGAACACAAACTTAATTGTATCCCTGGTTTGTTGTGAATCACCTCTCAAGAAACAGAAGGAATTTTGCTTGAAACTGGGTCTCTCCAGTTTTCTTCCTTCTTTAGCATTGATTTGGCTATTGATACATATGTAGATATATTATACATATCTTTATGTATCTAGATATATGTATATGTACATATATAGATATATAAATAGATGTAGATAATATATAGATATGTGTATATATGTAGAAAATGTATTTATGTGTGTATGTAAAATATATATATGTATATATATTTATGTAGAAGTATACATACATGTGTATATAGATAGATAGATAGATAGATGATAGTTTTTCTCAGTGTTTCTAGATCCATGGATTTTGTCACTCTGTTCACAATTCTCTATTTTCTCTCAGAACTGGGCATACCATTCTGATATAGTCTCAATTAAAAATGTCTTTGCCATAAATTTAAACAAGTTGACCATGAAATTCTGTAATATAAATTACTTTTTTTTCATTAAAAAATGGAAACACATGTTAGAAAAGAGCACTTAATGACATGGAAAAATATTCAAGATATATTGGTAGAGGGAAAAAAGCTCAAACACAATATGAATCCATATTCAAAAATAGAATGTATATTGTGCATGTGTATCCATGTGCACATGGGCTTGCCTCCTAACAGCCTAGGACATTTTCTTTGGGTTCTATATTTTTTGGAGAAAGTTTTTTTCCTTAGCTTTTAAAAAAAAAATTTCTGTAGATATTAGAATCTTATTAGAGACAAAACTTAGAATTACTTATTTCTTTTAAAAGGTCATAGAGATGGAAGCAGGTCCAGAAAATATTGATTTTGTATTTTGGGTTTTTTTTTTTTTTTCAGGATCTACAACGCTGTCTCTGTACTTCTGGTGTTTAAAGAAATGTTGTTAAGAACTAAAAGTCTGTGTCTCTCCCCACAAACTCCTACATTAAAACCCAACCCACAACCTGACTATATTTGGAAACAAAGCTTTTCCAATGGTAATTAGGTTAAATGAGATGGAGACCTGAAGTTTTATTTCTTGTATTTATGTTTTGTTTATGTGGTACTGAGGAATCGAATGCAGGGCTCCATGCATGCTAGGCAAACATTCTACCACTAAGCCACATTCCCAGTGAGATGGAGAACTTAGAAGGGTATCCTGGTCTACTGGAATTACTATTCTCATAAAAAGAGACACAAAAGGGCTGGAAGTTGGCTCAGTGGTAGAGTGCTTGCCTCATATGCATGAGGCCCTAGGTTCAAGTCCTCAGTACCACTTAAGCAGAAAAAAGCCGAAAGTGGCACTGTGGTAGAGTGTTAGCCTTGAGCTGAAGAGCTGAGGGACAGTGTACAGACCCAGCGTTCAGCCCCCACAACCAACAAAAAAGAGAGACACACACACACAAGAGCTTGTTCAGCTCCTTCTCTATCTCTGCTGTAGAGATAGAGACTTTACCTTGGACTTTGCAAAGCTGTTAAGAAAATAAAATTCTGTGTTCTTTTGTCACGACAGCCAAAGCTGACTAATACATAACAGACTAATACATAACAAACAGAATTGTCTTTACCGACATGCACAAGTAGTGAATGCCAGAGCTGCCTTCTTGAACAACATTACCATTAATCGACCTTGCCCACTGGAAAGTGGAATTCCAAATATGCTAGAGCTACTTTTCAGACCTTTTAGAGTCTTCATCATACTCTGCTGATGACCTTGCCATAACCTTTTGGGACTGCAGTGGTTCTCACAGTCAATGGAGAGTGCAGTAGACAATTCAGACAGAGTAAAGGAGATATCAAGGAGATTTTTTTGGCAAGTAATTGATGTTGAGGCAGAAGTCAAAAAGGAAGATGGTATGTAGTACACACCTGCAAGTCCAGCACCCAGAAAGCTGGGCAGGAGGATTGCAGGTTCAAGCACAGCCTGGGTACATAACAAGTTTCTAGGGAGGAAGGAAGGAAGGAAGGAAGGAAGGGAGGAAGGGAGGAAAGGAGGAAGGGAGAAAGGGAGGAAGGGAGGGAGGGAGGGAGAGAAGGAGGGAGGCAGGGAGGGAGGGAGGGAGGGAGGGAGGGGGGAGACAAAACAAAAGGGAAGGTAAAAATGAAAGAACATGGGAGAGTCTGGATATGTACATCTTAATGCATGAAGAAATTCACTGTAAGGCTTAGAATATAAATGCAAATCAAACCAAACCTAAGAGCTCAACACAAAACCTCCCTATAAACATCTTCTGCTGACTTCAAAAGTAGTGCTGGAGCCTGGCACCAGTAGCTCATGCCTGTAATCCTAGCTACTCAGGAGGCTGAGATCCGAGGATCATGGTTCAAAGCCAGCCCGGGCAGGAAAGTCCATGAGACCCTTATCTCCAATTAACCACCAGAAAACTGGAAGTTGAGCTGTGCCTCAAGTGGAAGAGCACTTGCCATGAGCTAAAGAGCTCAGGGGCAGCGCCCAGGCCAGAGTTCAAACCCTACAACCGACCAAAAAAAGAAAAGCTAAAGTAGGGCTGGGCCACAGGGTAGAGAAGCACCTAGGTTGGAATGTGCCTGTAGCCTTGCATAGGGTCCATTGTAGACTACAAAGCAAATTCTGACCCACACACAGCATCTGCGATCCTAGGAGATCCTCACCCACCACACCGCTGCACCAAAGGCGTCCCTCTGGATGTTCATTCTAGCTGGAGTCCCTGGTGCAGCATGGCTCAGCTGCACAGAGCTCTGGCAGCCTAAGTGCAAACAAAGCTTGCTCCAGAGCACACCTCCCTCTCTCTTGGTTCGAGAACATATTTCAAAATGTCACTTTATTAGCAACTAAACAAAAACACCTTCTTGGACAGGGATGAGGGAGCATGCAGTAAACATGTCAACCCCACCTATTGTTCTGGAAGAGCCTAAGTTCTCCTATGATTGATTATAAAAGGCAGTTATGAAGGAAACTGTTAGAGTCGGCTGAATTAAAAACAAACAGAGAGGCATTCAGCGATGAACAGAGCTGATGGATTAAAACGTAGCAAAGAAAGACATCTCCAGCAATGCTTGAATAGGCCAAGCCAGAATGAAGAGAAATCCGGCCTACAATTTCCAATCAAGGGAAAACTGGCAAAGTCACAGAATCCCCAGCTTCCTCAGATTTACACTTTATCTGCTAATTAACATTAACATGCGTGGCAGAGGTAGCTCACCAGCTTGAAGCACAATAAAAAACGGAATGTGTTATCACCACAGAATGTGTAATTACTTTAAGCACTGGCTGAAAATTGTAGGGTACTTCGCTGCAGAATTTGTATATATTTATTGTTAGAGATAAACTTGTTGAAGTATATCTAATCTAATTTTATGTTATAATTCCTGTTTAAGATAATTTTAGTGTCAGCAAGCCAAGAGCTGAAGTAAATACTGCCGTGAAGTTGTAATACATTAAAATAACCGAGCCATACATCCAGTCGGCTGTAACTTGATTTGTGTATTGTTTACATGCAAAAAAAGAAATTAAAATCTCAGGTTACATTACAACTAAACCTATGTCCCGTTGAGTCACCTCTCCTATGTCCAGGCACAATTGCTGATTTTAACTAGAATTCTGGGCACCCTCTTTTGATTCCTTAAAAAAAGGAATTGCTTTAAAAAGAATTCTAAAGAATTCTAGGTTTCTGTTTCTCTGAGATAGTCATTAAAATCTCTCTAAATTGCTTCATACCTCCCCACTAGGGAAATGCATTAGGACAGACGATTTGGCTTTCCATCATAACTGGGTTAATATTTGTTTTAAGTTTGAGTTAAGACCTAGTTTAAAATTCCTCCTTAAAGTGTTAAGCAAGACAATTTGGGGCTATGAAAAGGAAAGTATACTAGGTTTTTCAGTTACAGGATATGATGACCAAATCATGCAAGAGCAGTTTCCTATTTTCTTCCTATATAGGGGATTCTAGTGAGTGTGTAGTCTGCATACACCCTGTTCATTTCTGAGTGGCATTCTGCCAAGCCTGCCAAACTTAAAAAAGATATGACCACCACGCTGCCTTAGAGAAAAGAATGCAAGGTAGATCTCACACCATTTCTCTTCTATCACCAGCTATTTCTCCATTTATGCCCTTGTTTCTCCAGATTGGGTTGAGGGAGGTAGGGCTAGCATTTTTATTCATGCATTTCATTCATACTTTATGCACTTTCGAGTTTGGGTGTAAAAATCTTATGAACTCTCGTATTTTAAGGCCTACCCACTGTCCTCTCTGTTGTATAAAAAATGGAGGGCAAGAGGGTATCCATTCCTGCATATCTTTCTCCCTACACCTTGCAATAATTGAGAATGTTGTAATTCTTGGCCTGGGGAAGCAACCTCCCTCAGCATGTTCAGATCACAACCAAATTTCCTTTGGAGCTTGGGAACTTCATATTTTTATATGTAATAATTCCTATTAATAGCATTGCAACCAGCTCAGCACATGAAAGACAGGACCCGCACCTAAACAAACCCTGGTCGGCCCCATGATAACACAGGACTGGGCAGAACGGAGATCTTCCTTGTGACTGGAAGATGCCACGAAGAAAGACAGGCAGCAGCAATCCATGTGGTTTACTCCAGTGGCCAAAAGCCCTGAAAAGGTGTTAACCCCACTGCTCTGGCTGAGGACCAGCGAAGCATTTATAAGATGCTGCCTCAGTTTCCTTGTGTGACTCCTGAAGATTGGGGGAAAAGGCTGCCTTTCTTTCCAGCCTAATTCCTGGCCTAATGAGCAGCACTTTGATGTGCCTAGAAGCGGCTAGCCTTATTTCACCTCCTGAGTCTCACTTCAAAGGGGCTGTGATCCCCCCCCCACCCAATACCTGCCCTTTTCTGTGCTGAATGTGGGCTGTATCTGGGGAATCTTGCCTAGTGAAAGCAACTAACAACAAGGTAAAAGTCACCAAGGCCTACCTTGTGTGGAAATCAATACCATGCTGCAACCAGCAATTTCAACAGCGAACTGGGAATGGTAACTGAGGGTAACTGACAGGTAACTGAGGGCCTTCTCTAGGGGTGTCTCCTCGTTTACTCCTTTGGAGCTGTGATAACAGAATACTGAAGTTAAGGTGACAACAGTTATTCTCACAGTTCTGGAGTCTAGGTAGTCTAAGGTCAAGATGCTAGCTGATTCAGTGCCTGGCAGGGGTTTGCTTCCTGGCTCAGTATCCTCACATGGCAAGAGGGTGAAGAAGCTCACTAAAGTCTCTTTTCTAAGAGCACTAATTGCATTCATTGGGGGCAAGGTTGAGTGGATGACAAAAAACATTCAGGCTTAACTAACAACTCCAAATGAAGACTATTTTCAAAATAAGTCAGTATCTCTCTCTCTCTCTCTCTCTCTCTCTCTCTCTCTCTCTCTCTCTCTCTCTCTCTCTCTCTCTCTGACTCTGTCTCTCTGTCTCTCTCTGTCTCTCTGTCTCTTTCTATCTCTCTGTTTCTCACTGTCTCTGTCTCTGTCTCTCTGTCTCTGTCTCTGTCTGTCTGTCTGTCTCTCTCTCTTTCTCTCTCCCTCCCTCCCTTTCCCCTTCCTCTCTCTCTGTGTGGGGTGTGGGGTGTGTGTGTGTTTGTGTGTGTGTGTGTGTGTTGTACAGTGACTCACCACAATTCATAAGAAGCAGCATGAGGCACAAGACCTAACCAGAGCTTATATCAACGAGAATCTTTTTACTTTTGCATGGACCAGAAGCCCAACATTGACCCTGACCTTGGACAACACCACCTTAGTCCATGGATGGAATGAGAGAACTCTGTTGATGGGCATTCAGTGACTGCCTGTTCTACATACTCTGACATGAATCTTTACGTTGCTTTCCTTTCATCTTATGAAAGGGAGTTTTTTCATATTTAGGTATTTGAGGCTCATAGTATTACTTATAGTAGTCTATTGAGAAATATTCAGGAGGCCCCAAAGCTGGTTATAAGTAAAAGTAGACTGACTTTTAAAAGCCTGTTGTTGAGGTCAAATTGAAGTTCAATGTTTTATCAGGAAAGAAACACAGGACTCACTCAAACAAAGGTTGTGACAAGAGCTTTTAAAGGGATATGAAGATGCAAGGAGAATTATGCCAGGCCCACTGAGACTTCCAACAGCCTGTTGCTTTTCCTACCTTTAAGGTAGCAACAGGAGCCCATCTGTAGTTCTTTTTGCCACATCCAGGAGCTACTGCCTTTGATAGAAAAGCAAACACAAGAGCCTCAAAGAAGGACAGAAAGGGAATGAAATACTCTTCTTGTTCTCTTCTCTATTTCTGCCCCAACAAGTCAGAGGGAACTTTGTGCATCTCAAGACACTAGCAGGGAAGTCAAGGTGGAAAGTCAAAGGGAAAGGCAAACACAGACTTCCCAGCACAAGACATTTAACTCACACAAAGAAATACTTGATGTAAAACAGGCTTCTCATGGGTTGCGGTGCAACTATAAAGCCTACCAGTAAAACAAGCTTGTTACCATTTTTCACTTCTTAAAGATTTTCCTAAGAGACCTGAGAGACCAACAATTATTGTTAACTGCTGTTGTCACCAACATTTTAGAAACACTCATTCCTGGTGTACATATGCCCAAACATGCTAAGTGGTCTTTAACTACCTTTTATCAAGAGCTACTTTTACAAGATCTTAATTATGTCCTAATTGTTTGCATTTTCCCTTCATGATAGTAGCTTGTTAACCATACATTAAAATAAAGTTCCCCATCTTTGCAATTTCAGGCATAGTTAATTTTATCATTCCTATAGATTTATTAGTTGGACCAACTTTTTTTTTCCTTGTCTCATCTCAAATAGTCTTAGCTCACATTTCTCTCCTCTGTTTGCAGGAAAACCTCTACTGGACATTGATGCATCCTTGACTCACACTCTCTCTCTTCCTCTAGTAACCAAGGTTAGACCTGTCTTAGACCATGTTTTCTTCCTTAAATATATCTTCAGTGACTTTATTGAGAAAACTCTATCTATAATGAAAGCAGTGATATGTCTCCTCTTCTTCTATGATGTAGCTCAAACTTTTTTGTGGACATAACATTAATTTTCAGACTGGAATGGCCTGGCGTTGTATATTTGAGCATGTATATCTGCTCTTCGGCCCATATGTCTACATCCAAGTACTTACTATTTTCAATGGCTTAACGTCATTTCAATTTCATCATTGGCAATTTTCGAATCGGTAAAAGAAATCATTTAAGTTGCGATAATATGATTGTTTGCTACAGCATCCACTAGAACTTCTTTAATCTTAAACATAAATGAATGTGGCCATAAATAGTTTATTTGTTCCAGAATTGCACTTGGTACCAAAACAACATAAAAAACTGAGCTCCTTTTAACAAGAGGTATGAAGGGAAAACATAAAGATTCCCCTATGGAACCATACAACCCTCAGTTTGACACCCTACTGTTTTCCTAGGACTTTTTGTCTTCAGCAAATTCTTTAATGTATTGACCTTTCTTTACTGAACTATAAACAGTCTATACTAACCTATAAAAGATCTGAACATACCTCCTTGATGATATACTGTTTATTATTGATTATATATATACATATATGTTTATTAAGTTCTCTAAAGTAGGAAAAATGTGGAGACTATAACACTTGACATTGTTACTTCTCCATTTCTGCTCCTTTCGCTATCCTACAACTCACATCCCTGTGCTGTCTTTGGTGGTTGCCTGTTGCAGGCCAGATCTAGCATGATGACACCCTAAGATTGTGCACAATTAATGTCCTGGTTGTACCTCTAACCCTCTTCTACTCTGGGCTACTGCTGCCTTTTTGTTGTTGTGTCCCCTTCCCATGTCTACCAGAGCTCACAATGCTAAAGACTCATGAATTACAAATGTGGGAATTAAGTAGGAGTAAGATAACAGCAAATGATAAGGACTATGGAAAATGAAAGAACATTTACTCTATCTACAGACATCTAAAACACAATACATACACTTAAATGCTTCATCAAACAAAGTTATCAAGTTGAATCTGGCAATGCGTCGCCATTTTGTGAACTTGCCTTTTAACAGATCCTTAGGTAGTCCTCACTCCCAAATCACAGGTATGATTAGGCTCTGACACCTGAATTAAGTTGTTAAGTATGAGTAATTTGCTTATAAAACTCTCTTCTTCTGAAAGCATGCACTTTGCAGAGGTATACATGCACTAATCAAGATTTATATGTTTACTTTGCTCTACCAAAGAAGCAGTAGATACAGCCAAAGCTTTCCCAGGAATATATAACCATATTTTGTACACCTATGAAAGAAAGCTGAGAGCCTTTCCAGAACCAGATGCACACCAAGCAGTTCCAAACGATTGAATTCTTGGAGGTTTTATAGAATGTTAGAATTTCCTCAGCCACTGTGTCCGTACAGATTACTGTACTAGTGCAGGCTATAGCTGGGCCCTGAAGAGAGTGATGGATCCAGACTTGCTCATCTGTCATAAGTTTTTGGGTTTTTCTTTTCAGTCACGTCATCTTCTTTACCTAATAGTTTTCATAGCTTCATTTTCATTCATAAAGTTAAACTCAATGCAAACCTGTAATCTCAGCTAGTCAAGAGGCCAAGATTTAGAGGATTGTAACTTGAGGCCAACCAGGGTACAAAGTAGCAAGACCACATTGTAACAAAAAGCTGGATGTGGTTGTCTCACAGCTGTAACCCCAGCTACAGGGAAAGCATAGTTAGAAGGCTTGTGGTCCAAGTCAGCACAGGCAAAAATGCAAGACTGTATCTGATAACTAATTAAGGCATAAAAGGATAAGGGTGTAGCTCAAGTGCTAGAGTACTGGCCCTATAAGCACATAGCCCACAGTTTAAACCCCAGTACTGCTAAAAGAAGAAAAAAAGAAAGAGGAGGAGGCAACAATGCTTGATAAGAAATGTACTCATTACCTTGCTCATGTGCCTGTAACACCTCTGTACAGTATTTTCACAATAAAAAAACTTATTAAAAGAAAAAGAAAAAAAAAAGAAAGAAGGAAAGTTCCGTTGGGATTTTCAATGGCTGTATATCCCTAAACCAGGCTAGTGGCTTGCTGTTAAGGTAGCTAGTCTCAATTCCAATCCTATGCTGCTGATGAGCTGGGTCTCATGGCTCAGATGGATAAGAGCAATCTATTTCAGACTCCATGTAGTGAGTGATGGCACCTCCATTGGCAGGCTACTAAGACTGAGTTATCCACTTATAATTACGTCTCACTATCCTGAATGTGACCTCTGGAGGAGGTGGGACTATGAGGACCAATAATGTATAGGCTTAATTGTATCCTTCCAAATTGTAGATGATGGGAGTCCTAACCACTAGTATCTTAGAATGTGACTACTTTTGAAGATACCTAATTGGTAGGTACATAATTGACAAGGAATGCACTCGTTATCTTGCCCATGTAATTGTAACTCCTCTGTATAGTATTCTCACAAAAATGATAAAGAGGACATTAGGGCACTCCCTAATCTAGCGTGACTGGTGCCTTTTGAAGAAGAGGAAATTTGCTTATCTATTTTCAACATCCCAAGGAAGAGCCAAGTGAAGGCATGGGACAAAAACAGTCATGTCCAAGCCAAGGAGAAATGCCTCAGGAGGAGCCTCTGCTGGCAATGCAGTCTCACACTTCCAGCTTCCAGAACTGGGAGAAAATAATGTCTACTGGTTTACCCAACCCTGACTGTGGTTCCTTGTTATGGAACTGGAAAATAAAATAAATGGTAATAACTATAATTTATTGAGGACGGACTACTCAAGTCCCTAGCACTGACCTAGCCACAAAAGTTTTGGCATGAGATTCTTTTTTCTTCCATTTGCTTCCTCATGAGTCTTGTAATTTAAAAGAATAATTGAAAGATGGAAAGTAATGAAAACCTGTGAGATTCAAATCCAGTACATAGGATCATCAGGTGGGCAGCACAACCTGAGAACAGTTCACTATGGTGGCCTTTCTTCCTTGTTCCCCAGAAAGGCTACTCTGGAACCAACTAGCAGGAAACAGATAGAAACAAAGGTAGCAAGCCAGTACAAAAGGCAAGATTTAGGAGCTGAATTACTGAGACAATACAAAGACCAAGTAACTATAGGGAAGGGGAAAAGAGATAGGCAATCCAGCCAGGTGCTGGTGGCTCACATCTGTAATTTTAGCTATTCAGGAGGCTGAGATGTGAGTCTTGTGTGGTTCAAGTCAGCCTGGGCAGGAAAATCTATGAGACTCATCTCCAATTAACCAACAAAAAGCGAGAAAGTTGTAGCTCAAGTGGTAGAGCACAAAATCTGAGGGACAGAGCCCAGGCTCTAAAGCCAAGCCTCTGGGCATGGGTGCAAATGCACACACATACACACATGCCCAAGCAAGATAAGCAATCCAAAAAGCACAAAGTGGGGTACTGGGCCGAGGCTGGACAAGTAGGCAACATAAGGTTAAGAAATGAAGGTCAGTACTACTACAAGGAGCCAGCGATGTGTCCAACCTAGCAAGGCAGTGAGGCCATTCACTCCCTAAAGTTCATCTCCTGGGTGAATTGCAGATGACTGGAAATTTTGACTAAAATCAAAGAACATACTTGATTGCAAGCTTTGTCCCTGCGCTCAATGAGCGGAAGGAAAACTCATTTGGGTTTGAATTCTACAACTGCTTTCCATGGATATTGGAAAGATAGTGCTGGGGACTTCATCGATATCTGTCACTCGCTACTAAAACAAAGAAGCATCTTTATATTTCTTCAAATATAATAATTCCTGATCAAAATGCATGATCAATTTTTTTCACCTAGCAAGTGTCTTGCATAGTGCTTGGCAATGGTACTTATTTGGCATAATTATTTCTGAGTAAATAAAGCCAAAAAATCATTAGTGGACACCCTCCAAGTGCAGCATCAACAAGGTCTGGGGCAAATGAGTCTGGGAGACTAGAAACGGAAGGAGACCTTCCTCAAAGATTCAGTGCACCCTGGAGTGTAGCAAATTGATGTCAGGCTGTATACAAAGCATCTATCATCACAAAGCTGGAGCCAGGCTCTGATGAGTGCGCCATGTGGAATCAAATGTGGGTCTTACACCTGTGGTGTTTGCTTTTTTCAGACAAATATGCAAACTGATAACAAGACCATCTGCTTCTTCATCCTCAAATATAAAAGATGACTACACATGCCGAGAACTAATAACTATGTTCCCTCTAACTGTTTATCTGATTGCATAAATAACTTTGTAAGGTTCAATTTTAATAAATTGCTTTAGGATGTTCTATTCCTCGGCTTTGTTTATCTATTCTTAACTTCTCAAGAATGCAAAAAGTATCAAGTGAATTTCTTCAATGACAACATCAACACAACAAAACTGTTCTCTTAGAATTGAAATCAATTTTTTTTACTCTTGTATTTCACTGCTTCAAGGAATTATAGGGCGTATTTCAAAGTTCCAAATGTAACTAAATAAAAGGGGGAAAACGGGTACTTCTGACAAAACAGTGTGACCTGGGGATAGAAAGCCCCTCATCGCCTCTGCTTGTTTCCTTCTTTTGCCCTGGTTTTCTTTGTTTGGGTCTGTCTTCAACTCTTTTTACAGTTCCTCGGATTATGAACCAAACACAGAACACAGCTGCATCTATCATCATGGTTGACAACTTTGACTTCCTCATCTCCATAGCCCACAGTGATGTAAGAATTTCTCCTATTTATTTTTCAAGATTGTAATGGAATTTTCCAGAAAAGGATCTTAGCAAAAACAAGAATAAAGAAAACAAGTTCAAAAGTATAGCGTCCCAAACATTTACAGAACAAGCAACTGTTACCTTGAAGTAAGTCTGTTATAGACAGGTGCAGCTAGTGAGCCATCTGCACCTTTTCCTGAGCTCCATCCCATTTATCAAAGCACCCGAGACGCAGACAAAAAGAACTAGAAACTTGTCAGTGGCCCTATCCAGGCTAGCTGTGGCTGTTCTCAGGTGAGGTGGTTATACATTTTTGTAATTTTTATCTGTAGATTTCAAACTGGTCTCTTTGTAGAATAAATGTGAACTCACCTTTGTAAAAAAGTAAAGCAGAATAGAGCCCTAGGTACATATAGCAAAAGGCAGAAGGAACTTTTCTTAAAGTTGAAGTGGCGGTCGCCATAATGGACCCACGTACCCCTCCCAGGAGGATAGGGGATACAGTAATAAAACATTAGATCTCTTATGTTTACTTAATCTTATTCTCTTAAACAACATTTACCTTTCACCTATAAAAATCTACAAAAGACACATGTGTAATGTAAACTGAACACACACAGAGTGGGTGCCTGATCAAAAATATCTCACTGAGAAGTATATGAGAAAGATTCTGGAGACCACTCCCCAAAAAGGTTAACAGCATGAGGCCAGTTTCCATGGCAACTCAAAATCCATGAAAAAGCTAGTGGAGGTAGACCAAGGTGAAAACTCAGAGAGAAAGGAGTTGGAAGGCCTAGTATACAAACTACCTCCTACCTGGTGTTTTCTTTAACCACATTCTTAATCTACCAGAAAATAGGCGAAGTGCACAAGTTTTGCAACAAGACAGACCCTGTCTCAGCAATTTCTATGTGAACTGTGGCAAGATCTTCACCTTTGGCCTGTGAAATGGGATTCCAGATACCAATTACTATTTAGGTAATTTCAAGAACTAAAGGAGATTTTTTTAATATATAAAATATATATAAATTTAAAATACATATATAAAATCACTTTATATATGTATTTTATAAATCACGTTATATATATATATATATATATATACATTTATTGCTATATAATTACCTAACATATGGCCTCACAGGTAGTAAGTATGTCAATGATCACCATAATTCCTACTTGGGGAAGAGGTTGAGCTCAGAGCCTTGTGCTTACTATGCAAGTGATCCACTACTGTCTTCAGCCAGTTTTACTTTAAGTATTTTTCAGATAAGATCTCCCTCCCACTTTTGCCAGGGACTGGTCCTCAGACCTTGATCCTATTACCTAAGCCTGTAGACCTGGGATTACAAGTGTGAACCAGCATACCCAACTGGAAACTTCCTCAAACTGCAGCCCTCCTATCTCTGCTCCCAAATAGTTGACATTAGAGATACGCTCACTGCACCCAGTTTGTAAATTCTACTTAATCCTTACTTTATATGCACCTAAGCCCAAAAACCTTGTTAAGGGAAATTCAAATTTTTCAACCTCCAAAGTTTGTGGTGTAGAGGGAAGTTTTTCTTCTCCCCAAGTAAAAGGAAATGTATCCCTGCACTCCCAGCATTCACCAAGATTTGCTCTGTCTAACCAGGTATCGATTCTTTAACTCCCTGCATTAGAAAAATACTACTGTATTCCCTTATGGGTATATGACCACATCACTGAAGAAAGACTCTGAGAGCCTAACAAGCCAGAGCTGTACTGTACATGATTGATTTATTTTATCCATAATGACACCTAGCTTCCATTAAAGACATGTCACCATTCAACAAATCTAAGATTTCCCTTTATAACTTAAACTAAGCACACTAACTTTCACCTTGGTTTGGTGGGAGGCAGGGGAAGTGGGGGAAGGGGTGGCCATAGGATACCATCTGCTTTACGAGAGGCAGAGTTTCACAAAATGAGCAACATAGAAGCCGCAGATCAAATAATAATTTAACCTCAACTGATGATAACACAAATAACACAAATGTAACCCAAAGTTTCTCCACAGCAAATGAACTACACAATGTACACAGAGGAGCTTATGTCTATTTATTTATTGATCTCTTTTTCATTGCTCTTGGTCAAAATTGTCTGTAATAAACCCATGAATAAAATGTAACTTATCACAAAACTAAGGCACAAAGAAATTGATATTGACTCACTTAAGGTGATACAGCTATTGGGTGATCGAGCTGGGATTTGAGCCCAGACAATCCTACTTCCCAGCTTTGTGTTTACTGGTACCCAAGCATTTCTCAGCTGTAGCCATGGATGCAATGAGCCACACAAGTCTTCATGACAGGGGGCTGCCCTGTGCCTTATAGGACATTTAGTAGCATCCCAGCCCTCTGCCAATTAGATGCCAGTAGTACCTGCCCCTCAATTATGGCACTCAACAATGTTTCCAGATTTTGCCAGCTATCTCCTTGGGAACAATTCATGCCTAGTTGAGAAACATTGCTCCATACCAATCTTTGTTATGAAGAGTATTCTCTTCCTTAATCTTGACTGAGATAATATTATCACCCTCGCTTAACTCATGACACAATTAAGACTCTTAGCCATGGCTATCCAGAAGAATCACTTCTTAAAATGTTTATGTCTTGGAAGTAAATTATGTCACTTGGATGAGGGTCTTTGGGACAAGAGGGGGCACCAGTCCTCTATGGCTTTGGAGCTCAGCAATTCTGATTGTGGCACATGTCTCTAGTGCTTTGTTGAAGAATTGGTTCACAGACTCCTGATTCACTATGTAATTATGGGTCTAACTCTGTCATGAGAGTACACCTTTACCATTTTTTAGATTTTACTGTAATGTACACAAGGGTTGTAATGTACAGAAGGGTTAGTTACATGAGTCAAGTAATGAGTACATTTTCTTTTGAACAGTCACCTCCTCCCTCATTCTCTCCCAGTTTTTCTCCTCTCAACTTCCCTCCTCCCCAAAGTTGTATAGTTCATCTCCAGTAATTCATTGCTGAATTCACTTTTTGCCCCACTGTTTCTGTACTTCCTTTTCCCCTCCCCAAATCAGATAAACTTATATACAAGACTAAGGGTACAGAAATAAAAACTAGTGACAGAAGATAATAAATTAAAGGAAAAAGAAAACAAAAAAGAACCACACACAATACAACTTAAAAAAAACCTCTTGCTTCCATTTCTTGGAGTTCATTTCCATAAGCATCATTTTATATGGTTTTATATGATCAGAAGCATCATTTTATATGATCATATGCCCCCTCATAGTTATTGAGCCTTTGTGATCCTCTCCTAAGAATATCCTCCTTTGTTCTCACTGTGTGAATGTTTAGACTGCTGTTGTTTAATCAATATTTAGACTGTTTAATCAATAGTGTCCATGTGTAATTAGATGTCTTTTGCTATCCATTGGATTTACTTGTAGCTTTATAGGCACATTGTAATTATTACAAATAAGGGAAACCATTCACTCTGTGTTTCTTTAGGTCTGTCTCAACTTTGCTTAGCAACATTCTTCAATGATATAGAAGAAGCAATTCAAATATTTATATGGAATAATAGAAGACCATAAATAGAAACAATAATCCTTAGCAGGAAGATCAGTGCTGGAGGAATACCAAGCTTCAAACTGCATTACAAACCTGTAGTAATGGACTAAAATAGAAGACCCAGAAATGAACCCACAGACCTCTAGCTGCCTACTATTTGATAAGGGAGCAAAAACACAGGATGGAAGAAAGACCACCTCTTCAACAAATGGTGCTGGCTGAACTGGCTAGACACATGCAGAAAACTGAAGTTAGAGCCTCATAAATCACCCTGCACCAGAGTATACCTTTACTCTCCCTACTTTTCCTAAATCTCCTCCTCCAAATGATCCTACCCTGTATTGTTTTTCTGAGGCCACGTGCCTTAAACTTGCCCTATGTCCCATCACCCTTCCTCCTATGTATGCGTCCCCTCATTTTTATTTTTGTTTTTGTTTTTCATGATGATCCCTCTGAGATGCTCTTCCTTCATTTTTTCCTTGCCCTATCTACACTCAACATGACATTCTTCATCAATTATCGGCTAAACTCAACTCAGATATCCTCCCTTTTGGAAACAAGCTCCATGCATCCACTGGTTATCATCATCCATACCTACCTGAAAGACATTGGCACAGACCCTATGTACATTATATTGTCATCTTTGGCACTGCCAGATGACTCTGAACTTTCTCATTCCCACCACTGGAGTCACCATACCTATCTCCCAACATTCTAGACCTGTGTGGGTCTAACTCTGAACCTCCCGGTACTTACCTGATCCTGGCATCTGAGAGTTTAGTGGGTGCTTGCTGTGTGCATGAGAGAACCATTAGTTCCTGTTTCTTTTTTTATTTTTATTTATTTTTTATTGTGAAAATACTGTACAGAGGGGTTACAATTAGATGGGCAAGATAATGAGTACATTTCTTATCAAGCATTGTAGTTCCTGTTCCTTATCATCATCTTTCTCCCACACTTTCACAGATCTATATGGTGGTCCTGTTTCCTTGTTGCTTTCTCCCTGCATATTTCATTACTGCCAAACCTGCTTCCTTATCCTGAGCCATGGTCCACTGGAGAGAAAAGAAACTAAAGTGTGTTCACTCCGGGACTCGGGGTCCAAGCTGGAAAGCTGTGGCTAAAACTCATCCCTGGATCTGAACCCCAAATGAAGTGACCCTCAGCAAGCTCTAAGTGATGGTGCATCTCCTCAGACTCATATCAGCACTGTCTTTACCACAGTCCTATGCTTCCATATTACAGTCCCATGGTACTACCATGTTACCGCTGTGTCCCTTGGTGGAGGTAATCTAATTTGTTTACCAGAGTGATGCTGTTGCACTGTTATTCACTGGCTCCCTTGCAGGAAAAGTGTTTCCTTCTCTAAGAAGGAAAAAAGTCAGGTGATTTTTTTTAATGCACTAGAAACTTGTAGGAAAACATTCAACATTTCCTTCGTATGATTTTTTAGGGCAAAGTATAACATACAGAATGTCTAGAGGAAGAGAAATTCCTCTACTCAAGTGATAGAGTGCCTGCCTCATAAGTGTAAGGCCCTGAGTACCTTGTACCATTAAACAAAGGAGAAGGAAAAGAAAAAACTGAGTATTTCTTAAGTTTAGAGACCAAAAGGCCTGGTGTAGGGCAATTGTCACTTCTGAATGATGGAGAGTCAACTGGCCCTCCCTTTCTACTGCTGGTCTTCACCATCCCTGTTTCAAGTAACTTTATGTCTGGAAGAGGACTGACCCAGACCAAAAGTGAGTTCCAAGGAGAGACATACCCTTGATCTCACTTAATCTGGAAGTTTACACACACCTGTCTTTCCCCTCACAAATATCATGAGGTATCCACAAACAAATGGCCCCCAGAGAAAATAAATAGTGCTTTTTCCTGTGAAGAAAATCATGTAATTCCAAATTTACCAAAGCCACCACACTGATACAACCTACTTATTGTGTAGGAACCCTGTTATGAAGAAATTAAAATAGAATGACCATTAATTAATGAGAGAATTAACATTAATTTAAAATTTTGGCATGACTCATAGTTCCAATCACATTTGTTCCAGAATTTTTCTGGGATAATGGCTTGTGTGGTATGTCTGAGAGTGATTGTTGGTGCTAGAGTTCTTCACTTATATATGGGAGGATGAGATGGGGGTTCAATCCCCAGCATTGAGTGAATTTGCCTCAAGAGTTGAGAAATGTGTTGTGAGGTGATTTTTTAATCAAGGTTACATTTACAAGAAAGGAAGATAGAGAGAAAGATTAAATGGTGAATAAAATCCCTTAAGGGTATTTTTTTCTGTTTAAATGGAAACTATTCTGTGAAGATTAGATAAATAACAGCTTCAGTAAAATCAACAAAGAAAAGAGTAATGTATCAAATGGAAGTTTTCTTCACTTTGTGGAGAAGTCACAAAAGCTGCTCCATCAGATAACAGCCAAACCCCTCCAAAACTTTTCCCAGAGTTAATAAACTCTGACCTGCTAGGTCTTCCAAACTGTAAACTATGGAACTGAAGTGACTCTTTCCATCACTTCCATCTTGGTTTCTAGGGCTCCTCTTTATAACATGATGGCTTTTCTCCCTCAAAATCCACTTCAATAGTTTTTAACTCCCAAGAAATAACTGGCAGTTTTTGTATAGATTTGTTCAAAAATAAACATTAACTGGCATTGAAATACTGTTCTTATAGTACATTATGCATAGTACTATTTGCCAGAACAAAGTTTTAGTTCTTACACGTACATTTATAGATATACACATATGTGCGTCTATATACAGACAAGGAGACTTTTACAGAGAGAGACTCTACATGAAAATGAGACCTTTATTTGCTTGTGTAATGTGTCAAAATATTAAAATTAGAAAATCCAGCCAAATTCTTCAAGTTTGGGTTGAAAATATCTTTTTAAACTCCATGGAAAGTTGATTTAGTTTCTTAAAAATCTCAAAAGAATCTCAACCAACCTCACTTACAGCCAATCTATTTGGTGCTTAGGACTGCATTTAAAAAGAAAATGAAACCATCCACAAGAGAAAATAGTAGAAATTAATCAGTCTAAATTTCATGTCTACTTTCCTGAAAGAATCAAAAAACAGTTTTTTCTGGGTTTCATAAAGCATGCCCAACTTTTTAACACAAACCCTATTTGAATTAATACAGAACTAATTAGCTAATTGATTAACATGGTACTGATTTATTACGTTCAGAACTAAAGTCTAGCCACTAACATAAAGACATGACAATGACAATAGCTGTATTGAATCCTTGGAAAGCCATTCATCCTCCAATTCACTCCTTAACCTCCACGAAAACCTCCTTGGTCTCTGCTACTCATCTTTTCTCAAGACTTCATGCCACACCCTTACCTGGATTATGACTTGTATTTTGGTATGTATGTGTCACCTTGTCAAGACTGGAAGTTCCCAAAGGTAAAAACTGGGTTCTTTTCTCATCCTCAAAGACTTAGAACTGAATATGTCTCTTTGCAAAAGCTATACAAACTAATACTACACCAGATGCTGCTGGTTTATGCCTGTAATCCTAGCTTTTCAGGAAGCTGAGATGTGAGGAATGCAGTTTGAAGCCAGCACAGACAGGAAAGTCCAATGGACTCGTGTCTTTAATAAACTACCAAGGAAAACAGAAGTGGAGCTATGGCTCAAGTGGTAGTGTGCTAGCCTTGAGCAAAAGAAGCTCAGAGACAGTATCCAGGCCATGAGTTCAAGCACCAGGACAGACAGCAAAAAATTAAAAAAAGAAAACTAATACTGGGTGGGGGTAGAGGAAGAAGGAAGGAAGGAAGGAAGGAAGGAAGGAAGGAAAGAAGGAAGGAAGGAAGGAAGGGAGGGAGGGAGGAGCAAAAAGAAAAAGAAAGAAAGAAAGAGAGAAAGAGAGAGAGAAAGAGAGAGAGAAAGAGAGAGAGAAAGAGAGAGAGAAAGAGAGAGAGAAAGAGAGAGAGAAAGAGAGAGAGAAAGAGAGAGAGAAAGAGAGAGAGAAAGAGAGAAAGAAAGAGAGAAAAAAGAGAGAAAGAAAGAGAGGAAGAGAGAGAGAAAGAGAGAGAGAAAGGAAGGAAGGAAAGGAAGGAAGGAAGGAAGGAAGGAAGGAAGGAAGGAAGGAAGGAAGGAAGGAAGGGAGGGAGGGGGAGGGAGGGAGGGAGGGAGGGAGGGAGGGAGGGAGAGAGAGAAATGGGAGGCAAACTAACATCTATGCTTTCAAATGGTATGCTTACTGCCCTCACTCATTGCTTTTAGCAGCTGCAGTTTCTTGACTCTAAAGCCCTGCTTTCACTGTATTTGATGTTGATATAATTTGTGGAGGGGAAGGGAGAAAACAAACTGCTTGTACAAGACATTATGTGGAAAAACGAACTTTACAACTTTGGTGGGGTGGGGGGTGGGAGGGGTGGGGGGATGTAGGGGGGTGTTGGGGTTGAGGGAGTGGGGAAGGGATGGGAAGGGATGGGAAGGGGAAACAAAGGAGGAGGCAACAATGCTTGATAAATGTACTCATTACCTTGCCCATGTAATTGTAACCCCTCTGTATGGTATTTTCACAATAAAAAAAAGAAGAAGAAGAAGAAGTGATCACAAACTAGATAGCATTTGAAATCCTTTAAAGAATAGTTGAGAAAGCTCTGTTGCTTAATTGCAGTATTTTTACTTATTCTAATATCTCCATTTCTTTTTTCTTTTTTTTCTTGTCATTTGTGGGCCTGGGAGTTGTCCCTGCGCCTCTTTGTGCTCAAGGCTAGCATTCTACCATTGAGCACAGTGCCACTTTCAGTTTTTGAGTGGTTAATTGGAGGTAAGAGTCTCACTGGGACTTTTCTGCCCAAGCTGGCTTCAAACCATGATCCTCAGATCTCAGCCTCCTAAGTAGCTAGGATTAGGTTATGAGCTACTGGGCCTGGCTCCAGAAAGCAGATTCTACCGGTCCATACAAATTATACAGGTCACCAGAGATCCTGCTTATCCGGATCTTCTATTCCCTAGAATATAAAAAATCATAAAACAGATATGCTATCTACTCATTCACCAATTTATCCATCCATACATTGGTTATTTTTCTCCTGGGTCATTTTTTTTTCATTTATCTTTACAATAATCTAGTATGCTGAGTTAGATTAATCCTAATACTCAGCAAATAATATGCCATTACCCTGTTTCATACATGACTCTTACATCTTTATTTATCTATTGTTGGTTTGTTAGAATAAGCAATGAAGAAACAGGGCGCCAGTGGCTAGCTACTCAGGAGGCTGAGATCTAGGGATCGTGGTTCAAAGCCAGCCCGGGCAGGAAAGTCCTTGAAACTCTTATCTCCAATAAACCACTAGAAAACTGGAAGTGGCGCTGTAGCTCAAGTGGTAGAGCGCTCGCCTTGAGCTGAAGAGCTGAGGGACAGCGCCCAGGCCCAGAGTTCAAGCCCCACAACCAACAAAAAAAAATAAAAATAAGCAATGAAGTCTCTTGATCTCAACACCCGGCTACAGACTAGAACATTGACAATAACATACATTTAATCCTTCCCTTCCAATTTTCCCTCTCAATTATTTCCTCTCCTCCAAAATTCATCATCTTCTTCTTTATTGGTTTATCTCCTATTTACACATATTTGTACAATATTTTCATTGATACAAGTTTATATATTTATGCTTTCATTTCATAAAGTTTGTTTTATTGATATACTCAATGAGATTTGGTTGATGAATGTGTGGCATTTAGCCAAGATTCCATTACATCTGGCAGAGGCTTCATGAGAATTAAACCACTGTGTACTTCATCTAATTCCCTTGTTCCTATGCCACAGACTTAGAACTGTGCCCAGAACTCTCTACTCCATTACTGACTGGTCTTTTCAGAGAGATGACAAATTCTTAAACAAGCTCGCACAGTATTTGTTACTCAAGTGTCTGGTCCATAATATTATAATTATTCTGTTGACATTATTTCCAACATTGTTTCCTTTATTTAGGTTACTGATCTACAAAGATGTTTCCACATCTGCCCATTTTTGTCTTTCAAAGCAAAAAGGTCATAACTCTCTATTAGTCAATTACCATTGCAATAACTATATATGTGTAAATAGCTGGAGAGGGTGGTGGATAAGAGATCTAGCTCACAAAGCTGGAGATTCAAGAGTATCAGTATCTATCTAGTCAGCTTTAGTGAGAGCCTTCTGGCTTCATCTCAGCCTGGCTGGTAGCACCACAGTAGAAATATGGGCAAAAGCAAGTGACCACATGGCCAGACAAGAAACAAAAGACATTCTGTAGCCAAGCTTGGGTTTTTTGTTGTTGATGATGTTGCTGTTGCTGTTATTTTGAACAACAATGTCCTCTGCAGGAATTAACTCATTCTGTGAGACTTACATTAATTCCTTCTAGGGATGATATCCCTATAACATAATTAACTGCACAAAGCCTCTGCCCAACCAAGCTCTTCAAGTTCCACCGGTTTTACTCCACCTCACTAGGGAGCAAGCTTCTAGTACATTAATCTGTGGAGGACAGGAAGTGGCACTGTGGCTCAAGTGGTAGAGCACTAGCCTTAAGCGGAAGAGCTGAGGGACAGTGCCCAGGCCTAGAGTTCAGGCCCCACAACCGACAAAAATTAAAAAAAAAAAATCTTTGGAGGACAAACCACATCCAAACCATACAACACTCATTTTCTACAAATTCAAAAGTCATCTTAGATGACACACATAGATGCTCAATTCATCGTGGAGCTGTGTGTGTGTGTGTGTGTGTGTGTGTGTGTGTGTGTGTGTGTGTGTGTGTGTGTGTGTGTGTGTGTGTGTGTGTGTGTGTGTATCTGTACCAGTATTCTGTTTCTTTTCATCTTGCATGGTATCATCTCAGTTCTTATAAGGATCCAGTGGCTTCCATGTTGGCTTTAATGGCCCAAGTCCCAGTGCTGTCTTGTCTACCTGTGGTTCTACTTGACTAACTGATCCTTGCTGGATGCAGGATAAGGCAAGAGGTGAATGGGATCCAAACCAGTATTATTCCTTGCTGTTCTTTCATCTCATCTAAGGTCTTAGAACCTCTGAGCTTCTTTCATCAACAGCACTTTGATTTCACAGAAGGCTTTTTTTGGGAGGTGGGGACAGTCCTGGGGTTTGAAATCAGGGCCTGGGTGCTGTCCTTGAGCCTCTTTGTGCTCAAGGCTAGCGTTCTACCACTTGAGCCACAGTGCCACTTCCAGCTTTTCCTGAGTAATTTATTGAAGGTAAGAGTCACGCAAACTTTCTTGCCCAGGTTGGCTTGGAACCATGATCCTCAATCTGTGATCCTCAGATCTTAGCCTCCTGAGTAGCTGGGATTACAGGCATGAGCCACCAGTGCCCGGCCAACACAGAAGGCTTTTGGATGTGCTTTATATGGAATGCAGAACAGTCAAAACTGAAATTCAAAACTGTCAAGAAACCTGAGCAAGTTCTCCAGGTGTGCTGTGTGGGCAGGTGGAGCCCAGACTTGCTGATGGCAAGCACAGCTCCTTTCCTTCCATGCCATTCATCCTCTAGGCCCACATTTGAACAAGATGTGAACATCAACTTAATAGCCTTTCTATAGAGGATTAGAATTTCACACTTTCAAAGAGTCAAAGAGCATGCCTTCCTTGTTCAGTCATTTTTCTCATGACATTTTCAAGAGAATAGCTACGAGGCAAAGCAATCTTGGTTTATTTGAGATTGCAATCTCTGCCTCTGTTTTGTATTGCATTTACATTGGGCACCTTAAAGACATGCTTCTACGTTTGCTTTTAAATGGCTTTGTAGACACTCCTTTCACAGAAGGCCCTTCATTATTGGCCCTTAACAATTTCAGTCCTGCCATTGCCACCATGGTTCTTTGAAAACCTTTCCTCAAAGTGATGCCAACACTGTGGTAAAGGACAACAATTTAGTGCCATCTATCCTTTAGAATCCAAGAAGAGGTAATTGAATCTATTTAGTCAGCCCTGTGCGACTTAATGGATTCGCTTTACTCTGGAAGCAACTAGAAAAGCTGGTGGTCGTGCCCCTTGCACAAACAAAGCCACTCTCAGGTCCACCTCCACCCTGATCATTGTCCCCATCACTGCCATGTCTCCTCGATTATCCTCTGTCACTCATGACCAATCCGGGGTCTTGCACTAAGGAATGACTCTAAAGATGTATTGGAAACATGGGTGTTATGAGCCAGTATATTTCCTGAACATCATCTGCATCCTGATCCATTTCACTTGGATTTCCACGTTGAATAACTACCATGGCACGTACAGGAAGCATAAAAATCTACTGTTAAATGCAGCATTAACCTGCACTTGTTGAAGAAGGTTTTCCCACACTCACTGCTAGCTAAATCTACCTGCCCCTGGCATCCAGCATCATCCACCACCACCACCCCCGCCCCCGCCGGGCCCCTGCAGATTGCGTAAGCCCCTCACCAAGCACCTGCAGTCCCTAGGGGCCTATGAAACTGCCCTGCATTCCCTGGGGCTCCACACACTGCTGTGGGATTGAGTCAAAGGCACAGGCTGGTGTGCCAAGCAGCCGGTTTTTATTCTCCATTCGCCAGAAGGGAAATTGCTAAAATGTTTTAGGGCCCCCTCAGGAAAATAAAAATGTCACACTGCCTTTAGCTTTTATCCCTCACTAAAATCAATGTTTTCTAAAAGAGAGAAGCTTTTAATACCCTTATAAGAGCTTTGCCTCAGATCCAGCTTACATTAATTAGGTACATACTTTTGGCCAGAGTTTTTAATAACTTCATTCCCATAGCAATCAGCTATGAATCATCTTCACCTCACAGTTGTGGAAATTGGATTGGAGGGGATGCAATAGACTACCCAGAAGATACAGAGCTAGAGGTAGAAGCAGAATTTGAATGCAGAATCTGGGGCTCAAGACTTGGGGCCTTCACCACTCTGTTACTGAATCTGGTCCTATCATGAGTCTACAGGAAGAGAGAGGCTAAGCCAGTGATTAATATGGAGCTGTAATGTTCACTCATTCATTCATCACTTCCTTGGAAACACCAACTGCCTAGGTACCATTTAGATCCCAAAGTTACAGTGAATATCAAAACAGACAACTGCCTCACGCTTGCATCTACTAACATCACAGTCAATGAACAAGAAGCAAAAGGAAATATTTATTTATTTATATGGTATCTTAGAAACCTGAAGCACTAAAAAAGAAACACAAATTTTAAAAAGAGAGAGATGAAGACTTACAAGGTAGCTTTCATTAGCAAACTTTTAAATTTGGGGCATTTTAGTTTCATTCAATTATTGCTATTTGTTTCTGTCTTGGTATTGTTTTGGGAAATCCCATTATTTGATTTCCACGAAACACATTCGGAGAACCAACTTGACCCATTTAAACAACTGTCTCATGACTTAGCCGTCAACTTGCTTCTGTGTGGACGGAGAGTGTGTCTAAGGATCAGACACTACGGATGTGGTTTAGACAGATCTCTACTACAAAGGCCACCGAGTGGATGAGCATGAGGCTCAGACACCAACCTCCTAAGGTCATATTATTATTTTTTTCAGGTTCTATATCTTTAAGTAGATGTACAAAGGAGCTACCATTCCACCAAGCAATTTATGAATACAACACATCTTGATCAATGTCACCCCTTTTCTGAGGTTATCTTCCAATGTTCCTGATTTACTAACCTGTTACTCAACTGTATTAGGCAACTCTCCATCATGATGACAAAATTCTCAAGGTAATTAATTTATAAATAGAAGAGTTTACTTATTCTGGCTCACAGTTTTTGAGGTTCAAATCCAAGGTCAAGTAGACTCAGTTAGGGTTTCTGGCTGGCAATTGCAAGGAGCAAATGGCAAAGCATACTGCTTACCTCATGTCCCGGAAGGTAAAGACAGCAGGAAGGGGCCAGGGTCCCATTATCTCATTATCTTTTCAAGGGCACACTAAGGTCTTCCTAAAGGTCTTCCCATCCTCCAGGAGTATCACTTTGAGAACCAAGTTTTTAACACATGGCCTTTTGGGATATTTAACATCCAAATCACAGAGTCAATTTGTCTGTGCATTAGGTAACTCTATCATAGAGATGTTGTAACCATTTACTAGATAGACCTTGATGAGGAGTCTTGAGCATAGTATCTCTATCCAGAAATAGAGCTGGTATGGAATTTATACATTCAATATACAAGTATACGTGTTCATTGATGACACGTTCATTAAACATTTTGTAAAAGATAGCCATGCAATCTTACTTCATTGTGAGAACACAATGTCAGCACGTGTTTTATGCGGCACATAGCCAGCACTGTGAAAATGTTTTAAATTTAAGTTGTGACTGACTATAAAACAAAAAGGCAGAATTTCCTAGAAAGAAAAGTTTCAAAAGAAACTCCTTAAACATCTGGAAAAATAGCAGCGAAATTTACCTCAGTTCAGGACTGTGATAAAGAGCATTCATTGGGACAAAGATAATAGTTTTTATTAGTTAATTTTTTTTAAATAGCAAACCTGGGCTGGGAAGGTGGCTCAGTGGTAGAGTGCTTGCCTTGCATTCATGAGGCCCTGGGTTCAATTCCTCAGCACCACATAAGCAAAAAGAAAAAAAAAGCTGGAAGTGGCACTGTGGCTCAAGTGGTAGAGCACTAGCCTTGAGCTGAAGAGCTGAGGGACAGCGCCCAGGCCCAGAGTTCAGGCCCCACAACCAACAAAAAAAAAAAAAAAGAAAAAGAAAAAGAAAAAATAGCAAACTTATCTCTCAATACCTAGTCACTAGAAAGAATAAAAAGACCTGGAAGAAAACAATGGCACAAGAGGTATTATAGTGCCCAATCACAGCTGGCATTCGAACATAGTAGGACTAGGTTTTATTGTAGGTCTGTGGTTTTGAAAACCTTGATTCAGATTGTCATGGAGTTCCATCATGATGCCTCCCATAAATCTATGATGGCAAGGCTACAAGAAAGAACGCTAGATTCCTGGCTTTGCTTCTATTACCACACCGCTCATTGATTTTATGTCTTAGGTCCTTTCTCAAAATTTATTTATTAGAAGTGCCTATATGTAGAGAAGTTTGGAAATCATTATTTCCTAACCAGCATATGTTTCCACACTGTCAGTCTTTACATACATCCAGCACTTGACCCACGGTACTGTGCCCATTTGCAGATTACAATGGAAAATTGGGCAAACACACACATTCATTATTTTTTTAATTAGTGAATCAAGTCAGGATCTTAAGGTGAGAAAAACATGGTAACAACAGAGCAACCGTTAATTCAGTAAAAGTCAAGAGAGAAATGCGGACTTGAGACTACCAAGTCTGGACAGAAACTCTTCATCATCTTTGTGCATCAGATACCCAACTTAAACTCACTAAGCCTCAGTCCAGTTTTAAAACAAGGATAACAACAATAGGTGCTTCCTGGGATTTTGTGCAGATTAAATGAGATACTTCACTACAAAGCACAATGTGGCACATCAAAAGCATCATTAAATATTACTTGCATATGTATCTGTACATATATGTATCTATACAGGCATATGCTTGTTAGTGTTTTAAAGCTATAAGAAGTATAAAAAGCATATTGAAAAGTATGTAATGCTGTTTTCTCTCTCTCTCGCTCTCTCTCTTATTCCCTCACTCTCCCCAATTAGCATATCATCCCATTATTTTATCATCACATAGAAAACCACTAAAGCTCTTGGGACAAGGTTTAAACACTAATTGAATCTGACTCTCACGGGTCAATATCATAAACAGGCAAGAATGATAAAAATATTGGTTTGGTGATTATGGAATATCTTTAAAATAGCAATTTTTGAGGTCTGATTATATGACAGGTACCTCTCTGAGCACTTAATCTATACTTCTCAAATTTCTCAACAGAGCCATGAATTCAGAATTATGACTACTATAATCACATGCACATCCATACATATACAGAGACAAAATCAGAAAGACCAATACAGAGACCAATGCCCTGGAGCTAGTAGATTCAAGACACTGACTTCAAAGAAAGTTCATGTGATTCTAAGGCTTTAATTCTATTTCCTTCTAATTCATAGCCCAGACATTCTGATTCCCCATTTCATTATGTCCTACCTCCATATTATTCTAGAAACTAACTGGTGTACTCTTTTCCACGTGAAGTTATGAAAAGCCATCTCTGATTCATAAGAAACTCAAGTCATTTTTAATATGTCTGATTATCTCAGACTGGGAAGTCAAGCTATGTTTATATATCTAGTGCTACCAGCATCAATTCAGTCAGTCTGTGTTAACCATATTGCTAAACTTGGCTTAAACATGTATTTGTGGAAAAAATTTAAGCATCCAGAAAATTACATCAAGTTGTCAGTTCTCTTCTGCCATGTTTGTTTCCATTTGAATTCTCTCTCTGGGAAGAGATGGGAAGAGGACAGGGAAAGGGAGAGAAGGGAAGGAGTAGGGAAGAGAGGAGAAGGCAGAAGAGGAGAAAGAGGAGGGGAGAGGAGGAAAGGGGGGAGAGTGAGGGAGGGGCAGGAAAAAAAGGAGAGGAAAGGAGAAAGGAGAATAGCAACAAGGAGTTAGCCAAAGAAAGAATTAGAAAGTAGAGAATTCAAGTAGAGAAAAGAAAGGAAAGGAAAAGAACAATATGCCTGCAGTAAGCATGTAAGAGCCAAATGAAGTGGGATTATAAATCATGGTGAAGACACTGGTTTTGATTCCAAGTGCCATGGAAAGCCAATGTGAAGTTTTAAGCAGGAAACTTGTGTTTTCTCTGCCTCATATACAATTTTAAACAATGTTAGTTTCAGACTTACCATGGAGGGAGAAAAACAGAAGCAAGTGGGCACAGTTAGAAAGTTCCTAATGCCATGGAGCCTGGGAAGGAATGATTGTAGACTCGATAACGAGTATCTCATTCATTCCTTTTTCAAATGCCTATAAATAAAAAATAGAAGAAGTGAAATAATAAGTTCATTTAAGACAATCTGTGGCACAGAGTAGAAGCTCAAATTATGTTTAATTCTCTCCTTCCAACTCTGTACTACAGCATGGATCTCTATTTCCACAAAGAATTCTAATAGGCAAAAATTAAACTGTGGATGCCAAAAACTTGAATTCCCATCAACCGAATGTTGATACAGCAACATTATAATAAGTCCTAGCAAATGCCAGTTTCAGGCTGGTACATATTGTTTTGTGTTACCATGCTGTTAAATCTCCAAAAAAATGCTTACACTCGAACATTGTAAACTCATTTTTTTTAAGTAGCAAGGGGACCATAATGTGTTTTGAATCCACAATCAAGGATCACCATTCTCCTCTAGTCCAAAGAGAAGATTTAAAATTTTTCCAATTTAAAACTACACCAGATTTGTCATTCAATTAATGCTGAAGGCGCAATCAGGCTGTGTTGAATTAAAGCTGCATGCTTTGCTGCTATCAGCTAATGGATACTATAAAAGGACTGTTGTAAAATAAATGCAAGGAATCCAATGTTAATTGTAATTCATATGAGAAATAAGAAATGTAATTGATGCTAGAGAAGCCCTGGATTAGAGCTTCCACAATGACTCAGGAAATAGAAAACAGTATAGTGGGATGTTTAAGAATCTGAGCCCCAAAGACAGACTTTCTGGAGTGGACCTGCCCTTCCCACATTTACTCTCTTGTGTGACCTTGGAAAAGTCCCTTCACCTCTGAAATCAGTTTCCTCTTCTGTGACTTGTGAAGACACAAATACCCTCTTATCAGATCAGGGTAAAGATTACTTGTGCTCATCTGTTTAAAGTGTTCAGTAGGATGCTGGCATGATGTTTAAAGAAATGTGAGCTGGCCTTATTGTCCTCCACTACATAAAGGCTCAACTGAAGAAACAAGAATTATTTATTTTGGATCTAAGAAGGCAGACTGTGTAATTTAGATTTTCAAGATAAAAAAAAAACACAACATTATAATATATTGAGTCTTCGGGGACTGCACACCATGCCAAGGGTTTGTGTTTTAAAAGAAAAACTTTAAAAAGCAGTCCTTAACATTCAAAAGCTGGCTCACAGCTGGCTCCTTGTTCCATGTAAACAGACAGAATACCAACCTCCAGCCAGGTGACCGGGACTATGACATCAGGAGCCAAGCAAAGCCACTTTGTACCTTTTCCCAGTATAGACACAAACAAGGTCATTGTGTCATCCTAAAAACACCAGTCATTCCCCTTTCTCTCTCAAAATGAATGGCATTGCTTATCTGTCAATTATTTACTAGCCTCCAGTCCATTTTAAGATTTACTGAGATACCCAAACATGGAATTGCGCCTGTTTTTTGTTTTCTGAGAGTATCTAGTGTGAAAAGAACTCTTCTCCACATCACTTCCCCAAAGTTCAAAGCCCACAATAGATTCTATTACCTTTTTCTTAAGACCTGTATAGTTAGTTGCTCATAGACTGTCATCATTGACTCAACAAGTAATAAACTCAACTTGTTTCACTAAGGGACTTGTATACCCAATAGTTTTGACTAAAGCCTACAGACATCTCTCAGTCCTTTATCATCCTTCCGTTGTTTGCTGTATGATCTCTACTGAACAGCAGAGAAAACTGAGAGATTAGACGATGGGCCCAAGATCTTCCACATCATATGCAGCAGAAGAGAAAAGCCAGGCTCAAACATGCTATGATTTTATTCTTGTCTTAAAGATGATCATCAATACCCAGAGAAGGAACTAAATGCAAGAAAAATTGTTGAGAAACAACAAGGTCAATTAGATTGAGGGAGCAAGGGGGGTTTCTAATAGGAAGGAGAAAGTATAAACTGGGAGCTGAAATACTATTTTTCCAACCAATAAAGGACTATTTTAAGTAAAATAATATAAAGAAGGGAGAGAGAAAACATTTTGCCTTTGGAACACATTGGACAGTTTCATAGGGTGAACTCAGAGAGGCCATGTGCCTAATAGGATCCTATAACTGGTTGCATTTAGTATCAAATAGTGCTTTTACTTTTTTACATTTCAAATCTATCTTAGTAATTGAATAATAAATGACTTGGTTTTATTGTTTTTCAGGCAGAAAGAGGATAACTGGCAAGTGAACATTTAATGGTGAAAATATATAGCTTTCACAATTTAAAAATAAAATCTAACAGTTTGCATGTTTAGCACCTCTCATGCGAGAATCTCAGAGTGTTTTATAAAAATGACTTATGCCTTCTTCCTCCCTTCCCCTACCACTCCTGGAGAGGCTTCACTTTACAACTGCAAGAAAGGGCTTGCAAAAAGAGGGCACAGCTAGGGGGCTGTCCTAGATGAAAGGAGGGCTGGGTATCTTGTGGACAGGGGCCTGTTCACCTATGCTGGACTGCTTCCTTAGACCCCTCTGCCAATTTAACCCTTTGTCCTCTCCTCTCAAGCTTTACATCTTTTCCTTCTTGGAAAAATCAGTCATTCGTTTGAATCAGAATTCCTCTCAATTGCCTTCAGGGAAAGGGAAGCAAATTAAAAGTTCAAGGTAAAAGTCAAGCTTCAGGAGTCAGATTTTTGAAGGAGGCACTCACAAAGTAATCAGAGCTTCAGGGAGCCCTATAGGCCATACCTTAGCTAAGTTCACCTAGAATTCATTCACTTCTAAAAAGTAACAATTACTGAGCATTTCATTTTCTAATAAGATAGATTTTTCTAAGGATATAGCAGTGAACAAAACAGATGAAACCCTGGGGTTCATCTGGGGTGTACATCTAGTCAAGAAAAAGTTCAACATAAACTAAATAAAACATTATATATTACATTAGAATGAGCTAAATACCGTGGAAAAATAAAGCAGAAAAGGGTACAAGGAGGTTAGATTTTTAAATACTAAGGAAAAATAAAGCAGAAAAGGGGTATACAGACCAAACAGGTTAGATTTTTAAATATGGTGGTCAAAAGAGAGCGCATTGGGGTGATATTTGAATAAAGATTAGTAGGAAGGGAGAGAGACAGGTAGAAGGCATCTGGGGAAAGAATGACTAGGCAGATGGAGTTTGACAAATGCAGGCTTTGAACAGAGAGGATTTCTGCACTGTGTAGAAGTAACTGAAGAGAAGAAAGTGAGGGGGAAATGTAACCGTCAGACAGGCAAATAGGGACTAGGAGTTGGCATCTTAGGCAGGCTGCAGTGTGTCCTTTACAAATGATCATGGCTTTTCTTCTGCATCAGAGGCAAAGTCATTCAAGTTAGATTATAAATAGGAGTAATATCATCTTCGAAGAATATCTTCATGGTGTTTTAAGTGACTCTCCATGGTGTTTAACACAAAAGGGAACTGAGAACAGAGAGAACAGAGAGAAATCCACTATCACATAATCTGTATGAAAGATGATTGTGACTTGGGCCACAGAGATGAAAAAAATCATTCAGATCTACCTATGAAGGAGCATATATTGAAGGAAAGAGCTGGTAATATTTACCAATGGATTAGAGTCAGAATTTGAGAGGGGGGAGAGAGAGAGAGAGAGAAGAGAGAGAGAGAGAGGACAGAGACAAACACAGAAAGAGATACTGGGAGATTGAGAGAGAGAGAGAGAGAGAGAGAGAGAGAGAGAGAGAGAGAGAGAGAGAGAGAGAGAGAGAGAGAGAGAGAGAGAGAAAGGTTAATAATGGTAGCCAGGAACTGAATCTGGACGTTGGAAAGACTTTAACCAAGCCAGAGATACTTAGTTGAAGCAAACCTGGAAGTGAAGATCAACCACACACTTTACGATGCTTCACTGGTGACATCTATAGACATCCTAGGGAAGATGTCAGAGGGCAGCTAGACATACAGATATGGAAGTGAAGATATACATTTTGGAGGTGCTAATATATTCATTGCATTTAGAGTTATAAAGTTGGATGAGAACACTAAAGGTCTAGATGCGGGTGACCAAAGAGGACTGAGTCCATTGGATACTAGGGAGATAGTTTTTTAATGTACAAAAGAACCAGGAAGGTGTCAAAAATAAGCACAGAAAAAGCAGGAATGTGAAGTGAAGCAGTAAATTCAAGGATAACAAAGTGATCTCTGTATCCCATGTTTCTAGTAGGTCTGATAAGCATGGGAACTGATTGCTGGGCTTCCTGACATGTGGCCACTGGCAACTGTGAGGAAAACAGTTCCCGAGGTGGAGGCTTTAGTGAGAGAAATAGAGTGTATTTGTGGAAATAATCTAGAGAGGGATAGAAACAAATGATTTGAGAAAGAAAAGTAAGTAGTGTTGAAAAGGCATGGAATCCACTACACATAGGCAGTGGCGATCCCAGCCTAGAAGCATGAACATCCCCTCTATTCATCACAGAAGGGAAAGGAGAACAGAATAGTGCAGATGTCAGGAGACAAAGAAATTTGGTGGGGGTAGTCTAGTCTATGAGAAATTATATTTTGATGATTTCTTTGTTTCTAGTAAAAATAGGAAACAAAGTCTTCTCCAGTGATGTGGAGATGCTTGAGGTTTGTGAATGGAAGCGAAAGTATATAATGGTTGTCCAGAACTACCAGATAAATGAAACAATAAAATGTAGCATGCTCAGGAGGCTGAAATTTGAGGATTATGGTTCAAAGCCAGCCCTGGCAGGAAAATCTGTGAGACTCTTATCTCCAAATAAACCACTAGAAAACCGGAAGTGGCACTGTGGCTCAAGTGGTGGAGTGCTCGCCTTGAGCTGAAGAGCTGAAGGACAACACCCAGGCCCAGAGTACAAGCCTCAGGACCGACAAAAAAAAAAAATGTAGCATGATTCCTGGGAAAGGTAAGAACGTTTATAAAGTTCATGGAACTAAATGTAACAATAAGGCAAGATTAAGTAGAGAATTGACTTAACCAGGATGACCAGTTTGCCGCATGAGAACAAAGACACCAAGAGAAGGCTACAGCTTAGAGGGAAGATACAAGGTAATGACTTCAGTGCTCAACACACTATTTCATTGGAAAGGGAGGAAAATGATTAAAAGGAAGGATGGGGGAAGGGGAGAAGGATCAAAGAATTCCACCAGGAATTAGAATTTAGAGGGAAAGGAAGGGGAAATGTGACGGAATAAATAGACTACAGCTCTCTGAAAATACTCGATATGATGGCATCAGGTTTGAGAGGAATTAAGCTTAAGAGATAGGAGCAGAGGTCAGATGCTGGAATGCTTGAAACTGAAAATAAGGACAGATAACATCAAGTATAGATTTTAGTCTGGTTAATAACAGGAAAGAACGGTTTGAAGAAGTTTGGAGAGCAGGGCTAGACTGAGATCACTAGAGAGGAAAGGAGTTCAAGCAATTGAGTGAGCAGCATGTTGAAAGTACCATCTTGATAGTTAAGCAAGGGAAAATTTATGGAGAAGAGATGGCTGAGTCTGAAGCTAAAATCAACTAATTAACAGGCGTGCCCCAGGGCTCTAGAGGAGACCCTAACACAAAGGGTGATGGACAGGGAGATCTGGAGCAAGGAAGTCAAATCTGCAAGGTTTTAGTGGGGCATCTTTCCCAGGTATCTTTCCCAAGGCTTTAGTGGAGCATCTGTCTCAAGTGACCAACTAGAAAACCCTCAACCACATCTCCAGGCCCAAGGCTAGGAGCTGCAAAAGATTGAAGAGCCACCGATGTGGAAGGCTATGGGGAGTTGTGTGTTCAAATTAGGTTAGTTTTGGTACATGCACACACATACACTAACTCACATATACACACAAACAAGTACCCTTTTATACGCATGCATTGTTGTCTCTCATCACACAACTCACATGCATGTGCATGCACACATGCACACACACACACAAAATGCCATTGTCACAAACATACCCTGTCTCTCCTATGCACATACACACACCTCCACATGTACACACACACAGATACCAAAATGCTTATACATACAACACAGATTTTTGATAAATTATGTGATGTCTCAAAATAAAAATAGAAAAAATTCTTGTATAGTTAGCACAAAATAACATTACTTTCCCTTCTTTGAATCCAGTGTTGTGTTTGAATGTTTGAATGTCACTCCAACCTTTCTATAATACTATTTGATGGCGGATCTGTCATAAACTTTCTATAACATTGGAAGTTTTGGGCCAGGAAGGTGGTTCAGTGGTAGAGTGCTTGCCTTGCATGCATGAGGGGTTCGATTCCTCAGCACCACATAAGCAGAAAAAGCCAGAAGTGGCGCTATAGCTCAAGTGGTAGAGTGCTAGCCTTGCACTGAAGAACTGAGGGACAGTGCCCAGGCCCAGAGTTCAGGCCCCACGACTGGCAAAAAAAAAAAAAAAAAAAAAAAACCACTGGAAGTTTCTCATGGATCCAAAGACTCCCCATTTGGTAGCCTATGCCTAATTCACAGAGATACACATAAACATTTCTTTAAATGTGTTGAATTAATTCATACATTTATCATTCTCAAGTATCAGAGGAATAGTTAATAAAGTATTTTCAAAATAATTTGACCAAATACTGTATTTATTCCTATGAATATTAATCAAACATAAATGAGAATGTTTTATTCGTTGTTATCATTAACTAATGATCATTCTAGAAGCTGAGACTAAGAAAGAAATGCTATAGATAAATATAAAAAAATATTTCCAACATGTAACTTTCTGGAATTATATTGTGAAAAAAAATCCAGTATGCAATTGCCAAGAAAGCTATTTAAAGCAGAAATATGAGATTAAAAATGCCAAAGGTGTAAACAACTTTAATCTGTTAATTTATTACACATGTCTCTTAGAGCCAAGTTTTATTTTAAGATTAGATCTTGGATATTTTCACTGTGTTTCTGCAAATGAAACTAAAAATTTTCCAAATTCAAGTGAGATGCATTTTTCAGCTTTTAGATGTCATTTCATCCCCTTTGAAAGCAAGTTGATTTCTACAATTTAGGCATTGTGCATATACATGCATGTCTTTTCTTTTCAAGGCATTCTTCTCAAGTCAAAAGGGCATGATGACAATCTTACCCAGGTCTGCATTCCATCAAGTAACTGCTTCAGGGAACAGACTGGCTATAGAAACAAGAGTTACTATTTTATTATTAGAACAGCAAGCATGGCTTTAACTAATAAAGATGATTTTGGGCACTTGCTGAGGAAAGTCATCCATTCAATCATACACAGAGAAGGTGTGAAAGTGTGTTATAGACCCTATATTACACACCAGACCCAATTACTTGCAGCCCTTTCTTCTCTTACAACCCAGATTTTACCTGGGTTTCTGGACCTATCTAATTCTGACCACAACTTAATCCCTCGGTATAGAGCAGAGCCGTCACAATAAATCTGAGGTCCAATCAGCTATTTAAAAGATGATTCACTACCAAAGGTAAGTGGCTTTTGAATAGGTCTATGTTCTCAAACTTTCCAACAACACTCTGCTACCCCTATTCCTAAGAAACACTGTTCTCCAGTTACACCACCATGAAATGTGACCTTTCCCTCTAGCTGGCACTGAGGTTTAGCTATAATCATTAAAATAGTACAGGTGTGCTGACAATTCGAGCTAGCACAAGAGCAGCATGGTGTGAGACCTGGTAGATGGGAAGGGGAAATTTATAGAAAAGGCTTGCACAAAATTGAATCCTTCATATACTCTTAATAATATGAACTCTCTCGGCCAAATACTTGGCCTCCCCTCCCCACCACCACCACAGTACTGTGATTGAAAGTTTATATGAAACTGGGTTTTAGGAATATCACAGGATTTGAATGCACCAAGTACAAGTATTGGCTACATGTGTGACTTATCCAGGTTTGGTTCAACCTTGTCTCCTGCAGCATGTAGAAGAGGCACTGAAGAGGCATTCCCCAGGTTACTCTTAACCAGTAGAGATGCTCCATGTTGTCCTGGTGACCAGAAAGGGCAAAACAGGGACCTGTCACAAGAAGGAAGAGGCAAGATTCCATTTCCACATATGAAAGAACCTGGCTAGATGGGTTATAAAGAAAGATAAGACTTTCTTCAAGAAGGTTCCCCTGCCCCAGGCAATGAATAATAGACCATGCCTTAAGACCTGTTGGGTGGTTTGCCCTGATGATCTTGAGTGTATTTCAGGGCCCAGTCAGACATACCACTGGTTTTGCTATATTTTCTCTTTCTGGCAGGGCTATCCATTCTCTCATCTTTGCCTACACCATGCCCTCACCTGACTGCCCTTCAGTCTTTCAAATATGAATTTGTATGTTAATTTCACCACTCCCTTTCACTCCCTCTAAGTCTGCACTGTCCCAACACATTCAGACAAGGGCACTTTTCTGCATGCTTTCTCTGGCTCTTGATACTTGCCCTGTCTTTCCATGCATTCTCCCTGATGATGAACTCCTTATGGGTAGGGAACAACAAGTCTTAGTTATCCTTCTTTGCCCATCATAAGCACAAGGTGTGTCCACTAACCAGTGATCAGTGAAGGTGCAGAAAATGAATTCATTACTTTGCTAATGAAAACTTTACTGTACATTCCTAAAAATTCATTCTACCTAGAAACAATTCAACCAGAGATTTTTTTCACCCTTCCTAGTCAATTTTATGACTTTCATGTCTTTTTTCTCTCCCAACACATGCTGCCAGTGGGATATCAATACCATTTATATGCATAGATGCTGTGTGCGGCTTATCACAAAAGAATTTTAAATGTTAGACCAGTTATTTAAAAGTCATCAAAGTTGAACCTTCATAAGAGACTATTAAATAAACATAAATCCATTTTCCACAAAAACTGTTCTTTACCATCCTTTATGTAAGTGTGGTTCTTATTTTTGATCCTTTGTGTGTTTGTGTGTGTGTGTGTGTGTGTGTGTGTGTGTGTGTGTGTGTGTGTGTGTGTGTGTGTGAGTCTGAGCCTGGGCGCTGTTCTCAGCACAAGGCTCAAGGCTAGCGCCCTACCGCTGAGCCACAGCTCCACATCCGGCTTTTTTCTGCTTATGCGGTACCACTGAGCCAACTTCGATCCTTTTTGTTTAGTTCTGTTAGAATTCAGTTCTATAAGAGGACTCGGAGTCCTCAATCCTCCTTGACTATTGTTCATCTACATCAAGGTTTCTTAATTTTAATGTACTAAGGAATCACTGAGGATTTTATGTCATAAACTCCTAACTCAGTAGGCTAGAAGAGATCTCCAGCTCTTAGAAGAATTTTCAGAAAGACTGCTGTTGTTTCTGACTTGTAGAGCAGGTTTTAAAATACCAAGAGCTCAGGACAGAACCCATCAATCTAAGTAGCTTCATCATGCCTTCAAAGTCTTGAAAGCTTAATGGAGTGTTCGTGTGCACAGATTTTTCTATGGTGAGGGTCCATAACACCCTTCCAATAGAATCTGCATTAAAGTTAGAAAGAATAGATAGAGGCTGCCACTCTTCTGCTGTGAACTTTGTCTCCTGACTTTCTTCCCCACTTACTGGCTAGCTTCACCTAAAGTAAAAATCAAGCTGTCTTGCCAGCCATTGGATTACTGTGGCCAACCAAATTTCCATTATTCCAGGTACCTAGTGTGCTAGACACACTTATTTTAAAAGGAGTTCCAGTTCTTGTCATCCTAGCTACTCGGGAGGCTGAGATCTGAGGATTTTGGTAAGTCTTTGAGTCTCTTACATCCCATCAATCACCAAAAAGCCAGAAGTGGAGGTATGACTCATGGTGGGAGAGTATGAACACTAACACAGAAACTCAAGAAGAGCATCCAGGCCTCAAGTTCAAACCCCAGAACTGGCATACATGCATACACACACACACACACACACACACACACACACACACACACACACACACACACACACACACCATACACACACAAAAATTGTAATGTTGGGCAAAGTAAATGTTTTGGAGACTCAGAAACATTTGGGTTCGCATGTTGGCTATATATCTACTTGTCTTATGTAAGTTGGTTAGCTTGTCCTTGTTTTCATTTCTTTCTCTGCAATAAGACTTATTTGTCAGGTTCTTGTAACAGTAAAATAACAAGGATAAAATTCTGGGCACATATTGTTTATACAATTAAGTAACTACCTATTTTCCTTCTTTTTACCAAAGAGAAAGAGAAAGGATAAATTAAGATCTCAATTATGAGTAAAAAGCTATTTAAGATCTAACAAATTAAGATCACACTTAAAGAAGTGTTTTTCTAGGTTTGGATTCAGAATAATAAGAAAAATATCTGTGTTTTTTTAAAGATGTTTAGGTAGTTTTTCTGTAAAGTCTGAAATAGACAAAACTGAAAGTTTTAAAGGGATTTTTTGAGAGAAAATAAAGAAGTCTTATACCACATTTCAACCTTTCCCAATCTGAAAAAAATTGTGTTAGAAAATGCAAGCTGTCTAAGAACTCACAGCAAATATGCATCCAGCTTTAATATGACACTATAAAACTGTTCTGGAAATGTAAAAGTGGGTACTAACAGACTCTGGGTGGGAAAAATATTCTCTACAGGTAAAAATGATTTGCCATAGGAAGAACTGAGCTTGGGGACTCCTGATCATATGCCTTTCAGAGGTGGCATAAGTACAGTGCCACTAGATGCCTATCATACAACCACACAGCCTTCACCAGACCATTTTCAATGACCCTCAACTCAGCTAATCACTGTAGAACTGATATAAAATGCACCCTATTTCATGCTCAGTGTGATATTACAACTTCACTTGTTTGTCCCAGAGAGTTAAATATTTTAAGAGGTTTCATGTCCCTAACAAAAGTTTTTAAGGGCACATTTACTATTTGATCATATGCTGCTTTTAAAAGAACACTACTGGAAGAATGTGGAAGAAAAGCAATCCTTTTGGATGAATTTGTCACATAATGAGAGTTCAAAGCTCTAGTTATCTCTTCTTCTAAAACACTCTGTTTTCCCTCAAGGATAAATTTTTCCATTTCTGATAAGGTTCTTGTCCAACCTAAATTACAAGCAAAGGATGTCTTGGGGGGAAAATGTGTTTACTTATTTTTTCCACGTAACTTCTTCAAAGAAACTTAAAGGAAGGAAGAACTGATCCTAAGGATATCTTTCCAGAAGTTTAAAAAAAATCATCAAGACATTTCCTTCATCCTCCAAAAACAAACTTTATATCTGAGGAAATTGAACCAACACTCAAGATACTACCACCCAAAGCAATGTTTGTCCTGAAGAATTGTCCTTACTCATCTAATATAAAGATCATCTGTGGAGTCATTTTTTAATACCCCCAAGATTCACATTAAAGCCAGTTTAAAAATAATTTGCCATTTACATATGTTTTCCCTCTATTGAAAGTCAAAAACTCCTCAACCCTTAGTATGCCGGCTCCAGAAGGGAGAAGTGCACTATCTAAGGGGTTTATTCAGCAAGATGGAGTGCTGGGCCTCTGGATGAGATAGGATTCTCGTGGTGAAGGGTTAAAAGAGGACACCAAACCACCTTCTGGAAGTCATTAAGTTACAAAGCCCCAAGAAGATAAAAGTTTCCATTTTCTAAAATGTAAATCAAAAACATATTCATTAGTATTGCAAAACAAACATGCAAATCTTCACCACTTGAAAAGCTCCACTAAATATGTACAAGGGCTAAACCCAAAAATACATCTGGTCCTCGGTTACAGAACTTGCTTTTTTGGTTTTATCTAAAGAGTTTGTCTGTCTTCCATGGTTGGCTTCTTGGATTATTGCAATTCATAATAAGCCTTTTAGCTAAGGATGAAATAAACAAAGATAAAGTCTATGTCCTAGTTTTAAATAGTCCAGATGGGATGATTTTTCCATATGTTTAGCACACCCACTGTTTATTAATCATTGCTAGCAGAGCTTAGAGGATTACTGGGTTTATTGTCTGGGCAAGGGATGAAATTTACAGTTTGTATAATCTCTGCACACCTTTTCAGTATTCTACGTGTTCTGGATTGTTCTTTGTGCCCAATTCAGGTTGGGGGTGGATGTCTAAACCTGGGTGTGTGGGTCTGTGTGTCTGTGTATGACATATTAGAGGTAGAGAATCGCCGCCAACTGATCAAGAGGAGGCTTTTGTGCCCAAATTTGGATACAATATCAGTCCTAAGGAATGTGTTACATCATAACAATGACAATGTGGGCAAAACTGGCAATACTTGACTCACTACCCTTTATAGTGATTTACTTAGTGTCTGGAAATGTGTTTTTCATATGATGTTTGTTTCTCATAAACAGTTTCACCATGGGAGAGTATGGTGTCAAGATAACAGTCCTATCATTCGTTATTGCAGAGCATCCTTGAGGCTTGCCAAGAAACTAGAGTCCTTTTATCTTGGGCTTCTTATGAGTCCTTGCGTTCTGGTGATTGCTTCTCATTCCCATGCTGCATTGTCCTTTGAAACCTGACCATCACTGTCTTGGTTATGTTGTCATTTCAATTTGTCATAAATGAAATGAGACCCGTGGAAGGGTCAGCATGGAAAGCAGGGGAGGGGAAAGAGAAGGGAAGGAAATCCTGGGACACAAATTTAGCTGTGGAGAAGGAAGAACCTGAAATTCTGAGCAAATACAGCAACAAAGACATCCTCGATTTTTCTGCCATTTTTGAAGTGTAAATGTTCCTAGAAAAATCAAGTGGTTTGAGCGCGCCCATCTTCATAAGCATATCAGACTCTTCTGCATTTTTGCAATTGTAAAATGGTTAAAAATAACAATGGAGGGGGAACAAACAAGGAGAAACCTCTGTCTTTTTATATCACAATTCCAAAGCCTCCCCTCAGTCCCCAATCCAAGAGAAATCTGACAGAAGGCTTCCATATTTGGAACACCCCCTAAAACTTGGAAGGAGAAAAAAGGCGGGAGATATTCTTTAAGTCATCTTTTAATAGAATTGGTTAAGACAGTCAATGTTGAAAATGTTCTATTAATCATGGATGCTTTTTATAGTGTTTTTACATGGGTTTTGAGATGTGGTTTTATATCTTTGGCAAATTAAAGAATGAAGGACCACTGTAAAGCATAAGAATAGACAGCTGTGGGCATCAAAAACAAAATCAGACATTCAAAATAGGATTTGAAATTGCTCTTTTGGTGTCCTGTGTATAATAATTAAAACTTTAAGCAAGTATCTTTTATGATATCTACCCTATATGGTGGGCCATAACATTTCCAATAAAACATAAAATATGCGCTTGGAAAGCAGCATTTTTCCAAAGTGCTACCTAAAAGATAAGTATAGTAGGCATGAATAAAAATAATCTAAATTGAAGGTAGGATAATAATCTAGGATCAGATATTCTAAGAAACCTACACACAAACAGTTCTCTTTCAGGTATCTTACATTAGTGTGATGAGGAAAGCTATTCATTTAAAGCACTGTTCTCAGACAAATTGCTGCCCGGCCTCCTCCAAGGTGATAGACTAAGCTCCCTTTACTATTTAGGGGAAAAAATTGTGACTAGCCAAGAAAGAAAAATAATGTGGGTTGTTTTTCAGGAATCTAAATGTATATAGTGCATATCTAGAAAAAATGTATATAGTGCATATCTAGAAAATGAAAAGGAAAATTTTAATGAGATGTACAAGATGTTATGTCGAAAAACGAACTTTACAACTTTGATACAACTGGTGCACGGCGGGGGCGGGGGGGGGGGCAGGATGGGAAGGGATGTGAAGGGCAAACAGAGGAGGAGGCAACAATGCTTGACAAGAAATGTACTCATTATCTTGCCCATGTAATTGTAACCCCTCTGTACAGTTTTTTCACAATAAAAAAATAATTAAAAAAAGAAATGTACTCATGACTTTGCCCATGTAATTGTAACCCCTCTGTATGGTATTTTCACAATAAAAAAAAAAGAAAGAAAGAAAAGGGAAATTTTAGAAAATCAATATCAAAAGACCCTTAAAAAAATTTACAATGCATACAGCAATCTGCTAAGCTTTAGGATTTGGCTGGAAAATACAAAAAACATATAGGCCTCTCTCTGCAAAGAGATGACCCACCAAACTGCCTTCCAAGCAAAGGAATATTCTGCCACCATTCAGTAGCAACAACTTCAGAAATGAACCAATATTCATGAGAGCTGTATTTGTAACTTCTGTCCTCAAAGTATTATATAGGTAGATAGGTTCCTTCAGAATGTATGGGCAGTCAGAACATTTCATCTTTTTTCTTGCTAAATAAATAGCTACCCCAGTAATTATTCTAAGCAAGAGGAAACTGTGGAAGAGCAATTGCACAGGGTCTAAGTAACGAAGTCACATGACTAGATCAGAATGGCATCCTAAATGAATGCATGGTGTTTTGTTCAATACCTAAATCTCCTCATCCAAGTGATATTAACAGATACCCCAAATCTCCCTACAGTTCAAGTGGGTCGTTTCCACATGCACTAGTTTCCAAGTCCTAGTCATTCATTTTCAAAATACAGTCTCCCATCAGAATCTCTCTTTTTTTCCTGTTGAGTAGTGGCAAGTGGGTTTTTCTCCACTTTCTGCATTGCTTTAGTGGCCTTAGTGTTCACTTGCACTTGTTTCTAATCTCTTCCCAGGAATACATGCCTTAGGCCATGTACCAAGCTTCTTCCCCTCCCCACCAAAAAAAAAGAAAGAAAGAAAATCTGTTTCATTCAGTCACCATCCTGCTTACAGGTGGCCAAATATTTCCCACCAACCTCAGCAAAAGTCTAAACTTAATGGCACTCAAAGCCCATTGGATTCTCGCCCCACACCCCACACCCATTTGCTCTTCACTATATTATGTCAATTCCTTATGATCACATTCTCCCTTCTCTTTGCCTTTCCAAGTCTTCCCGGAACCTCAGTTCTTGTTCAGGTCTTCCAGTTGTGTAAAGCTATTCCCAAGGCTATGGTCCACACCAATTTCTCCCTTTCTGGGCCATTAAGAACTTCACTGTATTGCGAGTAGTAGAAGTAGTAGTAGTAGTAGTAGTTTTGTGCCTATTTTGTTTTATTAGTGTTTTATTTTAACTATCTGCCTCAGGATAACAGAGATTCTGTCTAACTGTGTCACTAACTACTCCCCTGAGCACCTGCTATATGATAGAAGCACTTTCTAGGCACTTTCTCTAAATTCTGTGTCTAGAATATAAATCTCACTTTCTTTACTCAAACAGAACCTCGTAAAATGAACAACTAATATAACCCTCTTGTCTTACTTACCTAGATCAACAATTAGTGCCCAACTTTGAAAGTAATTTAAACTTAATAGAGAAAGTCCTACATACATAGGCACTCCGGATTATCATAGTTAATGGTCAGAAATATTATTCTAGTTAGACATCACTGGTGACTCACACCTGTAATCCTAGCTATTCAGGAGTCTGACATCTGAGGATTGTGGTCCAAAGCCAGACTGGGCAGGAAAGTCTGTGAGACCCTTATCTCCAGTTAACCATCAAAAAGCTGGAATTAGAGGTGCTTCAAGTGGTAGAGTGCCAGCCTTGAATGAAAAAGCTAAAGGACAGTACCCAAGCCCTGAGTTCAAACCCCAGTCATAGCAAAGAAAGGAAGAAAGGGAGGGAGGAAAGGAGCAAGGGAGAAAGGGGAGAAGAAGGAGGGACAGAGGAAAGGAGGGAAAAAGAAAAGGGAGAAGATTATGAGAAATTCTCATCTCAGAGTTGGTTCTACATTTTTACTGGTTTATTTTGTTGCATAAATGAATTTTATGACACTTGATTATTTTATTGTTTTCTATGGTTATAGCCATAGTTGCAGACCTTTCTAAGAGGACTCACTAGAACTCATAGTTTCTGAGTGGCCATGTTTGTCATATGACATTCTTGACCAGGTTATACCCTTTAATAATCATTGTTCTCATCTTTTTTGCACTTTTTATAGTTCAGTTAAATTGGGGCTGGGCGGGGGGATAAGATTGACTAAACCATGTCTACTGCTTTGATCTTTATATACTGCTTATAGATTTTATTTTTTTTAACATTGGAAGAGCCTTTAAAGTGCTGAATCCACATAAGTGTATTCTACTAGAAGTAGCCAAGCTGCTCCCGGACAGGCAAAAATCCAAAAGAACACTGAGGCTCAAAGCCTATATTCAATTAACATGGAAGCTCACTGGTGCCGATGTCCACATTGTCTATCTATACAGGAAAAAAATTATCCAGATAAACCCTCCCCCACCATTTACTTACATTTTTCAGAATAGCGAAAGGCATGGACGCCAAATGAAATGAGAAATTTAGAAAGCCAAACTTGGCCCAGTGGGGAAATACATTTTATCCTACCACATTTCACATTTGCATACACGGCACCCTTCAAAGCCAGGAGTTTATATTTTCCCACCAAGGCTCAGCATGTGTGAAAAACGCTTTCCAAGAAATGAAGACTGGCTAAGATGCAAATGCAAATGTAGGTTTGTGGGCAAACATATGCAATTTAACCTGATCAGAGATCTTTCCTTCATAGTCTGGATGAGCTTGGTAATAACCCAAGTCTCCTTCAGACAAGAACTCTGAAGCATTAGGCCAGACTTAATTCAATTTAACAACCTCAAAATCTAAAACACAATACTACAAAGTCACAGGAAAAAGCCAGTTCATTTCTCAGTAAAGAGTACTCTGTAACATGTAATGGGAAAAGGAGGGGAGCAGTAAGCGATAATATGCTTTAGCTGGGAATTAGTTGTAGCTCATTCTTTCTATGAAAAGGATTATCTCTGTGGCCACAATAAATTCCAAAGCCTCTGATTCCATGACAAAAGGAACAATTGGATACTCCATTGATTTCCAGCTCTGAAAGTTTCTGAAAGTAAAGATATGGACAGAAGGTCTGATTTTAAAGGGAATATCAGATTTCCCTTCACCTTTCTTCCCAACAATCCTAAAAGAAAAGATTTTGCTCTAGGTTGTCAAATATATACATGTGTATGTGTGTATATGTGTATATGTGTATATATATATATACATATATATACACACACACATACACACACACACACACACACACACACACACACACACACACACATATATATATGGAGAGAGAGAGAGAGAGAGAAAGGTATATATGGGGGGGGGGTAATGTGGCTGTAAGCATACAGCACATACCAGAACCAGAAAGCAGTAGCTTTAATGGGCTAGAAAACATGGAAAGGAGTTGGAGAGGTTGCCACCCCAATCTCCATCTCTCCCTGACTCACATTATCTCATCACTGAGCAACTGAAGATGACAGATGCTCAGTGGCACTGGATCTTTCTTTTCGTGTCTTTGAAAAACAAAAGGAAAAAGATTTCCAAGAGAGATTATGTGGAAATTGGAAATTTGTTTAATGCATGGTTATTTGCCTGCATATGGTCTAAGCCTGTTTGATACACACATCCAAGAATCCCCAGTGGTTCCCAGGGAACGCTCAGCTTGAACAACACTGCCTTTGACTTTTCTGTGTCTTTTAATTGTTCCAATGAGATGCTGAACAGCGGACAGCCAAGCACCAATAAGCCAGCAATTCTGTCAATCTGGATGTGAAAAACAAGCAAGAAAGATAGAGATATTCCGTACTCAAAACAGAATGTCTTTTCAGTGGTCATTTTAAACTTTTTCTTTACAAATAAGATTTTATTTGGAACAGCTTCAGTTGCCAAACATGAAAAATGACAAAAGCCAGCATTGGTGCCATTGTGCCCCCAGCCCAGGGTCCTAGGAAGTAAACAAATTTTTCTGTGGTATGGTACAGTGCCAGTTCACGAAGAGGAAGCCAAAATCTTGAATGAAGACTGAGCTCATAAAACTGTTCTCTGCCCCTTATCAAGATGAGGTTTTAGCTCTTAGATTTCAAGGGCTCGCTTTGATTTTTATTTTTCTTAGATCAGCACAAGTAACCCTCACATGTTTTGCCTTGGGTGTTAATTAGTATGGGTAACCAACACTTCAAGTAGAATAAAGCAAAACCTATTAGCAAATAGGTCTTTATTCAGTATGTGTGAGGTACTAAGCTAGATCTCAAAGAGCACAAAAGTCTAGGTAATGATACTTTAGCTTGAGCCTCACACTGGGCTAATAGAAAAGCAGAGATGAGAGATAATAACAATAAAATACAAGCTAAATGTCAGGATATGCTCAAACAAGTTAATGTTTAGGAAGTGGAGAAGGGCTTGGGTTGAAGAAAACAAGTGATATTCAAGCTGAACCAGAGAAGGAAGAATCTCACACCAGTGGCACAGGTGATCATGAGAAAAACATTCTTGCCAGATCTAACCATGTCATAATTAGAGTTTATACATATTCTTTTCCAGAACTCTAATTGAAAACTATTTAAATATGTTTATGTATGCACGCCCATACAAAGGATGCTTTCACATAAACAATTAGATTGAGATTAAGTCCTAGTAAACAATTTTGCACAAGAACACAAATAGGAAATGAAGTACTTATTAGTAATAAGTATCAGTAACAAGCGCTTGTGCTGTACCCTCAGTCTGAAGCCTAGATTCTTTCAGACCATATTAAGAGGCAGGGGAAAAAAAATCTTCAGACTTAGTGACAAAGTTTCTGGTGAGTTTGTTAGACTGAGCCTGTGTCACATAGCTATATCTACTCAGTACCAATAAATAGTCTGGGATTACAATAAATATTCATTTAGTAAACATTAAAGTAAACTAATCTAAATCACATTTTGAACTGATCAAAACATCGGCACTTGCTTTCTTCTTCTTCATTGTCTTCTTTGTCTCCATCTTCTTCTTCTTCTTTTTGAACTCAAAGCACCGCACTTGCTCAGCTTGCTTGCTTGGCTGGCCCTCTGTCACTGAAGCCATACCTCCAACCCTGATTTTTGCTAATTATTTTGAAGATGGAGCTTCTCAGATTTTTCTGCCTGTGTGGTTTCAAACCAACACCCTCTAGAGCTCAGCCTTTTGAGTAGCTACAATTAGCTACTAGAGCCCAAGTTATAAGCTACTTTCTTAAGCATTAGATTGATAAAGAGAAGCCCATGCCTAGGAAAACTTTAGAAAGTATTTACTTACAGTACTTCTTTTTAAATCTCCATCTTTGCCCATCATTATAAATGGGACCTTTAGGTTCCCTCCATCACCATCATTTCTGGAAATAGAGAGAGGAGCCAGAATTAATAGGCTTCTCCTTGTCATCCAGTATCCCTTATGATGAGTCCTTAAGGCTTGTGTAAGAACGAGTATACGAGGTAGGGTCAAACGCCAGCATTATTACCTTCATTCATTTCCAAACAAACAAACAAACAAACAAAAGAGGCCATGAATTATTGATGTGCTGACAGGGTAGCATTAGCTCAGAGAAGATAGGAAGGCAAATGCCTTCCAGTCTGTCTTTCATTCACAATAGAAATTATACAATGTTCTAAGGAGTAATTGAGCTAGTCAGAAATTAAAAGAACTATGCGTACACAACATAATGAGCAGATTTACTAGGGAGAAAGGCAGATTTATTAGGGGGAAATACACAGCTGAAAAGGAAATTATTGAGCCAGCAAAGAAACTATGGAAAAGATTACCCAACACAATTGCAAGGCTTCACATGGACTCCTGGGCAGCCACCGGGCCTCCCAAAGTCATCGCTATTCAGAACCTGGTTTCAGCTGCTGAGATCAAACATTTCATGAAAAGAGCTTCTAGATCCCGAGTATTTGCTACCACTCGAAATGTAGGTCCCACCAAAGATAAGAGAATCAAAAGCAAAGCAGAAACTCGCCTTAGCTTATGTCAGCAAGTTTCCACTCATGTGACCACTGAATTTCCAGCTGGGTCTTTAATGAACACATTCATGATTCATGAGCTCTAATTCCTACTTTCCTGGCACACATATAACCCTGGCATTATTCAATTTCCAATCCCCTAATCTTTATTGAGTAGCAACCCTGAGCTGTCCTGAAGCAGCAACATCATGGTTAGGACCTATGGATGCCAACGTGTCTATACCCCCTCCCTGCCCTTAAGATGCTCATTATGATAGCAACAGTCAAATCTGAGGCCATCTCTGCGGTTGTAAGTTTATCACAGGTGGAAATCATTAGCTTAGACAAATGGGCAAAAACCCAAACAGCAGAAACAACTCAATGAATAGGCCAAACTCAGCAAGGGAAGGTACAGCCTCCGAGACAAAGACACGAGTGTGAATACCTTGTGAGATTAGTGAGTACAAAGCCTGAAGAAGATAGCAAAAGCTTGGGCAAGGAGATGTTGAGAGAGGCTCTTCTCCCTCCCAGAGCCGTCTCGTTGTCAGTGACTTTCCCACAGGTGTTTTCTGGGCACTGAAAGAAGACAGGCAGTTGGAAGGCAGCCAGGAAGATGTTCACCTTTGTCTTTACAGCCACACCCAAACCCACAAAGAGAGAACTCCCAGGCAGAGATGCCAACCACAGACACAAAGGATAATGCCACAGATACAGAAACAATCTCTAGAAAAAGAAGAAAGAGCTACTCAGACAGACAGAGACAGGGACAGGGCAGTTCTTTAATGAGGTCTGGTTGTGCCTGGTTCAGAGCTCCAGGGAGTGACTGTCATCAAAGATTAAACCTTGCAAGATCGGAGGAACACTTGAGCAACTCGGCTCTCTAATAGATCACACTGACCTTCATTAAAACTGGAAAGACAACTCTATGGCCTTGCAAATGCTTTTCTAAACTCATCAGGTTTTCCAAATGCCTGCTTACAAGGGGATGGAACTCAGCCACATAAATGAAGCTGCCTCAGCTCTCCCACTTTATCCCTGATTGCTGGCAGGATGGAATATAGGCTTCTGCCCTGAGCAAATGAACCTTTAAATCTCTTTAAAATGTCCATGGCGAGCAAGCCTTTTGGGTCTTTCAGATCTTCAGGTTATTCCTTTCATTGGATACTGCTGGCTTCCAAGCCCAGGGATTCTGGACCTCTGATGTGTTCCTGATCAGTTTACATGCAAACTTTGTCATCCACAACCAAGGTCTTCACTCTCAGGAGCCTCTCCAGGGGCCTCTGGTCATTCTTTTCTTAGTCTGAAGGAATGACAAAGACTTTACTGATCCTTCTCCAATTCTCTCCTCCACCTCAGTTTTCCAGTTTTCTAAGGACAACTTCTTATTGCCAAAACTTTTTCTGAACTAGCAAAGGAACGTTTTTCCCACATTAAGACTTATTAATTGGTTAGCTCTATCTGGATACTATTCCAATAAGCAATTTTTAATATAAATCTCTTGGCTCAAGAGTATAACTGGTTTGGGGACGTTTTTTGTTTTGTTTTATTAATGATCATCTATGGACCCCTGCTTTCAAGATATGAGCCATCTGTCAGGAATATCTAAAATTACCTACAAAAGGACAAACCACCATCATAACTAATATTTGCAAGTTCCCTTGTGACTCGTGAAGCATTTCCTCGTTTATTATCATGTTTAATTCTTAGGAAAATGGGGTGAGATAAGAAGATTCTTATCATGCCTATTTTAAAAGGAAGAGCCCTGGAGCTGGTACAACAGATGAATTTCCTGGGGACACTCAAAAAGGAAACAGCAAGCCATTTTGAATCCAGGAATTCCAGCTCTGACCCCTTTGCACTTTCCCAAGCTAGGTGATGTAAGAAAAGTACAAAGAAGGTGCTATTGGAATTCAGAGGAGGAAATGCCATGAAAAACCAGAATGTTCTCAAAAACCACATCACAGATGAGTTACTCCCAAGGGCATCTGGCAGCAGAGTCTACAGTAACTGGTTTATCAAATTGTTGCTACAAGTTTAGCCAATGGGGTCTCACCCTAGTGTGGCGTCTGTGTCAAAGAGCAGAGGACATTTGTGGTCTCACCATTGTTCCCAAAAGCCCCGGAACACCAAGTTTATCTTTATCATTACAAAGATGTTAAAGTTGCCAGATTGAAGAACAAAAGGATGTTCTGATGTATTATCAGATTGTTAATGGGAGACAGGAGAGGTAAAAAAGGAAAGAGAGACACAAAGGCCTTAAGGTGATTCACCCATCTCTAAACCAGAAAGTTGCAACATCAGAACTTTAATTTTTGTTTTCATTTGGCAACTATTTATCAGATCCCGAAAGGACTATACTATATTGGGGGTTCCACAAGTAAACTGATTATCTGTGAAAGGCACATATACCAAACCCAGCTCAGATATTCCAATTCAAGATACTCCTGCTTCTAATAGACTCCTGGCAACCTAAGTCTTCCTGTTCAGTCAACGATGTCCTACAATGCCATTCTCCAAACACAACCCACCCAGTTCATTTCAATTTCCTCACCATGTGCATTGGGAATTCCTGCTTTGGTGGACTTCCAAGCCCTCTGGGGACTCCTTGGGAGGTAGTGACATCGATGTCAAACCTGCCCCTTCATCCCTTCCCACTACCCTGAAGCAGCTCTCTCTGACCTTCTTAGAGAGATGCTAATCACTCCTTTTAAAACCAAACCAAAATTCAACCATAGCTTCCCCATCACTGATAACAAAATTAAAAGGCTAGTTTTCTGGCACTTCCTCTCTCTGCCAGGAAATAAGATTATACCAGGAGGACCTCCCACAGGGCAGGAGTGGGACAAGCCTCTTCTTTCAGCCCGGTTGTTTTGGTTTTGTTTTGTTTTCCAATCAGTCAGGTGAAATCTTTCCTTGTCTTCAAGTCCCAGCAACTGGACTGTGGAAAAAATAGGTTCATTATTTAGAAAGCCTGATTTGTCTGTAATCTCCCAGGGTCTTTTTTAGCAATCCTATTTCTGCATTGTACAAGCTACAAAGCAAGTAAGGTAAAAGAAGCAAAATATAAATAAAAAATCATCTTCTCTAAGCTCCTTTTCATTCTGATCAATGCAAAAGATTCTCAGAAAGGAGAATTCCTTTCACTGAGTTATACAAAGACACTAAAACCACTGGGCCACACCTGCTCTGTTCCAATTATGGGAACAGAGATTACTCCTGAGAGCTTTAAGGAGGAAATTGGAGGAAAGTCAATGGTGCAACTCTCTGGTTGTTTGTTTAATTGATTGATTAAAAAATTTTGGCCTATTTGGATGTTAAAGTCTTTAGCACTTGAGTTGTGGAGAGGGTAAACTCAAGGGGAGGAGGGCAGGCAAATGAAGAGAAGGGTGATGAACACTCATAATATTCAATGTACATATGTGAAAATGGAATTAGGTAAATTAAGGGGATGAGTACGATTGGGAGAGATGGAGGAATGATGCAAGGGGTAACGCTGATCAATATGAATTGTACTAACGAATGGACATGTTGAATTGCAACTTCTTTGTAAAACTACTTAAGAATAATTTAAAAAATAATTTCTAAGTAGTATTTGGATGTCCTGAAGTTTCTCTACTAACAGATAACCATAACAGAACAGCTCCTTCTATAAATGCAAAAAGATAAATGTAGTTTAAAAAAAAAAAAAAGAGTTTCCATGAGAATTCCAATTCTCAAAACAGGACACATTTACCCAAGGGAGCCAAGGAGACATTGAAATCTCAAATGGCTGAACGCTGGGAGAACATCAAAAGATTATTTCCAGAGATATGCTTCTCTGAACTAGAATCCTCGTAAATGCTCTGCCAAAAAGTACTCCAGGATCATAGAAGCTTGGAATACTCAACAGCAAATAACTGCTCTTTGAAATTCCCTAAGAATATTACCATAGCGAAGATTTCAAAAAGTTCCATCTTCACGCAACCTGTTTAACTTTGTTGAGCACTACCTTTCCAAAACTTATTTGACCAGGATATTGAGGTCTTTTTGTTTTTTTTTTTAAAGAACACATTGCCATTTTATAAATGAGAAACAGTGCAGTAGAGGAAATAAGTCCACCTGGGAAGAAGGATGGATTCTTAAAATTGAACTTAGTCCTCAGCATGTACCTAGCTTATGAGTACAGCAATGTCATTATTATGTGTCTGTCTAGAGCCTGCCAGACTGAAGTAATAACTAATGCATTTTTCCTTCTCTAATTGGCATTCTAAGCCTTGGCACCTGGTCCTTAATCTGAATCACAAGAGCCCACCCCACTCCAATAAAGTGGTCTTACTGAAGCCACTTCTTCATTTTGTACATATTCAGCCCCAGACTTTTTTTTTTTAATATCCTTCTATGTCCATAGCTCCTACCTTCAAGACTGGACCATTCCTCCAACTATATTTCATTGAAACCAATATTTGTGTAAAAAATCACTGCCTTCTTTAGGTAGGGTAGCAGTCAGTAAAAATATAACTTTATAAGAAAACAACACGATTTGAAAGAATCACTGTTTGAAGGATAGTCAATGAAATATTCAGCTGGGTAGTGAGTACTTAAGTGGAAACTGGACTGAAAACAAATTGGAGATGCTTTTATGTGCTGGAAAGTAGCTCATTAAAAAACCCTGAAGCTGGCTTACATGGCCTGGTAGATTCAGTGAATACTGTCACGGGCCTGAGCTTCATCCTTAGGTGAATCACTGTGTCAATTTCCCTAGTCCATTCTTACATCAGCATACTCCCTTTCCCAGCTTACCACATTATGGCATGTTATAGTTTTCAAGCACTTTCTTCAGGATTTCCAGCTAGATCTTGGCTCTGTAGCTGTTAAGAAACTATTTTCCTGGCTTGGTCTTAGGGTTTTGTTTTGTCTTTTTTTAATCCCTGGATGAAAGCAAATGGGCCTTTTAGCTTTTTATCTATTTGTTCATGTAGCAAAGGCTTTCAGTGATCTCCAGATACCAGGAGCAGCCCTTAGAGTCAGTAAGGGGACCAGGTCACTGACAAGATGAATTCGCCAATGAATGCATTACTCGATGCAATTTTCTTTAAATGAAATAAAATAGAACCCTTTAAGAATAAATAATACTGTCCCGATGCTCAAAGACAGCATAAAAAAGAAGTATAAAACTCATTGAGAGATCCCGAAAGTCACCCCTACCCACACAGCCAGCAAAGATCCCTGCTTCCTTGGGAACAGTGGTGGTCTAGGGACCATCACTAGGGATAATACCTTTGCTTTCATCCCAGCAGGGAAGATCTGGGGTTTTTGAAGCAGTACAGCTGGGAGCCCTATGATTTAGAAGAGATGAAAGAGGAAAACAGGAAAAAGAAGAGAAAGAAAATTGCTAACTAAAAACAACAACAATAAATTTAAAAAAAAATTCTCCATCTACAATCTGGCCCGACAGCCAGCTTGAAAATCTAGGGCAGAACACAAGGGACCTCCCACCAAGAACGATGGCTGATTACTCCATTCTACATTTTTAAAAAAGAAAAGGAGCAGGGAGAGGGGAAAAAAAAGAAACTTCTCGGAAGTGCAAATGAGGACTGAGTTGCAGTAAAACACAACAGGCCATCATCTCAGAGCAACAGGGATTTTGTTTTCTGCATGGAGATGCAGTCTGACACGTCAAGTTCACTGCAGTTCACATCATTGTGAATGCAAAGGCCCAGAAGGATCCCATCTGGGACTCAGAGCATGCTAGCTTTATCACTGTTACAGCTGCCAGTAATTATTAGTAATAATAATAGATAATATTTACATAGCCTGTCTCAACTAGAGATCCCAAGACATATGACAATACCTACAAATTTAGGTATGCAGGGCCACCAGCAAGACCTGCCTAGCAATGGCTTTCCCACTGGCACAAGGCAGATGACATGTGGCAAACTATCACCAGGCACTCCAGCTTGGCAACAGCTCAAGATATAAGGCTAAAGGGTTGAGATTTAAATATTAATTTGAGAATGTTGAAAACCCCCGCAACTGATAGTTAAGAAAAGGCAAAGGGGGGAAGGGAGGAGACATATCACTCAACATTTGTGAAAGTCCATAGAATATACAGCACCAAAATGATTCCTGATGAAATCTAGGCTTCCAGTGGTAACAATATACCAGAGTAGGTTCTACTGTTATAACAAATGTACCACTCTGGGCAGGGGCGCTGTGGCTCAACTGGTAGAGCATGTGCTTTGAGCTGAAGAGCTCAGGGACAGTGCCCAGGCCCAGAGTTCAAGCCATATGACTGAAAAAAAAAAAAAGTACCAAGTCACAAATGTACCACTCTGATGCCTAATGTGGACAGAAGGGAAGACAGTATTGGGGTGGAGGTAGGAAATATATGGAAATTCCTTCTACTTTCAGCTCAGTTTGGCTATGAATTTGAAACCATTCTAAAAAATGAAGTCTATTTTTTCTTTTTTTTCTTCTTTTTCTTTGTCGGTTGTGGGGCTTGCACTCTGGCCTTGGGTGCTGTCCCTGAGCTCTTCAGCTCAAGGTTAGGCTCTACCACTTGAGTCCCAGCACCACTTCCAGTTTTCTGGTGGTTAATTGGAGATAAGAGTCTTATGGACTTTGATGCCCTGGCTGTCTTTGAACCACACTCCTCAGATCTCAGTCTCTTAAGTAGCTAGGATTACAGGTGTAAGCCACTGGCACCCGGCTATGAAGTCTATTTTTTAAAAGACAAAACAAAACAAAAACAAAAACAAAGGGGCAAAAGGTTTCTTCATGGCAGGCTGAGAACTGGTTCAGTATATCTCAGGTGCGTTTAGTTACACTGAATATCACAGACCTTTTCTGGGTATTTCCAGATTCCTTCAAAAATAGATCATATTGTTCAAGTATGAACCCTAGAAATACCAATCAAGGAGTTGGAGCCGGGAAAGGGAAGAAATAAAAAATGTGCTTTCTATAGCCTATTAGTAACTGGGGGCCAAAGGGAGACATAGAACCCTGGCTAAGAAGCCCTGAGGTCGGGTATTTCTTCCCCCAAACTCCCCTCACTCACTGGTTGAGGCTGTTCCTGGAATAACTACTGTCTAAAATTTCCAACTTGTCCCACAGACCAACCACAAATATTCTCAGTAAACAGCAGGTTAACACCAACAAGTATGAAAGAGCCCTGACAAAGACCACTCCTCTGTCCAAGTCTCAGTTCTTATCATCTACCCTACCTGCTCTTGCAGAAAAAAAATAAATTAATTAAAAGGGAGAGCACAGGGACTAAGATGCCAGAAAAGGCAGAAAAACTTAAGTCCTTCTCCAACTTCTACCGAAGATAAAAACCAAAAAAACCTCTACCACTGTAGCTACTACACTGAAAGTTTTCAATATCCCTGATTGTGTATGGTCATACCTATCCAAAAGAAGGTGGCATATTATTTTAGTAATTAACAGAGGCTTCTGGTAAATAATCAACCTCAGGCTGCAGCTGCAGTTGCACTGGGCAACATTGCACAAAGACATTCTCACTAGGGAAATATGTGGCTATGTTTAAAGCATTTCAGATTTCCAGGAGATACGAGCGCCGTCATGGTAGCGCATAATGAGACTGGGTCTCATGATGTTGCCTTAAAACAACCATTTCCTTCGAGGAGGTAAACAGTAATGTAAAACATGTTGTCTTGAGCTGTGAAGTTTTAAAAGGCTGCAGTAACCACAATAATACTGAGGCTTTTCCCTTCATTAATATTCTAGTTAAATACTCAGCAGTGACAAGCTGCCCCGCCTCCTGATGTCTTGGGAGAACTTTTTTTTTAAGTCTTACATTGTCTACACTATTGACTATGTGTTGAATATGAAAAAAAAAACAAAGAAAAGATTTTTGTCTCTCAAGAAAACAATAAAAAAAGATTTTTTTAAGATGTAAAATACACACCTCTTGTAGAACGGTAAGATGCTACACCTGAAAGAGCCATCTGATACAAAATGAAAAGACAATCTCCAAGGTCAGATGTGAAAAGGTAAAAGGTCAACAGGAAACTGAAAACAACAATCTCTTCAAAAACAAACTTTCCTGGTGCTTCCACTGTCATTTCTCTTCCCACCCGACTTGAAACCCACTAGGCTGACACATAAATAAGAAACGTTGACAGGCCAAGGAGACATGAGGAACAAATGCTCTGTAAGAGATGGTGGCCAATGTTGAGTAGCCTAGAGGAAGACTTGGAAATTAGCATGGAATTTGACTCTTCTTTATGCAATTAGACATATCTGCGTTTCTGAACTATAGTTTGTACAAATGCAGAAACCATCAGTGAAGAAATGCGTTTCAATAGATTCAGCTGTTTTTTGTCCTGTTTTTACCCAATTTGATGCAATCATTTCCAACTTTGGTAAAGAACATTCTGCTTCCATTTAAAGGTTTAAATTTGTACACTACATTTAGGGGGTTGGTTTTTGATTTTGTGTTTTTCTACTGTGCAGACCAAAGATCCAGCAGGAAATAAATAACCTTATAAGGGTTTGTTTTACATAGCTAAGCCTAAAAGGATATAAAAAGCATCTATCTACACCATGCTTTCTGGCTGTTCTTCAGTAGTATTAATTAAGCAAAATGCCTACGTACTTGGGCAAGCAGCAATTGGAGGCCTTTTTTCTTGAGCCAAATACTTTCTCAAAATCAGAATTCAAGTTTTAAATATTTTATATCATTTATTAATTCAAGCAACAAATGTTTATTGGGCAACTAATACAGAGCCAAGCACAGTTTATAATGTGAACAAGTCAAAGTTTATAGTGTGAACAAAGTCTGTGCATCTGGGACCTTTGCATGTTATGAACCAAAATCACTTTAGACATAGCTTCTCTCCCAGGCTCCACAGTAGATCTATCTCCTTTTTTTTTTTGCCAGTCCTGGGGCTTGAACGTAGCACCTGTATACTCTACCTGATCTTCTTTTACTAAAGGCTAGCACTCTACCACTTGAGCCACAGTGCCACTTCTGGCTTTTTCTGGTTATATGGTACTGAGGAATCAAACCCAGGGCTTCAGGCATGCCAGGCAAGCACTCTAACACTAAGCCACATTTCCAGCTTTACCTCCTTTTGTATTGGTAGACAAATGCATTCTGAACACTGAAGGCTCTCTCTCAGTGGCTTTGAGGCTGCTCTACACAAACACTTATTCCTACCTGTTTGTCTTATCTAAGACATTTGTTGTAGGTAGCCCAGAGGATCGCTACTCCCAAGAAGTTCAAGTCCATAACCCATAGCATCTTTCCATGAAGTTAAAGGAAAATTTTGAAATTAGATTGATTGACCTGCAAACTCAGCCACTTTTTAGCTTTGAGCTGTTTGGGTAAGTTATTTCACTTCACAAAGTGAAGCTAAAGGAGAATAATAACAACCTCATAGTTTTCCTGTTTTTGTGAACAGTGAGCCTAGTTCCTATCACTACGAACTCTCTCAGAGTGTTAGAATTAGCATGCAAACTGAATGAGGAGATCAGTTCACTTATGTTGTCTGGTTCTTTAACCTGAACAATTAATCCTCACAATATTATAAAGACATTTATGATACTAAGGTGTTGATCTTTCACTAAGGGTGCTGATTGCTGAAGATACTCATTTACATATAACCCAACAAATATGTGTTATATGAAAATGATTTTGACTGCCCTTCAATCAGGCCAAGGCTTTCATAATTTCCACCAACTCTCAATAGTCCATTAAGTTAAAAATCTGCCAATACCTCCCATCTAAGAAAATCCCAGGAACAGATGGCTTTACAGCGGAATTCTACAAGGCCTTCAAAGCAGAGCTCACACCAATACTCTTCCAACTCTTCAATGAAATTGAAAGAGAAAGTTCACTACCGAACTCATTCTATGAAGCCACCATAACCCTCATCCCAAAACCAGGCAGGGACTCATCAAAGAAAGAGAAATTTACACCCATTTCTTTGATGAACATTGATGCAAAACTTCTCAACAAAATTCTGGCCAATCAACTTCAACAATTCATCCAAAAAATCATACACCACGATCAAACAGGATTCATTTCAGGGATGTAAAGCTGGTTCAATATACGTAAATCAATTAATATAATTCATCACATCAACAGGAGCAAGGATAAGAACCACATGGTTATCTCAATCGATGCAGAAAAAGCATTTGACAAGATCCAACACTCCTTTATGATGAAGGTTCTGGAAAAATTAAGAATCCATGGAACATTCCTCAAAATAATAAAGGCTGTATATGAAAAACCTACAGCCAGCATTATACTTAATGGTGAAAAACTAAAGCCATCTCCTCTTAACTCAGGAATGAGACAAGGATGTCCACTCTCTTCACTTCTCTTCAATCTAGTGTTAGAATGTCTAGCTATAGCAATAAGACAAGATGCAGACATAAAGGAGATCCAAATAGGGAAAGAAGAAGTAAAAAACTCCCTGGATTGTAAAGATCAACATCATGAAAATGGCAATACTTCCCAAGGCTATCTACAAATTAAATGTGATACCTATCAATATTCCAAATTCATTCTTCAAGGAAATAGAAGAGGCAATCCAAAAATTCATATGGAACAATAAAAAGAGGCAATCCAAAAATTCATATGGAACAATAAAAGACCCCGAATAGCAAAAATGATCCTCAACAGAAAGAACAGTGCTGGAGGAATATCAATACCAAATTTCAAGCTCTACTATAAAGCCATAGTAATCAAAACAGCTTGGTACTGGCACAAGAACAGACCTCAGGACCAATGGAATACAATTGAAGACCCAGAAATGAACGTACAGACCTATAGCCATCTAATCTTCGATAAGGGAGCTAAAAAAATAGAATGGAAGAAAGACAGCCTCTTCAGTAAATGGTGCTGTCACAATTGGTTAATCACTTGTAGAAAACTAAAGCTAGATCCTTATATATCACCCTGCACCAGAATCAATTCCAAATGGATCAAAGACCTCAGAGTCAACAGACACTCTGAAAACATTACAGGATGGAATAGGAGAAACCCTAGGTCTCCTTGGCCCAGGCCCAAATTTTCTTAATAGAGACCCAGAAACACAACAAATCAAAGAAAGGTTGGACAAATGGGATTGCACGAAATTGCAGAGCTTCTGCATGGCAAAGGACATAGCTAGCAAGATCAATAGAAAGCCTATGGACTGGGAGAAGATCTTCACTAGCCATACAATGGACAAGGGTCTCATATCTAAAATATACTTGGAACTCAAAAAATTAAATCCCCCAACAACAAATACTCAAAGAAACAACTGCCCAATAAATAAGTGGGTTAAAGACTTAAAGAGAAATTTCTCTGAAGAAGAAAGAAAGATGGCCAATAGACACATGAAGAAATGCTCAACCTCCCTACCCATAAAAGAAATGCAAATCAAAACAACATTAAGATACCACCTCACCCCAGTTAGAATGGCAAAAATCAAGAACTCTAATAACAACAGATGCTGGAGGGGATGTGGACAGAAGAGAACCTTACTTCATTGTTGGTGGGACTGTAAACTTGTTCAACCACTTTGGAAAGTAGTATGGAGGTTCCTCAAAAGACTCCACATACAGCTCCCCTCTGACCCAGCAATCCCACTTTTGGGCATTTACCCAAATGTTCACAAACAAGACCACACTAAAGTTACCAGCACGACTATGTTTATTGCAGCCTTATTTACCATAACTAAGATATGGAACCAACCCAGATGCCCCTCAGTAGATGAATGGATCAAGAAAATGTGGTATATATACACAATGGAATTCTATGCCTCCATCAGAAAGAATGACATTGTCCCATTTGTTAGGAAATGGAAAGACTTGGAAAAAATTATATTAAGTGAAGTAAGCCAGGCCCAAAGAAACATAGGTCCCATGGTTTCCCTTATTTGCAATAAGTAGTATATGTCTGAGACAAGCAGAAAAGGTCAGATAAGTTGATATTAGGGAAATGAACCCTAAGATATATATTCAAATGTTTTTTTCTTTCATGTGATTGTTTCTAACACATTTATAAGATTGTTTCTTTGTTGCTTTGTATGTCATTCCCCTATGGTATAACCCCTGCTTTTACTGTATTTGATGTTGTTATAATTTGTGGAGGGGGAGGACAAAAACAAATAATTTAAATAGGGATACAGGTGGACCCATTGCAACAATGAGACGTACAAGTCATTATGTCGAAAACGAACTTTACAACTTTGGTGGGGGGGAGGCTTGGGTGAAGGGGCAAGGGGAGGATGGGATGAGAAGGGGAAACAAAGAAGGAGGCTGCAATGCTTGGTAAAAATGTACTCATTATCTGGCCCATGTAAAAATTTTCAAATTAAAAAAAAACTGCCAATAGATTGATCCATTGATTAATTGAACATGAGGTCAGAATCCTTATGATCCAGTCACTTCCCAAAAGCCCCACCTATGAATATTGCAATAGGAAATAAGCATTGAATGAGGCTTCTTGGGAACGCTTCATATTAAACTGTTACAAAGATATTGCATCATGAAGCTAGAAACTTTATCAAAGGGATCCATACTTTTATAAGAAGAATCCCAAAGAGTTCTTTTACACTCTCTCCACTATGTGACAAAAGGGGAGGAGTCAGTTGTCAGTGTATAGCCCGGAAAAGGAAAGATCCTTCCCAGAACCCAGCCACAGTTGTACCCTAATCTCTGACTTTGAATGTCTAAAACTGTGAAAAAATGAACGTTTATTGTTTAAGCCATTGATTCTATGATCATTTGTTACTTACAGCAGTTTAAACCCACTCAAGATACTTCATCTCACTTAAATCGCATTAGTTGTGAGTACCTCAGAGAGATTAGAAAATTTGTTCTTGACCAGCTCATTGTCTGGAAGTGGTTCAGACAGAATTTAGCCCAGAGATGTTTGTCTTCTCAGCAAAGGTGTCAGCCTCACATGGCAAAATGAGAATCATCTTCACTAGCTTCTTACAAGAGAAAATTCAAGCAAGTAGATAGAGAGAGAAGTCCCAAATGCAGCCTTAGTCCATAGGCCATAATCTGAAAGAAATGGAATTGAATTGGAAAAAATAAAGCGTTGACCAGTGGGAAATTTTGTTTAAAATGGAAAGGCAATTGTTTTAGATTTCTTCAGGCCACATCTCTCTAGCAATTTTATTTATGATATACATAACATTGAAAAGAGCTGGCAGATATGAATCCACCAACAAAATGATATCTAGCTGTGTTTCAGTAAAATGGTATGTTATGGGATTTGAGAGCATCTATTGGCAGAAAACAAAATTTTGTCTTTTGTAGGCTATATATTAGATACAAACTAAAATGACCCAGACTCAAAGCTGGAAGGCTTTGAGGTAAGAAACAACCAAGTCACTGCTCATCATCAAAGGCCACGTGTGCTTTCCACTGAAGACATAGGCTAGGCAACCTACAAAATGTATAGTTGTGCCCTTAGGGGTTATATCTTGTATCTTGCCTGAACGTCAGAAATCTCTCCTGTGCCCTTTTTACTGGGAGCTTTCCTAAATTCTGATCCTCACTCTGTGTCCTAAAACAGTCCCTTCTTCTGGTATTAGATTTATTAGACTTGAATCTTCTGCTCTCTCTCTCTCTCTCTCTCTCTCTCTCTCTCTCTCTCTCTCTCTCTCTCTCTCTCTCTCTCTCTCTCTCTCTCTCTCTCTCTCTCTCTCTGTATCTCTGTATCTCTCTGTCTCTCTCTGTCTCTGTCTCTCTTTCTCTCTCTCTTTTTTGCCAGTCCTGGCTCGGGCTCTGTCCCTGAACTTCTTTGAGCTCAAGGCTAGGACTCTACCATTTGAGCCACAGTGCCAATTCTGGCTTTGTTGGTGGTGGTGGTGGTTGTGGGGCTTGAACTCTGAGCCTGGGTGCTGTCCCTCAACTCTTCAGCTCAAGGTGAGTGCTCTACCATTTGAGCCACAGCGTCACTTCTAGTTTTCTGGTGGTTAATTAGAGATGAGAGTCTCACAGACTTTCCTGCCAGGGCTGGCTTTGAACAACTATCCTCAGATCACAGCCTCCTAAGTAACTAGCATTATAGGCATGAGTCACCGGCACCCAGCTCCACTTCCAGCTTTTTCTGAGTAGTTTATTTGAAGTAAGAGGCTCATGAGGACTTTTCTGCCTGGTGTGGCTTTGAACTGCCATCCTTAGATCTCAGAATCCTGAGTTCTGCTTATGTTTTCTTTCTGATTTGACCAAATTCTACAGCCACCCCCTTACATATGCTCCTTCCTAGTCATGGGTTTTAAATTTTGTTTTCACTTTGGACTTTGTATGACTCTTGTGTGGTTGGTTTCCCATGGCATTTTCAGACACCATCTCTAGTATCAGTCTCAGCTCCATCTTGGATCATCTCTTCCTCTGAAGTTGAAGAAATATGACAAATATTTAATAGAACTGTAGCCAACTGCTTGAAAAACAGAAAGGACACAAGGAGCTTATACCATGTGTTGTTAGGTAATCAAAAGCTTGCCCACAGGAAAAAAAAATTCTAGATTTATTCTTTGGCTTCAGACATGAAATTAGAACGAATAGAAAAACAGTCTGTGTTCAGTATAAAGGACTTTCTAACCATTATAGTTGTCCAAGAAAAGAATACTCTGCTAATATACTATTTTTTTACTCCTCCTAACACCTACTTCTTGAGGATGTTGGAGGAAAAGCTTTGTGAAGCAAATAAGAGCTAGTTCTAGTACAGCTAAGGTCTTTCTAACTTTTGCAATTTCATTGTTTTCCTCAGACAGTGAGTACAAGTATCATTCTCAGTCAGACACTCTTTGGTCTTTGGTAGTGGTGCAACATCTTGTGAATTATTTCTTTGTTCTTTTTGGTTAATCAAGTTGGTTCACAACACTGGTGAGTAACACACATTTCTGAGACAGGTTCTGTGGAGAGAGTGGGCACACACCTCACTGTCCCAAACACAGCAGAAGCAATCTGCAGCACTTTCAAAACTAAGAGCAAGAGGGTCCAACAAGGGCTTCCCATTAAAATCTTTATAGATTTGAGTGTCAAGTCTGAATCTGTGGAAAAGGCAGTTTGTTTGTGGCATGTTTCCCACCTCCGATGGAAAAATATTTTAGGTTTCAAGTTACAATCATTTAAAAATGTCAAAACTGTCTTTGTAGCACATAACCTGAGGCTATATTCAGAAATGAAATAAAATCCCATGAAAACCACTTACATCATTCAGTGGCTTGGGAAGTCTCTCCGAAATAAATGCTCCTAGCATGAGTCGGTACACTTCTCCTTCAGTCAATCATTCAACTTTACTTCCTCCATCCAGACTAAAACACAAAAAGGGGACGACACAGTGCTCATGACTTGGTTAAGTGTCCGCTCAAGGCCTGCATGTTGCATGCTTGGTCTTCAGCTGATGGCCCCAGGGACAGATGATGGAACTTTTAAGGCGTAGGGTCTCGTGGAAGGAAGTTAAGTTATTGCAAGCCTGCCATAAAGGCAATCCTGGCTCCTCTTCTCCTTTCTCTCTGTTCCTGACAACCATGAGTTGTGCAGCTACGCCTACTGCACATTTATCCCATGATATTCTGCCTTGCCACAGGCTCTAAAGCAACAATGCCAACTAACCATGAACCAAAACCTCCAAAACCATGCCAAGATAAACCTTTCCTCCATGTAAATTGATTACCTGAAGTATTTTCTTACAGAATGGGAAGCTGGCTAATACACATAACATTGCAACCCATTTATCTTCATTTTAAAAAAATTTGTATTCTTCAAGCTGTGAGTTGACATATTTTATGGCAAAAACTTTAACTCCACAAAAATGTCTGTTTAAAGAACTATCCTAGCTAGGTAGTAACTATCCCTAGCTAGTTACATGCCTTTAGTCCCAAGACCTACTTCCTTGCTTAATATAGGCTACAGCCTCACTATGTCCTAACTTGATCTTTCCCTAGTGTGTGCCCAGAGTGGGGTGGGGAGTAAAAGAGGGAAAGAGAGAGGGAGTGCTTCTTTCTCTTGTGACCATTGAATTAGTACCTACCTTTATTATCTCATTTCATATTAATTCCAGAAAGCCCCCTCACCAAACACCATCACATTGAGGGGCAGGTCTACAACCCACAGCTTCTAAAGGGATTTAGTTCACAGCAACTAGTATCTTGGTGATATTTCCCAGACCAAATCATCCAATACCACTTCAGGAATCTACACAGAAAACCTGTACTGATTCAAGATAGCTGCCTCAAAGAAACACTTTTTAAGAAGAAATAAGCACCAGTGGTCCCAACAGGCATAAATACCATGGACAGTTTCTCCAATGTGCATCTTCAAATGATATAAAAGTAAATACTCTGTGTACTACGTGGAGACAGATGCTTTAAAAGAAAATAGAACTGAGTATTTCTATATTATATCTGGTGATTGGTCAGCAGGTGCTTGCAAAGGATGCGGGGCACAGAACAGTTCACGTGGATATTTAATGAAAGAACATTCCAGACAGAAAAAAAACAGCAAAGGTAAAACCTATACTTAAACTCTTCTGCAAAGTGCAAGAAGACCAAGGCTAGAAGAAAGTGAGCAAGGGAGACAGGAAAAGTACAGGAGGCCAACGCTGCAGAGTTCTCGAGGCTTAGAAGCACTTTGGCTTTTACTCTGAGTGAAAAGGAAAGCAAAGGGGAGGGCCATGATCTTAGTTAGCTAACTTAACCAAATGATCACTATGACTACAGAGGCCATTCAGGCATTGGTGGCAACAGAGAAAACTGCTAAGAGACGTGAGATCATCCAGGATCAAATAAATGGCAGCGGCTCTGACGTGGAGAGAGTGATTGTTTGAGAAGTGTGGGATTTAGGATGTCCTGTTGGCACTCCATATCCAGGGTCCCACATCTGGTGGAGTCAACCAAACTCAACTTAAAAGAAGAGCCTTGCATCTGAACTGTACTGACTCATCATTATTCTCTAACTATACACCATCTATTTACATGGCATTTACATGGCATAAGGGGTTATAAGTAATCGTGAAATGATTGAGAATGTACAAAAGGGTGAGTCATATGCAATTACTATACCACTTCAGATAAGAGATTTGAGTATCACTGGGTTTTAGTCATTGCAATCTGGGGGTTGAGGGCCTGGAAACATTCTCCTGAGGATCAAAGGCACATCCTATATTCCGGTGGTAGATGGGTTTCCACCAACCACGCTACCTCTTTCAGGCCATGCCTGCAGTTCCAATGCACCCTTCAAAGCCTTTTGTCAGGGACAGCTCTTTCTGTCTCCCTGTGCTGCCCTCCATCCATTCCCCACTGAGGAGGCAGTCAACAATATAGGCTTGAAAAAAATTCCAGAAGAGCTACAAACACAAAATATATAAATAAAAAATACAACTGAAAGAAAAGACAAGCATTAAAAGCTACCCCTATCTCTTTGATTATTTTTATTTAAACATACAGAGACAAATCCCACTCTCTGGAGTGTCTTGCCCAGTCTCCTCCTACGTCTCGTCCTCAATCTATCACAATAACCAAATATTTGCCAGGAGGAAGAAGAGAATTGTGCAACTAAAGACAGTATGCTCTTTGACATTTTATCCTTTGCTGTTCTTCCAAAGGCCACACGCCACACATCTGCCTTACTGAGTCTATTCATTAGCAAAACTTATTCTGGAAGGAGTAATTTAGAAACGAATTGGCACCATTCCTATCTAGTTTGAACCTCCTACATTCTTTTTTTTCTTAGTAAACACTCTAGCTGACTGAGGATGAAAATCTTTTCCTTCAAACCCTAAGCCAGACTCCAGTAGTTTGAACCAAAGTTATATTCTAAACAAAAGAATAAACACACCATCATGTTGCATCTCTTCCATTTGAAAGCATGTGCAAAACAGGACCAACTAGCCAACAAGTTTAGTATTTCAGAGGAGAAAAAAAAACTCCAATACAAAGAGCCATTCTAGATAACAGGGAAGGGAGGAGACTTATTATAGGTGGTTGGCAGGCTGCCATTCTTGCACATTTTTACATTTCTAAACAGTACTTACCCAATGCTCTCCTTAATCCCATTAAATGAAAACTTTTTTTCTAATTTTAAAATTAAATTTCCTGTATTTCCTGATAGATTTCCAAGTTATTCTCCTCCCCTCCTCCTCTCCAGGTCCCATGGCATTTCTATACAAAGAGGGGCATTAGCCTGCTGGACAGATTCCAGTTGGCACAATTGCCCTCAGCCTCAGTTTTATGCCCCTGGGGTTTCCATCCAGCTCAGATTGTTTCCTTGCTTCCTGTTTTAACATAGTACAAGTACCTCCCTCAAGCTGTGACCTTCCCCCCCACCACATGGGGGCACACTTCAGTCATTTGCCTTCATTAATTTAAGCATAGACTTCAAACATCTTTAACTACTCAGATCAAACACCAGTACATTCCGAGCATACACCTTCAACATGTACGTATCTTGTACAAACTATGTCTTTTGTGCATCACTTCCTAAAATAGAATGGAAAATAAATTACATAACTAAATTGATTAATAAAAATATTTTGATGCAGACAAAATGACTGAATAGCATTACTTATAGAAAAATCTTGATGATACTATGAGTCACTTTGATGTGAATTTTTTTTCAGTTAGTTTGGATACTCCATCATATTGTCATTCAAAATTAAAGAAAAATGTTCCCACAGATGCATAGGCCCCAGTAAAAGATGCATCATTGGTTGCACCTACAATATCCTGCTATTTTATTAAGTATTAATTAGGCAAATGTTTGCATTAGATTGATCTGGTAAGTTCCATGTCCCTTTTGTCACTCATTCTTGCTTGCAAACTAATCAGGAGGAGCGAGAACATTGAAATGTTTTATATCTGAATTGAAGCTCACTGAAATTCTAGACTTGCAGATGGGTTAGAAAATTCTACTTCTATTTTTTTTTTTTTTTTTTTTTTTTTTTTTGTCGGTCGTGGGGCTTGAACTCTGGGCCTGGGTGCTGTCCCTCAGCTCTTCAGCTCAAGGCCAGCTCTCTACCGCTTGAGCCACAGCACCACTTCCAGTTTTCTAGTGGTTTATTGGAGATCAGAGTCTCACGGACTTTCCTGCCTGGGGCTGGCTTTGAACCACAATCCTCAGATCTCAGCCTCTTGAATAGCTAAGATTACAGGCATGAGCCACCGGTGCCCGGCTTACTTCTATGTTTTTAATGTTAGTAAGACAGAACAGCTTTTGGAGATAAAAGCACACAGAGCACAACCTAGCTTCTAAACTGTGGCATCTTTTATTTTATTTTATTTTATTTTATTTGGGGAGTCTGGTCATGGGGCCTGAACTCTGGGCCTGGGCGCTGTCCCTCAGCTCTTCAGCTCAAGGCTAGTGCTCTACCACTTGAGCCACAGCCCCACTTCCGGCTCTTTTCTTATGTGGTGCTGAGGAATCGAACCCAGGACCTTGAGCATGCAAGGCAAGCGCTCTACCACTGAGCCACCTTCCCAGCCCACTGTGGCATCTTTTAAATTATTCCTTCATAGTAAGAATTTACTTTGAAAAAGAATGTTATATATTTATTTATGAAAAATATTACATTACTCTGATGGGGGAATTCCATGGTTTCAATGTGCATCCTTCAAAATTCATGCTGGAATTTCATTTCTAATGTAGTTCTATTTAAAAACACACACACAAAAAACCAAACCTGGGTCTCTGAGAAAAGATTGGGTCATGAGGAACCGGTTCTTCCATGTGGATTAACTCCCTTATATGTTTGCAGCTATTTCTTTTTTCTTTTTTTTTTCCTTTGGTTTATTCCCTCTTACCACAGTTTTTGTTTTTTTTTTTTAAATTTCTGTACCCTTGTATATCAGCTTATCTGATTTGGGGAGGAGAAGAGGAATCACAGAAATGGGGGGAGGTGGGGAGACAAAAGGTGAACCAATTCAGCAGTGACACTCACTAGACACTACATTGGAAATTAACTTTACAATTTAGTGGGGGAGGGGAGCCAGAGGGGGAAAAGTGGGAGAAAGTGGGGGGGGTGACACTGTTCAAAAAGATATGACTTATTACCTGCCTTATGTAACTGTAACCCCTCTGCACATCACCTTTACAATACAATTTAACAAAAAAGAGGCTTTGGAGAGAGATCACCATTTTTGTCTTTGTGCCTTTCATCATGTGAGGATATGGTGCTCAAGTCTCCAGAGGGAACAGTAAGAGGAACCACGCTGAAAGCAGAAAAAGGATCTTCAGTGTATTTTGAATCTTCTGCCACCTTAATCCTGGGCAGCCCTCCTCCAAAATTGGGAGATGTAGATTACTGTTTTTTCTAAGTTAAGCAGTCAGGTATTGTGTTGCAGTAACACAACTGTATCTTTAGTAGTATTTGAGTGAGTCATTTAATATTATTTGTAATTAGGTGAAGAATTTTAAATGACCAACTTACCTTTGACTCTGATAACTCAGAAAATGAATAAAAAGACCCTTGTTGAAACATCTATGAAAGACAAAGGAAAGACAGTCAGTATATTAATATAAAAATCTTCACTGTGGGCTGGGAAGGTGGCTCAGTGGTAGAGTGCTTGTCTTGCATGCATGAGGCCCTGGGTTCGATTCCTCAACACCACATAAGCAGAAAAAGCTGGAAGTGGTGCTGTGGCTCAAGTGGTAAAGCACTAGCCTTGAGCTGAAGAGCTGAGGGACAGTGCCCAGGCTCAGAGTTCAGGCCCCATTACCAACAATTTTAAAAAAAAATCACTGTGTTACATTCTGTAAAGAAATAAAACCAATGAGACAGAGAAGGAGGGACTGACTGATTTTTAAGGGATTCAAGCAATATATGGAGGCTGGCAAATCGGAAGCTTGTAGAACTGACTGGTATCTTGGAAGTTCAGCCAATACTGATCCTATGAACTTGGGTCTGAATATGACAGGATAGCAGACTGGAATAGGTGCTGGATTTTTATCCCACATTCCTAAAGCAGAGTTCTTCCCATGTTGGCCCTCAAGATGTTTTATTCCTTGGATGGAACCCATATTATGGAAGGGGGAGGGGAATTTGCTTTACTCAAAGTCTAGTAATGACAATAGTAATCATATTTCAAATGTAGATTGGTGTTTAAACAACTGGGCACTGTAGCCTAGCCAAGTTCATACACAGGATCAGTGCATATGCCCAGGTCCTTTAAAAAAAATGTGTGTCTGCTTTTACAAAATGTATGAAGTGTAACTCATTGCAATAAAATGCACCCTGGAAACAAATCAAGGACCAGAATTGTCAGCATCTGCATTGAGAAGATGCCCGAACTACTTTATGTAACCTATGAAGCATCGCATGCCCTAAGCATACAATGTCAACTTAAGTGCTTAAGGCATAGAGGATACTGGCCTTCTTTTTTTATTTTTTTAGATTAGAAAATGCACACCAAAATGGAAACATATATACATGACCAGCTGAAATCCCTTGTTCTGAAGCACTAGGAATCTATCAGGAAGAAAAATAATGTCATAACTTAGAACACCAAAAATAATCTAAATATATCTAAATAGTATATTAATGATGCATATGTATGCACCATTACACACACAGGCTAGAGCTATTGAAACTGACTTAGTCACACTGAAGGGGAAACACAGGAATCTACATTCAGATATGATCACAAGTTAGCATTGCCACGGGGTGAGGCGTAAACAAGAAGTCCTGACTGACTGTTTACCAGGATCCAGGCACCGTGCTGAGAACGTGGTGCCTTCCCTCAGCTCCATAGGCCCAGATTGGGAGACATTTCAAAGGATTCACAGAATTCTTGTCTTTTGAAAAGTATAATCCAATGCCATGAAAACTAGAAAATAAGCATTTGTATGGAGGTTTACAAGGTGGTTAATTGTTGAATAAAAATATTTCTCTCTTTTCCACTTTGATGCAGCAGTGTGAGAAAGTACCCTGGTCAAGGGTAGAAAACCTGGTTCCTATTTCAGCCCTCCCATACCTAGCAATGTGACAAGCCTAGCAATGTGACCTTCAACAAGTCATTAAATCTTTTTATATCTTAGATTCCCTAAATATAAAGTGAGGGCGCTGGACTGGGTGCTTTGTACAGTCTTACAACTCTAACATTCAAAGATTCTGCCAGAAGTGGGGAAAGCAGCAGAGATCCTTCTTCCTAACAAAAGCAAAATGCATTCGTCAAATAGTCAAAAAGATAGATCTCTTCAGTTGACATTTATTCTCTTTGTTCCCCCAATTAAAGTTTATCTGACTGATATAAAATGAACCAGGCCAGCGATATAGGTCTAGACTAGTTCAAAGTACTCCTGTCTCCAAGAGATCAGCTGTGTCCCAACTAAATTGAAGGGAGATAAAGTGAAATAGCAAAAATAATTCAAGGCCTACGTCAAGGCCTAAGGTACATGTGTTTTCTGCAGGTTCAACTCCAGGCCAGAAGAGATGAGCTTTATCAATTCCACAGAAGGAAACACATCACCCAGTTTCTTAAATTGACTTTGAATAAAGATAATCTCACTAATGGGCTCATTTTCCCCTTTATACACATACCTTTTAATTTTTTTTTGCTTTTATTTGCAAAATAGCATAGGCTCTGTATATGTGAGGATCCAGCTGCTAGTTATTGCTTTTACAAATGACTGCCCAGAGTGAAATTGCAAAGTGAACAATTTGTCTCCCATGTCCCTTCATTTTGCACCACAAGGCAACAATCCTTATAACCTGTCTGATTCGTGCTCTCAGTTACATGGAGCGCTTTCCCATGCATCCTTCCTTTCGGCTCTGTGGGTTCAGTGGGGGAGGGACAGTCTCCATTTTACTGATAAGAAAGCTAAGTTACAGAGAAGTAAATTATTGAAGAGTTTTACAGCCGGGAAGCCACCTATGACTTGTACACCTTCCCCTGACTCCAGGAATTGGCAGGGTCCCCTATGTTGCCTCTGGAGGACTATGCCACACATCTGTCCTGGCAGCATTTCTCCTGGATGGGAAAATGGCCTCATCATCCAGACTCAAGGACTTCTATTCTTCAGCCTTCTCTCCAATACCATTTAACAAACCTTTAGTAAATGTTAACGTGTGCCATTGAGTCATACTTCAAAATACCTTAGAATTTAGTAAGGGCTGTTTGAAGCCAGTGTCTCTTTTTCTTTTTTCTTTTCTTTTCTTTTCTGGGCTCTGGAATTTGAACTTGGTACCTCAGCCTTGCTAGGCAGGAACTCTGCTGCTTAAGCTATACCTTCAGTCCCTTTTACTCTGCTTCTTTCTGAGATGAGGTCTCACTTTTTGTTGAGGTTAGCCTGGACCACAATCCTGCTATTTATGCTACCTTCCACAGGTGAATGACAGGCACATACTACCTCAACTATTGTCTATTGAGATGGGGCATTCAGGAACCTTTTTACTTCTATCCTCAAACCATGTGATCTTAGTTTCCTTGGTTAATCATGTTTATAGGCATGAGCCAATAGGCCTGACTTGAAGGCAATGTCTTAAAAGAGTGTATTGAGAATGACTAGGCCAATGAACATCTGAAAAAGATGAGTCTCTACAGCAGGTGAGCTCTTCTTGTCACTGAGTCAATCACAGAAGTCCATGACTGGTGCTGATGCTCTCTTATGAAACTGAACCCTTCAGGCAAATGCCGGTTCAAATAACTTCCCATAGCATTTAAATCCTAGTTTAGAAGTCAGCAATTAGGGCTGGGAAGGTGGCTCAGTGGTAGAGCACTTGCCTTGCATGCCTGAGGCCCTGGGTTCGATTCCTCAGCACCACATAAGCAAAAAGAAAAAAAAAGCCAGAAGTGGCGCTGTGGCTCAAGTGGTAGAGCGCTAGCCTTGAGCTGAAGAGCTGAGGGACAGCACCCAGGCCCAGAGTTCAGGCCCCATGACCGGATCCAAAAAAAAAAAAAAGGTAGAAGTCAGCAATTGTTGAACATCTCAAACAAGGAAATGGTATTGAAAGTCAAGTAGCTAAAGAACAAAACCTTTGGTCAGCTATAGCCAGGGAGATTGTTTAATAATATGCAAAGGGAAATCATGGAATTCAAGTCTCCATTCAACAGGGAAAAAAATATCTGTCTTAAACCCTATCTAGCATAAACTGTTTCTGATAAAATCAGGAGCAAAATAAGATTATCTCCCATAGCTCTACCTTTGGCAGAATGTGAGAAGCAAAGAAGAACATGGCAACACACCATGACAGCAATAAATTCAAGGGACAGTCCACTAGTAGAAAAGCACCATTAAGCTAAGAAGCATCTCTCAACCGAATTAACTTGAGAAAATTCAGATCATAAAATATATAGATGAGGATATATACAATGTGGACTCCAAGAAAGAGAAACCTGGAACAAGTTAAACCCAACTCTTAAATGAATGTTTGCAGGCTGGGGCTTTCACCAGATTCACAGAAAGAGAAGAGATTAGGAATTGATACCATACCCTCGCTGTAATTGTAATATCTAATTATGCTTAATATATAGCAAAGTGTATATATTCATGCATGAGATCTGTTTAAAGACATTTTCTAAGTAATATTATTGGTAGATCCCAGAACTAGATAGACATACCAAGGTACTATGATTCAGAATCTAAGACCCAAAAACAACTTGAACAGACAATTCACAAAAAAAGAGTATCGACATGTACAATAAACAAATGAAAATATGATCATCTTCATTAGTCATCAGGGGAAAATCTAATTAGAACCACATGAGCTCAATGAAATACCACAACACACTTACCAGAAATGTTTGAAATGTAAAACCCTAACCACATTGAAGGTCAGCAAGAATGTAAAGCAACTAAGATTCTTCTATTTTGGAATGGGTGTACAATTCCTTTGGAAATGTGTTTGAGTATTCATTGAAGGTAAGTATATATGCACTAGTCACAATTTGCTGGACCTAAGCCCTTCAGAGAAAAGTGCTCATGTCCACTAAAACACACACATGTGCAAAGATGTTCATAGACACATTATTTGCCAGAACCAATATTTAGAAGCAATCCACACATCAATAAGAAGTGAAAAATACAAATAAATTACAGTGTTGTCATCCAGCGAAAAACTACTCAGCCATAAAAGGAATTAAACCCACTGATGAATGATCACTTTGGATAATACTTTATATTTTTACTTTTTAAAACATGTCCTTTTTGACATTTTGTTTTTTTTAACTCAAGTTTATCATTGTTAGTATATATTAATTGCATGAGGGGATTTCACTCTGATATTTCCATATATTGCATATCAAGTACTTTAACCATAGTCACACACACACTATCACATTCTCATTTTTTCCTCTCCCCTCTCAATGGTTTCTCTGCTCCCAAACTGTCCTCTTTTCATATTCATAGTATTTTATTAAATTGCATGAATGTTAATACATTATTTTTATTTGTTTTATATGTCATTGTCTTTATAAAGGTGACACACAGAGGAGTTAACATTTCATAGGTCAGGTAATGAGTTCGTTACTTTTTGGACAATGTCATCCCTTCCCTTGCTCTCTCTCCATTTTCCCTCCTATCTCCACCCACTAGTTCTATAGTTAATTTCAACATAGAGCCTAGTGAGTGCCACTGTTACATTTGTTCACCCTTTGTCCCTCTACTTCTCTGTCCCCTCTTTACACTCCCCAATGACAGATAAATGAGCAAATAAGACAAAAAGAAAAAATGCTCTTGTTTTTCATTTCCTGGAGTTCACTTCTATAAATATGATTTTATATGTGATTTTTATGTGTTCCTCCCCTAAGAATATCTACTTCTGGCCTCACTGTGTGTGAATGCCTAGCGTCCTGTATAATTTATCATCACATTCATGATTTTTTTTAAGGCTAGAGTCTGTATATGAGTCTCACTGAGTTTGGCTTCTTTCATTTAGCATAATACCTCCAGTTCCCTCTATTTTCTTACACATGACATAAAAATAATTTTGTGTGGGTGAGTTACAATCTGCTGTGTATATACATTATATTATCTAGTCATCACTTGATGGGCACCTAGACTGATTCCATAGCATGGCTGTTGTGACTAGGGCTCTTATAAACCTAGTTGTGTAAAGTATCTCTCTTGCATGCTGACTTACATTCCATTAACTATATGCCGAAGAGTATATAACAGGATTTCATGGACCCTCCATACTGATTTCCACAGTGGCTGCACTAATTTATATTCCCACCAAAAATTTTTAAAGGAGATTCTTCCCTTTCCACATCCTTTCCAGATTTTTTTTTTTTTTTTTTGGTCAGTCATGGGGCTTGAACTCTGGGCCTGGGCGCTGTTCCTGAGCTCTTTAGCTCAAGGTGAGCACGCTACCACTAGAGCCACAGCACCACTTCTGGTTTCCTGGTGGTTGACTAGAGATAAAAGTCTCATGGACTTTCCTGCCAGAGCTAGCTTTGAATAGCAATCTTCAAATCTTAGCCTCCTGAGTAGCTAGGATTACAAGCATGAGCCACACCTTGTTTTCTTAATGATAGCTATTGTGTCTTGGGTGAGATAGAATCTCAATGTTGAATTTGAATCTCCTTTATATCTAAGGATACTGAACATTTTTCATATATTTATTAGTCATTTGTATTTATTTTGAGAACTGTTTAACTTATCTACCCACTTATTAATTGAATTAATTGAATTTTTGAGTTATATATTCTAGATATTAATCCTTTGTCAAATAAATACTAGACAAAGATTTCTCTCTTATTTTGTATATCAAGAGTTTAATATAGTTTCAAAGTTTCAGGACTTAAAAGTCTTTCATTTCTGAGTTGATTTTTATACAAGGAAAGAGATAGAAATCTATATTTTAGTCTTCTACATGTAGATTTCCAGTTTTGCTAACACCATTTATAAAAGATTATCTTTTCTCCAATGTATGTGTTTTATGTCTTTGTCATAGATCAGATGGTGTAGCTTTGGGGTTTATTTCTAAGTCTTCCATTCTAGTCCATTAGTCCACGCGTCAAAGACAAAATGTTAAGTGGGGGGGGAAACCACAGGTGAAGAAGTGGTAGAAACAGTCAGGATCCTGAATATCCAGGGTAGGTGGTGAAAGTTTACTACCCAGAGGGACATATTTTGGATTCTTAGAGTGTTCCGCTTATCTTGATTTAGGTGATGGGCTAACAGATGGATGAATGGCTAGCTAGAGGTATATATATATGTAAAAATTAGTCAAACCATATGTCTCAAATATACTTTTCAGTAGTAAGATGATGAAGATGATAGGTGATACATACATGCATACATACATACATACATACATACATACATACATACATACATACACACACAATAGACTTCTGCATATCTTTATATCACTCCAGTTGAACAAAATCAGATGCACTTCCTTTTAAAAAATGTTTATGCTCCCTGGCTGCGTTCCTTTGCTCTGGTTTCATTCCATCCTCAAGATGCCCCAAGCTAATTGCATCTAACTGCAGGGGTGAGATTGATGTGTCCAGGGAAGAGATAATCTATGTAAAAAAGGGTTCTGGAAAATATTAACTCATCTTCAGAGTAAACCCAAAAAAGCTTTTGAAAAATTGGCATGTGGCTTGCTCCAAGGGAGAAAAGGCACTTGACAAAGGATTTCTAAGCAGAATTACAGTATAAACAACAGTGTGCATGGAGGTAAAGACAGAAATGGCTTCCTCCATAGGAAAAACATGTAAATTGGCATGATAAGGATTGCAGGTTGTGAGGCCTATTCAAGAAGAAAGGAATTTAGCGCTAATCTAACTGGTTCGAAATAAAGAAGTTCCCCAATCCCCAATTCTCACATCAAATAGGTCCCATCAATCTGACTAAAATCTTCCCATCACTTCACCCCATAGAGGATAAGAAGCCCCCCTAGGCCAGTTTTCTGGGAGAATCGAATCCAGCTTTGAAAATGACACCTTCAAGTCTACCACAATCAACATGGGTCCATAGTGAAGCTTCAGTTCCCAGGAGGTTCAATAATGACATGTGTGTAAAGAAGAACAACAATGCATTTTGTGTTCATTCTCAATGCAACTGGGAAGGCAAGAGTAGTTTACATTTAAAAGCAAAGTCTTTGTTAGTTCAGGGCATTTGAGCATTCGCTCTTATTCAAAGTATACTGTGCTCAGAATTGTAGCACAGGAGACTTAGCATGCTCTTTAATACATGTTTTATTGCAAAACAGTTCAGAGACAGCAATTTTCTTGCACTGACCAATAAGTTTTCTTCATGGAAAAAAATCTATAAATTTCTATCTTTAATACAGCTCTGAAAATTATGTATTGATATTTTGATAATGAAATTACAATAGTAATTTGTCGTCCTACTGTTACTTTCACACCCACAGTTAAAATCTATATAATATTAGTGGGACATAAGTGATGCACAATTTATGAAATATAAACACTTCTATATAAAGTATTTTGTGAAGACTGTTCACTGATACCAGAGATTATATAACTAGTGAGAAAAAGAATTAGGATTTTGACCTCAAATTTCCCCATGCTGGCCTCACATTTGCTAGGCAAGTGTTCATATAATGTCTTAGGCTGACTTTGCCTGGACAGACAGCAAACCAAGATCCTGCTACCTCGACTTCCTGAGTGGCTGTAAAGACGGCATTCTCCACAATACACAGTCCTTGTAGGTCACCTTTCATTTCCATTTTTGTCTGGATTTCCCTCACTCCTTCTTTCCAGGATGTTTGTGATCTGCTCTGGGACTCAGTCACAGGTAGATGCATCTCCTGCACGGTGAGTACAAAATATGGCCAGGGACACATAATGGGACTGCCATAAAGATTCTTATCTTCCCACTTTCTTGAAGTCTTGACTTTTTTAATAAATACTTTTACAACTGGGCTTCTACATCATTCCAAGACAAACCTCATTGGAGTACAATTAGCCTACCACTGTGGACTACCTTCCCTAAGAGACAATTCCTCCAAAACAGTTTATAAAACAAACACTCTGAATGCATCTTCTCAGTTATCACCCTCCTGTTAAGAAACACAATTTCAGGGCTTTACTTGCCCTGGGATCCTACTTTATATTCACTTTAGGAAACACAGCTTGGGGATGGGGGGTGGAGGGGGAGGGAGGAAGTAGTTGGGGAGGTGGAGAGGGAAGAGTTGGTAGGGGAAAAACAAAGGAGGCAACAATGCTCCTTGGGAAATGTACTCATTACCTTGCTCATGTAACTGTAACCCATCTGTACAGTATTTTTACAATAAAAAATATTTTAAAAAATGACCCAGAACCATGCTGACTTGGGATGTGTGATACCATTACATGCTATTAATACTATTTTTCTTTTTTTATGATCTTCAAATAGTTGTACAAAGGAGTTGCCATTTCACAAAGCAGTTTATGAATACAATGCATGTTGATCAACATCAGCCCTTTCAACATTCACCACATACTACTACTTATCTTTTCATGTGGTCCACATTCTCAGACTGACTCCCTGACCAGTGGCCTTGACTTTTCCATTGGCCTCTGTGTCTACCACACATACCCAGTAGAAAGGCAAAAAGTCCTCTTGATACCCAAATTCTGTGCTCTCAACAATGACCTATCCTAGATACAAACACAATTTAACACATTACCCAACTTTTAGGGAAGGAGAGATGAAAAGATTGGCTTTCCTCTTTCTTTCGGGTTTATTCCTGACACTTCAGCAAACAAACCACAAGGAGTTTCCAAACAGCCTGTCTCTTCTCTTGGCCACTCTCTTTTCCTTACCCCACAAAGAATACCCAGTTTAGTAATAGCACCATTTTACAGGCAGCATTTTCAGGATTTAATTAGTTAGGGCCTGCCTAGTCTGAGACCCACTGTGGACAATTTCACTGTATGACCCTCTGTTTATTTGCACTTTGGGATCAGAAAATAAGCAGTTAAGAGATGTTTGCCCTTGAAAACATGTTAGGGAATTAACTGCTGGTTCGAGATGTTATCTGCCAAATTTGAGCCCCAAACACATTTTATACCTGAATTAAGTCTCTGAAAACAGGGATTTGATAACTGAAGCTGCGGCCTGATGCTATCTGTGAAATATGCAGACAAGCCCTGCTATTGTAGCTGGAAACACGGACAGGGTACTGAGCAGGCTCAGAACACGGAACAGCAGAGAATTTTAGGAAACATTTATTTAGGTCTATCTCATGCACATGCCCTTAGCAGTATGAAATAGTTGTGTGGAGTCCTTTCCATTTTTTTAACTCCTCCTTTGGGCCTGTACTGTTACACACACACACACACACACACACACACACACACACACACACACACACACACACACACACACACACACACATCTTCATCTGAAAATCATACCATTCAAAAATAAAATTCAGAAATCTATTCACCAAAACAGCAACACAGAGCTGTGATGGATGAAGGAAGCCAAAGGCCTTTATTTCAGTTATAAACTTGAATGCTAGGATTTTATTTTTATTTTTTTTATAATGCGTGGTTTTCTTTGCTCATAGCTCCCCCTTCCCTGAAACTAAATTATATCTTAGGCTTTTGAAATAGCTTCAAAGCTCAAGCCTGCCTTCTTTAAAAATAACTCCATCATCTCCGAAGGTGGGGCATCAGAGTTTATTTTGGGTTTTGAGGTAGGACACACCTCTGCACCACCACGGAGGAAGACATCCAACTGACGTTGCAAGTTTGTTCCGTTCTTTTCTTTTCTTTTCTTTTCTTTTTTTCTGTAGATCAGCTGCAGTCTTTTATTAGCATTATTTTTATCCTTAAGTGGTTGTACAAAGGAGTTACCATGCAGCATATCAGTTAATGAAGGTAACGCTTCTTGATTGATGTCCCGCTTTCTCATCCGTTTTTCCCCCCTCTTTATTACTATCTTTAAGTAGCTGTTGTGCTCCCACAGTGGTCTACTAGGACTCTTGGCTCTACTCCCCAACCATCCCTAGCATGAGAACTTGAGGAGAATAGCCACTTCAGTACTAAAAACCATGTTGCCTTCCAGCAGTCTCCACCTCTGTGTGTGTCCATTAGTCTGCGTGCTTTCTGCTTCCTGAATGACATCTTGATGGTAGACACTTGCCTCTCTCTTGGGACCATTTAGCAGGTTGGTTGTCTCTTGCCTCGTTCCCTGCCCCTAAGTGCTCCTCTCTGCTGGCCTCCCTGCTGCCCACTGGAATGTATTTTGTGAGCCAGGCTAGCAGAAACTCCAGCTGCCACCTCAGCCGGGCTGCTGGCCAGAGAGACCGAAGCAGAGCCCAGCTGACACCAGGTTTTCTTGGTAACAACTTCACACAGAGGGGAGGCTGGTAACCACCAGCCTCGAAATGAGACCATCCACACAAACAAACAAATAAAAAATGCCAAATACAAACACAAATGAAAGAAACCACATGCACTCAGAAAGACACAAAGCCCAGATTCAAGCATGCAGTTGTCTGGGGCATTCATGAGCCATAAGCCTGGTGTCCCTGAGAGCTGCTGGGGTGGTTGGTGGTTTGGAGATTCCTGTGGTTTGAACACACACCCTCCTCATCACCAAGATGGGCCTGGAAAAAAATGATCATCCTGCAGGCCTTTGATTTATTTCCTGATAAAATAACCTTTATTCTCCCAGGCTAAACTTGCCATCTTACTTTCTGAGAGCCAGTCTTTCTTCCTGCCCACCAAAGTCTTTCTCAAATTAGGTCATACTGTCCGAGGCCCTGGAGTTTCCACCACTCCACCCGCCCTGCCAACATTACCATGTGGACATGGAGAATCATAGTTGTTTTTTTTTTAAGTGGAAGGCATTAGCTGTTATGTAGAGCCAACACAAGAATCTTGTCTGTGTTTGGAAAATGATACCTTTTGAGATGACATCTCTCTCCTGTGTGTCTCCCCACCCAGCTTTATTTTCTCCTGCTCAACATTTCACGCTTCACAGGAAGATTCTCCTGAATTATCCGAAGCTTCAGAAGACCTACATTGGCTCCACCTCATGCTCCATTCCTGCTCTCTGTCATGTCGACACCTTTCTTGAAATGAATGCTGCTTACTTTCTTGTATTAGGTATATTCTGTGTTTCACTGAGGGAAAGAGATGAAAACTCCCTTGAACAGTGAAAACATGGATAATGTCTCTTCTTGGCTCTGCCCATCTCCTTAAAGAGAAAGAGTTATATGTGCTGCCATCGGGTAAGATGTGTGCAAAACTCCACCATGTTAATGGTGCAAAATTAGCACTTAAAATGCCAACAACACCCTCTCTCTAATTAGTTATGATAGACAATAGCCTATTAGTTCCTGGGGAAAATGCTATTTTTAATCTCCTAAGACCTCCAAGCAAGGGTAAACTTGGTACTGGAAGGCTCTTCATTTGCTGAATATTTATGCAATATGGTACTCATGGTTGGGAAACCTTGGATACAGCTACACTGCTCTAGAAGGGAGGAAATATATCTAGAACTAGGGTGTGTGGCATGAGAAAGGATATACACTGGTGGTTCAGCCAGAGAGATGGGGAGAGGTGCCATATTGAATGTACAAAGTTCAATTCCCCATCCCTAACCTCAATCTCTGCTTCTCCCCCTTACTCATGAGTTCCACAGCAAGACTGATCTTCTTTGCTAATGTTCTTGGAGGAGGTGGGTTGCTTGAACGAAAGTGGAAGCAGTATGTATGTGCAAGGTGATAATAGGGTCAACAGACTGATTTGCTCCTCAATGCTGTCTCCACTGTTTCCTGTCTGTCACTCGCTGTATCCCAGCCCTCTGTCTTTCTCCTTGCTAACTTGGGATGTGTGATGCCATCACAGATAGGATCAGTCATTTTTTTGGTAGGTCATGGGGCTTGAAACCAGGGCCTGGGCACTGTTACTGAGCTTGTTCACTCAAGGCTAGTGCTCTACCACTTTGAGCCACAGCTCCATTTTCAGTTTCAAGTGGTTAATTGGAGATAAGAGTTTCACACACTTTCTTGCTTAGGCTGGCTTCAAACTGTGATCCTCAAATCTCAAACTCCTAAATAGCTAGGATTACAGGCATGAGCCATCAGCTCTCAGTTTGAAATGATCAGTCTTGAAAACCAGATATATCAACTACCTGAGATTTCAGCTTGACCCCACCTTGGAGAATTTATTTAATCTCTGTTTCTCAATATTTCATATGTCCATCTGTGAAGTAGGGTAAACATAATAACAACCTCATTGGACTCCTAAAGAATTTGGAGCAGTGCTAAAATTTGCAACTTGGCAAATCATTACAATAGAGAAAACTGAAACTAAGAAACTAATGAAGAAAGGTAACCACAGAGCTTCAGGCCCTTAGTTTGCCTTCTTGAGTCTTCTGTTATCCCTGACTTCTTCCCCAAGAGGCCTCAGCAGTCACAGAGAGAGAACCAATCTCATCTCCAGATCTATCAGGTACCTAAAGAGAGGGCCTCAGAGACCAGCCTTGCTCTCCTCCCCTTGTTTTGCTCTACCTTCTGTACTTGGAATACCATTTTGTTGGCAAAGCACACTAGTTCTGGGGCACTGTTTCTGAGCCTTCCTCATAGTGGTCCATGATTGTTTTGGATGCAAATAGCAAAACTCACCCTATACCATCTTTTGTATAGGAGTTTGCTAAAAGAATGCTCAGTAACCCCCCCACACTCCCCCCAACCCCTATCCAGTCTGATGCCTGTGTAGAGCTAATTATGAGGTCCTGTGATTATTTGTCACATATTCATCCACTGTGCCAAATTGTGGTCTTGCTGAAAGCAAATGCAAGATTTTATATTTCTTGATATCCCTCTCACAGTATCCAATCACTAATGATGTTTCATACATGGCATTAGGTTTAATCAAATTGAATTGATATTGCCTAGAGGTAACCACTCTAAGAAGTCTGCTCATTTCTTTTGTGCTGGTGTTTCTCCCCACTGCACACCTATGTGTGATCTAAATGACCTGAATCTGAGTAAATTGTACTTGCAAGTAGTTCTTCTTGCTCAGTCCCATTCCTCCATTGGACCAGCAGTGACTCTGTCTACTGTGAAGCAGCTATCACGTTAAGAGTATAGGGTAGGCTCCAGCTTCAAAGAACTAAAATACAACAACATCTCTAAACCACATTCAGAAAAAAATAATAAAACATGAAAAAAATAGAGAAGGATTACACCATACATGAAATGCAGACAATTAAAACCATCCAGAGTAAAGTGTCCAGGAATTCTTCCCAAGGGAAAGGGTGAATGATGACATGAAAGAACATAAGTATTCTCTAAATTCTCGAAGAATGGCATTGTCCTTACTATCTTACTCCATTTTATGTTTCCATAAGAGGAAACTAGAAACTCAGTAATTTAAACCATAGAAGTTTGCTTGGTTAGGGGTTGGGAAGGTGGCTCAGTGGTAGAGCACTTCCCTTGCATGCATGAGGCCCTGGGTTCGATTCCTCAGCACCACATAAGCAAAAAGAAAAAAAAGCCAGAAGTGGCTCTGTGACTCAAGTGGTAGAGCGCTAGCCTTGAGCTGAAGGACTGAGGGACAGCACCCAGGCCGAGTTCAGACCCCATGACTGGACCCAAGAAAAAAAAAAAAGAAGTTTGCTTGGCTCACAGTTCTGGCAACTGGGAGAGCCCATATCAAGATGCTGGTCTCCAGCTCAGGCCTTTGGGTGGTCTAGGGTAACAGGAGACATCACACCGTAAGAGAACACAAGAGCATTCAGATTCTAATTCTCCTCATTTAAACCACTTGGGGCCATCTGGGGAGCTCCATTCTTCACCTAATCCCAATTTTCCCCCAAAAGTTCCAATTCCAAATACCATTTTAAGAAAATGAACTTAGGGATCCGTTTTCTAATCTGTGAACTTCTGAGAAACACATTAGGACCACAGTATTTATCTAGAAAATGTTTGGACCATATGATTGACTTGTCTCTGTTCCATATCTTCTCTTGTGAAATTTTGAAAGACATTTTCTGTTAATGTTGACATATCTCTGACACAACTCTCTTGTGTATGTTAATGAGCTAGAAGGGCATGGTAAGTAAAGAAATTGTGGGTTGGTGTTATTTGTTGCTGTTGATGATCATGATATTAACACCATCACAGCACACAGCCTGTATAAATTAAAAATAGGAACAAATGTTCAGGAAAAGAAAAGGGGCCAGGGCTGGGTAGAGCGCTTGCCTTGCATGCATGAGGCCCTGGGTTGGATTCCTCAGCACCACAGAAGCAAAAAGAAAAAAGCCGGAAGTGGCGCTGTGGCTCAAGTGGTTAGAGCACTAGCCTTGAGCTGAAAAGCTGAGGGAGAGCACCCAGGCCCAGAGTTCAAGCCCCACGACCGGACCCAGAAAAAAAACCAAAAAACAAAAAACAAAGAAAAGGGGCCTTTCTATCACATTTAAGGGAGGGGGGAGGTAGGGAGGGAGGGAAGCAGGGAGAAAGGGAGGGGAAGAGAGAGATATGGCAGTCCAAGCTGCCCCAGATGAAAGGAAACGTGAAGCTCTGAGGTGGCTGCTTTCTATCTAAACAATGAATGACACCAAACACTAAAGATGAATGACAAATCAAGAAGGAAGAGAATGGAAGAGTGAAAAAATTATCATTTTCACATGATAATTTTAAATAATTTTTAGAAACAGGAAAATGGAATCCCCAATGATAGGTTTAATCAGTTATGTGCTAGAAGACAGGTCATTCAACAAAATTTGAGTATTTATTGGATTCAAACCAGATTAGAAAAGCACTGCTATCATCTGATCTCATACCACATATACATATACACATATATATGTTTTTTGACATATGTTTTTTGAGCTGAAGAGCTGAGGGATGGTACCCAGGCCCAGAGTTCAAGCCCCATGGCTGACCAAAAAAGAATGAAGAGATTATGTTTGAAGGAGGGTGGAGGGAGAAGGTGGCTTTTCTGCATTATTCAAATCTCCATGCCCCAACAAGGGTCATGATGTCACTAAGAGAACCTGAATGTGAATATGGTTGGGAATTTCTAAGGAAAGCAGGACTAGACCCAGAACCTGGGCCACTGGGTAAATGTGATTTTGAAAGTAGGCATCACAGTGCTCATTTGAACCAAAGCCATATCTCAAGTTAGATCTACTTTGGTGTGTTTCATCAGGTGGACCCATTTTTTCTAAGATAATGGGAAAGAACCTTCTAGAAAATAATTCATGGTAGGGGAAGGAGTCAGGCTGCAAAGTATGACCCAATGAAAGTGCTTTGATTATTAAAAAAGAATGAGTGATTGCCAGGTGGTGACCTACCACTTAGTCAATCCCGTACATTAATAGAAAGGTCAACAGGGACAACATCAATTTGGAATCTGTCTTCTTTAGGGAAAAAGTAGGATCCAGGCAAATAAGGCTGAAGTACGGCTAAATGTTTGCTTGCTTGCTTGTTTGCTTACTTGTTTTTAATGACCCCTCCCCTGCACCCCCGCCACTGAGCTTGAACTGCATACCACTAAAAAGGCAAGTAATATAAATCTGGGCACTGAGGGTAATTGAAAAGAACTAGCTTGCTGGGTATAGTGGCCCACACCTGTAGTCCTAGTTTCTCAGGAAGTAGAGATAGGAGAATCAGGCAAAAGTAATCTGAAACTGTCTCTGAAAAACAATTTTAAAAAGCAAAAAAGGAATAAAGGCTTGGCTGTCGTGGTAGAGAACTTGCAAGCTCCAGTCTCTAGTACTACGAAAGAAAATAAAAACCAGAGTACACAGTACTAATTTGTGCTAGCTTCATAATTTTGTAAAGAATGGCAGAAAAATAAAATACTACTGGAATTAATCTAGTTCTTATGGGCTTTTCCCCCCACATGTTTGTAATGTTTTCTTTTTCACCAATTTCCTTCTGATAGAAAAAATGTCCTAGGCCCACATTTATGGTTTCTTTCCAAACTCCAGCACTAAGCAGAGATTTTGCTAATTATTTTTGCACGGTGCAATATGACACATGAGCAGCTGAGTTACTCTTTGCTCCCTTTTAGAAATGAGGCCCATTTAGAGGTCTACTCTTCTCCACCCCGTGTCCTAGAAAGCACAGGAACTCAGTCATACTCAACAGCATTAGGTGAGACTGACATTTGTCAGATACACCTTAATGCCGTGTCTGCTGTATTTCTTTAAAGCCAATACTTTTAAGTGACTGCAGTGGAAAGTTGCTAGCAGTCCAGTTATACCTATGGAATTAGATGTAATGACCTTCGGATTCTTTCCAGTTCTGCAATGTGTTTATTCTGAGAGCTTTTATAACTTCTGATAAGATATGGAGCCGTCTCAGAGGGATTCTGAACCACTTAAATTTGTGTTGCACACGCTAGACCAAAGAATATGGGCATTCTTACCAATAAGTAATGTGTGAGCAAATGGTGGAGTTTTTCTTGAGGTATGTTAGAAGGAATCAAAAAGTCTTACGAGCACACGTATCCTTTGGCATAGCAACATCTCCTCCAGAAATACACCTAAACAAATATTTGAAAATGTGCACTAACATTTTCACATGATAATTTAAAAAATTTTTAGAAACAGGAAAATGGAATCCCCAATGATAGGTTTAATCAGTTATGTGCTAGAAGACTGGTCATTCAACAAAATTTGAGTATTTATTGGATTCAAACCAGATTAGAAAAACAGTGCTATCATCTGATCTCATACCACATATACATATACACATATATATGTTTTTGACAAAATTACACCAAAATATTCATTGCTATACATTATTACTTCTGGGGATGGAATGAAAGATGATCTTTAGTTTCATCCCTTTACATTCCTTTTCTAACTTTCTTCTATGGATAAAAATCGGTATTTGCCAGAATAGTTTCAAATATCTAAAAAATGTATTAATACATAAAACTTTGTAACACTATGCAGATATATATTAATATATACAAAAATTTTGTAATAATACATATATAGAGAGAGAGACATATAAAGAAAGTAAAGGAGTGACATTGTCCAAAAAGAATTGTACTCATTTCCTGACTTATGAAATACTAACCCCTCTGTACAACACCTTAATAATAACAATATAATTATATTTTAAAAAGTTATTATTGTATTCCATATTATTTTTTCCAACTGCCCACTATTCACCAAGCCTTGTAAAATATGTAAAACTTTTTACAACACTCTTATTCTTAACTACTTCATTGTTTCCTTAGTAACATATAAACAAAAGAAGCCTACTCCAATCATGAAAATCAACGGAAAAGTTGAAAAGCTTATTGAAAGCCACATAATGAATTCAAAATAGTAGCCAGGATATGAACCTCAGGTTCTCAAAGCTGAACCTAAAAAAGAAAAACAAATAGAAGCTTTTCTCCTACTAGCCCTAGTTTCGGTTGATGGTCTGTGGGAACAGAAATGTCCCTTGGTGTGGCAGTGTGAAGAAACCATTGTCCCCAGTCCTCTGCAGCTGCTTGGCCAGGAAGCAGAGTCAACTTTCTCCCACTGCTTTTTGGTGGAGTAGGACTTGATGGTGACAATCCTGGCCCTAGTCCTCAGGCGATTTTGTGACTTTCACTCTTCTGGAACCTCGTCTACTGCAGGAATCAGCCTGGACTAACCCAGCTAGAGAATAAGAAGCTTGAGAAGAAAGGCTCCAGGACATCCCATCATCAGACCAGCAATATTAATAATAATAATAATAATAATAATAATAAAGGTAGTCTCACTAGCTGCTCACAGACATAGAGCTGAGCTGAGCTGAGCATGACCCAGGCTGCATCAGCAAAGTCACCTGGGGAGTGGTGGAGTGTTAACAGAGAGCAAACTAAATGTTTGCTGTTTCAAGCCAGTTTCAGGGTGATTTGTCATGCAGCAAAAGCTAACTGATACATACTCCTGGGCTCAGCTAAATCTCTCCATTGCTAACATGAGGTAAACCATGAGATGAATGAAATACTCCGGGGAGATAATCAAATTCTAACCACCACCTTGCCTATGTCATGATTATGAATGCTTCAGAAAGATAAGGTTAATGCAGTTCACAGAAAGAGAGAGAAAGAGAGAGGGGGAAGAGAGAGAGAAACTGGCAAAGCACAGACAGTGAATGGGCTTCAGGTCAATATGAACTCCACATCTTTCTGCCAACTCAGTAGTTTGGCTGTGAAAGAAAGAGAAAATACCACATTCTGTCCTGCCCTGCTTCTATCGCAGGCAATGCCAGGATTTCCCAAACTCACAGACCACCTGGAAGCTAGGCCCCCAAACACCTTCCAAAAGTGGAAATAGCCACTTTTGCTGCTTGACTCTCTCTCTCTCTCTCTCTCTCTCTCTCTCTCTCTCTCTCTCTCTCTCTCTCTCTCTCTCTCTCTCTCTCTCTTCTCATCCGCTCTTTTCTCTTCTTGTCCCTTCTCCCCTTCAGCTCCTATTTCCTTCCTTCGCTTCTCCTCCCAGCTCTCTTTCTGTGTCTAGCAGAGGCCACAGACCCACATCACTCTTCATTCTGTGACTTTACCACCTCCTTTGCACCTCAAAGGGTCAGACAGACAGAAAAGCTCATCAAAAAGCACCACCTAAACCAAGCCTCAAAATGGCTCTAACAACTAATCATAATGTACTGTACTTCAAAGTGCTGTGTCCCAAACATTAGCCAATTAATCCTCACAGCCACCGGGTGTGTTAATTAGGCCTCATTATTCATGAGTTATACACCAGGAAAACAAAGCCAGAAGGAGTAGCTGTTGCATCCAGGGCTCAGAGGTAGAGGAGAACCTGGCCTCCTGGCACTGGGACCAACCAGCCCTGCATGGCCCAGAAGCCATACTCTTCTCCACTCCCAGTGGGAGTGGGGCCCAGGGGTCCCAAGCCAATGGGTGGCTCAGGCTTTTCCTTTTCCATTCTCCACAGGTGTGTTTTACCACAGCCTAACTAGCAGCTACTATTTATTCTCTGGGATTTTCTAAAACTGTGCTTTTGCAGGCCCTCAAGCCAGAGGCTTTCCCAGCATCAGTCTTTATTAAAGTGAGCCACAGAACCGTACTGAAAAAAATCACGAGCATTTTGAAACAGACTGAGTCCTTTATGGCTGAAATAATCTAATAGACAAGCTGTTGTTAATTTACAACCTTAATTTTCAGACACACTTCTTGAGTCAAAAGTACTTCCTGCTCTGTAATTCCTGTAGGGATACAGGTGGCCTAGGAACTAAGTAGACATCTACTGTACATTAAAATATATTTCTAACTTAAACATTTCTGAAATCTCAAGTTTATGTCTAGACTATTTTAATCAGCTAAATGTCATAATAAGCCATATGTTGGTCTTGATCAGTTACATACACCAGCCCTACTCATAAAGTATCAAAAGGTGTTTTTAGAAAGAAGGCTGAGTTTGTTTTACCAAGAAAATGGTATTTCAGTCTATCATATCAGACATGCTGGAGAGCAGAAGGGACCTTACGTAGCTGGTAGAAAATAGATGTTGCTCGCTTTGTTCCTCTTCTACCACACCATCCATACCAAGTTCAAACTTCAGAATGTAAAGCAATAAACTTCAAATTAGTCTAAAGAATCACATAAGCACTATCTTGGAAATATCAGCAGTTCAGCAAGCAAGACAGTGTGTTGTAGCGGGTAAGTTATTGCTGATACTGCTGCCCTTATTTTGACAGTGGTTCCCTGTTTCCAGTTCATTCATTCCTACCAGAGTTGACCTTCACTTCTCAGCCTCATAAAGAGCCAGTGATTTACTGAAACATAAGGGGGAACGTATTTGTTAAGTACCTGTCATAGGACCTACAGCCATGCTGATGAACAAGAGGATCCTGACACCTGCTTGCACAGAGCTTGCAGTAGTGTTTGAGAAAGACATTACACAAATGGTCACAGAAATGCATTTTCCTGAGAGCACTGAAGAGAAAATATCAGACACTATAAGGGACATATACATATGAAGGGACATACAATGTTTCACGAAGGCAATAGCATAATGCTAATGGCATTGACCTTAGAAATGAGACAATAAGTTGGTGAGAAAAAGGATGGACTTGGAGCTGGGGTACGGATGCTGGACAAAAAGACAGGAAGAAAGGGAGGGAGAATGGGAAGATGGAAGGAAGTGAAGGATGGAAGGAAGAAGGAAGAGTACAAGGTAAAAAAAGAGGAGGAGAAAGAAGGTAAGGAGGTAGCAAGAAGATGAGGAGAAAAGATGATAGATGGGGAAAAGAGAGGAAGATAACAGGAAAGGGAGGAGAAATGGAGAGAAGGGAGGGAGGGAGAGAGAAAGGAAGGAACTCAAATCTGTTCACTTCAGAATTTTATGACAAGCTAGGAAACATCAGAAATTATCTAAAGCAAGTTTGTTTCCAGTTCTAGAGGAGCATAATTGAAAGAGCACTTGTTAATCAAATTGTAAAATACAAGCTTTCTTATCAGCCTAAAGGGCTCTTAACCCAAACTACAGTGAGGGGGGAAACACACAAAATGGTACTTCAAGGGAAATAAGTAAATTGGGTTTTAGTGTTGGCACTTGATAAAACTTTATGAAGTGTGGATTATGAATAAGAATTCTTGAATGGTTGGGAAGATGAAAATGGCCATAAAGCTTGTTCATGCCAAGCCTGGATAGAAACACAAGGAGAGTTTGTCTCTCGCGATACCATACAGCCATATAATTGCTCTCATTTGGCACAATCTAAGAGCAGGAAATTCTTTTGGATGATCATATTTTTCAATGATGTTTTCACTGGATATGTTCTGGAGGCAAGCTCTGCCTTCCCTAACTGGAATGAACGCATGTTGAGGAGAAGAACATATGACAGTCCTGTGTGTGTGTGTGCGTGCGTGTGTGTGTGTGTGTGTGTGTGTGTTTGTCTGTCTGTCTGTCTGTCTGTCTGTCTGTCTGTGTCTGTCTGTCTGTCTATCTATCTGTCATGTCTGCAAATGGCATTAAGATACATCTGCCACCTACTTCTACTTTAGCTTGTTCAGACACTGGGAGAGGTTGGGTGCTATTCATCAATTCTTTCTAGCTCTTCTTTCCAAGATTGAGGATGTTGTAGCACTTTCCACATGTCTTAATGAAATCTCAATAAAGCAGTATAAATCATTTCCAGGTAGAAACATCAGTGACTGTGTACCAAGTATGTAAGTGCTTACCAAGATGGAACTCTGTCCTTTTGTGACCCTACTAACCACAGGACAACCTGCTGGCCTCCACAGCATATGCAGCATAGAAATGGAATATGTTCAGGTGAGCAACTGAGATACTCTTCAATTGTTCTCTGACCTAACCTAGTCTAGATCCACAAGACTCTGCATATGAAAGAAAACACATTTGTCTTTACGAGTCTCACTTATTTCACTTAGTATGATCATCTCCAGTTGTATCCATTTTTCCACAAATGACAGTTTCATTCTTTATTGCTGAATAAGATGAATTACATTTTCTTTTTTTTTAATCTAGCTATTTATGTATATCTAAGCTAATTCTAAAGCTTAGCTCTTGTGACCTATGCAGCTATAAACATAGGTACTGGTATCTCTATTATATGTTGACCTACATTCCTCTGTATACATGCCCAGAAGTGGTTAGAGCAGGATCATGTTTGGTGGCTGTGGTATTTGTATTTTGTTTGTTTGTTTTAAGGACCGTCCATACAGATTCACATAGTGGCCAACCTTACATTTCCACAATGTTTAAGGGTTCTTTTTTCCCCACAGCTTCACCAGCATGGCTGTTTGTTTCCTGACAATAGCCATTCTGACTAGATGGAGAAGGAATCCCAATGTCATTGTGATTTACCGTGATATAATCTTTCGAGACCACGATTGTGCATCTTGTCATCATGAAACAGAGCATGGTTCTGTGGCCTATGACTCTACTTCTATACATCAGTCCACTCACTCTAACTGCTATAAAAAGTGATGATTCCGTCTTAGTAAGAATTCTTCCCAGTTCGCAAGCAGTTACCTTCTCACTGTGCCCTTCTGTAGTTGATAGACAAAGACCTCCTGGGACTTCACTCCCAACACTAACCTAACCCCAAAGTCCTCAAGCACCAACTCCATCACACTGGGTGCTAGGGCCTGAAGCCATGAATTTTCAGGGGACACAAACATTGGCTCCATAATACTCTATAAAGAGAGAAAAGCTCAATGGTGCCTTAATTATGAACTTCAACACTTGGGAAATCATCTGTGTGGAAGCAGTCCATGTGAATGTTACTTCTTCTTTAACACTATTCTAGTAACAAAAAGGAAATGTGGAAAACTACAAACTAAAGATATAAAATATTACCCAAATAAAAGAAAGTCTCTTAAGTAACAAAGGAATGAAATGAAAGTATACTGTGGCGGGGTGTTGGTGGAAGGTGTCATTGTGAGTGAGAACCCACATTTTATAATCAGCTAGGAATGGGCCTGCTTCCTAGCTCTGCTCTTTCCTATCCATCTGATAATGAATTTGGAGAAAATTCATTAGCCATCCAAAACCTGTTTTTCTGCCTGTGAAATGGGGCTAATCATGTTGCCTACCTCCCCCGTAGGGTTGTGGTGATGACGCCTAGAAAGACCTTAGCACCGTGACAGGCCTGAGTAATTGCTCAATAACCATTCATTAAGTGGAAGTGTGGGTGGGGGAACCGTGTGCAAGTGAGCCCTGGGGAGGGATGGGAATTATTCACAGAAGATGGCAAGGCTTTATCTGAACACAGAATCCTCGAGTCAGATTCTACAGGGGAAGACAGGCATTCACTGGGCGGTTGGAGTCCCAGGCTGCAGTTTGAGATCTGTAAATAGATGTGTCTGGATAGAACGGATCACAGGTTAGAGAAGCATGGAAAGAGAGGATAGAGAGTAGGTTGGACTTGAGCTCCTCATGTCCATAGAAGCCAGACCAACTTTGGGGTTGCTCCACACTCTACCTTACTGGGATGAACAGAGCACCTTGTCTTCAGAGCTTGTGAAAAATGTTTTAACTCAAAGTGTATTTTCCTACTAAACCCACATAAAATAATGAAAAAAAAACACATCTGTTTTTCCCTTCATTGTTCAGGAGCAAATCCAGTTTGATTTTATATTCAGAAACTTGTTCTGCTCTAATGTAAAAAAAAAAATACATAATGGGACTCAAGTGGTTCATAAAACTATTTCAAAGGAATTTTAATTTTAAAAATGTCTGATGAAGCCCCTCCTTAACCCCTCAGGCTCCAAAGGTAAGTGAATTCTTGGCTTTTTCTTCCATTTTTCTTTCTCTCTGATAAAAGCTTTCCTAAAAGAATAAATATTATTAGCATTATGCTAATTTAATCTAATTAGTATGGCCATTCCAAGTTAGTAAAACTTCTGGATTGTTCAGTATGTTCAATGTTCTTTTGGTACTTTTATGGAACAATAGGAATCAGAGAGTGGCAAAGAGTTTGCCAGGTTGGCATCTTTTTTTAATTAAGCTTTTTTATTAGCATACATTACTTATACAAGGGAGGGGTCCCTCTGTGACATTTCCCTATACGCACACAATGTAATGCAGACAATCAAACTCGACCCTTACATCATTCTCTTTTATCCCCTCCCCCTCCTTTCTTAAAACAATTTTAACAGTTTCATTGTTCTATTTTCATATATGCATATGAAGTCAGTTAGGCATCTAAATGAACAGATAGATAACCACTGGTATTTGTGCCTTTAATGAGGTCAATGGAAATGTGTTCTGCTAAAATGTTCAAAGAACAATGGGAAGGTTGCCACCCATCCTACTAGTGTTAGGCACAAATGGGATGAATTACATTCCGTCCTCTGGCAGTTCATATCTAATTTAAGCAATAATGTTTAAGTAATAATAACTGCAACATTCTATAGTAAAAGTAAAACAAGAATCATCACAGAGCATTTAAAACAGTTTCCTTGGCTCTTTGTTCATTTGTTTAATAAACCCTCTTTCTAAAAATAGTCAAAGGTGATTCTATCCACTCTACCTTAGATTTTTATTCCAATTCTATCAGTTCCAAATTAGTAGATTTCCAACATGTGATCTTGATGCATGAATGATACTGAACACTCATTCTAAAATCTTACCAACAGGAACACCTCTTGGTCCAACTGTCCTTTTTTTCTCACTTATACTTGAAAAAGTGTTAACATTAGGTTGCAAATTTCTTCATGATAAGCATTGCAATGGTAGTGTTTGTCTGCTTGCTTGCTTGTAACTGGCCTCTTGAGTGCCAGGATTACATAAGTATATAACCATGCCTGGAAGTGTTAATCATTTTGGATTCCTTAGAAAATAAAAGAAATGAATTGAGGATAAGAAAGGAATGAAATGAATGAGTAAGTGATTATTTGATGGAAAAGCCTTATGTCCAGAAAATAATGTCTTTGAGAAAAATCATGCATAAAAACCCAAGTCATAACCATAATAGATACCAGTTTCTATGTGCTTACTGCACTATGTATTAAACCTGATTCTAAGCACTTATTTGTATTAGCTCCTTTAAGCTTCATTGCACAGGAAATTATGTTCATTTACAGTCAGGAAAATGGACCTAGAAAAACTAGATATGAAAGGCTGCATAACACCCCACCAGGGCATTAGAAACCCCTCACCTAGAATTGCATGCTATTTGGGGTTTGTATATTCTGACGGGAGGTGTTCTTTTATTTGGATTCCAAAGTAACCTTTCATCTCCCTTCTTCCAAAGGTTATTTCACATATTTCCATCTCAACTTAGATATTAGCGTCCGGTGAATGAAAAAGTCTTCACACTGGACTGACTATAAATTCTGGCATTACTGATGTAAAATTGAGTTTTCCACACTCCAACTTAATTTCCCCCGTATTTTCAACCATAATAATAACAATAATAACATTAGTTATCCTTGTGCATCTTTGTCTTAGCACACTCCCCATCTCTTCCAGCAGACTGCTGCAAGAACTCTGGAAAACTCTCTCTTCTACTTAGTGAACAAAGGTACGTAAGTACTTACTAGCACATACATTCCATGAACACTCAACAGGGTTTAGGAAAAGGTGCCACAATCTTCCATGATCCCCTATTTTACAGATGAAGCAAATCTCAAAAAAAATCGTAGTTTGCTCAAGGTCAATCAAGGATCTGTGACAGGGACATCATGAAACTATGAACTATGTACCCTAAGTCCTGGTTACAACTTCCCATTCCAGGCCCTGCATTCTCAGGAGGGTAGCAGCACACTCTGGTTCTCTGCGGCCTCCGATAGGATGTCCAGTGCAGTATGAATGCATAGTCAATCTTCCGTGAATGTAAACTACATGAAAGTACACAGAGATGTGGAATAGGAAAGGGCACGAGAGTGTACAGCTCAAATGGCACACATCAAGTGGCACAGCTGAGAAGTCCACGACCGGCAAGCCCTCTCTGAGAAGAAGAGAAAGGATCACACCTGGAGACCACAGGAACATCCTGTCCCAGCCTCCAGGCTGCCGCCTGCCTCCATCCAGCACTGGGGAGTCTTTCCCAAACCTCCAGCTCAGCTCAGTCCAGCACAGCTCAGCTCGGCCCAGCTTAGTGCACTCTGTGGTTGATGACTCAGAACCGGTACTGTTGTCTGAGGTATCATTTGTAAAGTGCTTTCTTGGAAGAGAAAATGTTTGGGACAGCTGGAAGGGGAGCTCCCGGCTGTAGCCACAAGGAGCCTTGTTGTGTGCTGTCTGAGAACACAGGCTTCTTATTTCGCTCCTCTTCTCCCCTGGCTGTGTTTATTTAAAGCTCCCACCACCATGATGGGGTGTGGACCGAGGACTCCAGGCGGGGGCCCCTGGAGCCGCCAGGGAGCAGGCCCAGCACTTACTGCAGGGACCGCAGTAGCCATGGGTCCAGGCCATGGGCCAGAACCAGGGAGCCCCACCAGGATAGTGGGAGACATTGGGAAAGAGTTGTTATTGTGTCTCTGGCGATCCTGTAATTATTGTGTTGGCTGTTATGATTTCTGTCTCTATTGCTATTTTGCTTGGTAAATCTGTGCCCGCTTGTGTGTGTGTGTGTGTGTGTGTGTGTGTGTGTGTGTGTGTGTGTGTGTGTGTTAATATTATAGATAGTAGGGCCAGGTGTGTTGGCCCATGCACGCAATCCTAGCTACTCAGAAGGTCAAGATTGGGAGGATTATTACTGGAGGCCAGCCCTGGTGGAAGAAAAATTAGTGAGACCCCACCATCTCAACAACAACAACAAAAATCTAGGTATGTTGATAAGCATCTATCATTCCCACTCCATGGCAGGCATTGTTAGAAGATCACCCAAGAAAGTCCCAATCTGAAAGATAACTCATCCAAAGCAAAGAAGGCTGAGGGTAATACTCAAGTGATGAGCACCTGCCTAGCAAGCCCAAGGCCCGGAATTCAAACCTCAGTATGGCCAGAAAAATGTTTGTGTTTGTGTGTCTGTGTGTCTGTGTCTGTGTCTGTGTCTGTGTCTGTGTATAAAATGAGTTGACTTCTCCTAGTCTTAGAGATGAAGACAATGGGGTTGGTTCCTCAAATAAGCTCAGAAAGAAAGGTAGCTGAAAGACAGCTAGACATCTTTAGGGAAGACCTACACATTAGCCATCTAGTACTTCAAGGGATTATTTCTACTCTGCCTGTCCCTTTCGCTCAACAAGCTCCCTCCAGTGGATTTACAATTTGGAATGCTCTACAGGCTACAGGTATCCAAATAGCTCAATATCTTCCTTTGCTACCTTATTTTCAGACAGGAAAGGAGCAGAGAAGAATGGAGCCCAGAGTCTCTACACTCAGCAGAGCGGCAGAACAATACATCTCACACATCACAGGACAAAGGCTAGGCCAACAAAGCTATCCATGATTCCTGAGGAGCAGCCTGTAAGACCATCCACAGACACAGATCAGCATGTTTATTTATTTAGACAACTCACCTGGTCTCCTTCCGGAGTATCTCTCTGTTTGCCAGCGGCAAACATTAGTGAGGCTTGCTTTTACTTTAATCATTTTTCTTCTTCTTCTGTTTCCCCCAAGAGGAGCTCCAATGGCAAGCAGGATTGAGGGTCTTTAGAGTCAGAAAAATTATCTTAATAATCACGATAGTGTACTTTCCAGACTAGGGGGAGAAAAAGAAACTGATGTTTAGATCTCCCAAAATGATGTGATTCCACAATGGTGAGTGGCTGCTCAGTTACAGCAGCTCAGACTCAGCTCTTCCTAGTTATTTTAAAACAAAACTCTGTTTGGTTTTACGCTACTGGTGTCTGAATAAGACACTGGGGTATTTAGAAAAGACAGATATCATTAAAGATAACTATTAGAGGGGCTGGGAAGGTGGCTCAGTGGTAGAGCGCTTGCCTTGCATGCTCAAGGCCCTGGGTTCGATTCCTCAGCACCACATAAGCAAAAAAAAAAAAAAAAAGCCGGAAGTGGCGCTGTGGCTCAAGTGGTAGAGCGCTAGCCTTGAGCTGAAGACCTGAGGGACAGCGCCCAGGCCCAGAGTTCAGGCCCCACGACCGGACCCAAAAAAAAAAAAAAAAAAAAGATAACTATTAGATATTTGGGAACTTAGCACCAATTTTTGGCCTATTACATTTTAAAAAGCCAAGAACATATCCTTCCAGACAGGTTTTCTTAAGTTAAATTCCATACTTGATATAAAGTCTCAGGTCCAATATTACTGAGTTGAAATACAGAAACATTTTTGTATCTCCTCATTTGAATATATATCAGACATAACATTTATGACATGTATTATGTAAGATATTCTCACACTGATATAGAAGTATAAATATATATACATAGACATTCACACAGATCACATATATACATAGACATTTCACACAGTTCACATATATCGCATACATATTCCCCCACTGCTTTCTGAAGGAGCTGTACCGATGGCAATGCCAGTTTGCACTTCTAGAAAGTCATTAGTTGGTATTGAATGTCATTTCAAGTGCAGTGTGTATTATTTTATAATGTTGCCTAACAACTGATAAGAATGTATTTCCCATCATAAGCAGTCTTCTTACTTAAAATTTAATTCATTATTTTATTATTTTCCAAATAAATTTTGCGACAATGTCCATGGCTTCTAGGGAAAGGATCCCTTAGCCATTTTAGTAGACTGTGTGTATATGAAAAAATTCTAAATTCATTTGATTAACCTTAGAAAACATAACTACTCAGGAGGAGAGGCAAGAGTTAATGACCAGCACTGGCAAAAACATTTGAGAGACTGTCTCAGAAACAAAGTAATACAAAACAAAAGGATGGAAAGTTTAGCTCAAGTGGCAGGACACTTGCTTAAATGTGGAAGGACCTGGGATCAATCCCCAGTGCCCTAGTAGTTGTAGTACTAGATCATCATCATCATCATCATCATCATCATCATCATCATCATCATCATCATCATCATCATCATCATCATCGTCATGCTGAAGGATTCTGTATTCCTATCTAAAGCAAGATTCACTTATTTAATTGATTTTTCTTCCCTCCTCTTCCCTTTTCATGGATGGAGCCCATGTTGACAGTTGTAAAAATGTGTCCTTCCCTGGTTCTCAAAACATGGCTAACTACCCCAGTACACTTGCAGCTATGCTCTATCTACAGCTGACCCCTGAGCTGTGGAGTACGCGCAGCTCTGTGCCACTTGGGTGCCTGACCTCTGTGCATCCTGCTGACATCCTCTCTCACTTCCTCTTCATGTCTCAGACAGATGCAGGGAATCCAGTGCTGCAGACCTGCACAACCCTGAAGATCACAGAACCTCTGCTTCCCTACTCAGTATTGGGCAAGCCAGTTTGCCAGTATTCTGTTGGGCCATTGTAGGAATGGAAATAAAATTTCATTGTGCTAACCCACTGAGATTTGGGGGTTTTTGCTACAGCAGATCACCTACACTAATGAAATAGTAAAACTGTCTGCCTTCCAAGTTGAAGGCTCTAATTTAATTAGAGATTGTATTGATCAGGAAACAGCTAAGAAAGGAATGAGATTTATTTTAGTAATTTGGCTAACAAAATTGTTCTGGCTGGCAAGTCTGAAATCTGTAGGATAGGCCAGCAGGCTGGAATTCAGGTAAGAATGATATTGCAGCTTTGAGTCAAATCCACAAAGCAAGCCAGGAGGCTGGAAAAGCAGGTAAGTTTCTATACAGCAGCCTTGAGGCAGAATGGTACCTGAGGTAAACCGCAAGTCTACTCTTAAGGCCTTCAACTGATTAGACATTGTGGAAGTCATCTGCTTAACTAATGTTCTGCTGATCATAAGGGTTACTTATTTCTAAAAACATTACTATTGACATGACCAATGATACAGGACTCAAGGCATTTGCGCACAATAAGACCAAAGGAGGATACTCTCAGGAGAGGAACACAAAGGCACAATGCCTATGTGTATCTGATCATATAAAATAATATTTATCAAAGTGAACTCCAGGAAATGGAAACAAGAGGCTTTTGCTTTGGTGCTGTTTTTGTTTTCTTTTCTTTTGTGTTGTTTGTTCATTTATCTGTCTTTGGGAGGGTAAGGGGGACCCAAAATGGAGGGATAAAGGGTGAATAAATGCAGCAGTGGTACTCACTAGGCATTATATGTTGAAAAAGAGCTATACAACTTATGGATGGGGATAGGAGGGAAACGCTGGGGAAGAGCAAGCGAAGTAGTGGCATTATCCGTACATACACGCTTTACCTGCCTTATGTAACTGTACCTCTCTGTACCTCTATAATAACAATTTAAATAAAAATTTTAAATTACTATTGCAGTATTCTCTGCTTCTTCCTATTTAGTCAGCCCTTGGACTAGCAGGGGAAATAACTGACTTCATCGTGTGTTGTGTTGCTAAGCAAGGATATTCCTGAAGTTGGGTACATCCAATGCATTTGTGCTTTCAATATTTTCAACTTGCAATCATCCTATCAAGATATAATCTCTTCATGAGTCACCAGGCATTCATCCATAGTTAGTTTGTTTAGACTAAACATTGTTATTTAATCATTATATGGAAAATCACAATTCAAAACAAGTTATTTACAAATATGTAAATTATAGGAACAGTCAAATTAATGAGCTCTTTAATTGAACCAGTTTAACAAAAATATATGTTTTCTATTCAAAAGTCCAAGTTCAGCTGGGTGCTGGTCACTTGTGCCTATAATCCTAACTACGCTGAGACTGAGCTCTGAGGAATGTGGTTCCAAGTCAGCCTGGACAGGAAAGTTTTATCTCTAATTAACCACCGAAAAGCTAAAAGTAGAGTTGTAGCTAAAAGTGGTAAAGCAAAAAAAAGCTCAGGAAGTACCCAAAAAAGTCCAAATTTATTTATTGTACCTGCTTTCTACTACATGAGTAAATTAGGACTATTATAACAAAGAGCCACAGTCTGGTGACTTTAATAAAAGAAATGGATTTTCTTATATTTGGTAAGCCTAGAACCCTGAGAGCAAGAGATCAGGCGGATTGCTTCCCTCTTCAGCCTCTCTCCCTGGCTTGCGGAAGGCATCTTCTCCGTGTGTCTATACATGGCCCTCCTTTCTGTGTTCTGATCTCTCTTGTTAAAAGGATATTGGTCAATCCTCACTATCATGACTTAATCTGAAATAAATTACCTCTTTAAGATTCTACCTCCCCACTAGAGCTACAATAAAGTCTCCAAAATTCAAAGTTTAAAAAAAAAAAAGATCTACCTCCAAATATACTCACATTTTGGATTACTAGTGTTAGGGGTTACAGTGTGCACATCTAAATTTGGAGGAGGACACAACTACCTCAAAATACTATGTAACTCACCAATCCTGCACACACACCAGCTCAACTGTAACCTTGCTACCTTGTGTCTGAAGAGGCCTACCTTGCCTGTACAGCTACTTATGCTTAACTATAAGAACTGAAAGATTTCAACTGATATACCCATGTGCATAGGTGCACACACACATGTGTGCATTTACATACACACATGTGCATATACTCTGTGTTGTTGTTTTTTTATGGTCAGTTGTGGGGCCTGAACTCTGGGCCTGGGCACTGACCCTCAGCTCTTCAGCTCAAGGCTAGCACTCTACCACTTGAACCACAGCGCCACTTCTGGCTTTTTCTGCTTATGTGGTGCTGAGGAATCAAACCCAGGGCCTCATGCATGTAAGGCAAGCACTCTACCACTGAGCCACTTTCCTGCCCTACATGTGCATATACTCTGAATGAACTGCTGTATATTTGATCAGTGTTCTACCTGTCACACTGTTCATTGAAGGGTGCATGCCTTGGTTATGGAATTGAGTCAGATCAGAATTGAGCTGATGACCTTGTTAGCAAGACTTGTAACAATTCACACATGGAAAGGGAGCATATTGCATCGTCATCACAAGAGGTCAGGGTATTCATCTTCGACCACTGATCTACAAACACCAACCATATTGCAGTCTACTAGGAATAACCAATACCTTAATTAAATGGTCCAGAGTACATGAACTCTATCAATAACAAGCACATACATTTCAGAGAAAATGAACCACAAGCTTTTAATTACTTCAAAAGCCAAAAAAAAAAAAAAGAAAGAAAGAAAGAAAGGAAGAAAAGAAAAGGAAAAGCATCCAAAGAATATGCTAACAAAAAGGTAGACACCCCTCTGAATTTTGAACAGGTTTCTAAATCAAAAAGGGCAGTAAATCATGTTACTTATCATTTAAAAATAACTAGGACTTAAGAAATGAAATTAGACAAGTGATTAATGCGTCAACTTCAGCCAGTGTTCCTTTGATAGTTGGAAGAAAATAAAAGCCAGCCAAGAAATAAACATTTCAAATTCAGGTGCTTTGCAATCTGTGCTCCAAATGTTTTCCCTGAGCTTGTGAAGAGGTGGCCTGCTCAGCATACACAGCAGCCAGATTGTTGGATCCAGCCTTTGCCTTCAAAATAAGAGCATTACCACAGAAGAAAAAAGCTTTGGGTGAGATGTCAAGAGACCACTGGAGTTAGGTGACCTGTAAAGTGAAAGAGGTAAAGACTATCTACCCTATCCCTCAACATAGGTTTAAGAGACTTATGTGTTTGAGGGGTTTTTTTCCCTTGCTATTTCCATCTATTCTGAGCATTCAAGAATAGTGAACAGTCCCATGATCTAGTAAGAAAAATACATTAATGATAAAACAGTTCTTTATAAAAAGAAGGGAAAGACCCATGGTGGGATAGGGCACACACCTTTGGAGCTCGGCTGGGTCTGTATCTAAGCTTGGTCCCTTTCTAGCTGGGCTTCCTTGGGCACGGTAATTCTTTCTGCCTCAGGTTTTGCACCAATTATGAGGATTAACATGAGTAAAGCAAGAAGAATTATATTCTAAGTACTCTGGAAGAATAAACTGCTCTAATGATTATCTAACTCCTAGTCAGGCTCTGGTGGCTCACTCCCATAACCCTAGCTAGTCAGGAGGGTGAGCGCTGAGGATCATGGTTCAAAGTCAGTTGGGGCAGAGAAATCAATGAGACTCATATCTCCAGTTAACTAGAAAAAGTGGAGTTGCGAAATGGTATAGTGCTAGCCTTGAAAGAGAAAGCCAAGCAAGCGCTTGAGGCCCTGAGTACAAGCCACTCCGTACAGAAACCAGAAGAAATATATACATATATATATATATATATCTTCATTTTGTAAAAACAAATTAATAAAAGGACTTTTAATAACAATGTGTGTGTGCTCTAAGGCTGCGGTAGGATGAAGAGAATGGGGACATTGAACAGAGTTCACTTAAAGTGGAAAATTGGAAGAACACTTGTAAGTTTAGTGACCAAGATAATACTATTTCGACACGATGGTATAAATGGTATAAAAATCAATAACACTAACATAGGTCCCATGGTTTCCCTTATTTGCAATATCTAGTATAGGTATGAGTCAAGTGGAAAAGATCAGATAATGTAATGTTAGGAAAACGAACCCTTAAATATGTATTTTAATGTTTTCGTTTCTTTCATGCATGTGTTTCTAACGCATTTATAAGATTATTTCTTTGTTGCTTTGTATGTCCCTCCCCCACAGTGTAACCCCCGCTTTCACTTTATTTGATGTCAGTATAACATGTGGAGGAGAGGGGGACAAACAAGTCGTTTAAGGATTCAGGTGGACCTGTTGTAACAAGGAGAATCACAAAATGTCATGTCAAAGCAAGCTTTACAATGTCGGAGTGGGGGGGGAGAGGGGTATGATTGGGTGGGGGGGAGGGGGGAGGCTGGGAAGGGAGGTGAAGGGTAAACAAAGGAGGAGGCTGCAATGCTTGGTAAGAAATGTATGCATTATCCTGCCAATGTAATTGTAACCCCTCTGTACAGTATGTTCTCAAATAAAATAAAATTAAAAAAAATTAAAAAAAAATCAATAACACTGGTTTGGCATTGAGTTTACTATCTATATTATAAAAAATATCTGAATGGTCAAACCTCTAACTTGTATTTCTGTAGTAAAAATGATGTGCAATTCAGTATTTTTGTTTGCCAGGAGGCTATGTATAAGATAAAAAAGGATCCTTAAAGTCTAATTTCTTCGTAGGTACTATGTTACAGTTTAGAGGAAGAAACTCTAGCTAACTAATGCAACCCATTAGGATATATTTATGATATAATCCATATCAGTGGCCTGTCTTATTTCGGCATACAAATTATCACAATTTCTTTCATCTTCTGCTCTGTCTACTGAAATTTTGACTACTTCAGACAGTACTGTCATTAACATCATTGCCTATACACACAGACATTTCCACCAATACATATGTCAAGCATTTTAATTTTTTGTTTTTATTGTAAAAATACTGTACAGAGGAGTTACAGTTACATGAGTAAGGTAATGAGTACATTTCCTATCAAGCATTGTTACCTCCTCCTTTGTTTTTCCCCTACCATCCCTTCCCTCTCCACCTCCCCAATTCCCCCCCGAAGTTGTAACGTTCACTTTCAATATATTGTCTTGTACATCTCATTGTTACAATGGGCATTTTGTTTTTTCCCTTCCCCTCTCCAAATTAGAAAAATGTATATACAAGATGCACATCACCGACATCAAATACAGTGAAAACAGGGGTTATACCATGGGGGAAAACATACAAGAGAAACAAAAAAATCATATAGTACATTTTAAATACATTAAAAACAGTAGCAAGAAAGAAAAATCATTTGTATCTCTATCTTGGGGTTCATTTCACTTAACATCATCTTATATGGTCATATGTACATAGCTTTTGACCTTTTCTGCTTGTCTTCAACTTATACTAGTTATTGCAAATAAGGGAAACCTTATGTTTCTTTGGGCCTGGCTTACTTCACTTACATAATTTTTTCCAAGTCTTTCCATTTCCTAACAAATGGGACAATGTCATTCTTTCTGATGGAGGCATAGAATTCCATTGTGTATATATACCACATTTTCTTGATCCATTCATCTACTGAGGGGCATCTGGGTTGGTTCCATATCTTAGCTATGGTAAATAATGCTGTGATAAACATAATTGTACTGGTAGCTTTAGTATGGTCTTGTTTGTGATCATTTGGGTAAATGCCCATAAATGGGATGCTGGGTCATAGGGGAGCTCTATGTGGAGTCTTTTGAGGAACCTCCATACTGCTTTCCAAAGTGGCTGAACAAGTTTACACTCCCACCAGCAATGCAATAAGGTTCCCTTTTGGCCACATCCCTTCTAGCATCTGTTGTTATTAGATTTCTTGATTATAGCCATTCTAACTAGAGTGAGGTAGAATCTCAATGTTGTTTTTATTTGCATTTCTTTTATGGCTAGAGAGGTTGAGCATTTCTTCAAAGCATTTTAATTTTTGCCAGCCCCATCTCAGAGAGCTTCTGAGAACCCAGGCTTGGCGTCATCTTCAGAGACTGAGTTCTGGTGTTCCCATTTCTTAGCTGTGTAAGTTTGGCAATGCTACCTGACCTCTCTGTGCATCAGGCTTTTGCTCTGTCAAATGAGGTAATACTGAAAACTATCTCACTGTTCTTGAAAGAAGAATGTGAATTAGCCAGGTGCTGGTTTCTCATTAATCCTAGCTACTCAGGAGGCTAAGATCTAGGATCACCATTCAAAGCTAGTCCAGGAGATTGTTATCTCCAGTTAGTGACCAGAAAACTGAAATGGTGCTGTGGCTCAAAGTGGAGCACTAGCCTTGAACAAAAGAGCTCAAAGACAGAACTCAGGCACTGAGCTCAAGCCCTACAACTGAGCAAGAAAAAGAAGTACCTGAGTTAACAGATATGAAGGTTAGAACAATTTTAAAATACAGTAAGTCTCAAATTAATGTAGACTGTTATTATTATTAACATAAGAATGTTAATAATACTTATTTATTGACTATTTGTATTACTCTTTTTACAGCAAAAATGGTATGAACTGAATGCTTATCATTCTCTCACTTGCAATTTTTATACATCAAAGCTAAGGCTGTGTGATTATATTTGGAAATGGAAATGATTTGTTTCTTTTCTCATCACTGTGACAAAATACTTGTCATAAGCAACTGAAAGGAAGAAGGATTTATTTGGGCTTCAGAGATTTCCACCCATAGTTTTTTTCTCCACTGGTTCTCGGTCTGTCTGTGGTAAGGCCAAACATCATGCAGACAGGAGCCTGTGGAGGAGGTTTTTTTGTCTCATGGAGGACAGGAAGAAGAGAAACAAAATAGAGGCGGGGACCAGGACAAGAAATAGCCTCCGGGGACACACCTCTCGGTGAACTACTTTTTTTAGCTGGCCCCAACTTCTAAAGTTTTCACAACCTCATCCAATATGCCACCAGCAAGGAACCAAGTATTCAATACAGGAAGCAGGTGGGGGGGGGTCATATTCAAACTGAAACAGTAATTAAGGACATAAAAGTTAAATGAGTTTATAAATATAATCCTATAAGATTAGTGTCCTGGATTGGGGATTTAGCTCAAAGGAAGAACACTTGCCTAGCCAGTATAAGACCCTGAGTTCAATGCTCAGGTCTGAAGAAAAGAAATATTAGTGTCCTTATAAGAAATATCAGATCTCCCTCCGTCTCTCTTAGTCCCAGTGTATATTTGTCTCCCCCCATCCCACTTTCTCCATACACACACACAAAAGAAATCATGTAGTCATATGCACACACATCATCCCCATGGGCGCTGCTTATAAGTCAACAGAGAAAGCCTCACAATAAAACCTGCCCTGCCAGCACCTCGACCTTGGGCTTTCAGCCTGTACACTGTGATAAATAAAATTTTGCCCTTGAAGCTCCTGAGTCTAAGGTGTCTTGTTATGTTGGTTTTTGAAAACTAATATATCCTGTTTATTTCTTTTGCTCATATTTCCATCCCGTCAGGTTTCTTTTTGTTTCTGTGTGTGGGTTTCTCTCATCCAATGGTAATGTATGCGAACAGATGTGCTAACCAAAGCACCTGATTTCGGAATGAGGGTGTGTGCCATTGGCTGCTACTCAGCCCTTCCAACCACTGGGAACAGAAATACAAATCAGGCACTGCTGAAAGTAACATTTTCAGGCTTAAATAGTCCAAAAGTATGTGTAATTCTAGTTTCCAGCACCAACACAACTACAGAATTCCGCAACACCCTCCAAAAATTTAGAACAAGCACCAGGACAACCGATGACAAAGCTATAAATTATTTTTACACATTACTGTCTAGTTAAAAAAAATGGAGGGTATCAGTTACTTCCTACCATTGTTCATTTCCACATCAAAACCTTGGTACTGAAATGTACTTTTGCAAATTTAAATCCAAAATTGTAATTTAATGCAGAGCAATTATAAGTAACAGATGCTAGAAGGTTTGCACTTTTTGCTTCCACCAAAAATATACATACATGTACTTGGCTCCAATTTTTTAATATGATATTCAAACTAAGTTATGAGCTAGAAGAAACTAGAGATTGCTAATTTTAAAGGCATGGGTTTAAGTTTTAAAACTTGAATGCATGAAGGGAATAAAAATTTTAAACTTCATCATAGAAGACAGACAACCACGCCAATGACAATCAGTCCAAAGACAAGCCAATACAGTGTCATGGCAGAGCATGAGTCTCAGAGCTGCAGTGTCATCAGTTCAAAACGCAGGCCTACAAACTTAATCACCGCATGATCTTAGCTGCTCTAATTTCCCTTCTAGGGTTCAGTTTTTCTAGCTACAAAATAAGAATGATGTGCCCTACGTTACTGAATTGTGAGAATTAAATAAGCAAAGGACTAGAAAACGTTCAGCCCATCCAGGTATGATGGTACACACCTATAATTCCAGTTCTCAGAAGGCAGAATTTGCGAATTTGAGACCAGCTTAGGCTACATAATAAGATCCTAGCTCAAAAAAATAAAAATACAAAATAAAGGGAAGAAAAATAAATATTTGGCCTAGATCTAACATATATTCAAAGAGTTCTGCCACTGTCTCTAAGACTTGTTCTTTCTTTCTTTTTTTTATTGTGAAAGTACTGTACAGAGGGGTTACAATTACATGGGCAAGATAATGAGCACATTTCTTATCAAGCATTGTAGCCTCCTCCTTTGTTTCCCCTTCCCATCCCATCCTTCTCCCACTCCCCCCCACCCAACCCTCCTCCCCCTCCCCACCAAAGTTGTAAAGTTCGTTTTCGACATAACAACTTGTACATCTCATTGTTGCAATGGGTCCACCTGTATCCCTATTTAAACGATTTTTTGGGGGGGTCCGGTCTTGGGGCCTGAACTCTGGGCCTGGGCACTGTCCCTCAGCTCTTGAGCCACAGCGCCACTTCCGGCTTTTTTCTTTTTGTTTATGTGTTGCTGAGGAATCGAACCCAGGGCCTCATGCATGCAAGGCAAGCACTCTACCACTGAGCCATCTTCCCAGCCCGACTTGTTCTTAATATCCCAAACTTTTTTATTTCGAAGTTTTTGTTATCCTTCCAATTCCATTCCATATTCACCAACCAGTTTGTTGAATGGCCACTGAGTACTAAGTACCTTATAGAACTGTGTGAGGAATAAAAGAGAAGAATGAGATGGTCAAGAAATGTGCAAGGTAATTACAGGGACAGGAAGACTACATGTGAATCTGTGAACAACGCAAGTGGGAAAAAATAAGTATATTAACCCACAAATAGCCCAGAGCTGAGTCAGGGCAAAGGGAAGGACATTGGCTTTAAACAGCTCACATAGAAATCCATTGTCATTTAAAACATCAGTGCATATAACACCCTTCCCTCACAGATCACAGCACAAGACTGGTTCTTCCTAGAGAGTATGACAAGCACAGAGCAGAACAGTATAGACTCAGCCAGGTAGATCTTCTGAAATTTTTCTAGGCAAGAAGCCTGGGAGATGGATGTTGGAAATACTTTGGCTTCCATGGCATTACCAATGGTATTCTGCTCCATGTACTTCCTGAGAAACAGTGAGTCTTAGAAGGGCAGGGAGGGAGGTATTGCCTTTTCTTTGCATTCCTGTGCCCAGGAGCCCTGGACTCTCAGCCACAGGCTGCTGTGACTAAGCAACTAAAATGAATGAATGAGTGCAGTTCATATGTTCTCACATATCTTCTGTCAGAGTAGCTAGAAATGGGAGGTAAGGGAATATAGTAAGGGAAAAGAACCCAAGGAGCTGCTTGTGATGAAATGTGCCAGGGGTGTGTTGCAATAAAACTTAGTTCAATTAGAGTCGTCTTTGTTTTTCCTGTTTTCCCTAAGTCTCCAATTCTTGGCTATAAAATTGTAGAAACTAAAAGAAAATTGATCTGAAAGCATGAAGTTTGGCTTGGGGTTTATGGCAGGAAGAGAGGTTATTTCATTTATCATTGCTACAGAATGGGCCACCCTAGAACTTAGGGCTTTTAAAGTAACAACCCTCTTGTGGTTCTGTGGATGGCCTGGCCGCATTAGGAAGTCTTAGTTTGGGGTCTTTCATGAAGATCCAGTCATAGGAAGTCTGGGGTTGGACTCAGCTCAGTGACTGGGCTGCCTGCCCAAAATGGCTCTTTCAAAGAGGTGCCTGCAGCTCCGGTGTCCTTCCTATGGAGTCTTAATCATCCTCTAGAGGCTTCATACATTGCTTGAGCTTCTCACTACATGGGGTGGTGGTCCCAAGGTACTCTCCCATGACAACACATTCTCAAGAGGTTGAAAGTCCAAACTGTCTGGTGAAATCAGACTTGCTCTTAGAAGTGTCAATGTCATGACTTCCATATTGTCTTGGTCAAGGCACTGATGGGACTCAAGAGTAAATAAGTTCCACCTTCTCACAAAAGTTAGAAGGGAACGAGTTCCCACAACAAGAGACAACCGTGCGACAGCCAACATTGGAAAATAAAATCTTCCAAGGTTTGTTATGGTGATCGTCCCTGATGCTGTCATTTTCAAGAATCTTCTCTAAGACCAAGTAATGAAGAAAACTCCCCCAAACTTAAATCCCACTGCCATGGTGTTTGGTGGCTAAATAACAGGGAGACTAAGATGGATTCTGGAGCCAAAGTTCTGCCATGGTTCCTCAACCATCTGAGCCCTGATCTTTCAGCAAATTTCCTCAGTATGAATCATGCAGAGATGCCTGTGTGAATCAGTTCTTCCTGACTCAGGCAAAATACCTAAAGTAATCGACTGATGGAGAAGAAAGGTTTGTTTTGGCTCAAGGTATCCAAGGCTACAATCGATGAGGCTTAGAGCAGTTTCTTTGGGCTTGAGTAGCCTATCACATCACAGTGGGAGCATATGGCAGAGGACTGTTCACCTCATAGAAGTTGGAAACCAGTGTCCCTTTCCAAAGTGCTTGTCTGTGAACTCACTTCCTCCCACCAGGCCTCGTTTTTCTTTTGAGATTAACTCTATGTATCTCAGGCTAGACTTGAGCACCCACAGTCCTTCTGCCTGTCTTTCAACTGCTGTGATTACAAGTATAAACCACCATGCCAGTCTTTCTAAAACCCCTACTTCTTAAAGGTTCTACCACCTCCTATTAGTGGCACAGGTTGGGGCACAAGCCTTTAAGACATGAGCATTTGAGGCACATTCTAGATCTACACTAGATGCCTTTTCCTCAGATAGATGTACAGCATGAGAAAGCAAAGCTGGTTGGTTGAGTTGTGGTCAACCAGGTTCCCCAGTAGGGGACAAACCTTCCTACTTTGTATTAAGTCATCTTCAGGATAAACTGGAAACTAACTGAATAGATGAGCAAGAATTATAAGTAAGAACAACTGTGCTTCCCATTAAACATGGTGGAAGATAGAACAGAGTAATAGAAAGAAATGGACTAGAAGAGAGGTCCCCAAAACCCTCATATGGATCACTGAAATATACACCCTAAAAGCCCACCCCCACAAGGTGACAGTAAACAGAAAGAGCATAGTTCAGTTGTAACCAGGAAGCAGGCCCTCAGGTACCTATGCACCTAACTAATCTGAAAAAACAAACAAAACTAGGTTATTCATGTTATTCATAACTTTCGTGTAGCAACATGGCCAAAAAATATTGTCTCAAGTCTTACCAAAGAACATAATTTTTCAGATACGTAGTTCACTGGGATGATTTTGAAACGCGGCCCTTTGCAGCTGTAGATGACCATTTGTGGGTGTTTGACTTATCTCTTGGCTTATTAAACCAGACCTTTTTACCTCTTTGCCAAGCTGCGGCTATCAGTTTAGGATTAAACTTTGACAGAGTGTTTGCTCCGCCTTTGCAGCAGCTCAGAAAAGAAGCCAGCTGTGAAGAGAAATTTTGAGAAGGTACGGGCCTTTAAAATTCCTTTTCGTATAAACAGAGAAATTAACGTTACACACATATAAATTCTCCCTCGTTCAGTGATCATGAACTCAAGGTGGCTGTTCACGCCGAGTGCCACAGCAGGCTCCATTCGAGTTCTCCCAGCACCGGGTCAGCCTTCGGCCCCCACCAAGAAGAAACGAGGCATAAAAATGTGCTCTCACTGGACCAGAGTATCAGCTTACAGCAGGTGAAGCAAAACCAGAGTCCCCGCAGCCTCATGGGTTTGGAAATCTACCAAATCACTTCACTCTATCTACTCAGGCCTTCTGGGTATGTAAAAATGTAAATATTTTATTTTATAGTTTATACAGGGTGTTTTATAGAGCAGAGAAATCAGACCAGCCTTTGCATGGCCCTGGAACATTCCTTTGCATGGCTGTACAGTGGCTCAGCTGTGCCCTCCTCTTGATTTCCCCTTATCAAGGGTGAAGGGCAGATCCTTCATGCACGAGGGCTTTGTATATTCCTCTCAGAAGATCCTGGAGAGAACTAGGTCATGAGGGAGAGTTTTGTAAGTCAAAAGCAGACTTGAGAGCTCTTTCTTGCCTAAATTTATAAACTGCAGCTTAAGAAGTTCCCACAGAATTCAGAACAGGAGCTGAATATATTAAGAACACGGTATTGCAATGCTAATAGAAACACGAGCTGAAGCTTACCATGTGCCAGGAGAGCTCTTCGCAGGCTTTATCCTTGTTCCCTGCCACTTCGACCCTCCCAAGCTGGGCTCTGAGTAGTACAGGTATCAACAATAACAGCTAGTATTCATGCAGCGCTTTCTGCGTGCCACATGCTATTGGGAGCATTCTCTGTGCAACTCCTAAAATCCTCACACCAAGCCAATGAGGGAGTGCGACTATGATTATCAGCTATGCTGGGGGGCGGGCAGGGGGGGAGGGGGGAGTATACCAGTCCTGGGCTTAAATGTGGAGCTTTGAGCTCTTGATGGGCTTTTCCATTCAAGTCTGTGCTCTGCCACCTGAGCCATACCTCCACTTCTAGATTTTGCTAGTTGATTAGAAATAACTGGTAATAAAGAGTCTCATGGTGTCATCTGCCCTGGCTGGCTTGCAGTCCTCAGATCTCAGCCTCCAAGGTGTACAAATATGATCCATGAGTACCAGCTATGATGAAGAAAGCGAGGCACAGACAGATTAAGTTCTGGCTCCAGAACCCAAGTTTTGTTGCCACTGGCAACTGGGACAGACAGAGCAACCGAACTACTTTTTGACTTGAGTAACAGACCAAAGTTTGGACCACTGCTATTGTTGGACTTGGCTCTACCTCCCTTGGCAAGACCAAGCACGATACCCCAGAGGAACAATCTAGGTCTAAGTGAAACAGGCCATTGCCTACCTCTATAAGTTCAAGGTCAGCCCCTCCCCCAAATACTCCCCTTCCTATGTACAAGGAGTCATTCTCTCTATTTCAACCATGTCTCTTGTAGAGGTAACTGCTATGTTGCACCAACAATCCACAGCTCAAATATCTTCCCTTCCTTTTTTTCAGATTGGGAAGAGAGAATAAAGCTTTGGGGAGGAAAAGAGGAGGAAAACAAAAAGCCTGAAACCTCCCTGAGCAGACCAGCCTCACTCTGAGCTATGTCCACCTCTGGGATTCAAATACACCCAAACAGATTTAACAAGCTAGTAGGGTTGGACTGCCAGCGACACATTTGCATAAGAGATGAGAAGCCTCCTGGGAAGGCTCTCACCCTAAGAGGAATGAGAGTCAGCAGACAAACTTGGCCCAAGGACAAGGCCTAAGTCACAGGAAAACAGATGTAACTCTGAGCACAGCGCTGTGTTCTGTCATTCTGGTCTATTTTCCATCTAGGTGGTAGGTGGTGGCCTCTGAGAGGAAATGGGGAACGGACTCACTGAAGTGCTAAGTTGATGTCTATGATATTAAGCATGGCAAATAAGTGAAAGGAGGTGGATTTTTTAGAATGGCAGTCCAGATCAATTCTGTGATTAGGCAAGAGAGAGGCCCTTTATGGTAGCCTCTGTGGTTTTTTTTTAAGGAATTATGGAGAATGGCAGCTCCCAGCACAGTGAACCAAGATGGAGAAGAATAATGCGAACCAATGAATCCCATTCTTGGGCAGCAACTATTAAGAATCAGTGGCATATCATTATCAGTTGGTCAAAACTGAGATATTGTTAGGAAGACAGAAAAGTACCACAGGATTCTCTCTTACCCTGGAAGAATCCATCTCTCAGTTGAGAACCAGGACCAATTTCAATCTTCAAATTATGTATTCATTCATTCAACAAATACTAACTGAGTAACTGCTTTATGTTTAGCATAGGCAGAAGATGCAAAGGTTGACAAGGCTCCCTAAACACATCACTTGGGCTGGGAAGGTGGCTCAGAAGTAGAGTGCTTGCCTTGCATGCATGAGGCCCTGGTTTGATTCCTTAGCACCACATAAGCAGAAAAAGCAGGAAGTAGCGCTATGGCTCATGTGGTAGAGCACTAGCCTTGAGCTGAAGAGCTCAGGGACAGTGCCCAGGTCCACAGTTCAAGACCCACGACTGACAAAATTTTAAAAAGTACAACCTGTACCCCTGTTACTCCCTGCCTTTCACATTACTTCTTGGCGATGGGCTCAGTTGTGCCTTCTCAAAATTTATAGCTGAAGTGCTATCCCCCAATGTGACAACATTTGAATGTGGAGCATTTGACTGATGACAAATAATGTTATTGGATGGGGCCCTGACCCTGTGATGGGATTAGTGTCCTTATCTGAAGGGACATCAGAACTACCTTGCTATCTGTCAAGGGAGAACACATGTCGAAGGTGCCATCTACTAGCCAGGAATGGAATCCTCCACAGCAACTGAATTGTCTGGCAAATAGATCTAGTATTTCTAACCTCCAGAACTGTGAGAAAATACCTGTTTACACCATACAGCTTGGGGCTTTTTTGTCATGTAGCCACAGACTAAGACAGGGAGCACAAGGAGGATGTGTTGTGGTCTCCTCTTCTTTCCTCTCTGGAAGCATGTCCCATGTTTTATGATGATTCTCCTCTTTCTTGGCCATGGTTCTCATCAGACTTGATCCCTGTGAAGGTGAAGATCTTGTTTAACGTAACTGCCTTCTAACCTCTCGTACCACGAACTCTGTCACATAGTAAGTACCCAATAAGCATTTGTGGAATCAGTGCTCTAATTTTGTTACTTCATCTGAAATTTCAAAGAAGGTATGATCTATATGTGCATATAAATTTTTTTCCAGAATCTTCTTGGCATTCTGGAATATTAACTACTATTTACATTACCTTCATTAGACAGCTACCATTTTTTTAGCTGATAAGGAAATTGAGGCTCGTGACTTGCCCAAGGTCATCAACAAGCATGAGAAGAAAAGCCTAGAATCCAAGTATTGTATTTCTGAGTTCCAGATTCGTAAGAAGAAAAAAATATAAAACTCAGAAGGTCCCAATGCATAGAACACACACACACACACACACACACACACACACACACACACACACACACACACACACACACACACACCTGTGTATGAAAGTGGTTACAAAGTAATGGTCACAAGTTAAAATTTTAATGTTCTACATAAGGAAAGAAGAGACAGTGAGGAAAACATATCTATACTCCATCCATAATGGAGTATGTTCCTGGGTGTCAACATCCCTTCTCTAACCACTCCTTGACATCAGCCCTACCTAATGGATGTCACCATTATTTGCATATTGAGGCAATCACTACGTAGGTCCCCTGGAAGGGAAAATGGCCAGAGTCCATCTACTCCCATTGCATTTCAAGGTGATTTGCTCCATAATGTCTAAGCTGTGGAATATGCTTAAGGGCAAGTTACATATTTATAATCCAGTGGTGTCATCTTGATTGGCTGGCAGAAAGTTGAAGTGAGATAAAGAAAGACAAAGATCCCTCCTTCCCGATCTATAACACACTATAATATAGCGAGCCTTGTACTGGTGTCAGCTCAGTGACTCGACTAACCAAATATTCAGAAGAAGCCAGCCTGCCCCAAATACCTCAAGAAACAAGGCTCCTGGCTTTGCTCCTCCCTGGAGACAGTTTTACTGCCAAGTCTTCTGTCAGGAGGGATGAGGAGGTTTGCTCTCAGTCAGATGCTGCACCCTCTCCCACAGCTGCCTGTCTTGATACTTTCTTCTCACAGTAAGTCCCAGGAAGCAGCTGTCAAACATGAAAATTCAGCCAGTCATAAGAGACTCATCATTTGTGCAAGAGAAAATAGTTGAAAATTCTGGGCTGGATGACCTAATTGTGGTTTAAAAAATGAGGAAAAAAGAAATGCCTGGATAAAAATGAGGCATGATAAGCATGAGCACCTTGTCTGGCATATTTTCAACACCTCTGTCTGAACTGTGAATATCTTCACACCCAGTCTTACGTTAGCCTCGCCTCTTTGCCTACACTACCAATCACTAGATTGGTGGTCTTATCCAGGTAGGCTGAGACCAACCAGTGCTTCATCCAAACTCTATATGACCTTAGTGTCTTCATGACTTCCAAATTTACTCTCTACCTCTGACCTCCCTTCGGAGCTACAGAGTCATTTATCCAACTGCTTCTCCACTTCTCCACTTGCAGCCAACTCCAGAGTCAGAATTTCCACCTGGGAGATCATGAGTTCCTGTCCGACTTCTAAAAAAATGCATCCTTCCTCCATCTCACTAAAAGAAATCCCCCACGTGTCAAAAACCCAGGGAAGCAGCCTGGATCATTCTTTTTCTCACTCTCCTACAACCTTTGCCTACACACATCCAATTTGTCACCTAGAGCCATCAGCACATCCTCCAATGTATGTCATGAGGTGAGTAATTTATATCCATCTCTCTGGAAACTTCCCTAATGCTGACCACCATTATCTTTCCCTGAACTGCAATAAACAAGCTGAATGGGTCTCCCTGCTCCCATTCCTCCATTCCCATAATTTGCTCTCCACAGAACCACAAGGGTAACATTTGAAAACAAAACTAAGATCATCTCGCTCGCTCGCTCACTCTTTTGTGTGAAAAATCCCAGCGACTCCTCATCACCTTTGAAATCCAAACTCCTGGTTTGGTCTTTATATCATCCAAGACCTCCACATCTTACTGCCACCTCTTCTCTCACTCCTTCATGCTCCTTTTTCCTCACTAGCTCTTCCATGGTGGTCTCTTTTCCAGTACTTTCCAGCTCTCAGATTTCTGTACTTGTTGTTCCCTCTGCCTGGAATACTGACACCAACTCTCCTCAGTTCAAGTAATTGACAATTTTTTCAGCCTTCAGATCTTGATGCAAATGTTACCTGCCCAGAGAGGTCTCCTGTGGCCACCTTAATCACAGTGGGGTCCCAATCCCCCTCTAGCTCACCGCCACACTCACTGTCTTCACAGAACCTCATCAGAATCTCACATGACATGATTTGTAGGTTGATTCCCTGGTTTGTGGGCTGTGGTGTTTCTTGTCCTCACTAGACTATTACCCAAAGGGCTGCTCCTTTCTTTTTCACAGCTCTCTCCTCAGTATCTTGAACAGTACCATGGCTATATATTCAATGCTCAATAAACTGCTAAATAAATGTACAAATTAAGCTACAAATGTGGTTAGTGGTCATTCAAAGAGAAATGCAAGTAACTGTGGGGAAACACAAAAAATCAAAGAAACGTTGGACAAATGGGATTGCATGAAGTCGCAGAGCTTCTGCATGGCAAAGGACATAGCTAGCAAGATCAATAGAAAGCCTATGGACTGGGAGAAGATCTTCACTAGCCATACAATGGACAAGGGTCTCATATCTAAAATATACTTGGAACTCAAAAAATTAAATCCCCCAACAACAAATACTCAAAGAAACAACTGCCCAATAAATAAGTGGGTTAAAGACTTAAAGAGAAATTTCTCTGAAGAAGAAAGAAAGATGGCCAATAGACACATGAAGAAATGCTCAACCTCCCTACCCATAAAAGAAATGCAAATCAAAACAACATTAAGATACCACCTCACCCCAGTTAGAATGGCAAAAATCAAGAACTCTAATAACAACAGATGCTGGAGGGGATGTGGACAGAAGAGAACCTTACTTCATTGTTGGTGGGACTGTAAACTTGTTCAACCACATTGGAAAGTAGTATGGAGGTTCCTCAAAAGACTCCACATAGAGCTCCCCTATGACCCAGCAATCCCACTTTTGGGCATTTACCCAAATGTTCACAAACAAGACCACACTAAAGCTACCAGCACAACTATGTTTACTGCAGCATTATTTACTATAGCTAAGATATGGAACCAACCCAGATGCCTCTCAGTAGATGAATGGATCAAGAAATGGAATTCTATGCCTCCATCAGAAAGAATGACATTGCCCCATTTGTTAGGAAATGGAAAGACTTGGAAAAAATTATATTAAGTGAAGTAAGCCAAGCCCAAAGAAGCATAGGTCCCATGGTTTCCCTTATTTGCAATATCTAGTATACGGCTGAGTCAAGCAGAAAAGGTCAGATAAGGTTATGTTAGGAAAATGAACCCTAAGATATGTATTTAAATGTTTTTTTCTTTCATGCATTTGTTTCTAACGCATTTATAAGATGATTTCTTTGTTGCTTTGTATGTCCCTCCCCACAGTATAACCCCTGCTTTCACTGTATTTGATGTCGGTATAATTTGTGGAGGGGAAGGGGAAAAACAAGTCGTTTAAATAAGGATACAGGTGGACCCGTTGCAACAATGAGAAGTACAAGTTGTCATGTCAAAAATGAACTTTACAACTTATGTGGGGGGGGGGAGGATTGGGGGGGAGGCTGGGAAGGGATGGGAAGGGTAAACAAAGGAGGAGGCTACAATGCTTGATAAGAAATGTACTCATTATCTTGCCCATGTAATTGTAACCCCTCTGTACAGTATTTTCACAATAAAAAATAAATAAACCCAGGGCCTCATTATTGCTAAGCAAGCACTTTACCATTTGAGCCATGCCTCCAGCGCTACTGTAGTATATTTCCTTAAGGGAAATTCAGCTCAGTTCTGGACCAGAACTACTGGATTGTTAGAAGACAAGTGTATTGGTTTGGTTTCCTATTGTTGTAACAAGTTACTTAAACCTTGTAGCTTCAAACAACCCGAAAGTATTATCCAACAGCTCTGGAGTCAAATGGAGACTGACTAAAATGGAGATAAACACTATTGGAGTTTGGAGGTTGTTTTTTTTTTTTTTTGAGAAGCTACAAACAAGAATCTGTTGCCTTGCCTTTTTCAGCTTCTCTATGACACCTGAAATTCCTTCCTCCTAGACTGTACCTGCATCTTCAAAGAACATCACTCAGACTGTGTTTTCCACTTGCCTTGCTTCTTCTCTGACTTTGACCTCTTGTGTCCCTTTTATAAGAGCCCTGAGCCCACCCATACAATCAATAACATATCAAGGTATTTAATCATACATGCACATTCCCTTTATCAAGATAATGGAAACTCTTTACACTTGCAAAGAGAAGTCATGGAGGATTCCATAGAGCTATTGATTATTTGAATTATATCTGTCTGTTTTATTGAGGCAGAAATTTTGAACTGAGAACGTTAATTTTCAACAAATTAAATGACCAAGAATAACCCCATCACACGTTAAATTAATGGCATGTACTTTATGAAAAGTAGCTATATTTTCCAAATTAAAAATAAGTGAAGAGGGCTGGGAAGGTGGCTTAGTGGTAGAGTGCTTGCCTTGCATGCCTGAGGCCCTGGGTTTGATTCCTCAGCACCACATAAGAAAAAAAAAGCCAGAAGTGGCGCTGTCGCTTAAGTGGTAGAGCGCTAGCCTTGAGCTGAAGAGCTGAGGGACAGTGCCCAGGCCCAGAGTTCAAGCCCCACGACTGGACCCAAAAAAAAAAAAAAATAAGTGAAGAGTGAAAAGATAGCATCAGTTGTGCAAATCTCCAAAATGCCTGGCTGAATGGCAGCGTGCTAAGTTCTCATCTGTCTCTGCATTGAATCCACTCTACGATCACACTTCCTACAGGATCTGGAAAATTCTATTGTAAACCCAAGAGGGAATGAGAGCAAGACGTTATGAAGTCCTGGAAAGATCTTAGAAACTCACATCAAGAACCACTATTCCAGTAGCACAAACTGCCTATAATGTACAGAAGGCAAAATGCGGTTTCCTCAGAACCTCCCCATCTTTAACTGGTGAATTGCTTCCCCCTCTAAAAGTTAAACATTGCGTCTTCTGAAACTCTTTCCTGGGCCCTGCACACGAATCAAATGCTCTTCCTCCGACTTCAGGTTGTGCGTTCTTCTTCTCACTGTCTCACTCAACTCACATTGCCCTGTTAAGCTGGATTTAGTAAGGCATCCCTCCTTGTGAGCTATCTGAGGATGAATGCCATGTTTTACTACCTTTACATCCCCATCTAAGCAGTGCACTGTAAATGTTTGGATGTAATGTAATGACTCCCTCCTCCTGGCAATCAGAACATCTCACAAGGCTCAGAAGCCAGGGCAGAGGTGGCTAGCACGAGCTGTTATTGACTCCTCTTCTTACCTACCCCAGATTGACCCCAAAGCCTTTGCCACTTCCATTTGGCACTGACTGGTTCTGAACAATGTAAGTTGTCATTGAGGGGGAAATAAAGTGCCCATAACTCCCTGAGAAGTTTAGGTTTGCCAATCTGCCAGTGTTGCGTGGATCACATGTGGAGTTAAGCCTTTGTCCCCTTTGACTTCATAGCTGACTCAAAGGAGCAAGCAGAAGAACACAGGAAAATCTAGTAATAAAAAATGTTTAAGGAAAAGCTATTCAATAACACTGGTTAAAGCACAGTAAGAAGGAGTTTATTCCAGGACCCTAAGATAAATGTAAGAATCACTGCGCAGTGGGGTTACAGTGATAGGACTCGGAAATAGACCATTGCATGAGATTTGGAAAGCAGGATTAAGTGATGGGGATGGCTTTCTGTCCTTCTGATTTTGCTATAGGTTAATGTCTTCATGGGACATTTGAGCCTCCCTGAAGGAACAAAGACAGAGGTCTTTGTGCTCAGGTGATGACTTCTTGATGGCAAAAGACAGAGTACAGGATCCAAATGTAGCTGTGAAAGCTCCAGTGTGTATGTGGAGGCATGTTTGCTGTGGCCTTCCCTCGTCTACGGATTGTAGCTGGACCTGTGCATTCCTGGACCCATCCATCTCTGTGTTCACTTCCTGATTTCCCGGCTTCACACCTGCCACAAAAGCAAAAGCTTCCCCAGTGAGCTGACTCTGTAACATTGCTCTAGAAGTTACCATGAAAGGGCCAGCCTACTCTTCCAGATGTGCAAGCACTTTATGAGTGTTTAATACCCTTTCTGATTAAAAATAGTGAGAGTGATTTATGTTAGCTGTAACTAAATCCTGTCTGATAATGGAATTAAGTGATTCACCCAGATTTCATCTCATAATTGAGTAAGTGGCAAGGCTGGGATTCCAAACCAATTCTTTCAACACTAAGACTGCTATGCTGAGTGGTGTCCACGCCAGTGCATTTGTGAGGGAGGGAAGGAGAGTGTGCTCCTAATTCTAAGGAATGGCCTTGATTGGAACCAAGTTTGGTGCCCAAATCTTACTCTCAAGTTCTTTCGTTTGTTCAGCTGTTCTACACCAAAGAAGCATTCCTACAAGGATTTTTTTAAACAAAGTATTATTTATTAAATATAGAACAACAACCCCCCAAAAAAAGTCCCACAAGGCAGAGCTTCGTGAATAAGCTTAGATGAGATATGAAGTTTGTGGGGAGACCTCTATGGCAGATCACAAGCCAAAGAGATGAGGTAAACCAATCAGTCCCCAAACCCCTAGCAGTGACTGCATCCAAGTAGAAGCTGCAGAGAACTCACATTCACATGAGAAAGAGGCAGAGAGAGAATGAAAAAGAGTCCCATGAATGGCTAATGTATTCAGGTTGGCAGCGTTTTCTCTCTCTCTCTCTCTCTGTCTCTCTCTCTGTCTCTCTGTCTCTCTGTCTCTCTGTCTCTCTCTGTCTCTCTCTGTCTCTCTCTGTCTCTCTGTCTCTCTGTCTCTCTGTCTCTCTGTCTCTCTGTCTCTCTCTCTCTCTCTCTCTCTCTCTCTCTCATATGTCTAGAGATGGTAATGAAAGATTTCTGCATCCTGCTTGCATAACAAGCGCAATATGGAGAGAACTCCCCAATGTAAAACAAGCATGGCAGGAAACTCCAGATCCTAGAGTCTAAGATACCCAGACAACTGAAAGAAAATGAATGTACTACATCTTAGGAAAAGGACACAAAAGTTACCAGAAAGAAATGGAACATCCCATTTCCTCCCTCCACGATTTTGCTCAAGACTTTCAGAATGTGGGGCCATCTATCAGCTGAGCTGTAACAGTACTTAAATGAATGCAACACATGACCATCTCCTACAGATGGATGAAAAATGCAAAACTTGCATGCCCCTTGCTGGGCCAACATAGTTCCATTCCTTCCTAAGGGAAGCTGGTTAATAAGATGGCATTCATCTTACTCTAGTGAGTTTATTTTATCACAGACTTACTGAGAAAAAAAAAAGCACTGCAACTTACCACAATAAAGTAAATATCACAAGATAAATGACAATGTTGGAATGGAAACCACTTAGGGACAGACTACGGTCAGATGCAAACAGTTTCAAGACTATTAGCTGTTAAAGGTTATGCCTTATGTCACCCAAAAGGGTTTTTTTCCTAGATTTATAGTGTGATCTCATGGAAGATTTATTACCATCCTAATTTTCCTCATTTTAACTTTGTGAACAGTCAGTCTGGAATTTTTCCTAGGTCATTTAGGAATGAAGAGTTGCTGGTCTTTAAGAAATGCTTTGTGGTACATTTTCTGCAGTTTCAATATCCTTATGGTGAATCAGCTCATGACTAAATCATCCATTTGCCTCTGCATTTAATGCCATTTGATGCCCTTTGCCACCCTTCCCCATCCCAGGGAACCGGCTTGGAGGGAACACAGAAGACACTCTTTGTTTGGCTTCCACCAAAGTTGAAATGAAAAGAAAACTGACCAGAGATTACCTGGTGGGAAGATGTGGGTCATTTTCTCCAGATCTGTTCTTTGTGCTCTGTGTCTGGCTCAGGTTCTACTTTGCACCAAGTTTTGGCTCCTGTCAGGCAAACCTTCTCCTCGAAGCTTTCTCCACCTCAGTACCCATTCCTGCTGTGACAAGCGGTATCACTGATCACAAAAACTCTCTTCCTCTGTGAAGGCAGAATACAAAGCCAATCACATTGATCTTGCTCTTATCTGTTAGACTTGCAGTGGTCCATGGAAGGGAAGCGGGGGAAAGGAAGCTGAAGTTTCAAGTGTGTCATATATAGTTCAGCTCTGTCTCTCTCATTAGTACTCTCCATTGTGAAAGCATATCCTAAGAGACACCATCATCTGGGTTGTCAAACAGGAACACTTTCAGAGCCTTGCCAAGCTCGCCCAGCTCAGCCAATCAAACAGAACCACAGACAACCTACAGTCCTCACGGAACTCTCGTGAGAAGTGAGTGCTGTTACAACCACTGGGATGCTGAGATTATCACAGATATGGATAGTGTTGGATACACTATCAATACCTATTGCTACTAGGTTCAGAGTTTTGCCATACTCCTGATTGGTAGCTTCTGTATTCCCTTCCCAAACCTTTATAAAATGCCTCTTTGCTAGAGACTCCTCCATTTACCTAATAGGATAATGTTATCACTTCTGCCAAGACCCTGATTGATACCAACCATGATTAGAATTGCAAATATTATACCAAAAGGGCTTTGATATAGAATAAACTTGATCAAACTCTCTTTCTCACAATAAATAATAGAAAAAAAAAGATTGTGATGGGAGAAAAAAATTAGGAAGGAGAAAAAGGAGTAGAGGAAGAAGGAGAAGGAGGAGCGGAAGAGGAGGAAAAGGAGGAAGGGGGGAAAAGAGGGAGGAGTAGAGGAGGCAGGATGGAGGAAAAAGGGTGGAGGAGGAAGAGGAGGGGAGGGGAAAGGAGGGGAGGGGAGGGGAAGGGAGGGGAGGGGAGGGGAAGAGAGGGGAAAGGAGGTGAGGGGAGAGGTGGGGAGGGGAGAGGAGGGGAGGGGAGAGGAGGGGAGGGAAGAGGAGGAGAGGGGAGAGGGGAAGGGAAGGGAAGGGGAGGGGAGGGGAGGGGAGGGGAGGGGAGAGAAGGGAAGGGAAGGGAAGGGAAGGGAAGGGAAGGGAAGGGAAGGGAAGGGAAGGGAAGGGAAGGGAAGGGAAGGGAAGGGAAGGGAAGGGAAGGGAAGGGAAGGGAAGGGAAGGGAAGGGAAGGGAAGGGAAGGGAAGGGAAGGGAAGGGAAGGGAAGGGAAGGGAAGGGAAGGGAAGGGAAGGGAAGGGAAGGGAAGGGAAGGGAAGGGAAGGGAAGGGAAGGGAAGGGGATAGTTAGGTCCTATAGTGGTATGGGGGCCTAGGACTACAATCCTGACCCTCAGGAGACTGAGACATCTGGAGTTTGAGGTTAAATTACATAGCAAGACCCTGTTCCTTGCCTCAAATAAATTGGAAAAGAACAGAGAGGGGAGGATGTGAAGGAGGAGGAGAAGGAGCTTTTTTTAAGGGAGAGGGAACAAGAGGGAGGAGAAGGAGAACTTGTCAGTAGAGAAGAGGGAGAGAGGGAGAAGTCAGTCACTGAGGGCTTACAATACATCAAGCACTATGCTAGAAGTTAAACATGATCTCATCCCACCCTCATAGCAACCCTAGGTACTGCCCATTTTTAGATATAACAGCTTTTTCAAGGTCACCAGATGGAATGGAGTCATCCAGCCTCCTCCCTTCCCCCAGCTGGAAGCTGAAGCTGAAGAGTGGTCCAGAACAGTCCAGCCTCTCAAGACTGTGGATGATGCAGTTATTCTCACTATCCGTAAGTGCCAGAACATCTTACTGGCCAAGAGAAATAAATACAGCAGTTACAGTTTACAAAATGTATACCAAGAAGCAAGCCCGCTCTTTCATTCTCTAAACAGGATAGTGTTTTGGTAGCTCTGGAGTTCATGTGAATTCTGTGCTTTTTGTGAAAGATGCACCATAAAGCTGCCAAGTGTGTGCCCAGACCAGATCCTACAACAGCATTTTCCATGCTTGGTCAAAACAAAGGAACTGTGGGGTTTTGTAGAATGAGGGACAGGCACACCGGTTTCAGTGTCTTTTAGGGAGTTGCTTCTGTTTCAAGTTGTCAGAGAAGCAATCGTTTAACCAAGGCCTCCACTGGAAACTAACTTCCCACCTACCGCAGGCACCTTCTGTCCATTCCTGAGATGAGGATGGAGATTTAGCTCAAGAAGGATGAGCCAGCTGAGATTCCACGCTATCCGTTAGAAGAGCTTACACACCCCAGCACTGTGACCTGCCTGTTACCACCCAGACTAAATGGTCCACGGGCTCTCAGCAATCAGTCACAGAGTCGTTCATTCCACTGTCTGGCGCTCACAGCCTTGATTCCTTTGGTCCCACCTTGTCTTCCTGTTCACACTTTCTGCCGCCAGCACATCGGCCATTCTTTACCTACAAGCACAGGCAGCCTCTGCACCTGTACCGTCCATGCAAGAACGCTGGAGTTCAGGCTACCTGGACTGAACCCCAGTGCCACTACTCATTGGTAAGGCCAGTAATGATGATGCCTGGAACATGTGCATGTGAGGAAGAGTGCCCCTTTGGAGGACCGTGATGTGTTTCTGGGACTCCAGAAACACCCTCAACACTTACATACCTTTCCCTAGCTCTGGTGGGCCTTCCCTGTTCCTTGTGAGTTCTATCCTGTCCCTCCCATCACCCTTACCCTCCTTCCCTTCTGCACCTATCTCCTATTGCCTGTCTCTCTTCCCTCCATCTAGTCCCTCATCTTTCTGTCGCTACCTCTCCTCCTCCAGCCTCCAGCCTCTCTCCCTCCCTGCAATCTGCAATCATCAGTGAGACGCTGAGTGCAGCTGGATTTTCAAAGCCAGTGGTTAATTGTGGAGAGCAGAGGGTGACCTGAGAGCACTTTTAAGTATGTGGAGTGTGAATAATGAAGGTGCTGGTGAGCAGACCATCTGAAATCAGTACACGGCCCCCTGAATAGCTTCCAAGAGCTCTGATGAAAGTGCCTCACTCCCAGCTGGGGCAGATGTGGCTCCAGCTGAGCAGAGAGGCGGATGAGAGCGGGAGATCAACCCGGGGAGGTGTGCAGAGAGTGTGGAGAGGGTGTTCTTGGTCCTGAAGAAGGATTCTAGTCACTTCTCGGTTACCATAGCAGGATGACACAGGAACTGAGTCGTTAAATATTTATTTAATGAAGGCGTGACCTTGAAAACCCAGCCACTGTGGTCCCATGACCCCCTGCAGCAAGTGAGGGACCCCTTAACACTCCAACACAAAGAACAGAGCTGGTCACCCCCTGGGGAAGGGCGGGGGGGGGGCATCCAAAACAATCGGACACAACCTCAGCTCTGATCCATGTTCTGAGCTCATTCAATTCCTGCCTTCCAGCAGTACTTTTTTTTTTCTTTTGCCAAGTACCAAAAATCCAGACAACAGATGGGCAGAGAAATACCCAACGAGATCACAGCACAGCACTCCTGCAGCCCCGTGGGCTTATCCACACAGAAGGACGTTTCATGTTTTAGAACTTTCAGTTTTCAGAGTGCCATATTTCTGTGAAGTGTTCACTTTGTGGCAGCACTGGGGACAAACCAAAGAAAAAAACTAGGACCCTACACTTGAGGAGTTTATAATCAAAGAGACTTAAACGCACTGGGTGGTATGCTTAGAGTGCGGGAAGATGCGGTTTGAGCTGCCCATGAGAGACTTTCAGTGAAGTAGGCTGAGTAAGGGAACACACACCTGGCCCCAGGCTGGCAAGCAGGTAACACTGTGTGCAGGCTGACTTTTCAACTACAGATGGGTCAGAGCAGTCCCTGCATTCCCTAGGTGGGGACAGAGTATGGGCTTTAAGAGTGGCAGAGCACATGAAAGAAATGCACATCAAAACAACATTGAGATTCCACCTCACCTCAGTTAGAATGGCTATAATCAATAAAATCAAATGACAACAGATGCTGGAGGGAATGTGGCCAAAAGTGAATGCTACTACACTATTGGTGGGAGTGTAAACTTGTTCAACCACTCTGGAAAGCAATATGGAGGTTCCTCAAAAGGCTAAACATTATTGCAGCATTATTTACCATAGCTAAGATATGGAACCAACCCAGATGCCCCTCAGTAGATGAATGCATCAAGAAAATGTGGTATATATACACAATGGAATTCTATGCCTCCATCAGAAAGAATGACATTGCACCATTTGTTAGGAAATGGAAAAACTTGGAAAAAATTATATTAAGTGAAGTAAGCCAGGCCCAAAGAAACATAGGTCCCATGGTTTTCCTTATTTGTAATATCTAGTATATGTATGAGTCAAGTGGAAAAGGTCAGATAATGTGCTGTCAGGAAAATGAACCCTTAGATGTGTATTTTAATGTTCTTTTCTTTCATGCATGTGTTTCTAACGCATTTATAAGATTATCTCTTTGTTGCTTTGTATGTCCCTCCCTCACAGTATAACCCCCGCTTTCACTATATTTGATGTCAGTATAACTTGTGGAGGAGATGGGGAAAAACCAGTTCTTTAAGGATACAGGTGGACCTGTTGCAACAATGAGAAGTACAAGTTGTCATGTCCAAAACGAGCTTTACAACTTTGGTGCGGGGGGGGGGGGGGGGGGGGGGGAAGGAGAAGGATTGGGATTGGGGGGGAGGGGGGAGGCTGGGAAGGGATGTGAAGGGTAAACAAAGGAGGAGGCTGCAATGTTTGGTAAGAAATGTACGCATTATCCTGCCCATGTAATTGTAACTCCTCTGTACAGTATGTTCACAAATAAAATTAAATTAAATTAAAAAAAAAGACTAAACATAAGCAACAGAATGGTGAGACAAAGGACAAGGAGGGACACACAAAGACAATATGTTGGAAATGATCTGTACAACTTGAGGGGGGGGCAGTTAGTGGAGGGAAAGTGGGAGAAAAATGAGGGAAGGGGTAACAAGTTTGACAAGAAATGTACTTATTACCTTACTTATGTACTCTGTACATCACCTTGACAAAAGAAAAAAGGGGGTTGAACATAGAACTCTCCTATGACCCAGCAATCCCATTTCTGGGCATTTACCCAAATGACCACAAACAAGGCCATACTAAAGCTCCCAGCACAACTACGTTTATCACAGGCTTATTCACCATAGCTAAGAGATGGAACCAACCCAGATGCCCCTCAGTAGATGAATGGATCAAGAAACTGTGAGCTATATATTGATTTATAGATAGATAGATAGATAGATAGATAGATAGATAGATAGATAGATAGATAGATAGATAGATAGATATAGTGGAATTCTATGCTTCATCAGAAAGAATGACACTACCCCGTTTGTAAGGAAATGGAAGGACTTGGAAAAAAAAATCATAGTAAGTCAAGTAAGCCAGACCCAAAGAAACATAGGTCCCATGGTTTCCTTTATTTGTAATAAATAGTATGCATCTAGGATAATCTTAACAGATGAGCAGAATAGCTTAATAGCTATGCATATATGACCATATAAGATGATGCTAAGTGAAATGAAATCCAAGACATAGACATAAGAGGCTGTTCTTTGCAGTTGTTTTTAATGTTCTATGTGATTTCTTTTTTCTTTGTGCTTTTCCTCCTATGGTTTATCCCCTGCTGTCACTGTATTTGATTTTGGCATCCTAGGTATTGTATATACATTTATCTGAATTAGGGAAGGGGAAGGGAACAAAAACTGGTGAGGCGAAGGACAAAGGGAGAACCAATGCAACAGTGATACCCACAAGACAGTATGTTGGAAATGATCTGTACAACTTGAGGGAGAGTGGGAGAAAAATGAGGAAGGGGGTAACAAGTTCGAGAAGAAATGTACTCACTCCCTTACTTACGGAACTGTAACCCCTATGTACATCACCTTGACAATAAAATTAAAATTTAAAAAAAAATAGCAGAGAATTTCCTGACCCAGTAGCTATGTTCAGAAAACCCACCACCCACCTGCAACTGTCACTTCGCTTAGCTTGAAAGTCTCCATCTCCATCAGAATCCCTGAGAACCACTGCTTTCCCATATGACCCGATCTACCTCACTCCAGAAGCTGCCCCAGTCCAGAGCCTAAACTGAGCCTAGAACCCTGCATTCCGGCTGCACTCAGACAACCCAGGACCTGAAGCAACTCCACAAATGGGAAACAGGAGGCAATACAGAGGCAAAAATCACAGTGCAGCCATGGAGCCAATATGACAATGAATTGTAATAAAGAATCTCCCAGAGAAGATCCCAGAATGGAATGGATTCACTGCTGAATTCTACCAGACCTGTTAAGAAGAACTAATACTGGTACTCCTCAAACTATTTCAAAAAACAAACAAAAAAACCCGGAATGAACACTTCCAAACTCATTAGGTATTACCCTAATACCAAAACTGGGTAAAGAGGCACCAAAAGAGAAAATTTTAAACCTATTTCCTTGATAAACATAGATGTAAAACTTCTCAATAAAATACTTACCAATTGAATACCAATTACAAATTAAAGAAATCTTATGCCATGATCAAGTTGGTTCCATTCCAGGGATACAAAAATGGCTCCATATGAGCAAATCATTTGATGCAATACCACACATAAACAGAACCATGGATGAAATAGATACAGAAAAAGTCTTTGACAAAATTTAACATCCTTTCATAATAAAATCTCTGGAAATAAACTAGGAGTGGAAGAAATATGCCTTCATATAATAAAGGATATATATGACAAACCTGTGGCCAACAGAATGGAGTAAAACATAAAAGTATTTTCTCTAAAATGAAGGAAGAATGAGACATTGGTATCTCAATAAAAATGTCTAGGAATTAACTAAGAAAGTGAAAGATCTTCACAAAAAAGAAAGATGCACTCTGACTCTCGGTCCTTCTATCTGTATAGTCCTTTCCCATGTAGTACAAACTAGTCTCAGATTCTGAAGATTAAGGTATGGACCTACTAGAGTTGTTCATGATGACCTTGGGGCTGCTACTCTTCTGTTCTCTAACTAGGCCCGCCCTATCTCTGAGGTTCTCTAAACTAATCTAGCATAAAATATGCACACCAGCAAGACTTCTGGCACTCCAAACCTTTCTTACTGGTTTGTTTTTCTGTTTCATTTATCCCCATCAGAAATACTATGTATTCTGTAATTTTTATGTATACATTCCAGCTTTGAATGCAAATTCCATGAAAAGTGTTTTCTGACTCATATCTAGACAGTATATGACCATTAGTGCATGTTCGATAACTATTTGTTAAATACATGGAAGAGTTCAGCTATAGATGACATTGCAAAGGGGTGGTGGGAAAATGAAGTGCAGAAAGCAAAAATCAAGTTGTAAACAAAGAGGGTATGGTTAGTCCCAGCAGCAAAAAGAAATCTGGGGTTGTTCTGGAATGGACGCTGTTGAGTGACTACCCAACATCCATTCCCTATTCTTCTTCTACTCAAACCCCAATTTCGAACCCAGATCTGCATTCATGCCATTCAACTAAGCAAAATCCGATCCCATATCTTCTCCTTCATCACACAGGAGCAGTCCTGTGGGCGGCATCCGCAAGTTTCTGGGTTAGCCATTTATTTGGCTCCTGGAGGAGATAAGAAGTACTACAGACAGAATGGTGTCATCCTCAAACTCACATGCTGAGACATCAATGTGTGTCTAGAGACAAGGCCTATAAGGAGGTTCTAAGAGTCTTATTTTGACAAGATTCAATATCCTTAGAAGAAGACATTAGAACTCACTCTCCCTGCCACCCATGAGAACGCACAGAGAAAAGGCCACTCACGGACACACCACAAAGAGAGGGAGGCCTCACCAGAAAGTGGTCCTAAGGACCCTGACTAATCCAGACAGGTTATAGAGTAACCACACAGTCCTTGCTTCTGCCCAGTGATGCAACCCCATCTTCGCCACTGTCCTCAGCACCCCTCCCCACGTAATCTCCTTTACAACCCCCTGCTTAACAACAACTCACAATAATTCTTGTAGCCCTGGCCAGATGTGCCAGAGGTCAGTGGCAGGTCACTAAGTTCGATACTCATCAAATCACAGCGCTGAACCTATCCAGAGAACCACGAGGAGCCGACCTGGCAGACATTTCAGCAGGAAGAGGGGCACATTCAGGGCTCCATTTTAGAAAGACCAAATGACAAAAAGGCATCTGCTCATGGTACCTGGAGGACTAGTCTTTGATGCTTCCATTTTCTACTCTAGTGCTGGGTAGACACAACCTGAGGCTTTTTTTCCCATTAGGAATGTTCCTGGGGAGAGATGAGACATCGGAGGAGAGGAGGTGGGTTCTGGTCCTTCCACTTCCCCTGGGTTTGGACAGCCTAGCTCCTAAGTTGGGCCTAACTTTAGCTTTTATCTAAACTGCAATTTCCCTTCGGGAGCATTTTGAAAGCTGACATTGCCTTCGCCTCCACAACCTACTCACTTGCCCTTTGCAGACCCCAGATTCTGGCCCTTGAAAGCTAAGGCTGAGGAAGAATACCATAAACTTCCAGACAGGACTGTGACTATAGGATTCATAGGACCCATATAAGGAACCATGAGCTCCAATAGGGAGCTCCAGTGGATACCAGCTACAATCACAGTGCCAGGCCCCTGGTCTGAAATATCAGTTGCGATCAATCATGAGTCATAAGGAGAAGCCTACTGGTTCTTTGTCATTCTTCTCCAGAACTTCTCTCTTTACTTTTCTCCCTCTCTTTCTCCTTCCCTTTCTTTCTCCTTCCCTTTCTTTTTCCTCTTCTTCTTCCTCTTCTTCTTCTTCTTCTTCTTCTTCTTCTTCTTCTTCTTCTTCTTCTTCTTCTTCTTCTTCTTCTTCTTCTTCTTCTTCTTCTTCTTCCTCTTTCTCTTCCTCTCTCTCTCTCTCTCCTTTTAATATTCTTGGAAGCATTTCTCTGCCAATCACTGTCAGGGGTGACTCCCGACCAAGCAGAGTAACAGCAGATGCACAAGAAGATGTGCAGATGTGGCAATGAGCTGGGATAGGAACACTGCTCTCACGAGAAGCTGCAGATCAGACACTCAATGCTAATGCAGCCTGGGACAAATATCATCTAGTAAGAAACGTTCTTCAGGTGCATAGATGGGCAGAAAACAGAATGGGATGCTTCATCACCATGGCTGATCTCTTTATACTAACATTAGAGATGCAATTCTCCACCAGGAGAGGTTACTGAGTCATATACATATTGCTAATACATATAGGATTGGAGGAGAAGAGATAGCAGTCCTTGTAGCAGAATGGGTATTGGTGGAAATTGACACCATCTGAGATATTAGTATGATCATGTTTTTTATTATCCTGGCCAGAGAGTTTGGCTGGGGTGCCAGTAAAAGCAAGCCGGTTTTAAGGGCATTCACTTCTTGAACCAAGTAGCTGTTTCTGGTATTTTGTGGGGAGGTTTTTGTTTTGTTTTGTTTGTCAGTCGTGGGGTTTGAACTCTAGGCCTCAGTGCTATCCTTGAGCTCTTTAGCTTAAGGCTAGAGCTCTACCACTTGAGTCACGGCACCACTTCCAGTTTTCTGGTGGTTAATTGGAGATAAGTCTCATGGACTTTTCTGCCCAGACTGGCTTTGACTATGATCCTCAAATCTCAGCCTCCTGAGTACCTAGGATTACAGGCGTGAGCCACCAGTGCCTGGAGAGATAATGTTTCTTGATGTCAAGAAAAGCTATGGCCAGGTGCTGGTGGCTGACATCTCTAATACTAGCTACTCAGGAGGCTGAGATCTGGGGATCATGGCTTGACGCCAGCCTGGGTGGGAAAGTCCCCATTAGATTTTTATCTCCAAGTAACCAACAGAAAACAGGAAGTAGTGCTGTAGCTCAAAATGATAGAGCTAGCCTTGAGTGAAAATGCTCAGAGACAGTGCCCAGGCCCTGAGTTCAAGCCCCACGACCTACCAAACTTTGAGAACAAAGTTCATGATTACATCTAAAACAGCCATTTCTCTCTAAGGAGCAGATAAATCCCTAATGCTTTGCTATTTAAAATGTACCATTTCAATCAGATTTCCTTAGGGTATGAGTACTGTGGGACCAAAGGGAAGTGCTCTTTTCCTGAAAAGAAAAAAAAAAAGTAGGCAACCACTGAGTCCTAAGACAAAGAACTGTACAAAAAGGAGAAATGATCCTTGTAAGGCTCTTAGAATTTCTCCCCAAACCCTCCTCAATCATCTAGCCTTACATTTTCTTTAGCATATTCTCTTCCTGCCCCTCTTCACCTGGTCAACTTGTGTTTTTCTTTCAAACCTCAGCCAGAGATGAGGAACCCTTTGTGACCCTCGGTGACACATTCAAATAGCATCTCCAGACCATTGCACACAACCACGGACTAACAGGGTGATGTGTTTTATGTCTCCCTCTCCAGATGGCCAGACCCATGAATGCAGCATGGTAGCCGTCAAAATATGCCACTCAGACCCTCTTCTGTAGGGACAGTGAGCCATCAGCTGGCTCTAGCCTGTTGGGCCCGGAATTCATCAGTATCTGGCAGACCTTATGGGACTGTGTTGGTCTCTGTTGAGCTCTGACAGGCTACTTATTTCAAGGGCTTCCTTGAATAAGTCACGCCTCATCCACCCTCCCCCTTTCCTTCCCTCTGGACCTGTAAGACACGCACAAATGCAGGCAGAATGGTTCCTGCTTATTCTCCAGTTTCCCCAGGGCCTGGCACGAGGCCTGGTGCTTCACAGGTGCTCAGTTACTAGGTGTAAAATGAATAAATGCTTGCAGACATAGAAAAGACTTGCTTGACAAGAGCAAATCAGACTCAGCCTCTAGGAACCAGCTCCAAGGACAAGCCCTGTAGAATTCACGGCCATGGCCAGTGCTTCGGTGTTAGTGTTGGAAGAGTGACAGTACTGCTGGGGTGTGGTGGTGCACATCTGTGGTCCCAGTCCATCTCTAATCCCAGCACTTGGGAGACAGAGGTAGGAAGATTTTAAGTTGGAAGCCAGCCTGGGCTCATAGCATGACTCTCCCCAAAATCAAAAACAACAAAGAGCGATCAAACTGATAGCAAGCCCCCAAACAATCTCTTCTCACTGTTGCATGGTAATGCCAGTACCAACATAGCTACCTTTTATTGGCATGTGTCAGCATGGACTACCAAGGTTACATTGATTTACTTAATTCTCACAATAGGAGTGCAGGGTTGATCTTACCTTTACAGATGAGAACATTGAGCCTTAGTAAATTAGGATAAAATTTGCCATGGTGAAAAAACAAAAAGACAAAAACAAAGTCTGGTGCTTCAAATTCTCATGGAAATGGAGTTCATTTTTGGACATACATTTCACAGAAGAAAGTCAACAAGGCTTTCACACAAGATGTGACATTTGACCTCCAGAGTAGGGATGCTCTGATTGGCTTGGACCTCACAGAACCCAGAGCATGTATGACCAATTTGCTGGAATTGAGATAAAGGGACCATAGGTCTCAGTTCTAGATTTGTTCTGTACTGAATCTCTTGTTCCCATCTGTTCTGCAAAATCCAAATAAGCTGACTTTGTAGCACGCAGAGCTCCCTTGCTGATCCATTCTTATCTCTTTGCCCTTGCAAAGATGTGGTGTTTTATTTTTTTATTTTTATTTATTTTTTATTGTGAAAATACTGTACAGAGGAGTTACAATTACATGGGTAAGATAATGAGTACATTTCTTATCAAGCATTGTAGCCTCCTCCTTTGTTTCCCCTTTCCATCCCATCCTCCCCCCACTCCCCCACCAAAGTTGTAAAGTTCGTTTTGGACATAAGGACTTGTACATCTCATTGTTGCAATGGGTCCACCTGTATCCCTATTTAAACGATTTGTTTTTCCCCTTCCCCTCCACAAATTATACCGACATCAAATACAATGAAAGCAGGGGTTATACTGTGGGGGAGAGACATACAAAGCAACAAAGAAATAATCTTATGTGTTGGAAACAATCGCATCAAAGAAAAAAAAACATTTGGATATATATCTTAGGGTTCATTTCCCTAACATCAACTTATCTGACCTTTTCTGCTTGACTCAGACACATACTAGTAATTGCAAATAAGGGAAACCATGGGACCTATGTTCCTTTGGGCCTGGCTTACTTCACTTAATAGAATTTCTTTCCATTTCCTAACAAATGGGGCAATGTCATTCTTTCTGATGGAGGCATAGAATTCCATTGTGTATATATACCACATTTTCTTGATCCATTCAGCTACTGAGGGGCATCTGGGTTGGTTCCATATCTTAGCTATGGTAAATAATGCTGCAATAAACATAGTTGTGCTGGTAGCTTTAGTGTGGTCTTGTTTGTAAACATTTGGGTAAATGCCCAAAAGTGGGGTTGCTGGGTCATAGGGGAGCTCTATGTGGATGGAGTCTTTTGAGGAACCTCCATACTGCTTTCCAAAGTGGTTGAACAAGTTTACACCCCCACCAACAATGAAGTAAGGTTCCCTTCTGAGATGTGGTGTTTTATGATGTTTCCGTGTTCATCTTATTACAGAGACTATACCCATAATTCTTTGCGTTGGGCTTGTTATTACAGCCAGGTAAGTAGAAAAGCATCTTTGTTTATGTCTCTCCCTGGTTACTTAAAAAGAGAAAATCTATGATACCATCTGATGAACTGTCAACCATATATTTTTAGACTCCTTCGTTATACCACATGGCCAAGACAGTTTGGTGGAGCTTGACTTTTTCAGTTGTTCACTTTTGGTAAATGCCCAGAAGGGGTACATTGCAAAATCAGCATGCTCTCTCGCTCTCTTCCTCTTTATTGACGTCCCAGATACAGAGTTGTACCATAATATGAAATAAGCTTCTTCAAAGTGCACCCCACACTCCTGTTCCCCAGACCTTCCACAGCTGGAGATGGCGACCGCCTTCCCGGGTGACAAACCACGGCCACGGACCCAGAAGGAAACAGACATTCGGCTCCCACTGTGGACAGGCCGATGACAAGTGATTACCCCCATCTAGACAGGGATCCATTTTGGATCCCAGACACTTGCACGTGGAGAGAGGGCCTCACTTCGCGGGCCTCCAGGGCCCCGGGAGGGGAGGGCCAGGGCGAGCGCACCCCGCGGCCTGTCTCCAACAGACAGACAGACGGCAGTCGTCCAGCTCGCAGCTCACCGGCTGCCAAACTGCTTTCGTCCGGAAGCAACATCTGGTTTCCTGATTGGAGCCCCTCCTCTGTCAAAGCGGGTTCCCTCCCAGCAGGACCTCCAGGGCCCCCAAATCCTTCTTAAACTTAATTGGGGTCGTGGGGCTGAGGAGTCTCAGCCGCCCTGGAGACAAAGGCGGTCCCGGGAAAGACACCTTGGTGGTGTTGCTGGGGCCCACCGGCTGCGTTGGCCCAAGGCCTGCACTCAGCGTCCAGCGAACCGTGATCGGAGCCAATCCCATAACCATTTCAGTACCTCAGTTTCCCCACCCATAAAAGCTCAGCTCTGGGACCCGGGAGTCTTAATGAGCATTGGCCTTTTCTGGATAAATTAACCAGGTGCCGGAAACATCTGGGGCTGGAAGCGGCATCTGCTGCATAAACAGAACAGAGGAGTCTCAGGCACACTCTGTAAGGAGGAGGGCTCCCAGGCCACGCTGGACTCAATGCTGAGGCTTCCTCAGTATTTATCTCCCCACACATCAGCCCCTTCCCCGGCCTCCTGACAGTTGCCATGCTCCGTGCTGCTCAACACAAAGGCTTCTGGAAAGGTGGAGAAATCGATGGGGGGGTTTTTTGCAGCCCTACAGCACCACTCTCCACTTAAATCGTGTAACAATTCTCCAAAAATAAACAACCGAAAAGAATGTATATGCCATGCAGACAAGGCCAATCCCTCTTAGTCACTACTGTATCCCGAAAACTCAGCAGAGTACTAATTCCTGCCAGAAAAAGAACTGATTGAATGAATAAATAAATACTAATTCTACAACACACACACACACACACACACACACACACACACACACGAGATTTACTTTTTGGCAGTACTGGGGTTTGGACTTAAGCCTTCATGCTTGCAAGGTAGACACTCTATCTTTATACTTCAGCCCTTTTTGTGTTGGCCATTTTTTGAGATAGAGTCCAACTTCATACCTGGGCTGGCCTGGTGCATGATCTTCCTATTTGTACTTCTCCACATAACTAGAAGGACAGGGACATACCACCATGCCCATCCATTGGTTGAGAAGGATTCTCACGAACTTATTGCCTGCAGGTGCCTCATATCATGATCCTTCTATCTAACCTCCTATAAGTAGCTAGGATTACAGGCTTGCGCCATGGTGCCCAGCTGCATAGGTTTGTAGTCTACCATTATAGCATCTTTCTCCATGTTCTCTTTAGTTTTTGTATTTATTAGGGCAAAAATATAAGCCACTTGGTGAACCAGTTAACTAAGCCCCAAAGAACTCAATTTGTTATAGTTGATGTCAGAATTGGAACCAAAACCCAAGATTTCTAACACCCAATTCAGTCCCCTTTATCTTTACAAACAATTGCTTTCCTTCGTCTTCAGTTAGAGGGAAAAAAACAAAAACAAAAACACAGCAACCCAACTCAGATCAAGTCCTGGTTTTTGTAAATAAAGTTTTATTGGAACACAGCCATAACCACCAACTTAAATATCAGCTATGGCTGCCTTCCCATTGCTACCAAGGTTGTTATTTGATAGTATATAGACCACAAAGCCTAGCATGGCACCTGACAGAAAAAAAGTTAGCTGCTCTATGGACTTCTTCCTCTGGAATCCCTTATCAGTCCTGAGAGCAACTGGTTGAAACATGGACTCAACAGGTCCTTTGTTTGAGCATACAGCATATGCAATCAACTACCACTCAATGAGCATTTGGGATAGTAAGTACAGAGCTTTGCCACATTTCTTGGTGATTCTATTATGCACATGTATCCATAATGTGCTAATGGAATTGTCTGGAACCATGCAAAATTGTCTTTAACAAAGATTGGGTACTGGCAATTTAATGTAAGACAAACTAATACTATTATCTCCATTTCAAAGAAATGGAGCCAGTGCTCCTGAGCACAGTGGTATGTGAATTTTATGGACATGCCCCTGCAGTAGCCAACTCTGTGCCTGGATCAGCTACTTTCTCCACTCCTCTTAAAGCTACACTTTTCAGGCTGGGAATGTGGCTTAAGGCCCAGGCTTCAAACCTTGGTATCACCCAAACCAAACACCAACAACAAAATCTTCACACTTCATATTATATATTACATGTTCTGTGAATTTTGAAGTCTAATACTATTTAAACAAGCCTATTCCATAGTTTGACTAGAAGTTGTTGGGTTCTCCTCCCCACCCCCACACGCATACACATACCACAACCACACACACACACCTTTCTTGTGTAGCACCTATTTCACAAAACTAGCTATTCTTTGGAAACAGACGTTGGGAAACACCTCCAACTCCTTCCATCCCCATGAATAGCCAGCAGCCTTTCTTAGGTACTGCAAACTGCAATCAGCTACAGCCATCTCCCGCCTCACCAGGATGCCCACACAACTGCTCTGGGCATGCCCAATTTGAGACATGCACAGCCTTGCTCCACAGGCAAATGAAACTCCATTTTCACTACAATAACCTGAATAGTCCACGCTATTGCTGCAGGCTAATTCCATTTACAGGAATAATGAAGTTCCATCCCTGTGTGGCCTGAGATGTTTATTCATACACTTTAACTATCCCATACCTCCCATTTGTGATGCAAATAAACCACATCTTCCATCAAAACTGCACGCTTCCCTTCCAGTACAGGTTCTTTGGATTTATGTGCCGATTCAGTTGCAAGTTTTTTTTTTTTTTTTTCCACTAGTAGTATCAGAATCCAAGGCTGTCTTGTATCCAAATCAATTAAGCAGCCTGGTTATATGTTCAGCTTTCTTTGTTCATTTTTTTCTTTAAGATGGAACAATTGTCATCACACACAAAGTTTACAGTCTGGACTCTATTTTTTTTTTAAAGAAATAATATAAGTCCATCACTTGTCAAGAGCGCTCTGCCCCTCCTACAAATTAACTTGGTAGGGAGGTTAGAAATCTATCACAACCAATGACAGACATCCGTGCACGAAAATAGCAACTCTCAAGTGTAATATTTTATTGCCATATTTTGAAACAACTGGCTAGGCAGCTGCTACTGTTATCTTCCAATTACTTCTCATTTTTCCAGAGTTTTAAATGCAAGCTGTAACAAATTAAATCTAAATTTCTATATACTCTACTTTTTTTTTAAAAAAGAGACTATTTTAGAAAACATTGGGGGGAAAAAAAGAAAGAAAAATAAATGGTTGAAATGGAAAGGAAGAAAAGATATTGGCAGAGATGAAGACTCTATTTTTGGCCTCTCATTGATTTGTTTCAGTTGCCTTAAGGTATGCAGGTTTACCATGCTTCGGTGGGCCAGGTACTCTCCATTCTGAGTAGGGTCAAAGTGTTGAGACTTGGCAGTATGCTTAATCTCCCTGCAATTTTAACAAGGTGCTTAAGTCAAAAATCCCTTCACCAAAATGGTGAATATTTTTGCCAGCTCTGGTGTAACGCTGTATCAAACGATATGCTAACATTAAGATACCTCTCAGAAGATTCAACAGGTAATATTTTGGACAATATCAGACCAAACAAAATTGTACACAATTCCAGCGGAACAACAAGGTATATAACAATCATACAACAGTGATTGATTTTTCCCAACATCAACATGCTAATCATTACAAACTTTCCTTTCCTTTCTCTCCTTCCTTTTATTCTTTCTGTTTCTTTTTTCTATCTTCCTTTCTTCCTTCCTTTTTTTCTTTCTTCCTTCCTTTCTTTCTTGCTTGCTTTCTTTTCTTTCCTTCATTCAGTATTTTGTGTTTTTGCCAGTACTAGAATTTGAACTGAAGGACTCATGTTCACTTAACTTGCTTGCTAGGCTCATGGTCTACAATTTTACCATTTGAGCCATGCCTCTAAACCTGCTTTTTGCATTTTAGAGACAAATCTCACAGGCTTTGCTCTCAAGTAGCTGGGATTACAGGTGTGAGCCACCATACCCCATGGGTTGTCCTTTTCATCATCTATTTATACTGTCAATGTAGTGGCCACAGTGCTCAGCACACTTGGCTCAAGGAAGCCCTGCTATTGTCTCAGGCTCATGACATAAAGCCTCTCTGGACTTGAGGGTTCTTCCAACCTTTCCCCTTCCTTTTCCCTTTCCTCTCCTATTCCTTATTCCTCTCCTTCTCATCTCTCACCTCTCTTTCTTATCTTCTTCCATAACGACATATTATTCCTCTTTACCCTCAGGTAGAGGGCCTTATTATTATCAATTGATAATAACCAATTACCAATACAACCAGCCATCCACAGGTGGCTGATGAGGATTATGTGTCTGTCCTGTCATGTAACAAATGATTTCATGGGTCTCATACAGCCCAGGGGCCAGACTGTCTCACCCCTGCATGTCTGCTCTAAATACCAGTACATGAAGCCTCCTCAATATTAACTGGCTAGCAACCTAAAAGATAATTCCATTAGAGACCTGTATAGTTTATTATGTCCCAGTGTATATGGTTTCTTTTTACCATCCAGTGTATTTACTTGTAGATTTTTAGGAACCTTCTAGTTATAACAAATGAGGGAAAACATGCAATCTATTTTTCTTTTTTTTTCTTTTTTTTTTGGTCGGTCCTGGACTTGACCTCTGGGCCTGGGCACTGTCCCTCATCTCTTCAGCTCAAGGCAAGCACTCTATCACTTGAGCCACAGCGCCACTTCCAGTTTTCTGGTGATTAATTGGAGATAAGAGTCTCACAGACTTTTCTGCCCAGGCTAGCTTTGAACTGTGACCCTTAGATCTCAGCCTCCTGAGTAGCTAGGATTACAGGCGTGAGCCACCAGTGCCCAGCAATCTATTTCTTTTGTCTTGTTTGTTCATTTATCTGTCTTTGGGAAGGGAAGGGAGGAGTACAGAAATGGTATGATGAAGGGGGAACAAATGCAGCAATGATACTCACCAGGCAATCTGTTGAAAGTGAACTATATATACAACTTGTGCGTGGGGACAGATGGGAAGAACTGGGAGTCAGTGAGGGAATGGGTGACATTGTTCAGAATGAAATGTCCTCTTTACCTGACTTGTGTATCTGAACATCACCTTTACAATAACAATAAAGGAATTTTTTTAAATTCCAGGCTTGGGGCTGGGAAGGTGGCTCAGTGGTAGAGCGCTTGCCTTGCATGCCTGAGGTCCTGGGTTCAATTCCTCAGCACCACATAAGCAAAAAGAAAAAAGCTGGAAGTGGCGCTGTGGCTCAAGTGGTAGAGCGCTGGCCTTGAGCTGAAAAGCTGAGGGAGAGTGCCCAGGCCCATAGTTCAGGCCCCACGACCAGACCCCCCCCCCAAAAAAAAATAATCCAGGCCTTACTGCCTTCAGAGTCAACTTAGAAACATCAATAATAACAACAAAACAAACAACACTTCCCTTCCCCCCAAAAGAACTCCCCAACAATAGCTAGATGCCATAATCAAAATCCTGCGGCACAGGTGCTAGGTGGTAGAGAGAACACAGAGGCTGGGGAGGCTTCTGAATGAAACCTGGAGAAATCACCTTCCTAACAGGTCACAGGTAAAGCTCCTTCAAAGGCCATACTTTGAGAACCATTGCTCTTGACTAAATCCCTTGAGAGTCAAAGCTGACGGACCTGTCTGCCCCCTGCCCCTCCCCCCATCCCCTGTAGAACAGTGTCTGGCACATACTTGGCAGATACGTAAGAGGAATGGCAGTATACATGAGGAAAATTCATGGTGAGCGCCACTTTGAAAGCTGAAGTTTGTAATTCAACATTAGTTTCTCAGTGATGCATCACTGGCAAAGTTAAATCCCACGCTAAATTAGTGATGAGGGACTCACACACACACACACACTGCACTGGCAGGTAAGCAATATTCAGTTCGTCTGAAGGCAAAGAGTTGTTCCTATTGGCTATTTGGTTTCTCTTCCTGGAGGTAATGAGAGGTGGCCTCTAGCACACAGACTCAAAAGACAAGCGTTAGTCCAAGGGCACTTTCAGCTGGGAACAAAGATTGACTGGGAAATACATGCAGGATTCGTGGAGGGTTTTTGCATCACCAGCCTGTAATCACTTCACAGCAGAGCCCCCAAATTGCTACAGTCTCTCCATACAAGATGGGAGGTTGTCATCTGAGATCTGCCACATCAGGGCTTCATCAAGATGTAAAATCAACACCTTCCCTTTCTCCCTCTCCTATCCCAGATGATTCTGAATTTCTGTACATTTGTGAATTCACAGACGCATGAACAGAATGACAGGAACATCACAAATGCAAATGTCTTTGTTCCTAACAAATTACTTGTTTCTCTGAGTTTCGGAGCGGGAAGGAATGGATTCCACGTTACCATCACAAAGGTGACTTTAACAGTTGTTCAAAGCTTAGTCCATAGTCAGTAGTAGCTCTTACACTCTCACACACATACACACACACTCTCTCTACTAAAACTGACATCTGTATCTCAAATACTTCACTGTCAAGAGAATGTGGTTTAATTCTGTTTGCTTGAAATGTTTTCATCACAGATCAAATTTAAAATACCTGCCACCTGTTTACCCCACCAGTCTCCAGCAAAACAGCAAAACCTCACCCCTTCCATTCACTTCCCAGCTGGAATAGCCAAGGGGAAGGGGATGATGCAAGAGGAATTAAGTGAGCTCCCAACTTCCTGCTTCTTCTTGAGTTGTACAATCTTTGTGTTCTGAGGGAACACACCTCAATTTCAATAGCATCTCACCAAGAGAAAAGGCTGCCATGTAACAGGCAAGATTCAGGCCCCTAGAAAGATGTTGAGGCACAGAATAATATAAAAAGGTGAATGATTCTGGAAGCAATAGCTCTCAGTACCTGTTCCCATATCCGTGAGCGGACACTTTAGTAGTGGCGGAGATAAGACAAGGTGGCCTGATACCAAATCCTATCAACAGATTTGCAAATTCATTCATTCTCCTACTGCCTCTTAGGGCTGTCCCCCATTTACTTATTTATATTTATTTATGCATGCGCTGGCACAGGGACTTGAACTTTGGGTCTTGTCTTCTTGCTCAGCTGTTTAACCCAAGGCTAGAGTTCTTGAGCCACAGCTACATTGCAGTTTGTGTGTGTGTGTGGGGGGGGGGGGGGGGGGTTAACTGGAGATAAGTGTTGGATTTCTCCAAGGTTGGCTTTCATCCACAATCCTCAGCTCTCAGCTGAGTAGCTAGCATTATAGGTGTGAGCCACTGGGTGCCTGGCTATCCTCCATTTTTTTTTGAGGCCCAATAGCAGTTATGCTTTGGTATACACAGATTGAATTAGTTGGTTTTGGTTTTGGTTTTGATTTTTAAGGTTGAAAGCTATAGAAAACAACCCAAAGTTGTTTCAGGAGGAGGAAAAAAGTGTTATAAAAAAAAAAAAAAAAAAGACTCAAAACTGATTTTGTGAGATCCAAAGCCAAGTCTTTGGGAAAGAAACAGAAAACCAAGTGTTATTTTTCACTCTGGACCCAGATACTCTCCCCCTCAGCATGCCTGCTACTTAGCCCTGCATCACAAAACTGTCAACATGAGGTTAATAAGGAATGAATCTGGAGGGATACTGGGCACAAGCCCCCCCCCCCCTTCCCTCTCTCTCATTATAAACACCCTGCTCCGAACTTAGTGAGCAAATGACTCAGGATTAAACAGTCCCTGGAAGTTGTTGGGTTAGGGGAGAGTGGTTTACTCCAGAAGGGCAAGTCTCACACAAATGGGAGGGCTCTCTTGAAACAATGCTGGGGAGGTCTTGAAATCCACTTGTTTCTAATGGTCAATAATTCTAATTTGTTCCCTGAACTTACTATGCATCTCTGAATGCCATAATTCTCTCACCAGACATGCACATAACTGATCACCTCATCTCCGAGATCCAATGGTGAGGGTCTGTTTTTCTGTACACAGGGGAAGAACACAAAGGCAAAAGAACCAAGGCCTGAGCTCCACTCCCCATGCCATCACCTAGGGTGGAGCACCTCCAGTTAATCACAGCCTACTTCATCATCCCTCAATAGGAATTTTCTCTCATCCCTTCTGTGCAGTCACTTTCTAATGCATTTGTACTCCTTCCTCATCCTAAATGAGAAAACCTATGAGCAAGTGCTTTGCCAATTATAAAATAATACATTAATGAAATGATTGCTCTTAAAAGCTGTTTTGAAACACAATGCAATTTGTCTATTCATTTCTTTTCCCAATTACCTAAGTTTTGAAAAACCTGCCTCCCTAATAGGTTTCCTCTTCAGTATATATGGAGTATCCGAGATTACAAGGCAAAACAAAACCTCCTGTCCATTAAGAATAGACAAGGTATTTTATGTAGGCAGCACATGCATTTTGTCTTTCTTTGGCCCATTGCCTCCTGAGAGTGCATTTCTGTTATAGTACAGTGGGCTAGAAGTGCAAATCATCAGCTACAATTCCTCTCTGTATCTCATTAGGGGTCTAGTTTCCCCTTAATGCACAAGAAGACCTTTCATTAGCAATAATGGGAGCCGTACGCATCAAAGAGAAAAAGAGACCCCCACCATTGTGATCTAGATGAGGTTATTGGTATACTTGCCTGTGTGATTAGAGAATTATGGCATTCAGCGATGCATAATTAGATCAGGGAACAAATTAATATCTTTGTGACCATCAAAAAATGGATTTCAACATCTCAAAATGAAGAAGGGCAAGAATCAACACCAAAGAGTCACAGGCAGACTGAAATTGAGGAGAGTCAAGCACGTGAAAGCCAAATGACAAGATAAACAAAGGTGGGGAAAGATTACCCAGCAGATCTGACAAAATAAGAATGGTTTCCAACACACACAAAGATGTTGGCAAGACGGACAACAGCCCAAGAAGAGAAGACAAGGATCATTTACCATCAGAGATGGTAAACACTGCAGAAAGTTAAACAAATCCTTCACCTCTATGTCCGCAAAGGAAGATGGAAGATGCCAGAAATGGCTGTGTCCTAAAGAAGGGTCAATGAAGAAACTATTTCTGAAGGTAACAAAAGTGATGCCTGAGTTTACATTTTGAGGTTGACATGAATGCCAGACTGTTAATTTCCCCCAATCAACTCAAGTAAGGGACAAGCAGAAATGGACCATGTCCCACTAATGGTCAGTGGAAGAGTCCTTCACTTTTGTTCATAGTAGACACCTTTGGGTTAAGAGAAAAAAATCATCTTTTCCTTCCAGATCTTCAGCAGAGAATTAAAAAAAATGTTCATACAGAGTGAATGAATATGGACAAAAAAACCAAATGTATCTGAAACTCATTTAAAAGGACTTCCAGCCAGTCCTGAAGCATGAATCCAGCATTTTGTCTGCTAACCCCTTAGCTCAAGATAGTTTCAGGGACCACTTACTTGTGTTTCTAAGACTCTGAGATTTTACTCAATCTCTGACAGACTGCTGGCCATTAAATTCAACACAAAGATTGAAAACTGCATGACTAACTTGCAGGAAAATGCAGTCGACTTCAACAGCTGATCCTCACAATCAAGCTGAGATTGTAATAAAGTGATCATATGGCAACTGCAGTAAGGGTTTCACAGCCTCTGAGAACAAGGATGACTCAGGTGCCCACACAATTAAATGTCTGGGAGAGATCAAATTCCAACAGAATGGTCCAAACTCTCCCCCAAGTTGGCTCTTGGAAACCATTCCTGATGCCATAGACTATAGCCCTAAAATTACCATTAAAACTAATGTATAGCCACTCTGGGCACTGCCTGTACTGTGGAGCCAAACAGGCTTACAGTACATGACAGAGAGTGTCCACTTATGTAAAAAGAAGTATCAAGGAGACGGGTATTAGGCAGTTTCTGCCAGCAAATGAGTTTCCCAGCAAATCTGGCACCCCACCTTCCCATGCTGTCTTGAGCAATTTGAAGACCAAGCCCTGTTCCAAACCATCCAAAGATTCAGACTCCTAGTGTTCCAAACCATCCAAAGATTCAGATTCCTAGTGTTTCAAACCATTCAAAGATTCAGACTCCTAGTTACTTAAGGAGTTACTGTTCTGCAAATAAGCTCTAGCTCCTATACAATACCCTTATGTCAGATACTTTCCCTGTATATCTGGCAATAATTCCATCCACCCCTTCATGTTTGTGATGGCCTGAAGCACAAAGGTATTAGGAGGAGGAGGGAGAGAAGGAGGGGGAGGAGAGGAGGGGGAGGGAGAAGAGGAGGTAGTAGTAGCAACAGCCACCGCCGATGCTGCCACTACCAAACACTGGTGACTCAGACCTGTAATCCCAGTGCCCAGGAGGCTGAGATTTGAGGATCATGGTGCAAAGCCAGCCCAGGCAGTAAAGTCCATGAGACTTTATCTCCAATAAACCACCAGAAAACCGAAATGGCACTGTGGTTCAAGTGGTAGAGCATTCCCCTTGAGCTGAAGAGAGTTCAAGGTCGAGAGTTCAAGCCCCATGACCAATCAAAAATTAAAATAAATGAATAAATAAAAATAAGATAGAAAACTGCCATAGAAAAAGATGCTCAGTGAAAATACAAAGGAAAAATACTGACAAATGGTGCACTGCGTAATTTGGTTGTGAAATTACTTTAGAAATGGTGTTTACATTCAGGTGCCAGTGGCTCATGCCTTGTAAACCTAGCTCCTCAGATGGCTGAGATCACAGGATCACAGTTGGAAGCCAGCCAGGGCAGAAACACTTTGACTTATTTCCAATTACAAGGACAAAGTGGGGTGTGGTTCAAGTAGTAGAGTGCTGGCCCTGAGCAAAAATATGCTAAGGAAGAACACAAGGACCTCCCTGAGTTCAAGCCCCAGTGCACACATACACACACATAAAGAAGAAATGAAATTAACAAGTCAAATTTTAAAACTTCATTAATATTGTATATATACATCAGGTTCAGTTCCAGCACAAAGGCCAAGTGAAGTTTTCTAATAAATGGGATTAGGAAAGAATATTACATGAAATATACAGACAATTCTGCATGTTCTCGTGGTATTTGTAATGTGTGAAGTCTAAACTCGAGTGGTAGAGGGAGAACAGTAATCAAATGACACAAAAGGTAGAACAGTTTATGATTTTGAGATGTTTACACAGGGAAGTGAATATAGCTAATACCTACATATTGCACATTTCTAGGTTCTCATCACAACGATGTCAAATATTTGAGGCGAAGGCAATGTCTTGCTTGGTCATTTCACATTGTCTTCCAAAATCCTAACATAGTACCCTATAAATACATACAATCATAATTTGTCCCTAAATAATTCAAGGTATTTGAAGGAGACTGACTGAAGACATGTTCTCTCAGGCATTTCCACCTGAAGAATGTAGCACTTTCTAAACCACCACCAATGATTATTGGTCAATATCAAACAGTTAACTTTCATAGTTATTAACATTCAATTTTTCATTAAATCAACATGCTAGCTTTTCCTGTTTTTTTGATCTTGGGTATACGAATGACTTATTAGACCTGGTACACCAAGCTCATGAGCATTACTCTTTTCATCCTGAAGAAACTACAAATAAGTACAGATGAACCAATGTGTTTATTTTTGAAAAATGGCAGAATACATCACTGAAATAAAATGGCAAACGAAAGCTATAATCTAACACTACCGACTACAGCGATTTAATTATTGATTTGTTTTCCTGATGTTTTCCCTGCAACTACTAAAATCACCCATTAAGTGCATACTTAGAATTCCTGAGTAATAAGAATCTAAACAATCCTACGGTATTATATAAAAAGAATCACACCTTAAGAAAATATTAACTGAATTTTGTTCACCATGAAATAAACAGTAATTAAGGTTATGTTGAAGCTGAATTTCCTTCCTTTTATTTTGCTCTGATACTTCAAGGGCAATAAAATTTCAAACCCAGGCAATTAGAATGCAGGGAAATGATCCGAGTATTCCGTCCACAAGGGCACAGACCATGACTAGTCTGTTTATTAGTGTATTTGTTCTGCCCAACAGTCCTCAAATATGGATGTGTTGACTCAAATATCACCGTGGGTGAGAGTGTGAAGAACCAACTTCTTTTTGCTTTATGTGTTTAATTTTGCGTGTATGATGCTGGCAGTTCAACCCAGGATGTCTCACATGCTAGGTAAGTGCTCCACACTGCGCTATACCTCCAGCAGAGGCTCTTTCAAAGACAACTGGACAAAATTTAGGTAGAAGACTTTAAGATTTACATTCCATTTGGTCAGGAAATCCACCTCTTAAGAATGCACACCTAATTGTTACATATGTGAGCAAGTACTAGGATTCTAGACTGTTCATGGTCCTAAGGTATTTGTTTTTAAAAAATTGGCAGTTCAAAAGTTTGAACTCAGGGCCTCTTGCTTGCTAGGCAGTCACTCTACCACTTAAACCCCTTTGCTTTAGTTATTTTGGGAAGTCTTGCATTTTTACCCAACCAGGCTGGGATTATACCACACTTGGCTTATTAGTTGAGTCTCACCAACAATTTGTATGTGTGTGTGCATGCATATGCGCGAATCCTGGGGCTTGAACTCAGGGCCTGGATGTTGTCTCTTAAGCTTTTGCGCTCAAGGCTAATGCTCTACCACTTGAGCAACAGCTCCACTTCTGGCTTTTTTTTTGGTGGGGGCAAGGGAGAGGAGCTAATTGGAGATAAGCGTACCACCAATTTTCCTGCCAAAGCTGGCTTCAAATAATGATCCTCAGATTTCAGCTTTGAGTAGCTAAGATTATAGGTGTGAGCCACCAGCACCTGGCTGACCTAGAAAAGTGATCCTGAGCTTTTAAAGCAAAACCCAACTTTCAACCTCACACCCTGGATAAACTGGCAAGAGCATATTCTTCATCTTGCACACACTAACGAATAATGGCTATACAGTACCACACGGTACGCTTTATACCTCCATCACTGGTAAACTTAACACTTAAAACCACCTAATATTCTTGCCCCCAATTTTCAGTTCATCAATGAGTCAGGTAAGTAAAATGAGCAAAGGTTAATTCGTTTTAAGTAAGCTGACAAATCCTGGTGGTCTCATCAATGAAAGCAGTATCGAAAAAGGGATTCATCTGCTCTCGTGACCTGTACTACGTCATACCATATCCATCCATCACCAGGGCTTGAACTCAGTTGTTTGCTCTACAACTTGAGCCAAGCCTCCAGTCAGGCTATGGACCCTACCTGGGCTGGCTTCAAACCTCTACCATCTAAGTTCCTAACTCATAAGTAGCTAGTATTACAGGCTTGAGCATTTCTGACCCAGCTTCCTCACTTCCATTTGTGATCAACCTCAAGGTGATTATCATCTAAGTCCTACAGATGATTAACTCAACCAGGTCGTACATCTTATATAAATACAGGATGATCTTTCAACCATCTTGAAAACATCAAAATGATTCAAGTCTCTTTTTCTAATGCACTACTTTTCCCCCTAAATTTTCCTTCCTTATCAATAACACTTGCCATTAGCAAAATGTCTCATAGTATGTAAAGGTAAATGCAAAGCAGTAAATAGGACAATACATGCAAAATGAGTCTTTCCATATAAAACAGTCCTTCATGGATGGAAATGACTGCAGGCCTAGGGACAAAGGCTGAAAGCTGGTCTTCTAGGACAGAACTTGGGAGCAATAGCGTACAAAACATGTAGCTGTCAGGGTTTCATGACAGCAGTCCAGATAAGTAGCACTGAACCATACAGCTGAAACATGGTACCCGAGTGAGAAAAAAGCGATGGCTCCAGGTGACGTTTCTGGTCAACCTTTGTTTTAAGTTCCCAGTCAAGGTTCTGATCAACTTTTAGAAATAAACAAGTATAAAAATAAAATAAATACGTCAAATGAATGCTGCCGAGATTTGGTTTTATTATTGGCAAGAGACATTACAGCCAAAGACAGCAATGACAGCAAAGGAATTCTCTGTGCTTTTCAAAATGTACACATAGTTCTTCCAAGAGCTGCCCTGGTGTGATCTCAAGAATCCTCATTAACTCCTTGTCCAGAAGCTTCTTCTTCTCAGTTGTTATATTCTTGAAGAGCCTGGGCCATGAAAAGTTTGCCTAAGTTTTGTGCAGTGAACTCCTTGATGTTCTGGCAGTAAGTGTTTATCTGACCTGTGTATTTGACAAAGAAAGATGATGTTCCACAGATTGTAAAATGAGGTAGGCAAACTAACCAAACATGCAACTCAGCAGAATAATAAAATCATTAGTATTTTGCTTTGAATCAAGAATTTATAAAGTAAGTCAATTCAATTTTTCCATAAGAAATAATACATAAAATGCTATTTCTTTTGAAAAGGCATCTTCCACTTTTGATCATGTAAGTGTAGTTTTTCCAGGTTTTTAGTCATAAGGCCATATTAGCTGCCAATCACAAAGAGGTGATTATACAGATATGACCCAACAGACAGAAAGGAGAATTAACAAAACCACACAATTACAGAGCAGCCAGACCCACCTGATCAGCTGCAAATAAGCAGAACGGCTTTCAGTCTCAGCTTTGGGAATGTTTTAGCACTTTTCCCCTGAGCCAAGACTGAGCGAGAGCTGAGTCCTCTTAAAAGCTGTGCTGAGTCCGCTTTGCTTCATTAAGCAAATTATCCAATGAAATACTTTTTTTTTTTTTTTTTGGGGGGGGGGGGGGGAGAGGCAGTCATGGGGCCTGAACTCTGGGCCTGGGCACTGTTCCTCAGCTCTTCAGCTCAAGGCTAGCGCTCTACCACTTGAGCCACAGTGCCACTTCTGGCTTTTTTCTTTTTGCTGAGAAATCGAACCCAGGGCAAGGTAAAGCAAGCGCTCTGCCACTGAACCACTTTCTCAGCCCCTGAAATAGACATTTCTTGAAAGTATAACAGTATATCTGAATTGGCCCCAAGTTTTCCAAAATTGGTATTCATGTACATTAGAATATTTTAAGGAATTTTCATTTTCACCTACTCAAAAACACATCAATAGCATGAAGAAACTGTGAAAGATTACCATTTGTTGAAGCAAATTTTTACTCTAATAAATAAACTTTATTAGAATGAAATGGCATATGATAATATTTCTATAGAAATTTGATATGGTCTAATTAAGAACATGGTTAGTATATATTAAAAATTATCTCTATAGGACTCAAGGACTCTACCATTGAAAGGTAATTCCAGGTAACCTACGGATATGGGTGGGGCTGGGAAAGATGGGGGACAAGTGTTAGAAGGGAGTGACATTGATCAAGGTGCATTGGACTTACAAACTTATTGAATTGCAACTCCTTTGTACTACTAGAGAGAGGGAGGGAAAGAGGGAAGGGGGGAGGAAGGGAGAAAGGAAGGGAGGAGTTAAGAAGAAAGAAGGAGGGGAGGGGGGTGGGAAAGTTCTAAATGATAATCATTCCCAGAAGAAGGTCATCCAGAATTATAATCATGTAATCATAATCAAAGTAAGGGCAATAATTTCAAGAGAGAAACTCCAATTCAAGTACACAGTATACACACTACCAGAGCAGACGATGAAAAGGGGCTTAAACCACATGACCTTTGCATTGAGACTGTAAACTTTTTTCATCGTGATGAGTGAAATAAAGTCATTCAGTTTCCAATTTAGAAAGCTTATAATGACATCTCAGAAACACTCATAAACCAAGTGAAAGCACTGAAAGGAACTAAGGCACTTTAAATACCCTGGTTATTATGGCCTAATTTGATGTTTGCAAGTCTCTCGCTGTCTGTCTCCTGCTTCCTCAAGAAGGAGAAGCAGCAGCATGTCTTGCACCCCTAACATACCTGCAATGAGCAGGGAATCCATCCTGGCGGGGGCCTGGAGCGGCTTGAAGAGTTTTGACAGGTCTTCCTCAGGAAGCGGGGGTTCCCCTCGACTCTGGCGCTGCATATTCTCCTGCTGGCGACGCTGCTGATACTAAAAGCAAGGAGAAGATGATTTGGTTATTTTTTTCCCTCAGTGTGAGGAGACAAAATGACTTGTACCACAGCAAAACACCATGGCTCTGAGTTCTAATCTTCACTTTATAAATGGCACTATCTCGTCACTTGCTTCTAAGAACCTAATTATGGCAATCATAGAAGAAAATTCTTTTGGAGCAACTCTAGTCTGAAACTAATGATTCAGGAAATAAAACTCATTCTGGAATCAATAGAGATCATAAGAAGTAGATAATTAATTACTGAGCGAGAGGTTAACAATGGGGTAAAAAATGCATCCCAACTTCAGCAACCAAGTAATGAACTCCCACCTAGGCAATTCTTTATCTCTCTAGATCTAAAGTAACAACTGTTGCAATGATGTTATTTCTCTTTTTTCACTACTGTTGCTATTATTAACAAGCAATCATTTGTGCCACAGCTCTGTAGCCAAGAACTAATACTAGCTCAAATACTCTAATTTCTATGATCCTCTAAAGGGAAAGCAGGGATACATAGATTTTGTCTTACATTTTAATCACAATTAAGAACTTCAAGTTGAGAACAGCTCAAAATTGCAATGGAAATAACACCCCCACACTTGGCCTTTTAAAATGAAGTACTGGCCAAAAAGACGCTGCTGTATCACAGCGATCAGGAAGCTGAGGCCGGACCATGTGTTTGAGGCCAGGTTACAATACATGCCTCAAAAAAAAAAAAAAAAAAGACGAAAGAAGGATGTAGAGAACACCCTTATTACTGTAGCCATTTTGGAAAACTGGATTTCTCTTTTAAAAATTAAGAATAGGACAATCTTTGATCCAGCAATCCCACCATTGAGTAGTATACTTAAAAAGATTTGAAAGTTTGCTGAGGGTCTATCTTCTGTGTTTGTTGCAGTATTTATAATGGCCAAGATATGGAAGCAATCTGTATCCATGGGTGAATGGATTTGCAAAATAATAGATTAACTGAAGTATTCACATTAAAAAGCTGTCATAACATAGATGGACATAGAGAACATTTTATTAGGAGAAACAAATCAGGAACAGAGACAACATACCATATACTCTCAGATGGTGATCTACAAAACTCAAACAGAAATACACTAGGGCTGTGATTTCCAGAGTGAATGGATGGATAGGTGGGTGGGTGTGGAGAGATTCATTTTTTAAGAGGTACGTTAAAAAGGTCTGACATTGTACAGCAAAATAACTGGTTCATGTGTATTTCAAAACAACTAAAAGGGGGTGGGGGGTAATGTTCTCATTGCAAGGAGATAATAAACATGAGGTGATGAATATATTAATTACCGTGATTTTGGCATTCCACAACAGAGCCATGTATTAAACCACTGTAACCCAAAAAGTATATAAAATTTATCAATTAAAAATAAATTACCCCAGGGAGGTAATATCATGGAATGAGGTCATGATTGAGTTTTACCAGGCATATTATTTATCTATTTATAATTAAAATATATTTTATTTAGTTTGACATGTGTATAAGCTACATTTCTGTTAGGAGGGCTTCCTACACAACCACTTGGATTACAGTAAGAATGTCAATGCAAGCTAGTCACATTGCATAAATTACCTCAGCATCTATGTCTTCAGTATTGAAGTTATTTGTTGCCAAAAATAAAAAATAAAATGAAATGAGGTATTGGGGGGGGAGCATACACGAATGGAGGAAGGAAGAATGAGCTAATGCAGTCATTATATTCAATATACATTATGCAAAAACTGAAATATGTAACTTGAAAGTAGGGAAACTTCAGGAGGGAACTGGATGAGAACCAGAAGGGGTGATCAAGAAGCAGTTACTCATATCCTGATTTATGGATCTGTAACCTCTTGATACAACTACTTAATAAAAATTTCTGTTAAAAAGTTTCAAGCAAGGTCAGCTAATATGAATTTAGTATTAAGATTCTCATGAAAATTAACAGCAATCAAATAGGAGCTTTTCCTATATAAAGATGTTATGTACATATGCATATTGTGTATTGTATGTGTATCTGATTGTACTGGGAATCACTCACCCTTACTAGGCAAGTCCTTTATTTCTTAAGCTTTGTCCAGTCTTTGCTTTATTTTTTAAATAGGCTCTCATGTTTTGTTGTCCAGGGCCAACCTCAAATGAAACCATCCTACCTTACCCTCCTGCATAGCTGGACCTGCATAGGTATGACCTGCCACGCCCAGCCCAACATCCTGCTTAAAGTTGATTTCAAGGAGCACAGTCATATGTAACATACAACATTTTCACAATGAAAGAACATTCTGAAATCAACTTACTTATGAATCAAATGCTAAGACCATTTTGAAGCTATAGTCCAAAAACAATATATCAGAAAGTAGGAAAAGAATGTTATCTTCAGGTAACACTAACAGAGGAAAGGTTAAATAGCCACCTTAACTCTGTGTATCAGTATACACATACACACATGTATGTGTATATATGTGTGTGTATATGTTCATATAAAAATATTCAAGCAATTCTAGGGTCTTTTTTGGTCTAATTTCACAGCAGTTGGTCTATTATTTCCTATTAAAATTGCTTGGTCTTAATCACAATTGCTCAGTTTTTTTTTAAATGAACTGAAGACTGCTAACTATGCTGCAATGAGCCACTACCAAACCAATTACACTTAGAAAAGAAATGAGCTGTGACACTCTGGAATCTCTTTGCTTCTGATTTTCTCAATAAATGTATCTCTTATTTGCATAACCTTGGCATTATACCCTGAGTTTAACAGACCAACTCTTTATGACAGTTGTTTTTAAGTACAATGTGCAAATAATAGAAACACAGCACTAAAGAATAGGCTTTTTAAAGTATGAGTAATTAGCTAACTAGCTAATACATCACCAAGATAATTTACACCATCTGAAGACCACTCTTGAAGCAGCACACATAGAAATGTGTACTGGTACTATTTTCCCCAGCACAAACCTGATGCTTCTGCTGCTGCTGTTTACTGGTGTTCCTCATGTAGGTGTTGTACTTCACTATGTCTTGGCTCATTTCATCCACTCTGTCCATCAGCAACTGTAGATTCTTCCCCAAATGGTTGCTGAAATAAATGTAAATACATCACATGCCATTCTTTATAAAGTATGACTTTGCTACTGCTCTGACAGTTCTGAGATATTAACCTAATCTCCTTTTTTGTAAAAGAACATGAGCACATGTTTACATAAAAGCAAGGGTAAAGGAAAGAATCTGTGTCATCTTGTTATTCAACTTTCCATACTTAATTCATCACTGTAACCTCAGGAGTGTCTGAAATAGTGCATGAGGTTCTTAAGAACTGTTAAGGCCAAGTAAGAATCAGGAACTCGAAAGGGGAAGAGGTGAGACCAAGGAGAGGGAGGGAGGTGAATGAAGAGAGGATCTGCGGGAGAATGGAGTCATAAGATTCAGTGCGGATTCCACAAAATTTAAAAAAAAATGAGAGGCGTGAAGTTGATAGAGATGGAGAATGATAAAAGGGATGACACTGATCAAGATTCACTTGTATTCATGTACTACTTTTTTGAATGGCAACTCCTTTAAACAAGTGCTTAAAGATAAAAAGAAAAAAAAGTAAAAATCTAGTGAGACATTTATAAGACATTTTACAAAATGGAGTTTAATTTAAACTCAGGACCCCACAACCTTCCCTTTAATTTGCCTTAGTTTTAAATCAGTAGTCAAAGGAAAAGAACCATGCAAAAAAATTAAGACTTTTTGTGCCATTATACAGCAGGTTCTACCAGCAACAAGAGCCATTTCTGCAGAGCCAGATGAAGGGGATTCTTGCCTCCTGTCTGTTCTTGAATCCACAGTACTATTGTCGTTCTTTTTTCTCTCTCTCCAGGGAATATCTATTGCAGCTCATTTACTAAAATCTTTTTATAAAGTGACACTAATGATAGATACAATGATCAACCATCTCACAGCAAAGCACATACATATGGCTACTAAGTACTCATACTCTGATGAAGAGGAGTCAGTCACCATAGTTTCAAGCAGATAACCACTGAATACCTATCATGTGTCAGGTTCAGTATATTAAGAAGTAAGGAGATAATAATGAATGAGGCAGACACTGTCTCAGAGATGAAAAGGGCATAGTAAGAATTCTTCAAGGAAATGACAGGCTAAACGTGAAAGATCAGGAGTGAACACATGCAAGAGAGTATTCCAGAGAAAGGGAGAGTGTAAGTGCTGAAGGAAGGCCCAATGCAGGCAAGAATTGGCAGATATAGGTAGATGTGGCTCAGGCACTCTACAAACAAATTAACGACAATAACAACAACAACAACAAACCAAAAATAGAACTAAAAACAAAAGAGGAGGGCCTGGAATGGTTAGCGCCCCCCACCCCCCCATCACACATAGGAAGCCTATTAGCACCCGCCAGGCAACATGGTTTATGTGAACAAGACCTTTTCACGACAATGTAAAGTGGGTCCTGGGGTGATACAAAACTGTGGCACTGGCAAACAATAACAACGACAAAAAAGATTTTATCTGTAACCTCAAGAAAATTAGGAAATCTGGCTCACTCTTCAATAGTGGAAGAACAGTGTGTGTGTGTGTGTGTGTGTGTGTGTGTGTGTGTAAATCTGGCTCACTCTTCAATAGTGGAAGAACAGTGTGTGTGTGTGTGTGTGTGTGTGTGTGTGTGTGTGTGTGTGTGTGTGTGTGTGTGTGTGTGTGTGTGTGTGTGTGTGTGTGTGTGTGTGTGTGTGTGTGTGTGTGTGTGTGTGTGTTCCCAGTCTGGTGGTAGCTACGGCAACTTTAGTTCGGTAACATGGCCTAATGACTCCACTTATCTAGGAATCAAATGCTTCTTTTATATTTTTTTTCATATTTATCTTATTTCATTGCAGTTTAAAAATTACTATGAACTTTAAAACATTACTTCTCCAGAAATCATGATTTATGCCATTTTCTAATTTTGTAGTAGCTTTATTTAATCCACCCAAACGCAAATATTTGAACATATGGTGCAAGGTGAGGAATTAAAATTTTTCTTATCCAACAGCTAACTAAATGTCCAGATCCACTGATTAATCACATTAGTTACCAAATAATTGGATGACTAAATTTAACAATGCTGCATCACCCTCATTCTTTAACATGCACTGAGGCCATTCTTAACTTTGCCAGGCATTCTGTTAGGTATTAGGATTAGATTATATATGCTATCATACACTAGTCAAAGAAGAAACTAAGTAGATCAACTCAACATTGTGAGAAATTGCTGTAACCGAGATTTAGTAAACTATAACAAAAATAGTTTGGTGAAATCCTCCCCTATTATTTGGCACCAAAGTTTGAACTGAATGTATCAGACAATGAAGGTGAATGGACACTAGCAGCACTCAGACACCCTAGCATGAAAACATTTAAGGAAACACATATAATTTAGCAGGCCAGAAGATAGCACAAGTACAAAATTGAGCAAAAGAATTATGAAACTAAAGTAGACAAGAGTAATAGTGGGAAGCTTGGAATGTAAATTTGGATTTTATTCTAAAGACAAAGGGAACTAGTCGAAGATTTTAAGCAAAGGAATACTATGAGACTCCAATTTGCATTTAGTAAGATCATTGCAATTTTGGGAAAGGAAAAGGCTAAAAGCAGGAAGTCAGTGGACTGGGAAAGTCATCAGGAAGAGAACTAATGAGTCCTGGCAAAAGTAGCAAAAAGTAGCAAAAGTCATGGAAACGGGATGACATCACCTGCGGAATGTTGGGGAGACAGACCCTGACAAACACTGACATTTTAGGGATGAGCAAGAGTTTACTGTGAAAAATGAGAAATAACCCATTAAAGCTGCAATTTCATAGACTCTGAAGAAAGAGTTCCAGGAAGGAGGGTTTATGGACAATATCACATGCTGTGGAGTCTCATCACCCAGTGAAAGTTTTTTAATGGTGAGAACTCTCACTACACAATGGAACACTACAGTGTGGGCTAAGTGGAAAGAAGGATACACACAGAGACTGACAGAAAATCCTATCAGGAAGTTTATCTATAAAACTAAAGAGAAAATGTGGCAGAAGGTGAAAAAAATTGGATGTTAATAATGAGCACTGGTGGTTCATTCTATAACCCGAGCAATTCAGGAGGCTGAAATTTGAGGCTCAAGATTCAAAGGTAGCCTGGGCAGGGAAACTCTGTGAGACTAGAGAATCTTAACTCTAACCATCGAAAAAACAAACAAAATGCCAGAATTGGAGATGTGGTTCTCAAGTGGTAGAGTGCTGGCTTCGAGTTCAATCCAGGATTAGCATATAAAAGAAGAAGATGAGCCAGACTTGAAGGCTGACATGTCCTTATTTTCAGTTGGTAAAATGAAATAAATATTTTACCATCTACTTAGAAATTATTCAGAATTTTTTGTGTATATAGACAGGGGGTTTCAAATGTGACAAGATGTACAATTAGAGAATCTAAGCAAAAGTTTACTTGTGGGTTCTATTGTATTCTTTCAATTTGTATAAAAAGTTAAATATTTTAAGCTGTGTATTGATGGCTTCTTTTTCTAGATCTCAAGAAGCTCAGATCTAGAAGACTGTGGTGCAAAGGTAGCCCAAGCAGAAAAGTCTGAGATTCTTCAATTAACCAACAAAAAACTACTTTGGAGGTGTGGCTCAAGCAGTAGAGTGCCAGTCATTAGCAAGAACGTCAAGGAAGATCTTGAGACTCTTGAGTTCAAGGGCCTGTACTGGCCCAAAATAGTAGTAGTACTAGTAGCAGCAGTAGTAGTAGAAGTAGTAGTAGCAGCAGCAATGGTAATAATGGAAAAAAAACAAGTCAATGAAGAAAACAAGAAGAATCTAGATAGAGAGAAACTGAAAATCTATGGCGGAGGATGTCTCAACTGAGCCAGTCCCAAGAAGTCAAGATATAGTGAGAGGACTGATCCTTTCCTTTTCACCGGCGAAAGAACTGAGTCCCAGGGAGCTGCATTCAGTATAAGAAATGCCATTAGCTCCATGACTAGTTGTTAAATAAATCATTTGGCCTATTAAGTACAAAAGGAAATCAGGAAGAAGGAAAGTGCATATCAATTCTGTGGCTGGGAAGACATGACACTAAAGAAAACATAAAGGAGAGTAACTGCTATAGGCAGTTATTTGGAGTAAGACCTTAAACCTTGGGAATTGAGCTACAACAATTTTAGCAAATGAGAAAAGTACTATTAAATTCCACCAAACATGTCTTTTAAACTATTAATATTATGTGCTACAAGTATATGTACAGCCAAAGAACACTGTGATAAACATACAAACTTTAGAAATTTCTTAATTTATATTACTATAATGTTCTTTAGAAATATAACCATCAGAAACTACCACAAAGCCACTCAGTATAGGCCCTGAAGAGCTCCAGGAATTACCAATATATAATTATTTCACAGCTTTTCACAGAAAAACGGATCCATTACCAAGAGAAATTTTTACAAGTTTTTTCAGTATCAGTTCAACTAGCTTACTGAAACAGGGAGTTGCTGTTAGGAGTTTCAGTAATACAGCCTTTCCTTTTATTGCCAAGGAAACAAAGAACTGAAAACAGATAACTTAAACAGATGTGAACCGGGAAGATGGAGTGCTAAGCCAGCCGTGACTACAGTATCAATTTTTGCTTATTGCCCACCATATAAGATGCTCTCCTTTAGTTTTTTTTAAACAAGAGAATATAAAAACAATTGTTTTTCATGTGTGAAAAGCTGCAAAGCTTCTATTACATATTTTTTAATTAATAAAGGTTGTTATGAAATAACCATAATAGAACTTCCATATAATAAAACTTCCATATAATAAAACAAAAAGTCTTTCAAATGAAAGCAAGCATAGTACATTGTATGCACAGGTAAATAAAGAACTGGGATACACATGAAAGAAAAGAGCAATAAAATGTTTAAACCAGTGTCTAACAATGATTTCTGTTGAGGCTTCTTACGAAAACATATATGGTAACTGGCTTGATCACCAGCATTGAGGTATTAATGTTAGAAACTAAAAATTAAGATTCTTTTAAAATAACATTCATTTGGCTCAATGTAATAGTTCAGGAATACAATGGAATATTGCTACATTTTTTTCTCTCCCAACAGGAACACAGGGAGAGCAAAGGGCCTCTTTTACTATTTCATATAAGAATATAGAAAATACAACTAATATTTTTCTAGATCTTTACTGCTATAGTTAATTGGGAGTATTATCTACAGCTACTGCTTTAAAGCAATGGACGTATTAAGATCAACTTATTAGTCAAGTAACAGCCACATAAGAGTTGTATTTGTTTTGCATGCTCAGTAAAGGAAGCTCAAGAAAAGGTGAAGACATGAATTTTGTAAGCAAAATTCTCATGTAGCAAATTTGAAATCACTTATTACTCTATACTTAATACATCACATTGTAACCTTGCATGCTGAAAACAATTTTTAGCTCAATGCTTTAAATACAGGTGTTCCAAGTTTACTTTTAAAAGCAATAAGGAAAAATGTAACTTTTTAAAACAGACAAATTTAGAGACTATTAAGAATTTATGTTAGCAATCAAACAATACCCTTTTTGGTGCCAAATCAGCCTGGCTACCTGGCTGTATCACTTAGCACCACATTTACCATTTGGTTTCCATTTCACTGCTCTGTCAAAACTTTCTGGTGGCCTTTATGATGAACACCATAGACAGTGGCATTTCTGCCACAGCCTGACCTTGTCTCTGGTCCTTCTTGGTTCATGTTGGGGGAAGAACAATTTTGAAATGTTCTTTTCTTTTGCTTTCTTTTTGACAAACAAGCTTCTATCAAAGATGACTGGAAATCTGACAAATAAAAGAATTCCTGTTCTGTTCCATAATGTTTGTTTTTAAAAAATAAGTGTTGTTTCTTCCAGCCATCAAATATATTAATTATCCACTCTGACCATTTCATTTTACGTTGTAACCCTGCTGCCTCCTCTCATCAGACACATGCAAACACTAAAATAAAGCTTAAAAGGGTATTTAAGAGAACTACGCATGTGGCAGTACTCACATTTCAGCTGACAGTAAGAGACTGAGGGATTGGGTGGTAGCTCAGTGGCAGAACACTTGCCTAACATGTGTGAGGCCTGGCACTCAATCCCCAGCACTTCCAAAAATACAACAATCAGAGTAAGAAATTGAAGGAGGAGAGGCTGAAGAGGAAAAAATATTAATTTTATAAAGGAAACAATCTGGAAACTCTTCTGTCAGTGTTCTAGCAATATAGTATTATTTTACCAACTACATAGCAAAAAGAAAGTCGTTAGTAAAACTAGAAAAATAGATCCTATTACCACTAATGGAAAAAAAAAGCTAATTTTGGGTGCCCATTCAAATAACTAAAAGTTTACTACTGAAGAGCCTACACTTGTACAAGGGCAAACATAATAAGTAAAAGAAATAAAATATCCGTCTTTCTCCTGGTCATTAATAAGTATCCAGATATAATGCCATAAGCCTCTCAGCACAGTGTAAATAATGTCTATTCAAATAAAAGCCCTCCTTAGCGGGCACTTGTCACATTGTGGTATAAGTGATACAGCAAAGGCAACAGTAAGTGCTTCTTGCCATGATTAGCATCCTGAAACAAGGTGTTTACTTTTTTCATTGTGTCTATTTGATGGTTTACGTGGGATCTTAATAGGACCAGACAAATACTACATGCTATTACCAATATGTGTAATTTCAAACAAAAAAAACTTCGGTAACTTTTTTCTTGCTCCACAGGGGAAGTTTATGTAAAACAATCTTTTCTAAAAACTGATGAAAAAGGGACCTTTCATTAGGAAGGGTCACTTACCTGCTAGCGAGACTGAGCAATTCATGTTTATCTGCCACAGCTGACTTCTTCTCAAGCTCCCACATTAGGACATTGATCAGATGTGAATTTTTAATTACAATCGGCACTTCTTCAAACATGTGCTCAAAGGTTATACTTGCCTTTTTCAATCTGTAAATCATGTTAAAAATACTTTAGTGGTTAAAAGTGAGAATTAAATTGAGTGTTTTCAAACATTTTATCTAATTAGACAGGGGGAATAGAATTTTACAGAGATGAATATAAGTTCAGTGGTTTGAGTAACTGACAATTATCTGAATCTGAACTGTAAGCCCGGAATATAATGTTCTTGGTCAAAGAAACTATTCATTCTTTGTAATCATGTATTCTTAAAATTTCACTGATGCTAAAATGTAAATGTCACTATAAAATCATGCAACATAATTTACATCTAAAAACACTTAAGTAGCGCAAGAGAAGTATTATATATTCCTCGGAAGGTTCATTTTTAAAGCATACTGAACTAAAAAGATTAACAACTAGTAGAAGAGTCACAAGAGATTTCACATTCAGCAGTTCAGAACGCAACTTCCAGTTTCAACTCCATATTCAGAAATTGTTCAGGGGTTAGCTTTTCTTTTTAAAAATCCCTTCACCCTAATTTATTTTAGGAACCAAACAGTAAAATAGAGAACTGTCCTCCATAAAGTCAAAGCTACTAACCTTGATTCCCTAATGTATTTTTTTAACAATTAACAGAAAATATATATAACCCTTTTAAAAATACCACCAAATACTGTTAAGTAAAAGCACAAAACTGTTTCACCCATCAATTCTATGCCTATATATTATCCACAAGATTTCCAATAGGCCAGAGTTTTCACTGAATACTTTCAAGGTCTTCATCTATCCCACCCCCGCATGAAATGAAAGCTCAAAAAACAAGACATGTGGTTCACAAGCAGTGTGACACAGAGTCTACAATCTGACAGCTGCTGACCAATCTTTCTAACTCCCTTTATTCCTTATCCCTTTAAATACAGTAGCTAATTACTGCTCTGACTGAATTCACCCTGGGTGAGAATAGAAGAGACGTTCTATAAAGAATAATTTAAGCATGGAAAAGGAAAGATCAAGTGGCATTCGGCATGCAGAAAATTTCTACAGTCCACATGGCAAAACCATTACCACAACACAACCAAGGATTCAATAAATGTGGCAAACTGGAATCTTAAAAGAAAAGAAACCCAGTCCTTTACCATAAGCCTCTCGGGCCACCAAACACTTACGCTTCAGGGGAAAAATCCTTCTCTTTACAAACTTCCATCAGTTTAGGAGTCAGTCGGTATGCCTTCAGCGAGAGAGACCCTTGGGCAGTTTTTATGGGATCTTAAATAAGGAGAAGAGAAAGAAATTGCTAAGAATGTTGTCACACCAATGCTCATTAATACTGATTCTAGGCACATTGTTACTTATCACACAATCTTTGCCAAATAAAGGTCAAAATAAAATGGTAACATGAGTTGAACATATTCAAACCATTTATAGTCAACAGTAAGGGAAAATGTACTGACTCTTATCCTGCTTATGATAGGGAAAATAATTTCCTCCCTATAATATAAACAGGAGAGTCAAAATATACTTAAGATACTTTCAAATCCACTCAACTAGGACAAGTAATTTTGCTGCAAATTAAATATAACATATACTCTATACATTCTTTACATTAGAAGGAAAGTACTTATGAATATAAAACACAAACAAAAAAATATCACATGCATCTGTGTAGTTTTCATTCAGCTAATTTTAAATGACAGCCCAGCAAACAATATAAACCCATCCTAATGATCACTGTTCATATTTCTTAAGTTTAAGCAGACTGTAAAAACAAAACCACTAAATCAAAGTGCTATCATACAAGTGTCGTTTTTAGTTTTAGAGAAACAAATTTTGTCAAAAGTAACTGCTTAAACACTCGTGAGTAAGGGAGCTTAGCACTTGCTGCATGATAACGGCTCTGGCATGCCAATGTTCGTCTAAAACCTGTGTTAACATTCATGTTGTCTGAAACTTAACACAGTGAAACTTTTAGCAATAGGTGATAAAATGAAAACCAAAATAGATTGAAACAAGTGGAAAATTCATCAAGGTCTGATGATGCAATGTTTCCAGCCAATATAAGTACACTTTAACAACTTGTTCTTTACTGTAATCCAATTGTTAACATACTGAAACAATTTGGGGGCAGCTCATAAGATTGATCGTATTCATTAGTATTTTTTCTGACAGATACTCAGGACGTTACATTTACTTCTCAGCTGGAAACTATATGCAAGTCTGCCAGATATGGCAAACTGTGAGTGTTTGGGGAGGGGGAAGGCTATAAAGCTGTTAAATTGCCTACAGTTCTGATACAGCACAGAACATCTGGTCTGGAGAGCTTGAGGAAACACCATTAAATAGGCCGAAAAGAAAAAAATCTTTGTGCTAAGAAACAGTCCAGGTTTTGTATGCTGCTGTCAGAGGTTTAAAAAAAAAAGAAAAAGAAAAAGAAAAACTTGGCACACTGTGTTATGATTGGTCAGTCACGTACAGAGCCAGACACTCCAGCAATCGGTGTTTGTTAGACATCTGGTCTAATTCCACCAGCCCCCTTCAATGAGGGAGGGGAGATGGAGGAATAAAAATGAAGCAGCTACTCCAACATTCCAAAATGTACACATCAGGGCTCTGATAGCAAGAAAAATAAACAGAAAGAAGGAAACCCTGTCTAGACTTAGCTGCTGCTGAGGCTGCTGCAGAAACAGGGTTTGTATTTACTTGAGAAGGCCTGCCAGGCTCACTAAGAGGCAAAAAAGAAAAAAAGAAAGCGAAAATAGTAGGAATAATATTAAGGGAAGAGAAGAATAATAAAGGAACCTCCTACTAACCGTAAATGAGAACGACAGATTCTTCAATAGCATGTTGGTAACTGAACTGGGAATCCAGAAGCGCCCGGGTGACGAAAGAGCCATAGTATGTGGACTGGTACCAGCCCACGTGGAGATGGTCGATGTTTACATGGCGGAGACTCCGCATCATTTCCATCTGATATTGGACTAAATGACAGAGAGGGGAGTAACACTATGTTATGGTGCCACCAACACTAAAAATAAGCCTCTTGAAAACAAATATCCAACAAATCCACTCAACTATAACCAGTAATTTTGCTGCAAATTAAATGTATCATATACTCTATACATCACTGTTCATATATAATATGTAACAAAGATCTTAACTATTACCTATAAAGAACAGGTTTCCAGGTATAAAAAAAATCATTCTATTCATATTAAAAGAACTCTAAATTAAACCTGGGGCTTTTCTTTCTTTTGTCAATGAAAAAAGTCTGTAGAAAAAGGTACTCAAGACATTGCTCTAAACAAGTATTGAAAGTGGTTAGGTTCTTTTTTAAAATTCTAAAAATAGTATATATTTAAGGAAAAGGGGTTGTAATTAGTAATCTGGTTAAGACATTTCAACTGGATTAATAAGGGAGAATAATTATCAATCTCATCTTCAACACACCTTTTAGAAATCAAGACATTTACAATCATCAAGAAAACTAAAATGCAACCATCAACCACAGGATACAGGCTATAGTAGATTTAAAATGTAAGAATTCATTTCTTTCCTTCATCTGGTGCCCCCTGCTGTATACGCTAAATTTTATAAAGAAGTTAATTTTTTTCTCTATGTGTTCTTTGTGTTAATAATGAACACTATTTTTCCCCTAGGAAAGAATGATAGTTTAATTATCACATACAGAATGAAAAGATTTAATGACTTTTACCTTTGTCAAATTTATACTGTAATATACCTTATTAATTTAAAGCATTATTTAAAAAGGTGCACACTGACAATGTAATAAATGACATTAAAAAGCACTATACCCCAATAACACATGGAAAATACATAATAAGCAAGTTTTATAGTAAACATAATATCTAAGCTATTTCTATCATGATGAATGCACGAATAACCAACCATATTTTGCTTCACTTGAACCTAAACATTTTGTTTTTAAACACTTCACTGGGTTTTAGTACAATTGAAAGTTTATGTCTGTTATTCCTTTAGGTACAGTACTATGCTTTCACAAAGAAAATAATACTCAGGTTCAGAAATATTGGGGGGGGGGGTGGGGGGGAGGAAGTCCTGTCATGGGGCCTGAACTCTGGGCCTGGGCGCTGCCCCTCGGCTATTCAGTTCAAGGCTAGCACTCTACCACTTGAGCCACAGCACCACTTTCGGCTTTTTTCTTTTTGCTTATGTGGTGCTGAGGAATCGAGCCCAGGGCCTCATGCATATTCTACCACTGAGCCACCTTCCCAGCCCCAGAAATATTTTTTAAAAGCCTTCATCACATGTGCAGTCTTACTTTTCAACACACTTTACTACAGAAGCCCATGGAGAAATTAAAGAGGTAAAAGATACATTGCCATCAAGACGTACACTAGAAAAGCAACTGGTCTGAAAATGACTCATTCATTCATACAAAAAATGTAGTTGTTAACATAAAGGAGGTTTGGCTAGCATTATTCCTTGCCTATTTAGGGGAGGATCAGTGTGTAGGCATTGGATTTTTTTTTTTTTAAATTGTATTTTATTTTATTTGAGAACATACTGTACAGAGGGGCAACAATTACATGGGCAGGATAATGCATACATTTCTTACCAAGCATTGCAGCCTCCTCCTTTGTTTACCCTTCACTTCCCTTCCCCGCCTCCCCCCTCCCCCCAAGGCATTGGATTTGAACTCAAAGCCTCAAGTTCTTGTTGAGATTTTTTTTTTTTTACTCAGAAGTGGCACTCTACCACGTCTCTAATTCTGACATATTTTAGGGCTAACTGAAGAAAAGAGATTTTTCTGCCCAGGATTGGCTTAAAACCATGATTCTCACAACTCAGCTACTAATCCTGGATAGCTAGAATTATAGGTGTAAACCCATTCTGAGTTGTTTATTTTTAGAAAGACAGGTTGATACTAATAGGTATTTTTATATGCCAAGTCAATATTTTACATATTTACAATAAAATGTGAAATGAAAGCAAAGCCTTAAAGCCTATGTCATCCTCTTAACCCATATTAAAACTATCCCAACTGGGCTGGAAGTATAGCTTAGTGATACAGTATTTGCTTAGAATGTGTGAGGCTCAGGGATACAATCTCTGGTACTGTAATAAATCTCAACTTTCAAAATCTATTTTATACATACTCAACAGTCTGAAGCAATATACAATGAACATTGTTATTTAATATTTTATCTCTAGCACACAAGACAATCTGTCTGCCTTTAACTAGGGTTAATAGCTTTATAGCAACCACATAAATTTAGTAGAATAGAACAATTGCTAAGTTTTCTGTTATACAATTCCATGATTCCCTCAAATCAAAGTAAAATCTGACTTGACTAGTGAATTTCAATCAAATTTACTTACAAACGAAGTGTGTGTGTGTGTGTGTGTGTGTGTGTGTGTGTGTGTGTGTGTGTGTGTGTGTGTGTGTGTGTGTGTGTAAGGAATTGGGATTTGAACTATAGGGCATTGTAAGTATTAGTCTATCATTTAAACCATACTCCTAGCAAAAGTCCCAATATTCTAAAGTAAAATGGGAGTTGAAACCAAATTTGCTGGATTTATTTTAAAGAAAATGGCAAGAGGAGATGGAGAGAGATTACCAAATCACTGACAGGACAAATATGTTTTTATGGAATAGTATTTTTAAGACATTAGTATCTGTAAACATTTGTTAGTATGAAATTGGTCTTTTAAGATAAGCAGAGGTTAGAATGTAACCAGCTTGGAATAGCAACAAAAAAGAAAAAACTTGGAATCTAGAGATGAAACTTCTCGTGCCGGCTCTGACATTTCCCCTATGGGAATCATGCTGTCCAGTTAATGATCCTTCTCTCCCTTCGTTAAAGACATCTGAGGACTCATCCTAGAGTTCTAGATGCTAGACTCCACATTTGTACACTGGATATGCTAATTATAGACAATGTGCTATTGACTAAAGCAGGGCATGTAGCCCACATTATGATTTAAGTCAAAACTCAAATAATCTGTAATCTTGCTGATTTCCCTCAACTAACTGAATAAAACATATTTTTACAAGAGTGTTTTCATGACGTGCAAACTTCCAAATTGCTTCTTACCCAGAACTGTATCTATTTTATACTTCCCCTCCATACCCAATAAAGACAGGAATGAAAATGAAGTATAGCTCTAAACCAGACACATGTCAAGGCTATTGAGGACTATATCCCAAAGTCTATTCCATGTATAAATAAATTGGGCTGCAATAGATAAATTTCTGAGGACTGATGAGTAGAGAGATCAGACCTACATTATCAAGAATTGAGGGGGACATGTCCATTTCCCTTTTCTACAGCTTAGAAAACATACATTTAGAAATGTTCTAAACATACTATTGGTAAATCATGAGGGTTTTCAGGTCACCTATATATTTTAGATGTATGTAAAAATTAAAGGTTAAAATTAAAAGCAGGGACAGATAAATCTATAAAACTTTTTTGAAAAAATCCATAATGTGGGCTGGGAAGGTGGCTCAGTGGTAGAGCGCTTGCCTTGCATGCATGAGGCCCTGGGTTTGATCCCTCAGCACCACATAAGCAAAAAAGAAAAAAAAAAGCCGGAAGTGGCGCTGTAGCTCAAGTGGTAGAGTGCTAGCCTTGAGCTGAAGAGCTGAGGGACAGCGCCCGGGCCCAGAGTTCAGGCCCCACGACTGGACCAAAAAAAAAAAAAAAAAAATCCATAATGTGTCTATCTGTAATCTCAGCACTTAGGAGGCAGAAGGAAGTATTGTAGTTTAAGACCAATCTGGGTACATGGGTACCCTTTCACTCACACACATACACCCACATACACCCACCCCCCCACACACACGCACACAAGCAAACAAACAAAATTCAAAGTATTGACATTCCACTACTACACAATAAAAATTTGTGCTGGGCCTATACTTTGTAAGGTTTTAGGACATTCTCTGTGTAGATTCTTTATGTCTATCTCCCCACTCAATTTTAAGAATTAAAAAATAAAGCCAACATTAAAGAGTCCTGTGTGGAGCTGGAAGCATGCATGGCTCAGTGGTAGACTGCCCACCTAGCAAGTGTCAAACCCAACTCAAACTCAATAAAGTTCCACAGCAGCATCACACACAGAAAAAGGAGGAACTAAAAGTAAGCCTTGAAAAGGTGGGCATGCAAGTGCTAGAGCTCAAAGTGAAGCTATGGTGTATAGAGACGCAGGTCAAAATATGCACTGTTTGAAGAGTTCAATTTAGTTCAATTTTTCTTTTAAAGTGATAGTTTCTACTAGATCTTACTAGCTAAAGAAGAAAACCCATAATTTGCAACTACCAGCCATGTGAAGACTTTGAGCCATATCCTCATTCTAGTGTTGAGTAGATATATGACTCTTGCCTATCTTCATAGTTTTTCTTCTTCAATATTCAAATTCTTCAAAAAGTACAAAACCCCTCAAAAAAAAAAAAAAGCTCCAGATAAAACTAAGTAGAGATAAGACACTTAACAGTAGACAGTGTCCACTAACCTGTCTCAAAACCAGGCAAATGGATCTCATGCCACATTAGATAGCAGTGCAGAAATACCAACTCACACCCCACAGATTTTCATTTATCTCCTCAAATGCAGCCAGCCTCCCCTTCCTCCCACCCTCTAGGAAGAAGATATAGCCAAAGAAACAAAGGAAGACAATGATTTTTTTTTTTTTAAGGGATGGGGGAGAGATCCTAACTCCCTATTGTTGCTTTGGTACAAGTCAATGAAGAATGAACAGTACAACTTGGGGGAGAAGGGAGAGCGAGAGAAAACAAGGGAGGGGGTAACACTGTTCAAAAAGAAATGTACTCATTACCTTACTTACGTAACTGTAACCTCTCTGGACGTCACCTTTACAATAAAATAAAATGAAACAAAAAAGAAAACTTGGGCTGGGAAGGTGGCTCAGTGGTAGAGCGCTTGCCTTGCATGCCTGAGGCCATGGGTTCGATTCCTCAGCACCACATAAGCAAAAAAAAAAAAAAAAAAAAAAAAGCCGGAAGTGGTGCTGTGGCTCAAGTGGTAGAGTGCTAGCCTTGAGCTGAGGGACAGCACCCAGGCCCAGAGTTCAGGCCCCACGATCGGACCCCCAAAAAAAAAAAAAAAGAAAGAAAACTTAACATCAATATACAGTAGCATCAATCTATATAGATCTTTACACTTTGCCAAATGCTCTAATGTCTTTAAAAGAAAAAAAGAATAAAATAGAAAAAGAAAGAAAAAAGCAATTCACTGGCAACTGTGCAAAAGTTTGTCTAGAGTTAGACTCACTTGTATCATTATTGCAAAGTTCTCCTACTTAATGGAAACACAAGTAGCAATCTCAACCAATGACATTCACTTCTGGGTTAATGATTAAATCTCCTGAGGAATTTTCCCAAATACGAATGGAAAAAAGAAAATGTTTGGAAAAAAATTTTAATTTATGATAATGTTAAACAGAAGTGATCAGAATTGTGTAATGGGACGTTTATGAAAGAACCATTTAAGCATTCTATCATTGAAAATCAAATATCATACTGAGGAGAAAGAGCAAGCAACGAATTATAAAGAAACTGGTAATATAGCAATAAGCCAACTCAAATTACTAATACAAAGCACTGAAAGCCTGGAAGGATTATACAATGAAGATGAGTTTTACAAATCTCCTTAGGCCCTATAACTATCTTTTTATTAATTTTTGCGGCAGGGAGGGGGATAGGGGCGCGGGGAGGGGGACCTCTGGGCCAGGGCACTGTCCCTGAGCTCTTCAGCTCAAAGCTTGTGCTCTACCACTGAGCCACAGCACCATAGCGCCACTTCTCGTTTTTCTGGTGGTTTATTGGAAATAAGTGTCTCTCGGACTTTCCTGCCCAGGCTGGCTTTGAACCATGATACTCAAATCTCAGCCTCCTGAGTAGCTAGGATTATAGGCCTGAGACACCAGGTACTATTTTAATTGACTAAGCCCTTCACCCAAGCAAAGGAAAGCCTGGTTTCACAACACTGTAAGCCCCACTGGAGTGTGGCACCAGTGTAGTTACATGTACTTTTTTCAAAGTATCTTCTAGGCAAATAAAGTCCAATTTAAAGTGCCTAGAGCTAAACCTTTCCTGAGGCAAAATGCTCAATAAGTAAATCTACTCTATTTGTTGGGCTTTCTCATTTCAACTTTGAACATAAAAACACTGAAAATTATGCTGTCTTCAATTTAAGTATCGTATTTGGTGTAACGTGGACAGCTAACCAATTAAAAGAGGTTGAAGAACATTTGAACCAGTTTATTTTCTCCCTTTCACTACTTAGAGGAGCGGGAACTGAAACCGCTGGATAGCTGGGACGAGCTGAGTCAGACAGTAAAGCCAAAGCATGCTCAAAATCAGAATCTGTCGGGCAGACTGGGGGAAAAAAGAAGTCCTCTGACTAATGTTTTTAGAGACTCTAATCTTAGAACAAGGTAATCTAAACGTTAAAAACAAAAACCCTGCAATCCTAGTTACTCGACCCTAGGATCTAAGAGGATCTCAGTTCAAAGTCAGCCTAGGCAAGCCCAAGAGGTTCTTACCTCCAATTAATCACCAAAAGGCTGCAAGTAGGCTGAGATCTGAGGATCACAGTTCAAAGCCAGCACAGGCAGGAAAGTCTGTGTCCGTGAGACTCTTATCTCCAATTAATTACCACCACCACAACCCCCACCCCCCGCCCCAGAAAACCAGAAGTGGCACTGAGGCTCAAGTGGCAGAGCATTCGCCTTGAGCTGAAGAGCTCAGGGACAGTGCCCAGGACCAGAAGTCAAGACCCATTGACTGACAAAGTAGGAGACTAGTGTAAGCCTTTAGCAGTAAAGCTCAGGGACAGTGCCCCTGAGTTCAGACCCCAGAACAGACACAAATACAAACAATAACAAAAATGCCAAGACCTACTACCTTATCTAATGACAATAAATATAGATAATAGATAGGTAGAAGGGGGGAAAAAAGAGGGGAAAAAAACTCAAGAAAAACTAGCCCTAATCAAGCAATGATTTTTCTGCTAAGTGGTCTACATGTTATCTAATTTTGTTCTTCATAATAACACTGATAAGCTAATCATAACTATTAAAATCTTTCTACAAAAGTTGTGTACCACAACTCCAACCTCACTATGACTTCAGATTAATTCCAAACCGTAGGCAACTACTCATTTAGAAAACTTATTTTTAACTTAAGGATGAGTGTAGCATAACTTCTTAATCAATAAAGCATAGCACACATAGACAACAGAAATGTCCAAGGGTCTAAGTTTTCAGAGACAACTTGTATTTGGCTTGATTGCTAAGATGAGCAATAACTTAGCATTACTAGTTAAGATTTTTAAATGATAAAACTCCCCTCAAAGACCTCTAAATTTTTTAGCTGATAATTATCACAAATATGTAATTACACTTCTAAAACACTGCATTTTATGAAACTTGAGCCAAGACTACATTGTAATTACATGCTGGCTCAGATCAAAGATGACCTGGCAGGAGCACGTCTAGCAAGCAAACAGACCAGAGAAACTACACAATGTGTAGCTAAGAAACAAAACTCAATCAGGAGGTGCAAATGGCTTAAAAGGCAAGCAAACAAAACCCTACAACTTCCTGAATCAAACCAACGGTTTCAACAAATATGATGGGGAAGTGGAATGCATAAAAATCTGCTATCTCTTCTGGCATGGTGCTCAAGCAAGGACTTTGAGGAAAACAATTACAGGCAAGTACCATGGGACACACCAGTGAACACTCACAGACTGTGGCTGTGAAGGCTCTGCGCCATTATTTAACAGGACAAACTTTATGCTATGCTTTCCTTTCCACATCAGATTTTCTGCCAAGCTGCACATACGTTTCAGGCAATGTTCAAAGCTAGTAGCAGATGTAGATTTAAGCAAACAGAATGTGCATTTGAAAAAAGAATTAAATAGTCTACTTTGGGTGGTGGAGTGAATTATGAGATACACAGATTTCTTAAAACTGCACATTCTCTTCACCCTGTCAATATCATGGATTCATCCCTTGTTTCAATTAATACATCTGTTATTAATGCCACTCCTGTGACTGCTTAAGAATTTGGTAACAGCTCAAATTTTCACAATGAAATGTCCAATATAACTTCTACTCTACCTAGAAATGCTCTGCCCTATTTAAATGACAAAAGGACTGCTTTTCCACTGGGTGGTTTTGTTTATTCTTTAAAGTATTTGTGGATTTCAGGGGAATTATTTCCTTCAGCACCATTTTGGGAGCAAGGAAACAGGACTAGGGGTGGGAAGGTAGTCCCTAGACTTTATCTTTTAAAACAATGAAGTGCTGATGAAAATGACTAGAAATGGGGCTGTGAGGATTCAATGTTTAATAAACTGGATTCTTCACAGGAAATAAGATTTATCATTTGTAACATATTATCTTCTTAGCCAAATCACTAAGCACCACCAGGAAATCTTGTATGAGAATTTTACATATATGTGTATTCATGTCCTAGGCAATAAACACACCCACATAAGTGGAGGAAACAGAGAGCTAACTAGGAAATAAACTGTATGTTATTTGATACTTGTATACACACAAAGTTGAATTTACCTGATGGATCCAGGGACCTAGATTCCTCATCAAGAAGAGCTGACACATAAAGAGAAGCTTACTGACCATTGTTGCTGCTTGGTACAATTAGGAACATGGTACATGAGATACCAAATTAGAATTCTGGGTTTACTGAAAAGGAAATTAACTGACCTTTGAATGGAGGACAAGAACTGTCACACTTACAATTGTATATGAGGTATGAAGTGGAATACAATATTCTGAAAAAGTGGAATGTTTGAAAAGCAGATGGTTGTTGCAATGAACTAGAAAAATTTCTTAGGAAACTATAGATAGGATATAGAGAATAACATTGATCAAGATGCACTATACTCATAAATGGACATGTTGAAATGAAATCTTTGTACAACTAAGTAAAAGTAAATCTTTTAAAAAACCAAACAGTTATAAGCACTAAATATTCAAGAGGACAAAATATCACTATTAGACAGTATTGTTTGCAGTTTGCACACAGAAGTGAGTTGATAGATGGTTCACAACATCACTTAACTATTCTAAAGTCCTGGGTACCACCTGTTAAAAGCCAGAGAAAGCTATAACGCTATCTTCTAAAATGTACCCTATTTAATATGGCTGCCCAGTGAACAAATGACTATTAACATATCTGTATCTCTGGGCCTTAATTTCTTCACCTAGAAAATAATGGTTTTAACTTCCAAACATATGATGACAGCAATTTCAAAACCTTATCTCCAGCTCAGGTAGCTCTTTGCTGAATGATCATTTTCAGGAAAAAATCTCATAGGAATTAAACACACCATAAAAGGATATCATGACTTATCAACCCAGACCCAGAAAGTCTACTACTTCTATAGTCTCTCCCTAAGTGGATACTCTACGTCATCCATCTCTACTTCTCACCTTCTCACTCACTCGGCTCACACTACCACCTACTTTCAGGTAGAATTTATTTTCTCTACAGCTAAAATTACTTAGAACGTTTCCAAAAATGAGTAATGGCATTAGAAAATGCCCATGAAATGCTAAGAGAAACAAGGCAGAATTCAGTCTCTAAGCAAACAAATGCCAATATGCAAACAACTTGGGTTATTCCCTCCTCCTAGATTAAAATACTGGAAAGAAATATGCTAAATAGTAATGAAAACCGTTTCCCAAGGAAAAGATTCATAGAACATTTTTGCTTTATTGCTGTCCAACTTGACCATTTCCCACAGACAGCTAATAACCTGAGTAGTACTGCTCCTAAATTGTCTGCTGGTATCAGAGAATAGAATAAAATACCGGAATAGCCAGAGTACTCAGATGCTAAAGTCCCTAACCTATCCTGAAAAAGATCCATTTTATGTAGCCAGGTACTGTGGCTCACAACTATAATCCTAGCTGCTCAGGAGGCTGAGATCTTAGGATTTAAGTTTAAAGCCAGTCCAGGCAGCAAAGTCTATAAGACTCTTAGCTGGATGTGGAGGTATTGCTCAACTGGTAGGAAAGGAAAGAAAAGAAAGAACAAAAAAAAAAAAAAAAAAAACCTCAAGGACGGTGCTCAGACCTTGAGTTCAACCCCCACTACCAGCACAATATACATCTTTATTACACATCTTTTTAACTATATTAAATGCTACATTCAATGTACAAATTATTCTAGTCTAGATATCCTGTGCTACAAAGCCTTCCCACTCTCTTTTGTAAAGTTATCTAAGAGGATTAAACGTAATCACAACAAGAGTGAGATAAAATGAATACCATCAGGAAGAACTTAGTAAGTTACCACTAACATCTATTACTCTGAAATATGAGTTAGAGTCTTGAAGATATGATCTCTTGAAGATTTATTTTGATTAAAGGAATTGTTTCTGAGAAACTGTGTTTGATCAATTTGATCACCAAGAATTGTTCAAAGTAGTTATCATATTCATATTAAGTGTAGTTAAAAAAACACAATAATGAACAAGAATGGAGACTATATGTATGACTACAGAAGTCTACAAATTTATAACATTCATTTCATGAAAGTGAATTCATATGTGCAAATGCATATATGAAGAAAAATCTACAATGAGAATTACATAAAAATACTTCTTTAGGTACTAAAACTATAAGCTAATTATATTCAGTACAATAAAGAACAGATTCAATAAAGAGAGAGACAAGCTACAGAAATTAGATTTCAGGAAAAGGAAATCTTAGATGTTCTATTATTTCTGTGTATATAATTGCATTGCACTATATAGGTTTCATCTCAGAATTCCATTTATAACTCTGCCAAAGACAGAAAGTAGAAAGTAAGCCTCCTTTCCTTCCCCAAAAGGTTAATCTTTAAAAAAAAAATCACTGATAGTAAGACTGAAGTTCTGAAGGAGTGAGCACTGGGGCCAGCTTACTCAGGGAAAAAGGCAAAATCTACTTGTAAATATCACCTACACAACTGAAATACTGAACTCAACCAGACATGAACCAACAGTTCATAGTGTGCCGTGTGTTAGTTGATTTATTTTTATAACCTTTTATTGTCCAAAGAGAAATGTCCTTTTACCTTGAAACAAGATTTGGATCGAAAGATCAATTTTTTTTAAAAGATGCTATATATAAGTCTGGGTGAATAAAAATTTTGAGGAGTATTCTTAATTACAACCTAAAGATAGAAATACTGGCAAAAAAAAAAGGGGGGGGGGGCTGATCAGCAATACCACCATCAGAAGTTATAGAAAGCAAATAATTTTCTATGGTTTAAAGTGGAATAATTAAAAGTATTGCTAGCCATACAGTCTTTTTCTCCACCTCCTTTCTTTACATGAGTATTTTGCTTCTTCAGAATTTATTTCTTTTAAGATATAGAGAGTTCCATGTTGAGAAAAATGACCAATCAGACATCTTTATGGCAGTTCACAGTAAACCAGGTTAGAAATCTATGATTTATTTTTTTTAACAAATTATGCTACTTTCTGTTGATAATCTTATTTTAGGGCATAGTATCTAACCTTGGGATTTCAAGGTAAATTTCCCCAAATCATTTGCATAGGTGCTGCTGTGCAGAAAGGCTCCAAAATCTTTCACCAAATTCTCCAACAGGTTCAAAAATCCAAGAGAGTAACTAACAAGCCTGAGGTTCAGGACAGCATTAGCCAAATGTGATCCCAGCTCATGTAGGTGGAGAGAGGCAGTGATCAATTCAGTTCCAGAGTGGTGGCAAAATACCACTAGTCAGACCTGAGACAGCTTACCAAAGACACACTTCAAGAATACGGAGGACAGACCAAAGGCTCAGAGGAAGAGGGGCTGTCAGCAGGAGACATGCGCAGAATGTAACTCTCACCTTTATCCTAACAAGAACAGGAAAAACACAACAGGAAACACAGAATGGAGGCACCTAAGTCTGTAATCCACACTATTATGTCCCAAGATGGACAGGAGAAAAACACCTGCTTCTGTCCACCAAGTACTATAACCAGGGCTGACTAAAGCATCTCTTAAGGCCAAGATAGAAGAGAACCCTTCTATCATACATGAGATGAATACATATATGAGTTTGGATTTTCTGGCAACAATAATGCACTATGAAAATACTCTTGGGACAAACCTTATTGTGTTGTTACAAGTGTACTTAATATACTAAAACTAAAAATGTGTATTTCCATTAGGAAAATAATGGGGATTAGATTCTGATCCTTGATTTAATTCAACTCTAGGAGTCAGTCATAGCTTACTGCAGTATATAGTTTTTAAAAACACTTAGCAAACTCATCAACTTTGTCCTTTAAATCACTTGGAGCATGATAGGTTAAACTAAACTCTGCCACTTTACATACTTAAAAGAACTAGGAAAAATGAAAATAGCTTTACTGGCATTAAGTATGTCATAAAGACATGGTAAAAAATTAATCTCTGCTCTCATAGTAAAGATTCATGCAGGCATCTTTCTTCTTCTAGACAGTATGGAAAAGTGGGGTCAGATTAAATCTCCTGCCATACACTTTCATTCAACACATCATAAAATGAATATTCAAAGATAAAAATTGGTATTATTTTCACTATTTCCTTCCACAATGAATTAAAATTAGAAAGCATAATACATTATTTCATCAAGTCAGAAAATCTACTGGTACAAGAAGAAAAAGACAGCTAATTTTAATTATAATTACTGTACAGATATGAAATACTCCCCAAAAGAATCATCTCTGAAAAGGGATAGGCTGCCAACTGATCATATTTGGGAAGTGACTGGAGTCTGAGTACTATCATAATCTATGGGTTAATCCCTCCTTAGTAATATTACTGGAAGTTGGTGCAAAGTAGAAGGTGGCGCCTAGTTAAAAGTAGTTCACCCAGAGCATTTCCTAGAAAGATACTCTTGTCCCCACTGCCCACCCACCACCACCCCCCAGCCTCTTCTGAGCGACCTGTTTGCTTCCCGGTTTCCATGAAGTGAATAACTCTACCCTAACATAACTCTCAGATGCTGTTCTGCCTTACCACCAAAAATAACAGTGCTAACTTACTTGTAACCTTTGAAACTATTAACAAAAATAAATCTTTTCCATTTTTAAGTTATGTCAGGTATTTAGTCACATGACTGACACAATTTCATAGAGGTTCGAGTATGAAAGAGAAGAAATTCTAAAGTCAATGAAGCCATTTCCTACAAATGAAGAAGGAAGTATGTGAGCAGGTGGGCACTGTAGCAGGTAGGCACAGGTAGCAATGCTCTTTCCTAAAAATACAAATGAACCTTATCAATACTGACACCAACACACTTATTTTTTCCAGTCTACACATTATAGCTCACAACATTAATTGAGACATAAAAGCTCTCGTATGGGTTTTCTAAAAATCCAGTACTTCTTCATATGAGAACAAATATGCTCAGGGGGAAAAAAAAAAACACCAAAACACTCTACATCAACTGTGAGCCTAGATACACAGTAAAAATATATTTAGCATTAAGTGTTTCTGCATATTGTGAGATTGGTATTAGACAGCATTATCCAACCATCACTTTGGAAAGGAAATGACAAGGCTATTCTGCTTTCTTTCCAAACATAATATTCATCATTAACTTTGTAGCTGGTTTTACAAGGTGTCTGTAATAATGTGACTTGTACTTGTTTGTGCTAAAGTAAGTGCTACTCTTAGTCATGTTCTGGTAGTTCAGATTATTGTTGATCTCTGAAATTTTTACATTTCCAATGGCCTCAAAAAACTCTTGATTTTCAAAAAATAATAATAAAGATAATAAAAAAAAACTGCATTGTAGCCTCTTGTAAATCATACAAATGGTTGGATGGCACTATGCCACAACTTGACAAAGTTTCATAAATAGCCAAAAACTCTGGGCAAATGACTCAGAAGCCAATAAAACTTATTTTCAGACACGTGTGGCTGTAATTCCTATTCATACTTTTCTTTTTTCAACTGCATATGTGAATCATCACACTCCTAGATTCTCATCCCCAGCAGACAGAGATTCATATTCTATTTTGGCCAACATTTCTCAACATGCATACTGATGGCTTTTAGGAATAGCTAATTCTTTTTTTTTTTTTTTTTTTGTCGGTCGTGGGGCTTGAACTCTGGGCCTGGGCGTGGTCCCTCAGCTCTTCAACTCAAGGCGAGCTCTCTACCACTTGAGCTACAGTGCCACTTCCAGGAATAGCTAATTCTTTGATGGGGAATTGAGAAGCAGGATTATTCTCTGTATTGTAGGATATTTGACACCTGGCCTCTATCTACCGCTAGCTGCTAGTAGAATATACACACTTTCCCTCAGGTTGTAATAACCAAAATAGTGCCACCAAACCACTGTCCACTGTCCTCCAGAGAAGCAAGCCTCAACTCTCAACAACTGCCATTTCAAATGGTAACTATTTAATTTAGGTAATTAGTGTCAAGGTATGATATGTATAGTATATACATGTATATAGTACATGCCTATAATCCAAGCACTTGGGAGGTTAAGGCAAGAGAAACTCCTAAGAATATTGATTAGATACTGGAGTTGTGTTAAAATGTCACATTTATAATATTCTGAGACCAAAAAAATGCTAACTCTAATAACTTGCATACTACCCAACACTGAACAACTCTATCCTTCATAGCATCTATAACCTTTAAAACTGATCAATTAAACCAGGCATCAGTGGCTGATGCCTGTAATCCTAGCTACTCAGGAAGCTGAGGTCTGAGGATCATGGTTCAAAGCCAGCCCAGGTAGGAAAGTCTGTGAGACTCTTATCTCCAATTAACCACCAGAAAACCATAGCACAAGTGGTAGAGAGCTTGCTTTGAGCTCAAGAGCTCAGGGACAGTGCCCAGGCCCAGAGTTCAAGACCCATGAGAGACCAAACACAAACACACACACACACACACACCACCACCACCACCACCACCACCACCAACAACAACAACAACAACAACAAAACAAAAACAAAAACTAAGCAATTAAGAACACAAAAAAAGAATCATCTAGGAAAACCATAATCAATTTTGTAGTCTAACAAGTCTGTATGAATCTATCATTGCAAAGCCTTTTCCTTGAAATATCAAAATTTGAGCAGAGAAAGTAAAGGTTAAAAGGACATTGCTTTAACTGCCATTTTGAATAGTAACTACTTAAGTCACTACTAGCAATGTATACCTGGTATGATCAAGCATCCCAGTGAAACCAGCAGGAGGCTGAAACAGTAGGAGCAAGAGCCCAAGGCCAGCCTGAGTTACTCAGACAAGACCTTGTCTCTAAATAAATACATTAATAAATAACAGTGGCAGTAGTAATGTTAGTGGCAGGCAAGAGAAAGGCTAGGCATGTATTGCTCTTCTTGTAGGTCTTGGCTTGCAAGTTTCTTCTTTCTAGTCTTTCCAGGTCTAAGTCCAGATTAAGTACCTCTATCTTAGGTACCATATTTTTGTTATCTCTCTATGCCATAACTGCATTGTTTGGTCTTCATTCTCCAAACTAAATCACTATGATCTTGGTACAAGTAGATGGCTGCCTGGCACCATCTTTAGTAAGTCCTTGCTTAAAAATTATTCAGGCCCAGTGCTGATGACACAAACCTCTATGCCTAGCTACATAGGAGACTGAGTTCTGAAGACCACAATTTGAAGCTAGACTGGGGCAGGAAAGTCCATGAGACTCTTATCTCCAATTAACCACCCAAAAAAGCCAAAGTTGAGGTCTGGCTCAAGTGGTAGAAAGCATAGACTTCAGCTAAAAAAGCTCTGAACAACATGCAGACCCTGAGTTCAAGACTCAGTACAACATAATGAAACAATGGGGGGAAAAAGACTCAGACAAATTCTACGATAGCTTTCCTTATAGTATAAGTGAGGAATAATCACATGTATAATTAAGCAGGGGGAACATATCAGAACGAACCTTTCTAACAGTCTGAAATGTTGCAGAAACTACAAGTTTTTAGAAACCTCAGTGAACATCATGACTAGAAAAGGTAAGTGAGTATTATATAGCTAATTTTACTTTTTCAGAAAAAAAAATACATTACACCAAACTGGCCCACTTACTCAAATACCTCATAATTCAAGATTATCTGCAAACAAATAAACTTGAACTAACATCATACAATTTTTACCTGAAATGTATGCAACTTAGGAAGAATAAGTTCAGTGATAGCTAAGATGTAGTTTAACTGCAGACATGTTCTAGTGTGGCTGGTTCCCAATTTATACTTGCTATCCTAATAGCCATGCTTTAAGCTTTGTCTGAAACAACAAAAAAAGAAAACATTGTAAATGGTACTCTCATATACTGAGAGCAACTACCCTGGGCTGGGAAGGTGGCTCAGTGGTACAGTGCTTGCTTTGTATGCATGAGGCCCTGGGTTCGATTTTTCAGCACCATATAAGCAGAAAAAGCCGGAAGTGGCGCTGTGGCTCAGGTGGGAGCGCATTAGCCTTGAGCTGAAGAGCTGAGGGACAGTGCCCAGGCCCAAAGTTCAGGCCCCATGACAGACCAAAAAAAAAGGGGAAAGAAAAAAAGTTGACACTAAAAATAGCTTCCATTTACTATGTAACTATTATATTTCTACCAGGAAATCAGATAATTCCTGTCTTTCACAGGTAAGGAAGGTATCACAGGTTTCTCTGTTTTTTTTTTTCAAATTGACACAAGTATAACTTAATAGTATAACAGGAAAATGACAACCAAAACTTAAGGTTAGAACTTCTTAGCTACCAAATTCTATTTTCAATAAACTATTAAAAATATTTATCCTCTGACTAATTTCTCTCAGTGGTAAAGTAGTCATAAAGCCTTAAGACAAATCTCTAGCGCACACACACACACACACACACACACACACGTTTATGATAATAAAAAATTAGAAATACCTAACATGACTGACCAGAAGATAGTAAAAGTATATTACATTCATAACTTTAAGAGTTTAAAGTAATAATGATAGTGATAAAGATCATTCTGTAACAGAAGAATGCACCATTTAATGTGAAACATATACAAAAGGCAAAAACACTCAAATTTAAAGCATATTTTAAAGTTTGTGTTAAAGATGATAAGATGGATAATTATCTTTTCTCTGTGTCCTAACACTTTTATCATTCAAAATTATATTTAAAATGAAAGTAAGAGCTAAAAGTTCAAATGGAGTACATTCCGTTCAAATTCATAACAAAATTCACATGCTCACAAAAGTGATAGTAAAGTTTAAAGATACAGATAAGATAGGAAGAGAAAGCACAGGAGAGATATAAGAATTTGAGCTCAGTTACACAGGCATTTCAAGAGGTAAAACAAATGTTCCTGTAGAAAAATATAGCAGAAACAGAAATTAACAATGTCAAAGCCTACATCTAGATCAAAGAGCATTAAAGAAAGGCCCACCTATTACAGAGCTGTCCATCATACTGAAAGGATCAAGCTACTCTATACTTACGGCAAGACTCAACATCAGTTGAAATCTTCTGAATAACAAAGTACGAGCAAGAGAAGACTACTTCCTCAAGCATTTCACTAGGGAAAGGAAACCTGGCATTCAGGTCAAAACTATAATTTAAATGTGCACTTCCAATACCCTCAACAAAATACTTTCTAGGCCTATATCACATTTCTAATGGGAAAGAGGTACATACTCTTGACTAAATTGCTCACAAAAGGCAAAAAGGAAAAATTATTCATGTTTGGTCTCTTAGTAGATGCACCTTCTCTAAATGGGAAGTAAAATAGGAGTCTACTAGGTATACACCAGAGTAGTATGAGGTCACCTGTGCAGCAAATGTCTCATTTGTTGGGTGTGTAAGTCTTACTTTCCAAATGCTTTTTACTTTAGTTCAACAGCTTAATCAAAAGGACATATAAAATGAAATGTTACAATGTATGCTTTGCTATGATTGTGACCCGTGAACTTTTCCAGAGAAGTCTGCTTAGAAGATAATCATCTGACACTAAATTATGACTAGTACATTAAGTACCTGTCAAGAGAAAAATCAATTAAACTTCCATGAATGTTAAAGGTCAAAATATCTCGGAGTACCTACCACCTCCAAAACAGTAACATTTTACAGATGGCATCATAAAACAAAAATTTCAACAGACATTTCTCCTTTAAGAAAGATGGTAAATGAAGCAACATCCCAAATATTAAACAGAATGACTTTTCATTGCTGTAATGCCCTATGGAACAAATTTATTCCTTTATTGTAGAGATTAGCAACCTTAAAACCTAAAACTCCAATTCTGAACTTCACAAACCCATTACTGAACTACCAGGAGCAAAACACCATAGACTGGATTGGGTGTAGTATAACGTTATCTAACTCTAATTACCTCCACAGGCCCATCTCTGGGTAACAACACACTGGGAGTTAGGCTTTCATTGTATATTGAGAGGATATTTAAACATCAACTTTCTCTACAAGCTAAGTATATGTGTTCATGTCATGAGAGACAAGTTAAATTTTATTTAGACCACAAAATATTTTAAATTAATTTTCTGAATATTAATATTAACAGAAAGGACTCTACAAGAAAAACATTAAGTTAAACAAAGGAAAAATGTGATCTGGTGGTCATGATACTTCCTAAATGCTGAAAAATCACTAATGCACTTGATAATTTATAAACCGAAGCAGGTTACATGCATACAGTTCTTTTTTAGCTATCATTTTTTAAAATAAATAACTAAATAACCAAAATAGCCAATATTTATTCTTGTTTTATTGAGAATAGACTAAAAGTAGCAGGCATCTCTCTTCCCAATAATTCTATAATGATGACACAGTATTAATTCCCATTTTACAGACAAACAAAGTATAAGAGTTGTCCACTACAACAGTTTTAAAATACAGAGTTTATAAAGGACAATCACAATTCAGTGGGTCTTTCATTTGATTATTAATGAAACAATTCTTTCTTTGTGAATCATGAGACCTAAGCTGACGAAACATAATGCTTTTCTTAAATATTTGATTGAAAGTGGTAAGAACAGAAACAGGATCATCTAAAGTCCATCCACTCTCCAACTGTTTTTGCTAGATGTTCCTAAAGTGAAAATTGAACGAGCACAATTCGAAAAAGGAACACATATCATGATTTTTTATGCTATAAAATTACATTGTGGCTAACCTTTTCCTATTTCTTCAAAGTAAGGGATGCATTTGTGCTTGGTTATACAAGGCAACACTCTTTCATAAAACTGCCAGACTGTTATTGATGGAAAAACACAGACATTTAGAATATCATGAAATCTTTTCCAAACTCAGAATTATGACCAGTGGTAAAATTCAAAGACTGAAGGAAACAGATAAGGAAATAATTCTTTTGAACTATGAGTATACACTACAAGAAGAATGCGTAGCACAAAAACAATACTGTATTTTATGTTTATAAATCAACATCCTGTAGATGTTATTATTAAGAATATCTACAATTTGTTTAATTATAAAATGTTTTAAATTATCAAATTAACAAGAAATTCTTATCTGCTTCAAATGCTTTTTTAAAAGTAATATGTAAATCATAATTATTTGTTGCATAGTCAACCAAGAATATTACTGTTTATTTCTTAAGGGATGCTTCCTGAAATGTATTTTTCCTGAATTTTTCATATATATTGTAAATGCAGCATCAACTAGGTGTAGTAGATACATCATGCATGCCTGCAATCAAGTTTCAAGCCAAGCTAGGTTACTTAGTGAGATACTGTCTCAAAAAGAAAAATCAAAAACAACAAAAACCAAAGGATGGAAATTTCAGTTGAAACACATCTAACTTGATACTAGGCAAATTATTCACTCAGTCTTCTGGGTTATATGACTGCCTTTCCCTTACTGTATCTGTTTAAACTAAACTTCAAATTCTGGTTTCTTATAGAAACTAACCAGGAGGTTGCCTTAAAGAGAAATAGAACATCTGGTGAACTATAACATGCCTCAGGCTTTTATCTGCTCCTAAGGTTAGTATCCAACAGGAAAGCTAAAATCTCAGTGTTAAGCAATAAACGCATAGTTGAAGTCCTAGGAAGCATGTTCTTTATCCTCAAATACTTTCTTTTTCTCAACAACATGTAAGCTGGGCCTGACAAAGTACTTGGAGAAAGTTTTGTAAGTACACACTTCAGTTCAAAGCAGTTCCTACCATGTGACTGCTGATTATATCCCTTCCTCAAATATACCAAGTAGGCATTAATCAAGACAGGAAGTATGCTATTTCTTGTCTGTGATTCATCAGTGTAGTTTGCTCCCCCACCCAAACTCTCCAATAAACAACTTTCGAGTAGAAGAAATAGAAGAGGAAAAGTGAGAAGGTCCAGATGACCAGAAGAAACGGCATTATTAACTTGAAAAAGGAACAACAAGTTCGGCAGCTTTTCTCCTCCGTTTACTTTTAACTTTCAATTTTCTGCCATAAACAGCAACAACAAAATTCTATGCTTACCATAGTATAAATTGCTTTACATTTATTTATGACACTTTTAAAAGCCCCTACTGGGCCATGAAAAGTTCCCAAACAAGGAATGATCCGCACAGCAGGAAAAGGAAACCTCAAGATTTTCTGACAGCTGTGAAGGATCAGTCTCCTGGAGCAAGAGAAATCAACTGTAAAATGTTTAGAAATAAAATGTTTCGATCACTTCACAGTATCAGCTACTTCCATTACTACTCCAAGGAAGAAGAAGAAAGAAGAAGAAAGAAGAAAGAAGAAGAGGGAGGAGGAGGAGGAGGAGGAGGTGGAGGAGGAGGAGGAGGAGGTGGAGGAGGAAAATAGAAGAAAGAAAGAAAGAAAGAAAGAAAGAAAGAAAGAAAGAAAGAAAGAAAGAAAGAAAGAAAGAAAGAAAGAAAGAAGGAAGGAAGGAAGGAAAGAAGGAAAGAAGGAAAGAAGGAAAGAAGGAAAGAAGGAAAGAAAGAAAGAAAGAAAGAAAGAAAGAAAGAAAGAAAGAAAGAAAGAAAGAAAGAAAGAAAGAAAGAAAGAAAGAAAGAAAGAAAGAAAGAAAGAAAGAAAACACTGGACTTCATCCACCATTTCAATACAATTAGCTTTACTGACAACAGGGGGAAAATATACAATTATGGAATAAACCTACTATTAAATATGGGAAGTCATCAATATAGAAGAGAATGAATACTTGTCTCTTCACTACTGGACTGAAAACTAATCACAAAGCCCTAGAGACCAGCTAACAAAAACTTACAAAGCAGATTTTAGGTTCCATCTTTGAGCTAAAACATTATTATTTAAAATATGAAAGCATTTAACACATGACCAGGACTTGAATTTATATCAAGTTCAAAGTCAATGATTCAGCTCCCTGGTGTGAATTTTGTATATTGCAGTGGTTTATAAATATCATGGCTACTTATTTATCAAATGACAGAAAGGATAATATAGTACATGATGTGTGACTACTTGGCCTCAAACACACCTTACACTACAGGAGGATGTGAAAGAATTCAAGGATGTGAAAGAATTAAAGGTTAGACAGACAGACCTAAGTCTCGTGTGTGTGTGTGTGTGTGTGTGTGTGTGTGTGTGTGTGTGTGTGTGTGTGTGTGTGTGTGTGTGTGTGTGTGTGTGTGTGTGTGTGTGTGTGTGTGTGTGTGTGTGTGTGTGTGTGTGTGTGTGTGTGTGTGTATTTTTTTTTGGGGGGGGGGGGAGTTTCCGGTCGTGGGGCCTGAACTCTGGGCCTGGGCACTGTCCCTCAGCTTTTCAGCTCAAGGCTAGAGCTCTACCACTTGAGCCACAGCGCCACTTCCAGCTTTTTTTTTCTGCTTATCATGTGGTGCTGAGGAATCGAACCCAGGGCCTCATGCATGCAAGGTAAGCGCTCTACCACTGAGCCACCTTCCCAGCCCCCCTAAGTCATATTTCAAAAAGGCGGGGCAAATAAAAAACTTTACAGCATACAGCATAGGCACAGGCAAGAAGTGCCAGAAATGGGTTTTAAGATATCACTATTGAGTGAAGGATGAACTAAAATAGGAGATAGATGGACCAAGAAATCTACTAAATGACTAGACAGTAATTCATGCAGGAAATGATCATAAAGTAAGGTTAGGTAATGTGGACAGGATGAAAACAGTGTTAATATGAAAACTAGAATGTACTATACAATGTTACATATTACCTTAAAAATGGTTTTTCCAAATATGCTATTATTCCAAAATATGCTATTAGACAAACACCAAATTTTCAGAAGGTATTCTAGGCTAGATACAGTATTAGCAGAACCCATACTACAAACCCACTAGAAAGAATCAACAGTTTACATATTCAACAAACTGATACAAATGTACATTAATAACTGCACCAACTTGGGAGCTCCAGTAAACAAAAATTAAATCATGAATTGGTATTATAAAAGTCCAAAATCAACCTGCAAGTTTTCAAAAAAACAATTGATATAATCTGTAATTACATTATTGTTATTCTAACTAGAAATTCCAAGTGGAACCTCATGGCACAGGCCTGCAATCTCAGCCAAGAGGGCAAGAGGAGGATCTGGAGTTAGTAGTCCAAACTGGCTACAGAGAAAATCCAAGGCCAGCCTGAACAGTACCAGACCAACCAACTAACAAACTAACAAGGGCTGGAGATGTAGGTCAGTGGGAGTATTTGTCTAGGAAGTGAAAGGCCATAGGTTTAACCTCCAATACTATTTTCCCACCCCCCCAAAAAAAATCTATAAATCATACACCAAAATTAATAACAGTCCAAATGTCTGCTGAGAGTAGACTCAAACTTTAAAATGTGATATATAAAAGAATACAGTAAGCCAGGCGCCGGTGGCTCATGCCTGTAATCCTAGCTTCTCAGGAGGCTGAGATCTGAGGATGGAGGTTCAAAGCCAGCGAGGACAGGAAAGTCCATGAGACTCTTATCTTCAATAAACCACTAGAAAACAGTATGTGGTGCTGTGGCTCAAGCGGTAGAGTACTCGCCTTGAGCTGAAGAACACAGAGACAGTGCCCAAGCCCAGAGTTCAAGCCCTATGACCAACCAAAACAAAAACAAAAAAAAAAAAAAACAGTAAGCTAGACTCAAGTCCATAATCCTAATTACTGGGGCAAGACTGGAGGATCAACGTTCCAGGCTAACCCAGATTTAAAAAAAAAAAAAAATCACAAGACTCCTGTCTCGACAAACGGCTGGGCAGGGTGTTATCCCAGCTAAGAAGCACAATGGCTGGGTGTGGTGGCACATACCTACCATCTCAGTAATGCTGCAGGGACGCACAAGTAGGAGGAACATTACTCAAGCCATCTCAAGCATAAAACAAGACTCTACTTTGAAAATAGCCAACCCTAAAAAGAGTGAGAAACATGACTCAAATAGCAGAGTACCTGCCTAGCTAGTACAAGTCCCTGAGTTTAATCCTCCATGTTGCCACCCACCGCAAAAAAAAAAAAAAAAAAACAGGAAAACACAGATAAAAAAGATACATTGTCTTGCATTTATAAAGTTCAAAAAACAGACAAAATCAGATTCACAATGCATGTAAACACACTGGCAGAACTAAAAAGTCAAAATACTGGTTAGTTGTGAGAGGAAAACATAGGGGCTGTGAGTAGGCCAAAACACTCAAGGAGATTCTGTGGTACTTTAGTGTTCTATTTCTTGACCAAAGTGGTGGTGGTGATGTAGATGTTTGCTCTAAGCTGTCCAGTTGCTATATGTACTTTTATAAGCATCTTTTTCTGGTTTAAAAAAAAAGGTTTTTAAATGGAATATGAATCCTTAACATTTTTCAATAATGAAAGATCTCAAAATTGAATAAACAGTATAGTTGTTTTGAAAGACAATTTGACAGGTAGTAACTCAATCACATGTAGAAAAAGCATACAACCTAGCACTTCATCCTATGAATATAAACAAGAGAAATGAAAATATAATGTCTGTACAGTCTTAACCACAAATGTTTATGGCAGCTTTACTCAGGATAGCTGAAAGTCCACCAACTGATTAATAAGGAATTAAATGTTGTTATGTGCTACAATTTGGATGAACCTTAAAAATTCAATATGTAGTCAAATAACAAAATTAGTGAAATAAGCCAAACACAAAAGGACAATGTAAAATTTCACTTAAATGAAATAAAAGCAAATTTTGAGACAAAGTAGATTTGAGGTTATCAGGAACTAGTAGGGAAAAAGAAAAGAGAAGCTGATGCTTAGTTAGACTTTTCTGTTTGACCTAAGAAAGTTTTCGAAATAGTAGTTTTGACTTCATCGTTCCTCTTCATTATAGACTTTAAAATGATCAGTTTATCACAATTTTTAAAAATATTTTAAAAGGAATGAAATAATCCCATGTTACAAAAGGGGTAATCTACCTGAAAATATTCTATGTGAAAGAAGCCAATCACAAAAGACTACATACTGTATTATTATATCCACATGAAATGAAGAAAGCAATGATACATACAGCAATAGAAATAGCAATAGTTTAGTGTTTACCAGGACTACAAATTGGGTAGTTAAGAGATAGGGAGATATTAGGTAAAGACAGACATGGTTCTTTTTGAGGGAAGGAAATGTTCCAAAACTAACTCTAGTTACATGACACACATCCTTGAATATGCTAAAAATGACTACCTTAAATAGGTGAACTGTGTAATATGGGAAAAACATGACAATTTTTTTAAATGTGGGAAATGTACCAGTAAGGTAATTTTTTACCCTCAGGTGTTGAGAAATATAAATGGTGGAACAAATCACATTTTAAGAGAATATAAGTTTTCTGAATTAACTGAAAATACCCATGAGTTATATGAACAAGTTTTATTGTTTTGCCCAACAATTACAGTGAGTGGTAGATAGAAAAGTATCTCTCTGTCTCTGTATGTATGTATATATGTATAAAACCAATATATTCTTACTTTATGTAACATTTTGGAACCAAATTCTTTATTCAGTAGTAAACAAAAATGCACATTGTTCCTGTTATCTTTCCATTCTGTGTTGATGCTCATTTCATAAAAGAAAGTTTTCAAATCGTAAAAAAAAAAAAAAGTACTGTTGTTATACAATCATCCAGAACTCTAGGAACTATGTGAAGACATTTACTTCCTTGTTTCTTTAGTTAAAATTCAATCACAGCCAAAGACTATCACCTTGAAAAGACAGATTTTTTTTGTGTGTATCAGGTAATCAACTATGAGTAAAATGTGTAGCAACAATTTTAAAAAATACGTAGTATCAACACATTCTAGAAGAACCAATAGATCCTACAATACCAATGGATCTTGACAACATCATTTATTTACTTTCCATGTAAGTTTAGACATTCATATCCATAATACCATGACTTGAAAAAAAGCCATTTTAAACAATTTCTATTTTCATGTTGCTTCAAGCTAGTCACACCTGTCTTGGAAGGAAAATAGGTCCTTCACAAGTTCCTTTGAAAGAATTTCAGGCACTAGTTCCTTCTCCATACTGAGCCTCCATTTATTCTTTTCTGCTTCCTACTATTGTTTTCCTTAAGTGTAGAAAAGAGCTGGCCTGAGTAAGACTCAGAGCTGACAAACCTCTGTTAAACTTCTAACAGTTAACTACAGAAGTTACTTGTTCTCCAGAAAACTGCAAATTGCAACAGCAAATGGTGAGACGAGAGATTAATACAACTTCAAAGAAAACCAGCTCCTCTCTTCCTTTATTCCTCAATCCACCAATAATGTGTTGAGAATGATGGGAGCTTTTATTCACTTACTAAATTTAGCAAATTCATTTAAAGGATTTTCTACCTCTTTTCGGTTTTATTTAAAATTAGTACAAAGAGCAAAACTAGTATTTGAGTATTTCTAACAGCACCTGGTAGAAAAATATTTTTACAAATATACTAGAAAACTGTAAGAAGTATGAATGTCCTGTGCAAGCAGAGACACATATTACAAAGATTGCCCAGGAAACACTCTAGCTGAGAAAAGGAGAACTGAACTTACTAACCCTTCCAGACATTTCAACAGTCTTTTCTTCATAACATTTCTAGGCTTGATGTATATTTGTGTCTAATTATAACCTATTTTTCTTATAATTCTCAATGTGTAAAGGAAAAGTATTTCATATAAGACACAGAAAATAGTCAAAGATTAGTTCTGCTCTCTGTACTCATTTTAAACAAAAATAAAGAGGTAGAAAATGCTATAAATCCATTTGTTAAAATTGATAAATGTACTTAAAAATCTTATCATTCTCAACACATTAAAGGCTCTGATATACAAAATGTGTAAATATACACCACAGTTAAGTGAACAAGCAATTTTCACCCAACTAACTGATGATGTTGTATCTTTAAAAGAACACACTCAACTCCAATACTTATTATTCAGGTAAGATCATTTTTCCACAGTCATCTTAGATCAAAGTAGCAGAAACATAGTTTACTCATTATTTAATTTGACATCTATTCCTAATAAGGACAACTGGCTAAATTTAAATTATTGGCAAATAAGTTCCTACTTTCTAGATCAACCAGCTCCTCCAAAATCTTTCCCTGCAATTGCCTTCTTTTACCTACGGACTATAGAAATAAGCAAAGAAAGATACACAGTAGTTCTTTTTTACCTGTAGAAAATATTAATTGGAAAATTCTAGAAATTTAAGTTTTAAATTACATGTCATTCTACATAGTGTAATGGAATTTCATCCCAACCCACTCATCTCATTTGGGACATGAACCATTCCTCTGTCTGGTATATGTATCCGTACTATATATACTATCTGTTCATAAGCTATCTCCATTATCAAATTCGCTATCTTGTTATCAATATACTGTGCTACTTTTGTAATGATTGTAGTTTATCTCTTACCAAGCCTCATTTACAACTTAAACTTCACCACAGGTATGTGCATGTAAAAAACATAATGTGTCTGGGGTTCACTACTACCCATAACTTCAGATATTCACTGTGGGTCATGTAATACACCCTCAACAGATAAAGGACTACCGTGTATGCTACATACAGCATTCTGAAAGGCCCCATAAATCCAATAAAACTTTACCACCATTTCAATAATATGAAATACACTGAAATTATTTACAAATCCACTCTATTACAAAAATATAGAAACTACAAATTTTTCTAGGACCTTGATTACACCAAAAACAAAGCAATATGGTAGAGACCAGTTAAAATTCTGGTGTACAACCACTCTGAACAGCAGTCTGGAGGTTCCTCAAAAAATTAAACACAGATCTTCCCTACAACCCAGCCAAAACATTCCTGGGCATCTAACTAAGACATCATAAGCCAGGATATCTGAAAGACACTAACACATCTAGGTTCACTGCTACACTATTCAAAATAGCCAAGCTATGGAAACAGCCCAGATGCCCTGCAATAGGTAAGTGAATACAAAATGTGGTACCTATACACAATGGAATTTTACACAGCCATCAGAAAAAACATTACATCATTTGCAGGGAAATGGATGGATCTAGAACACATCATGTTAAGTGAGGTAAGGTAAGCTCAGAGAGAAAAATGGTGCATGTTTTCTCTCACACACAAAAGCTATACCTAAAATACACAAAAACATAAAAAAAACTATATGGACTCTAGGTACTCACACACAGTGAGACAAAAGGAGGATACTCTTAGGGGAGGAACACAAGGTGCAATGCCTATGTGTATCTGATCATATAAAATAATGTGTATCGAAATGCACTCCAGGAAATGGAAACAAGAGGGTTTTTTTTTCCTTTGTTGCTGTTTTTGTTTTCTTTTCTTTTTGTCTTATTTGCTTGTTTATCTGTCTTTGGGAGAAAAAAGGGGGAATACACAGAAATGGAGGGACAAAGGGTGAACAAATGCAGCATAGACACTATGTTGAAAACGAACTATACAACTTGTAGGTAGGATGAGAGGGAAAAACTGGGAGAGAGCTAAGGAAGAGGTGACATTGTCCAAAATGAAATGTACTATTTACCTGACTTATGTAACAGTAACCATTTGTAAATCACCTTTATAATTAACAATTAAAATTAATTTTTTAAAAAGAAAAAAATTAAAATTACATTACGTACTAAGTTTGACTAAAGGTAAACACTTTTAAAATCTATACTAGGTGAAGTCAGACAAAGCATTTAGTGTGTTGGGGTGATAATAAATAAGCTATACTCAATTAAAATAGGATTCCATGAAACATTTAAGGAAAAGTATAATCTGTCCTCTGAAAACTCCTTTCCTGTCATGTGCATTATATATTGCCATTTTATATCACAGTACCAAGATGTGTATTTTAAAATACTGTTTTCATAATCATTGTTCCTAATGAATTTGTCATCCAAATTAACACATTAATAGGATCAAGGATAAGGTAGCACTGGTTCAAACACTTAAAATGAATCAAGAGGAAACTGTTAAATCAACTGACCTTTCAACTGGCCTCTCTCCATGTAGATACCTAAGGCTCCTGTCACCCTAGGCCAAACTGCTAACTTTAGTCAACCATTTATAATTCACTCTTCCCCCAAAATCACCTACAGAACTAACCATTCCCAAGGCAGCTTGACTCTACTAGTTAGTACTAATTACAACTTCTGAGAAGCAAATGGTGCAACTACCACTATGATCTTTTTTAGTTTTAACCAGAGCCATCATTTTGTAAAATCTTGGAGCACATTCTCAAGGTTACTTCAATCTGTGTTTTCCAGAACCACAATCCTAATTAGTCCAAAATAAATTTAATAATCTTTGTTCTTGAGCAGGTTGATTTTATTACTGACTAGGATGATTTTACTACAGTCTAGAGCAGTTTAATACAGATTTGAGACATACAGAGAATATCCTGCCTTTTAACAGGTTTTTACAACCCACTGGGAAGTTATCTTCTTAATAAAACCCAAATTTATCTGGCATAAAGATTAAACTAACTTTATCTCTCTGTATCAATACCATACTTTCTGCTTACCTGTTGCTTCTTAGAAATAAAATGGAACTAATTTATAAGCCAAGTCAAAGTAAATTCATAGATATTTCTTAAAGCTTAAGTCTTTCAATTTTCAAAGTTCATATCCAGAAAAACAATTAAGCAAAAATATGTCTCATGTACACTAGTTAAGCATTTGGTCTTAAGTATCAAAGATTCAGAAATATATAAGGAAGTCAAAGTACCAAATTTGGTGATGGATTATGTAACTATCTAGATAGAGCTAAAGTAAAACTGAAAATACAGTGTATTCAATTTGTGGGAAACTACATTTTTAATCTTGCAGCTAGGTGTAAGCATCATCCTGACATCAGGAAACTTCAGTCACTGCTTATTCGTGACAGCAGCCTCCCTCAGACTGAGGACCTCTATTTTGCAGGGCCATTTCCTTTTCCTAGAAATAAAGTTTTAGTTACTTTTCAAATGGTGCCACCCTCATGATAATGCATAATCACACTTCTGCACTGGTAAGTGGATATGACGCTGAGCTGAGAAGCCTATTGGGCTAAATTACTAACTAGTTATATATGTATAAAACACACGTACAGGGGCTGGGAAGGTAGCTCAGTGGTAGAGCGCTTGCCTTGCATGCATGAGGCCCTGGGTTCGATTCCCCAGCACCACATAAGCAAAAAGAAAAAAAGCCAAAGTGGCGCTGTGGCTCAAGTGGTAGAGCGCTAGCCTTGAGCTGAAAGTTGAGGGCCAGCGCCCAGGCCCAGAGTTCAGGCCCCACGACAGGACCCAAAAATAAAAATAAAAAATAAACACATACATATATACATGCATATATATATACATCAATGTGTATATACATGGTATCTTTAAATAAATCTTATTATTTGAAACCTTCCTCCCTAGACAGAAGCTCAAAACAATGAGTTTCAAACAACAAGGAAAAACTCATTTACATAATACGCAGACACAAGTCAATATAAACTTTAAATTATACATTTGACTACATATACTAATCTCATAACATTTTCCTAAGCAGGTTAAAAAAAGTTTGTTTTTTTAAACTGGTGGCAGGATTTGAATTCAGGGCCTGTCCTTTCCGAAGCAGGTAGTCTTACCACTGAGCCACACTTTCAATAACTTTCTCCTAAGTGATACAAACCTACATTTAAAATTTCACTAAGTTCAGAATAGTACAAAGAGGAATGCAGGGCTCCCTCTCACTCCTATGCAAGCATCCAAGACACTATCTACTCCAACATTCCCCAAGCTGGGAGTCTTTCAGTCAGTGCTGGCACATTTGCTGTCTTTCTTCCTTTTTTTTTTTTTTTTTTTTTTGGGGGGGGGTCAGTTGTAGGGCCTGAACTCTGGGCCTGGGAGCTGTCCCTCAGCTTTTCAGCTCAAGGCCCTACCACTTGAGCTACAGCGCCTCTTCCAGCTTTTTCTGCTTATGTGGTGCTGAGGAATTGAACCCAGGACCTCATCATGCATGCAAGGCAAGCACTCTACCACTGAGATACCTTCTTAACCCCCCATCTTCCTCATTCTTCAATCCATATCTCCCCAAGGAAGGAGACGAAGAGGAATTTGTTCACTCACAAGTCACCTTCTGAATTAAATGAAGTCTACTCTATACACTCCCTATTTCTCAACCATTACAGAGTTTATACTCCTGTTGCATGGTGCTATCTAAAGTTACCTTTAGACCTTTTACCAAGAAACCTGGAAATCAGCCTTTCCTCTTCACAGTGAATTGGTTAATGGCCTGTTTCTTCCCTCAGGACCTAAACTTTTATTTGTTCCTGTTAAGCATTATCCAGCTTAAAAACCTGAATTTTAACTTGCCCTGATTAATCTGAATTATACAATGCAAATTAGCCTATTAAGTAAATCTTTATCGTCAAATTTCATAATCATAATCTCCACTGATTAAGTTCAATTGTGCTCAAGTGGAAGATGGACTCTATATATTTCAAATATCTCCAGGCACACAAATGAATTAATAACTGCTCAGTATCTTTATGGAAAAATAACATTTACCACTCATTAAGTGCTTATTAGAACTCAGGCACTGCCTTAATGTTTAACATGCATTCTTACTTGATCCTCAGAACAGCAGTAAAATGTCAGCAGTGTTACCACGCTCAGAAATCAGATTAGACCCAGACTCTGGTGGCTCATGCCTGTAATCCCAGCTACTTTGGAGGATGAGATCTAATGATCAAGGACCAAAGCCAGCCCAGGCAGCAAAGTCTGTGAGACTCTTATCTCCAATTAACCACCAGAAAGCCAGAAGTCAAACTGTGGCTCAAAGCACTAGCCTTGAGCAAAGGCACTCAGAGACAGCTCCCAGACCCTGAGTTCAAGCCCCACAACTGAGGGGGGAGGAGGAGGGGACCTGAATTGCCAGGCAAGGGTGGCTCACACCTATAATCCCAGCTACTTAGGAGGCTGAGATCTATGAATCACGGTTCAGAGCCAGCCCAGGCAGGAAACTCCATGAGACTCTTATCTCCAATAAAACACTAGAAAACCGGAAGTGGTGCTGTGGCTCAAGGGGTAGAACGCTCACCTTGAGCTGAAAAGCACAGGGAAAGCACCCAGGTACAGAGTTCAAGCCCCACGACCACCCTCCCACCCCCGCCAAAAAAAAAAAAAAAGAATTCAGATTAGATTCAATTTGATATCTATTTGACATACTGATTACTTAAAGAAGTAAATCAGGGGCTGAGACTGTGGCTTAGCAGTAGAGTGCTTGCCTAGCATTCATGAAGCCCTGGGTTCAATTCCTCAGTACCACATAAACAGAAAAAAGCCAAAGTGGGGCTGTGGCTCAAGTGATAGAGTGCTAGTCTTGAGCACAGAGAGGCTCAAGGACAGTCTCCAGGCCCTGAGTTCAAGCTCCAGGACTGGCACAAAAAATAAATAAATAAATCATACACATTTCATTTGTAATGAGTCAAGAATTTCCAGATCTTCATAAGACTAGATCACAAGTCAAGTTACCTATCAGTCACATAAGCACATTACCCTTTATTCAGGAGATACCATGTTTAGCCTATTTACTCCCGAGCTTCATTCCCACTACTAGTTGTCTAACTGATCCTTCATAAATTCAACTAAATCTCTCATAATAAAAAATAAATAAAACAAAATAAATTCAACTAATATTTTTTTCTTAATATAGATCTGATTACTACCATGATACCAGAAGACCTTCATATTTACTCACTTTCAATGGTACAGAAGCCAAATTGAAAATGTGATCACAACTTACACATACTATGTAGTAGGTAGTGAGTGCCTATTTTACAGATGACAATGGAAGCTCAAAGAATTTTTAAAATATTCTTGGCAATTTCTCAGTACTTTTGCTGTTCCAACAATAGCAATTCCTTCTTCACTTGAAGAAATCCAAATCTATTACATCAGGGCCTACTTCCTGAATGCTGTCAACCCTCAAGTTTCATTGTTTCAAATTTCTTTCCTCCAAAGATACGAAAGACAGTGGCTTCTAACAGCAAGGAACAGAAGCATTGCTGCTACCAATGTGTATATACAAACCCTTACCTACACATAGATACAGGTATGTACCTAGATGCTTGTGTGTACATGTTTAAACTTATTCATCAATCCATCATTGTTACAAGGCCGTCATTTATGAATTACTGATTTCATGGCATTCATTTATAACTTTATCCATTTCACGGTTCAATTTTCCAACGTCTGTTGCCAGTAGAACCCTAGACTTGGCTCAATGAAGTATTTCTTTCAATGACTACATGGATACTCTGATGATTCTCTTCTTAGGATATAGTCTTTTATATCAACAGCAAATGACAACCTAGAAATTTTTTTTAAATGGAAATAAGGAAATGGAAGGTAGGCTATTTTAGCAGTCTAAGTAGCCAGTGACAAATCTGGCATTGGAGTTAGAACTGCTTAAATTAACTGCCAGCAGCCCGGCACCGGTGGCTCACGCCTGTAATCATAGCTACTCAGAAGGCTGAGATCTGAGCATCATGGTTCAAAGCCAGCCCGGGCAGAAAAGTCCAGGAGACTCTTATCTCAAATAAACCACCAAAAAAAAACCCAGAAGTGGCGCTGTAGCTCAAGTGGCAGAGCACTGGCCTTGAGCTGAAGAGCACAAGGACAGCATCCAAGCCGAGTTCAAGACCCACGACCGACAAAAAAAAAAAAAAAAAAAAATTAACTGCCAGCAGAAAAACATGGGTAGAAAAAAAGTCATCTTTCACAGGGTAGCAGCAATGACAGCAAACCATTAATATTATTTATTAACCACCAAAAGTCCTCCCCTTTTTTTTTTTTAAGGAAAAGCCCTCTTTATTTTTATCTACTACTTATTTTTAAAAGTCAAAGGACAAATGAAAATAGCCCTTACTGATCTTGTTTCCAGGGAGTCAACCAATATCCTTTTGTAAAGGGAAAGGGAAATAAAACAATTTATACAGTTCAATTCTTTTCAAACTGCCAGCAGCATCCCTAAGAAAAATGGGTATCTACTATAGAAGTTAAATTTAATGTAGTTAAGGTTCAATGAGTCCATCTCCAATGTAAAACCTAGGTTAAACGTAAGATTGGTACTTTCAAACACCTTTTTTGAGAATTTGAAGGAAATTTTCTATTGCTGCTAATTTACTTACAAATTACATGCTCTCCCAAGTTAAGTCTACCCTTCTAAATATAGGGTATGTTCAAAACATTCAACCAACCATCTTTAATCATAAAACAAGACTTTTGGCTTAAATTTATATTGTTAAAGTGCATTGTTCTAATGAGTTTTTCAAAGCTAACATTAAAAAAAACTGTTAAAATTAGGGAAGAACATATTCTTCAACTTAAAGACAAAAGAAATGAAATAGTACATTTCTGTTAAATCATTCAAACACTTAATACTGCTTCACTACCTACCTATAGCATCCAGCTGAACTATTTTAGTTCTGTATATAACTCACAATCTCTCATTTTCATTTCAATCAATTCCACTAGTATTTTATTTTATTCAAACATTGTTAATATTGCTTTACTACCTATCTAGAACATTCAGTTTAACAAATTTTAGTATTTTAATTCTGTATCTAATACAACCACTTTTCACTTCAATCAATTTAGCCCTTATTATATATTTTAGTGGCCTACATACTGAGGAACAGCTAATAAATCTCAGCCCACGTGTTTAACAAAAACCTCATTCTAGATGTGAACAATAATTGAAAATGTAAGACAAATAAATATAACCACTTAAAAGACACCTTTTTGGGGGGAGGGTGGGGGAGAGGGAGTCAAGATGTTTGAACTCAGGACCTCAGTGCTGTTCCTGAGCTTTTCTGCTCAAGACTAGTGCCCTACCACCTTAAGCCACTGCTTTACTTTCATTTTTCTGGTGATTAATTGGAGGTAAGAGTCTCATTGACATGCCTGCCCAGGCTGACTTTGAACCAAGATCCTCAGTTCTCAGCTTCCTGAGTAACTAGGATTATAGGCATCAGCCACCAGAACCCAGCTAGCAAAAATATTTTTTAAAAAATATTAGACAAGGGGGAAAACCATGCCAATACATCAAGTGGTGATAAGGAATTACCTGCATGTTTGCTATCATTGTCACTGCTTGTAGAAAGGGCATTTTTCTCTCTTTTGAGGTCTTGCTATGTATCCTAGGCTCAAACCTGTTTCTTCTGCCTCAGCAGAATTACAATTATGTATTGCAATAATGTAATCCCTTGCTTGGTAAGGTTTTACTTTTTTGAGGGGAGGATTGTTACTGATGTTTGAACTCACATCCTTGTCCCTGCTAAGCAAGTAATCTACCACTTGAACAATGCGCCCAAACCATTTATTTTTGCTAGTTTTCTAAGAGGGTCTTGGTTTTTCCCTAAGGTGGCCTGGACTTCAATCTTCATTCATATTTATGCTTCTCATGTAGTTGTGATGATAGGTACTTTTTATTGGTTCAAATGGGAGTGAGGAGGGTTCTCTCAAACTTTTAACCAAGCTAGCCTCCATTCACAAATCCTCTCAATTTCAGCCTCCTAAAGAGCTACGGTGACATGGATGAGCCCCTGAACCAGCTGAAAGAGTATTTTTTAAATGTATTAAGGATGGTGATGTTTCAACAACTAAATAGAAGGAAAAGCTCAATTTATAATTGAACCAAAATATCCAAGTACTTGGGATCTTTATAATCTAACTAGCAAGGAAGATGCTTTTCATTGTTCAAAAACATTTTTATTAGTATCAGTTAGTTGTAAAGATTTCATTTTGACATGTCAGTAGAGGTACACAATGTGCCTTGACCAGATTCACCCTTTCCTTCATTCTCCCTCATCCCTTTCCAAAGTAATTTCAACAAGCTCCATTGTTCCATGTTCACATCTGTACATAAAGTCAGCTGACCATATCCACCCTCTTTCACCATCTCTGTTTTCCATCTCTCTTTCCACTAGGGCCCTAATCCCAGACAGGATCTGTTTGACATTCTTGTCCTTCATTCTTGTTAGTGTATGCTAATTGTTCAAAGGGATTTCAACGGTGGTATTTCACACATGCATCTACAATTCAGCATTTTAATCAGATTGACCTATTTCCCTCATCCCCATTATCCCTTCTATTCCATAGCTTTTAGTGAATTTCACCATGCCACCTTCATTCCCAGGCACAGTGGATTTGGCCTTGTTCATTGTCCACTATCTCTTCATGGTCAACAAGGTGAGGGCATTCACAGGGTCCATTCTGTCATATGGAAAGTACAATAGGGCCTACAGGGAGATGTTCACGGTCCTTATCTAAAAAGCAACTCAGGATGAAGCTGAGTCCACAGGGTTATCTTATAGAGACAACTGACTACATGGGTAAAGTCTGATCATGTGAAATAAAACAAGTTTGAAAGTTCAGAGGAAACAAAGGTCTTTCTGGCTAAAAAAAAAAAAAAAAGTACATTAGAGGAAGAATCTGCATGAAGTAAAGGGTAGGGCTATCCATCATCTATCTGCCCACCCACCCATCCATCCATCCATAATCTACCTACCCATCCTGTTATCTATCTACCCATCTATCTGTCTGTCTGTCTGTCTGTCTGTCTGTCTATCATCTATCCATCTAGATTTTATCTATCCATCATCTATCCATCCATCATCTATCAGTCATTTCTCCCCCCACCCTCCCAATCAGTTTTCTTCTCAGGGGAACACAGCTGAATGGAGGAGGCCATATAACTTAAAAAAAGAAATCATGGGCTGGGAAGGTGGCTCAGTGGTAGAGCGCTTGCCTTGCATGCCTGAGGCCCTGGGTTCGATTCCTCAGCACCACATAAGCAAAAAGAAAAAAGTCGGAAGTTGCGCTGTGGCTCAAGTGGTAGAGCCCAGCCTTGAGCTGAAGAGCTGAGGGACAGCGCCCAGGCCAGAGTTCAGGCCCCACGACTGGACCCAAAAAGAAAAAAGAAAAAAAAAAAATCATACAAGCCAGGCGCCAGTGGCTCACACCTGTAATCCTAGCAATTCAGTAGGCTGAGATCTGAGGATTACATTCAAAGCCAGCCAGGGCAGAAAAGTCCCTGAGACTCTTATCTCCAATTAACCAGAAAATTGGAAGTGGCGCTGTGGCTCAAGTAGTAAAGCACCAGCCTTGAGCTCAAGAGCTCAGGAACAAGCCCCTTGACCAAAAAAATTAGACAAAGTCAGAAAGTTCCAATATACTAATAAATTACTAGGCTTTTCTATATATCTCCAGAAGTTCTTCAACATTCTTTTCATCAACAGAATGAATTAAAACCCATTCTAATAGGCTGTAACTCACCTTTAAGGAACAGAGTATAGCAAAAAAGGTAACTTTTCAGTAGAAAAGGCTTGCAGTTACTACCTAAACCAAGTGGCCATGGTGAGAAGACATGGTGAGATCATTTACTCTAGATATAATGTGAGGAGTTCTAGAAAGAACACTTTCCTGTATTTTTCCAAAATTAATCACCAACATTGGAGGGGCTAGGGAAAGTTAGGGAGAGGAGGGTTAGAGAAAGCTCTGGGTATTGGTGTATACTGTAGGAATGAAGACACCAACCCAAAAGGTATTCAACAAAGCAGTTCATTTCTGCACAGAAAGGAGCTTGAACACACTAAAAGGGTATATAAAGACAAAACACACAGGCACAAGTGCCTTCTATGCTGGCTCAGTGAGTCCTACCCATCTTACCTGAATTGGTCAGGCTCAGGGTTCAGTCTCTTGAGACTGGCAGCACCCAACATTTAAATGAAAAAGACAGGAAGTCGCTAGGCGGATTTCTGTTTGCTTTTGTGCCAGTCTTAGGGCTTGAACTTAGGTGGGGGCTGTCTTTGAGTGTTGTTTAAGCCTGGTACTCATACTACTTGAATCACAGCTCCACTGGAGGCTTTTTTTGGTAGTTAATTGGAGAAAGAGTCAGGACTTTTCTGCCTGGAGTAGCTTCTCAGATCTCAACCTCCTGAGTAAGTAGATGGCTTTTAAGGAATCAAGGCTTTGGAGAGAACAGTCTGGGCAAGTCTCACAGGCTTTACATTTGGGCAGGCGAGTTTCATAAAGATAAAAGGGACAGCGCAAAAGCAAGAATCTGAAAAAGAACCCAAAACAGGACAAGTAAAAAACAGAATCTCATAAATGAATGTAACACAGTTTGATAGAAAAGAGTGTCTCCTACAGGAGTGAAAGGGAAGGTGGGTGCAGATATACTTGTGAAAGTCATCTGGTCACTACAGACCAATCTTTTTTGAAGAAAATACCACCACCAATAAATCCAATCACTCACCAAACTGGATTTCCATAAAGTCAAGTCTTAGATTACATCATAGTATTATGAAGAACATGACAGCCCAATGAGGCTCTAAATAACCCACCCATGGTTCTCATCACAGCTCTTTCTTATACTTCTGGTATCAGCTGACCACACATCCAATACTCTGTTTAAGATGGGCACCACACATTCATGCAGCTGTTTATCTCTCATAGAAACTATCACTAGTTTATCACTTTAATGTCTCTCTCTTCCCCCTGTCCAATTGTCACATAATTCTTCGATATCTGGCAGTGTTCCTAAGATAGTTGGCACTGGTTAAATATTTGTTAAGTAAATGAATTAACTCAACAAGTTGCTAAAATTATTCTGAAGTACGGCAATACTATCTAAAGACTCTCATCCTACAAAAGAAATGTTTGAAAAATGCAATAAATCTACTTTACACTTTTAATTCTAGTCTCAGTGGATCTTAGTTCTGTTCTATGAAGCTTGGTAATGAAAATAAACTCTCTCTAAAAGACAGTCCTTAAAATATCAGTACATATTTATATGCTATTGACTATTCCACATAATGCATATACTTGCTTTTTGTGCTAAGACTGGGCCTTGAACTCAAGGCCTCTTGCTCTCAGTTGGCTTTTGCCCTCAAGGCTGCCTCTCTAACCTGAGACATACTTCTACTTCTGGGCTTTTGGCTGGTTAACTGGAAATAAGAGTCTTATGGACATTTTCTGCCCCAGCTAGTTTGGGATCTCGGTCCTCAGATTAAGACTTTTGAGTAGCAGGGATCATAGACATGAGCCATTGGTACCTGGCTTTGTATGTATTTTTTACAAAATCTAACCAACATTCTATAATTTCTGGATTTTAAAACCTTCAATATTTCATATTTCAGTAAAGTTGAATATGCTAAGTTTAGTAATACGTAAGTTAGTAATCCCTCTGCTTATGATCAATAGCTTAAACTTGCCATATCTATCCACTGTGTAATACAAACCAATATCCCTGAATAGGTAGTTTTTTTTAATTTTGTTTTTACAAAATATTTCAGAGAAGAGGTTTTTTTTTTCAAAAAACAGATTTAATTATTCTAGAATGTCAGACATTAAAGCACTGAAAATCTCTCTCTGTCTCTTATACTCAAACCGTATTTCATTCAAACCCTCAATAACTGCGATTCCCTATCATAATGTAACCAACTCTATATCTCCTGAGGATATAGAATGCCTCACAATCACCTCAAGAACAAACTTCATTTTCATGAATTCAAAGTGGTCTAGAATCTGTCCTACTACTATATATTATTTCAGCAAATTTTCCAAATTAAGTCTCTGCTCAAACTGACAGATCTTCTCATTATTCTGTTGTTTGTATTATATTCTTGTTCCTAAATCTATGCCTCTGCCTTTTAGTCACATATGACAAAAACTGAAAATTCAACCCTATTTTCCAAAAGCAAGGAAATCAAAGAAATACTTCATTTTAAGAACCTTTGACCAAGCTTAAGTTACATGAAGCTATAGAAACCTCAAGTCAAAATTATAGTGCCTATGGAGGCTGGGAAGGTGGCTCAGTGGTAGAGCACTTGCCTTGCATGCATGAGGCCCTGGGTTAGATTCCTCAGTACCACATAAGAAAAAAGAAAAAAGCCAGAAGTGGCACTGTGGCTCAAGTGGTACAGCACTAGCCTTGAGCTGAAGAGCTGAGGGACAACGCCCAGGCCCAGAGTTCAGGCCCCATGACTGGACCCCCCCAAAAAAAAATTATAGTGCCTATAATTGACTACTCAAAATTAATGCAAAATGCAAAAACATGCAAGGAATTTTATATGCAAAATTTCAAAATAGCACTGTGATTATTATTGCTATGCTAATGGCAACAGTATCTTAAATTATTAAATGTTCCTAATTTTCACTTTACAAATCATAAAAATCTATTTTCCAACCCAAAATGTTCACTGAGGGGCTAGGAAAGTGGCTCAGTGGTAGAGTGCATGCCTTGCATGCATGAGGCCCTGGGTTCGATTCTTCAGCACCACATTAAACAGAAAAAGCCGGAAGCGGTATTGTGGCTCAAATGGTAGAGCACTAGCCTTGAGCTGAAGAGCTGAGGGACAGCGCCCAGGCCCAGAGTTCAGGTCCCATGACCGACCCCCCCCCCCAAAAAAAAGTTACGATACCATTAAATACTTGTAAAAAAAAACTACTACTATGGTAAAGAAAATTAGTCAAAGGTCATTCTGTTGATTTTGACAAATAAAAATCTCATTCAAGGGGCTGGGAAAGTGGCTCAGTGGTAGAGCACTTGCCTTTGCATGCATGAGGCCCTGAGTTCAATTCCTCAGCACCACATAAGGAAAAAGAAAAAAGCCAGAAGTGGTAGAGTGCTAGCTTTGAGCTGAAGAGCTGAGGGACAGCGCCCAGGCCCAGAGTTCAGGCCCCACGACCAGAACCCCCCCCCCAAAAAAACAAAAAATTCATTCAAGGGGGTGGGGCACTGCTGGTAGCTCGCGTCTTTAATCCTAGCTACTCAGAGGCTGAGATCGCGGTTCAAAGCCAGCCCAGGCAGGAAAGTCCGAGACTCCTATCTCCAATAAATCACTCAGAAAAGCATAAGTGGTGCTGTGGCTCACGTGGTAGAGCACTAGCCTTGAGCTGAAGGGCTGAGGGACAGCGCCCAAGCCTAGAGTTCAAGCCCCACGACAAAACAAAACAAAACAAAACAAAACAAAAATCTCATTCATTTCTATGAGGCTAAATGAAGTTTCAAGGTTTCAAGTTCACAGGTAAAAGCAAGACATTAAGGAAGCAAACTAAATTCTGTGATTCTGTGATTAGTATAAATTATTCATTATGGGCAAAGTAGTTTAAAAAAATCTTTCTATAAATTGTCAAAACTATTCATCAAAAGTGCTTAATACCAACTGAAAGGAAACAGACAGCATTGGTGCATTCTTGAGGCATAAAGTACGCATTTTAAATGCATATATTTATATCAAACAACAATTAATTGAATTATACCAATTATCCTTACAGTACTCTACTACATTATGAAGTGTAATTATAATCCAAGCAAAAACTACAGAGAAACAAGGTCAGATGAACTTGATAGCCAACTGCTATCATTTCAAGCTTTTAATTTTACGTTTAACGAGTTTTCTTCTATTGAAGGTCTTTCTAGCTGTTGAATTTGCACCTCCTCCAAATTTTGGCTCGACTAGGAGCTCTTTTTTAAAAAGATGTCTTTTCAATGAAAGAAATTGCAAAGATGACAAGAAACCTTAGAAATTTAAATAGACAAGCCTTGAAATAATATTGTGATCAAAGTATCAAGAAGCCTAATAAAATCCAGGTGGCTCAGGCTTATCATATATGGTACTCATTACCACAATTGCAGTATTTAATCTACTTCCTGGTGTCAACAAAAACCCTCTGTTATTAATTCACCCAGTTATAGATCTGCTTGAGTTACTGTGTTTTCTGATAAGACAACTCTTTGTCCAAAAAATTAAAAGGAGGGAGTGGGTCTCATTTTAAATGTTTTAGAACTTGAGCCATGGTGGGTAAAAACCACAGAAACCACAGTGGCTTTGTATTATTAGCCATCTATATAAGGCTATGTTAATTCCTAAGAAGGTACCAGATGATTCATAGTGAACAGTTTTGCAAGAGCTCACGTATTTTATCACAAAAAAGTAACCATATCTATACATAGTCACACACAAGAACTATTTTGCAAATTCTTAAGATTCAAGTAAGAGAGATGTAACCACCGATACATGTATGACTCTTACTCAAACACAACTTTGTCATTCACATAGTTCCCTGTTGGTTCCAACTAACATGATTTTGAAGCAATTTCCCATCTGTAAATCTGCTGCCTTTTTAAAAAGTATTTAAATGTTTCTCAAGAAGCTTAGTTCATAGCATAATTCGTTTTCAAAAAGATTTCATTCAAACAAAGTGAACTTGGGGCAATTATTAAATCTACTTCAACATTTGTGCCAAACACTGGAGCAATGAAAAGATTGTTACCAGAAAATAAAAAGAATGTGAAAAGGGAATCAAGGGTTTATTGCTAGCTTTACTGTCTCAACTACAGGTACCAGGCTGTCTAAAAGGTACATTCTGAGTTTTTTGTATTGCAAGCCTCCATTTTACAAACAGCTAGTTACAGTGGTTACAAAAGAAAGCCACTCTTGCTCAGTGTTCCATGAGTGGCACCCAGTGTTCACACAGCTTCCTTACAGCTAACTGATCACTCCTTCTCCATGCTCTCTTTATTCTCATTCTGTTTGCCCAGATGGCAGAAACAGCAGATTGGAAGCATTGCACAACATACCACTTAAGCATACTGTGTGCTCAGTAAAGAAGAAAACTCACGTGACAAGTTTTATCAGTAATGTCTGTTTAAGTCATCTGCAAAGCAATGTATTCTAGAAAGTCATCATGTGGCTTCAGTCAGATACCGATTTCCTAAGTCAAATTAAGCCACCCATTCAAACTATTTGCAATTATATTCAATGGCATTTCATAAGAACATGTATTTTCATCCTTTTCCTACCCAGTTCAGCCAACATTTCAGTTCTTTTCTCAACTCTACATACAAATACTAGATGCTATGCTCATTTTAAACTGCTGAGTGGTTTGAGTGCCTTGGACACTATATATGTACTATGTATTTTATCAAAAAAAGTCTAGTACTGATTTCCTAAGTCAAATATATATAGATAGATAGATAGATAGATATATTTACATATACATATGAGTGGTGGTGGAATATATATATATTCATTTTTGTCTTACTTCTAAACATTATTATTGCTCTATTTTTATTTAATGCCTAGGGGGACAATACTAGGAAAATTTCTGAAATCTAGACAAAAATTGAGGTATATTTGAAGTTACTATATCATACCTACAAGTCACAATTCCAGACAAGTGCCTCACTCGCTGACAACTCTCCTAAACTGTGGAGTTTGTTTTTTTATTTTTGTTTTGCTATTTTTGGCCAGTCCTGGAACTTGAACTCAGGGTCTTGGCACTATCCCTGAGCTACTTTGTACTCAAGGCTAGTTGTTCTACCACGGGAGCCACAGTAGTTTATCGAGTAGTTTATTGGCGATAAGAGTCTCTCGGACTTTCCTGTGCAGGCTGGCTTCAAACCACGATCCTCGGATCTCAGTCTCCTGAGTAGCTAGGATTACAGGTGTGAACCCACTGGCACCCAGCTATGTGGGTTGCATTTTAAATGGGCATGTTGAGGCTTCTAATTCTGGATGTGTTACTAATTTAACCTTGGGTTTCTCTAGACCTCAGTTTGCAATCTGTTAAAGAATTACAGAGGTTACCATTATGATCTATGTTGCAAATGTGAAAACTGTGGTTGGAAGAACCAACTAGTGGTAAATCTAGAACTTGAGCCAGACCTCAGTCTAGTTTTCTTTCCTTTTAGGTCTTTCAGAAATTTGAAATCATTCAAAATATATGAATGATTTTAGGAATTTACTCAGCAGCTAAGAATTATAATGGTATATGTATGTACACAGTTTTCCTAATTGGCTAGTAGTATTTTTTACATCACGCTTCCTGCATAAAGAAACAATATGGAAAGAAATACAAATCTAGATCCTCACAAAGCATCACGAGTCTACTAGTCATACCAAACATTCCCTAAAGAAGCAAAAATAAATCTACCTCAATATGGCTTATAACAATCACAGCAGTTCATTTTAACACTACTAGTAACCATCATTTAGTCACAACCCCCTCATCCTCTTCTAGTACTGAATAAAGACATTTTCCTTTACCCAGGTCATCATGGTAGAGCTGGGGTAATGATAGGACAAAGAGGACAAACTAAAATATGAAATTATAAGGGGAAATAATTCTCAATACCAGAAGGCTTAGTAATTTTTTAAAACTGATTTTTAAAACTGAATGCATTTAAAATACTGGGAGCTCCTTCCAAAGGAAGAGGAGTTAAAAATTTTTTAAATCAGCTGTGAATAAAGCAACATAAGAGGTACCAGGAAAGAAAGAGCAACAGATGAAGTTGATCTGTCAATAAATTATAATACTATAAAAAAATTATAGCTGGTCAATAATTTATAATATATGCATATGAAATTACCACAGTAATAGTATGGAAAAAGGGAGACTGAATGTGGGGAGAGCCAATAGAGTCAATGAAGGCAGATATTATATTATCTAAATATTTTTTAATGCCATGTACAGAAACTTCTGAAGTTTTAAGAATTGGGAGGGATGATGAGGGAGAGATGGTGGGAGTAAGTACATTATACAGATGTAATGGGGTACATCATATGAATGGATGAAAAGAAATGTAACAATAAAATTCCCTCTTTGTACAACTAATATACACTAACAATATATAATAAAAAGGTTTTTTAAAGATTTTTAAAGCATTTGGACTGTATCAAATGAAGTAAAAAATTTCAAATAACATTTCTAATAAAAAATGAAAAAGCATCCAATTTATAAATTTTCAAGAACAAATTACAAAACAAACATACCTAAATCACTTTGAATTACAAAACTGAAAATTTTCAGGTATCTATCTCACAGTAGTCTCTCAATTATTCAAAAATTATATTCTGGGCAACTTCACCTGGATAGCAACAAAATATTTACTTTATATTTATCTGAGTCACTGATGTAATATATTCTCAAGTCTCCTCTTAACTCAAGTTAAATACTCTCTTTATCGCAGCTAAATCTATAGTAGAAATATAAGTGAGTGACAGCCAGAGCAAGTGCCTGGATACAGGTCCTACTCAAATACTGGTTAGATGACTGAACAACAAATGAACAAAGGAAGAAAAAGCAAATAAATTAAAGTGAGAGCAGATGATTCTGGAAGCTAAAAAACACTGGGGACAACTAGCAGAGGTGGGGCTACTACTACTGCTGCAGCTGCTGCTTCTCGAGGTTAGCTGCTTCTGCTAAGCAGTTAACTTCAAGACTAGAGAATGCTGACTACAGCTCTCCCACCAAATTTCCACTGCTTCAGATGCTGGCTGGTAGGTTAGTAGCGTGCTACCAAAACCTATTTCTCTATAGTCATTACCTATTCAGTTCTGTAAAACAGAAAGAAAACAGATATATTTCTGTGACCACCAATGAAATGACTGTAGTCTAGTCATCTCACTAATCAAGCAGGAAAGAAGATGGTTGATTATATATTAGAAGAGGTCTGCCAGTAAGATATTGGAGAGAAAAAAGGTACACACACACAGTATAAAGGAAAGAGGTAGTACAAGATTGCATTATAAGTTTACACTATTGTGATAGTTACATAAGTCAAAAGACATTATATTTTGTTTTCAAACCAAGATTTTTTAAGGCATTAAATAATATTCGTAAGAGAAAAGTGATAAAGGTATATAAGCATCACTCTGAAACCTAACACGTCTTGAAGAATATTGTCAGATGGGATTTTCTAGGGCTATGAAGATTTCAACTAGAGAGAGGTAAAAATAAAGCAAATAGAACACTTCACTGGCATGACTAAGATAGCACTTTGGAAAATGAAAGCACTAGCACCAAAAAACATCACCTCTAATTATAATTAACCTATCAACCTATAAAACTTATACATTAGGTAATATATTTAGATAATATATTTAACTAGGCAAGGAAAATTGGGTAACAGTTATGGGCAAAATAGGAAGTGAGCTTGAACTTGTTTATTAGGAATATTTTTTGGAAAAATAGAAATAACAAGGATATTTGGTTACCTACTGTAATTGTGACTTTGTAACATTTTAATTAGTGTTAAATAGTTCATTCTTAATGGCTAGTTCCTTGAAGTTTAGTAATAAAAGTAAATATCTTTACCTAAAGTTATTGTGGTTCAAAAGTAAAACAGTTTTTATTTAATTAAAATTTAAACTACTGGGAATAGTAATTTAAGGATTACATTTTTAGACCTGGGAAACTTAGGAATTTTAAATGCTATTTAAGTACTGTATCCACCTGTAATTTTCAAATCTTATAGTATTACTTTAAGTCTGCACAAAATTTGAACAGGTTTTAGTTGGCTCTTTTCCAAACCATAGCACTTACACTTTGGGGACCAAGGGAGAATATTGTGTAAAGCGCTTTAATTTCTTTAAGCAGAAAAATCTTTTACCTTGACCACATTTTCAATAATGTATCCTTCCATGCAAAGAAGTTTCTAATTTAAAAAAAAACTAAATCTTAAAATATGAATACAAAAGTATTTTTGAAACTTTTAAAATGAACTGTACTCCTTTTGTATTTAAAACATTAAAATAGTCAAACTAAAAGAACTAAATATACTGAGAGAGAGAGAGACTTCTTATTTTATTTATCGTATTTTAATTTCCTTAATAAAGCAGAAACGAATATACCAGTAAATTTAGGTATTTAAGCTAAAATTTTCAACTCAAAAACTATAACCTTTATAAGTGATAAGAACAATTTGATAAAGCAATAAGATTTCTGCCCTGAAATTTACACAAAATCATTATATGTGAACAATTTAACATTTTAAAAAATACTACCATGAGTAGCAACAAAAATATCAGCAGTCAAAAGAACTGTACCATAAATCAGTGTACAAACTCTAGTTTTCAGCCTACGCAATGTCTCTAAAATGATGTATTTATTAAATATCTTAAATATATTAAACATTTTACTAAATATTTAAATATAGCTAATGGCTCTGTTGGCTCCACGTTTCTATAAATATGACACTAACATTATTGTCAAGAGTTACTATTTATCAAAGAGCACAAATACCAAAAACTACTTCTCTAGCTGTACACTAAAGTAGCAGCATTTAAAGTACTGTCAAAGAGTGTAACTTTCTCTGATAAAGAGGACAAGTGTACACATCAGCTTATTCTTTATTTCTAGATGTTTGTGAACTTATGAGGGACCAGAAAAATGAATAATGAGAATAAATTCAAAAGACATTCACTTCTTTATTAATAGTTACAGAAGCTTTCAAACTTTAATATTTCAACTGACTACAAAAATCAAACTTTCCTTCTCCTGTAAATTACTCCAAAAAGGAAACAACAACTGATACCTGGGTTGTTCATATCATTTTATTCAAACTCACTTCAGACTTACATCAAAGTTCTGCCTCAGACTTCTTAATTTACACTCTTGTCTGTCCCACTTAAAAATCTTCCAACGCAGTAACCAGGATTTCTTTTTCACTAGCCACTTAATGAATAAATGCTGAAAAAAAGTTTACTGTGGGCAAGTCTTTGTTTATCCTGAGATACATGAAACATTTTATCTCACCTCTACTTAATGAGGTTACTAAGTAAAGCTCACTTTTTATTTCCAGTAAGTTCCAAATGCATATATATTCCTAAATTGTCTTCATCTTTAATGTTTTTATCACAACCATCTTTTTCAAAATCTCCAGCAAAATAAATAGGCTTTTTTTCAATTAAATCTGTTAAAGATCTCAATGATCATTGGCTATTCCTATAAGTAGGCAATGAGACGAAAGAATAAGAAAACATCATGTCTTCCCACAAAATGTCTCCATCAGTCTAAAACTTATGAAAGGCTTTCTCTGTCCTGCCTGACTCTTCCCTGAATTCAAAAGCAATTCAAAGCTGAAATAGTAATACCAGCCAGGTTTCAAGTAGTTTTGCTCTGCTGTGGATGTTAGGCAAAAGAAGAAGAAAACAGAAGGAAAGAGAAACTTGAGGTAGAAAGTAATTATGTAGATTTTTCTCCATAAAATATGGCTTACGTATGCAGACAGCACAGCAAATAACAATTTCCCTCTTCAAACCCAGTGATATATAAACAGCACCTATGCTGTGCAAAGTTACTCTAATACATCCTATTTTAATTACATTTTTTTGCCAATTCATATTTCAGTCTTTGTAACTTTTTACAGTTGTACAATACTGATTTCTTTTCAAAGCTTAATGATAATGAAATAGTTTTGTAAAACACATTATGCTAGTATTTTTAACACCCAACTTCACAAACAAAGAATTTTCTTCTGAAAATGAACCCTAAAAATTGAAATCTTGTGTATGTATTACGTTAGCGTACGTATGTGTTATTACTTTAGCCAGTGCCTACACTGAACACATAAATACTGCCTGAGCAAGTTAAGCATCATTTCATTCCCTAGCTACACTTCAGTATATTAGTTTTCATGCTTCATTTTGAAAGAGAACTATTTGAAAGGCAAAGAATCACCCTTTGTGACTAACAAAAAGTAGACAAAATAAAAAATTTTGTTCACTCCAAATCTAAGAGTTTGGCTCTGATATAGAAAGAAGTAAGTTTCTTATATCACCTACAACATTACATTGGTTTAGTCTGTGAAAAAGAAGACTGTGAGTTACTGAATCTACTGCAGCGTACTTTATAGCATATTTAAGAAATTTGGTTGTATAAAACATATCTGACTTATCAGATGAAATTTTTTCCTTTTTAGCAAGCCTCGGTTTGCATGTCTGAGAAAACAAATTAGTCTCCAGTTCTCCTAAGCTTGATAATAGTGCCCCCTAATGGGAATTTTAGTATTGAGTTTTCTATTCATATTTTAGAAAGCATATGTTCTCTAATGTAAGTTATCTCACATTCAACTAGAAATTCTATAAAGTAAGTTTATCATGATTTACAGCACTCAAAGGAAAGTTATCCCATGTTGTTAAAAAATGCATTAATAGAAACAAACAAAAGATATTTCATGTCTCATTTTCTAGGTCTTGAATCATCTAATCAAAGGCACTACTATCTAGTTTACCTCATTAGGAAATCATCTTTTTTACTATGTGAACAATACTCAAGTGAGCAATTAATACATGCTAAATAAAAGATATCATGGAGTCAGAAAAATCTTGACAGCTTCTTTAAGAGGAGCTGAAATTCCCATCTAATTCTCTGGGTCCCAAACCTTCCCATAATGTCTAGTTACAATTGCTATGAATTTAATGCCTTTCCATTCCTCTAAGCACCAAATACTTCTTATATTTTCCAGTGAAATACCACACAGTATCAGTATTTTCATTTCAATGCTTACAATATATTCTGGACTAACATTAAGAATAGCATCAAGGGGTTAGAAATGTGGCTTAGTGGTAAAGTGCTTGCCTAGCATGCATGAAGTCCTGAGTTCAATTCCTCAGTACCACATAGACAAAAAAAGCTGAAGAGGAGCTGTGGCTCATATGGCAGAGCACTAGCCTTGAGCAAAAAGAAGCTCAGGAACAGCATCCAGACCCTGAGGGTTCAAGCCCCAAGACTGACCAGAGACAGAGAGACAGAGAGACAGAGAGACACGGAGAGAGACACAGAGACAGAGACAGAGAACAGCATCACGTTACAATAAACAAAGAATCACCTATTTTTAAGGGAAAGAGATAGCCTTTGCCTTTTTTTTTAACCTTACAAAAGAGGGATAAAAAATGAAAAGCTAGTTATCAATCACAAGTGGTAAAACTTTCTGATAGAGACTGGAGGTACATATTTCAGGCCTGGTGCCTATATGATCACTGCCATAATTACTCAACTGTGCCCATGTGCCACTGCAGCAGAACTGTAACTACAGAAAACCATAAATGCATGGGCATTGCTGAAATAAAACTTAAATTATAAAAGACCATAATTTTGTTAACCAAAGTTAAAACACTTACTAAAATCATCTGTACCAGAAATATACACTCTTCACTTTACATGAAGCACCACACAAAAGCAAACAAAACACCAAATCCATATACTCACCAAAAATCCTAACCAACTTCAAATATATAATTATTAACATTATGAAATATTTGATATTTTACTTGCAGTAAGTATGGTTAGCAAAAGAAAATACTGAACAAATTTTTGTTTTGGAGGACATAAAACAATGAAATGCAGTAAGCAAAACAGGAGGGCTTTACCACAATACAAAACTAACTGCTCACATACAGAAGTATTCCAAGATACATCTATATAATAAGAAATTTCAGTTTTTATCTAGATTTTATAAAAATCTACTTGTGATTATTCTGATGCACATTAAGACAAATTAAATAGGTTAAATTCCTAGAAGGAAACACATATTTGTTTTTCAAATGTGTAAGAAAAAATGACAAATATCCCATTAGTCCCCCTGAAGGCAAGCCATAAGGAACTTTACTTGTTCCCACCTCACCCCACCCCAAAAAAGTGGATTTCTGATACAGAATATCTAAAATTCAATACATTTTTAATATTTGACATATACTTCATTCAAATTTTGAGACTATGGCATAGTGAAAAATTCAGGATTTGGACTAAGCAGAAACTGGCTTCAATCACTATTCCATCAACTTGTAGTTAAATGATTTTGGACACATCATTTAAATATCAGTGGAAAATGAGACTGAACAATCCTTCAACTGTACAGAGTAACAACGGATGGCAGCGTACATATTATACCACCCAGACTGGTTTTTAGATAGTACTACTAAATTGAAGTGTCTCCTTATCTCTGGGTTGTTAAAAGTTTTTTTTTAATGAGTGTCTTTAAGTACATTAGTTGGTAATTACCTCAAACCCTTGAAAAAGGTTAAACTGCAATAAGTGTAAGTAGAAAGTACTAGCAAGTATGCTGGGAACTGGAATTCTGCATGACTGGCAGGAATATATTAACAGAGCAGCTTCTATGGAAAACTTAAAGAAGATCTTTTTAGAATGACAAGGTTGTGGATTTGTTAGTTACCTCAGCTGTAGTGCACTGGCCTAGCATGTAAATGCCCCAGTCTCACTCACTTGATAACACTGCAAAAATCAATACACAAGCAAGTAAATAAATAAAAATAGGATTTACCACATGATTCAGCAATTCTTCTAATCCTGCATTGAAAGGAACTAAAATAGTATCTCAAAGATCTCAGACACTCATATTTATTGTAATATTATTACCATTATAGCCAAGGAGTGAAAGGAACCTAAACACTCATAACACATGAAACCATAAAGAAAATGTTATGGAGCGGGGAAAGTGTCTCAGTGGTAAAATGCATGCCTTGCATGCATGAGGCTCTGGGTTTGATTCCTCAGCACCACATAAGCAGAAAAAAGCTGTGGCACTGTGGCTCAAGCCTTGAGCATAAGCCTTGAGCTGAAGAGCTGAGGGACAGCACCTAGGCCCAGAGTTCAGGCCCCATGACTGACAAAAAAAAAAAAAAAAGGTTATATATAATACAATAAATAATTTAGACATTAAAAAAAGGAAGAAAGAAATAGGAGGGACAAAGAAAAGCAGAGGGTTAAAAAAAAATTTTTTTTTGGCCAGTCCTGGAGCTTGAACTCAGGGCCTGGGCACTGTCCCTGAGCAAGGTTATTAACACTCTACCACTTGAGCCTTTTCTGTTTATATGGTACTGAGGACTCAAACCCAGGGCTTCATGTATGCTAGGCAAGCACTCTACCACTAAATCACATTCCCAGCCCCGAGGTAAATAATTTTAAGATACAATTTGAAAAGAAGATGAATATGGTCAAAGAATATATGTGACTATGAAAATAGAACAATGAAAAGTTAAAAATTATTTGGGAAGTGGAGAGAGAGATAAAAGGAGTGAGATTGACTAGGATACATTGTAAACATGTGGAAATGTGACAATAAAGTTCCCCTCTATATAACTAATGTAAAAATCCTGTCACATGCTATAGCACTATGAACAAGGAGGTTATCCTGTTAAATAAGACAGTTACAAAAAGACACAAACTAAATGACTCCCCTTATATAAGGCAAAGTTAGAAAACCAAAATGTGGTTGCCAGAAATGGAAAGGGGGAGCTATCAATGGATAATGAGAGACAAAAAAGTCCTAGACATCTGTAGTACAACATAACATATGATTAACACTCTTGAGGTACAAACTAAAAACTGGTTAACTTCGTCATTAGAAAAAAAATTAAATAGTTACACAGAAAATGAGTCCTGAGAGGTCAATAAAGTACACTACTATGTTCAACTAGATTCAAAGAAAATCTTAAATGATGTTGACTTTGGCCTTTACTTTGAGTTTTTAGCTGTGACAGGACTTGGTTCACAAGGCAATTACATATATAATACAAAAAATAAAATGCTTCTGAAATGTTTAAGGAATTGTTTCTGTCTGAAGCAGACAGCTAAACCTATCTATTACTAGAAACAGAATCAAAAATAGTACAGAAAAGAATGATTACTAGACACAATGACAAACCATTTTCCTTTATAATATGAACTATCTGGCAAATTTTTCATAATGAGGACATCAACAACAGCCCAGCTCCTATGAAAATCACCGAAGTTTCTCCACCATCGTTTCTGTTTCCATGGCTTTGGTCACCTTGGGTCAACAACCATGGAACGAAAGAAATACATAGAAACTTCCAGAAACAAGTAGTTTTTAAGTTTAAAAAATATATTACAATATATTCTTAAAAGGAGAGGTTTTTAGCTCAGTGGCAGAACACTTGCGTAGCATGCATTAAGTCCCTTGAGTCAATCTCCTGCACTTTAAAAAAATTATGTAACTTTTATTATTGTTTTATTATCTTTCACTGTACCTAGCTTATAAATTATACTTTATCATAGGCATATATGTAAACGTTTATATGTCTATGTAAACATATAAACAAATACACAGAGGGTATAGTACCATTTGTGGACTGTTCACTAGGAAGGGAGTTTATCTTTGAAGATGAGAAGGAGATTACCATACTACAAAGCACAATCACATCTCCAAATAAGAAAAGGCCTAAGGTAATCAATTTTATTAGATATATCTTCATTTTCCAAAATTTATGGAGGCACTATGAAATTAAAGTGATTCAGATTAATGTGACAAACTCCACTGGCACGCTAATAATGTGACAACAGTCTCCCAATAATAATCATCAAAAGTTACCTTGAAAGCCAAGGGTGGTAGATCATGGTTATAATCTTTGCTACTAAGGAGGCTGAGATCTGAGGATTAAGGTTTGAAGCTAGCCTAGGCAGAAAAGCCCATGAAACTCTTACCCCCCAATTAACAACCAAAAAGCCAGAAATGGAACTGTGGCTCAAATGGTAGAATGCTATCCTTTAGCATAAAAGCTTAAAGGTAGCACCCAGGCTCTGAACTCAAGCCCCAAAATCAGTATCAATTTTTTTTTTCAAGTTACATTGAGGGGCCAGGCGTCGGTGGCTCATGTGTATAATCCTAGCTACTCAGGAAGCTGAGATCTGAGGATCAAAGTTCAAAGCCAGCCCAGGCAGGAAAGTCCATGAGACTCTAAAAAACAGAAGTAGCACTGTGGCTCTAGCAGTAGAGCGCTCACCTTGAGCTGAAGAGCTGAGGGACAGCACCCAGGCAGAGCTGAAGCCCCATGACCAACCAAAAAAAAAAGAAAAAAAAAGACAAAAAGAAAGTTACATTCAGGGGTTTGGGATGGTAACTTAGTGGTAGAGTGTTTGCCTTGCATGCACGAGGCCCTGGGTGCAATTCCTCAGCACTACATAAGGAGGAAAAGCCAGAAGTGGCACTGTGGCTCAAGTGGCAGAGCGCTAGCCTTGAGCTGAAGAGCTGAGGGACAGTGCACAGGCCCAGAGATCAGGCCCCATGACCAACCAAAAAAAAAAAAAAAAAAGTTACATTGAGAAACATGTACTATATGTACCATAAAGACACACTGGAGATCAATACCCTTACCTTCATCAAAGTCAGCATCATCCTCTGTGTGCTGGGGGAATGGAAAGCAGTTGGTAATTTCAAGCCTGTCTTCTACAACAAGGCCCAAAAGCACTCCTTGAACAACCTCAGTTCCTTGTCCTTCTTCTTGATAATGTTTGATTATCTTTAATACTACCTAAAATAAACAGAAAAAGGAGCTTAAAACCTCCCTAGTTTATATTTCCCTTGTTTCAAAAAGATACACATTAGTGTATACAAAACTACATAGCAGAACTAAGCAAATATCTACACATTATTCCTTTAACCTCACAGAAATAAGGCTCATGTACGGTTCCTGGATACTTAACCCTACTAATGAGATCAGTAACCACTATTAAAATAAAAGTAAACAAGAGATGCTAAAAGACAAATAGACAAAATGCAGAACTGATTCACAGAAGGCTCATTCCTACATATGCAAAAAATACTTATGACTAAAATTTGGCAGAGTTAACAAACCAGGTCAAAAATACTTTTATTGAAATTTTTAAATTAATATATTTTTAAACAAGTTGAAGTTCAAAATGAAAAATGAGTATCTTTTCTCAGTAATACTTAACTGTTCTATTTGATATTCTATGACAGAAAATTTACCAGAAGTAGTACCCAATGGAGATAAGGAAGCATAGTGGTTTGATTATCTGCCTAATAAAAACAACCTGTATTAGAATATACACACAAAGAAAAGGACAATTTTTAGAGAGTAAGTTTAAAATCTGTAGGTGAGCACTATTTTAAGATCAATTAATTCAAATCTCTCTCAAGGAAAGACACTCACAAAGATCATCTTCCAAACAGTGAAGGGAATTAGTCTTACTTTGAAAGACAAATCTGGGGACCATCAGTGTTAATCTGAATAAAGAAACTTCAAACTAAAAGATAAGTTCTCTCTAGAATTCAAAACCATACAAAATGAAACTCATTAAAAAAATCTATTAAGATAATTTCCAACTCTAACATTTATGATCTTGATATTTTAATAATCTGATTAAATAAGGCACTCATTAAAAAACTCCTATCAAAACTAAGGTGATTATTTATTTTGACATTTTATGGTCTTCCTAATTTCCTACATATTTTTCATTTTGTATTGTTGTGACAGAATACTTGAAAAAAGGAAGAAGAAGATTAACTTTGGGTTATAATTTCATGATTGGCTCCATTGTTTCTTGGCTATGGTGACGCAGAGCATCATGATAGAAGGTGTAGTAGAGCAGAGGTACACACATCATAACAACTGAGACACAGAGGGAGACAGAGGTTCCAGGGATAAGAACATACCCCCAAATTACCTACTTCCTCCAACAAGGCCACACTTCCAAAAGTTTCTACCACTTCCCAATAACACCATCAAATTATGAATCCATCACGCAATAAATACACTTGATAATGTCAGAGCCCTAATGATCCAATCATTGACTAGATGCACATTGGCTTGCATCATAGCTTTTAACAACACAAGCCTTTGGGGAACACTTCATATCCAAACCTTAATAATATTAAACTCTAAAAAATTTAATTCAGAAAAACTGTGTAGTGGAAATGCTTTACAAACTTCATATTAAACATCTTTCAAAAGCAAAAAAAAAAGTCCTCATGCTGTATACATGTGTAGAAATGTCACCCATGAGATAAAATACTCCTTGTAGCACTAATAAAATTTTAAAAATTGTAAAAAAGAAACAAAAAATTGAAACCAGAACTAATATTTTTATAGTTCTACAATACTGAGCTATATATGCTTAAAAATTTTAATAAATTGCTACTATCTGTGATACATAATACATGTTCTGCTTATTGTTTCAAAAGAGATGATTGCCAGGTACCAATGGCTCACATCTACAATCCTAGCTACTGAGGAGGCTGAGATTTGAAGATTACAGTTCAAACCTAGCCCAGGGAAACAAAGTCCCTGAGACTCTTATCTCCAATTAGCCACCAAAAAGCTGCAAGTGGAAGCTGAGGGACAGTACCCAGGCCCTGAGTTCAAAGCCCAAGTGCAGTTTAAAAAAAAAAAAAAAGATGAAGCTACGTTACGGTGGATGTTGGTGGCAATTCTGGCTTCTTAGGAGGCTGAGATCTGAGTATCATGGTTCAAAGACAGTTCAGGTAGTAAAGTCCATGAGACTCTCTTAATCTTCAATTAACCACCAGAAGTGGAGCAAGGAGAGGGGAGAGAAGGGGAGGGGAGGGGGGGGAGAGAGGGAGGGAGGGAGAGAGGGGGGGAAGGGAGGGAGGGAGGGCAGGAGGGAGGGAGGGAGGGAGGGAGGGAAGAAAGAAGGAAGGAAGGAAGGAAGGAAGGAAGAAAAGAAAGAGAGACAGAGAGGAAGGAAGGAAGGAAGGAAGGAAGAAAGAAAGAAAGAAAGAAAGAAAGAAAGAAAGAAAGAAAGAAAGAAAGAAAGAAAGAAAGAAAGAAAGAAAGAAAGAAAGAAAGAAAGAAGAGAAGGGAGGGAGGGAGGGAGGGAGGGAGGAAAGAAGGGAGGGAGGGATGTTCACTAACACTCAATACCACATCTCCAGCATTTAGGCATATAAAATAGTATGCCCAAGGAATGAATGATAAACACTTTCAATCATATGAGAAAAGAATAAACATTGTAGTATCATATCTGAGATGAGTAACATTTAATTCTTACCACTCTTCGTAGAAGAGTGCTACAAAGGAGCTGAGACTTGACTTCTGAGTAGGGACTTTTAGTTACTTCACAATGACTGAGTAACTTTAGGTGCTCCAAACATGTTTATTGCAAGGTTGAATATACCGGATGCAGTGTCAACAGCTCTAGCTGAAGCCCTTACATGTAGGGTTGCAGAACAAACTCTTCATACAAGGAGTAGGAAAAGCTTAGTGGTAGGGCTACAAAGCCCAATAGCAAGTGACTGTCAGGGAACAGTGCTAAGGGCCAAACTGCTGTTTCCTGGTCCTTGAAAATCAACTAACTGCCAGTAGTTCCAAGAATGCAACACATCCTTTAGTCTTCTGCAAAACCAGTCTCTTAAGTCGCAAGATGGTAGTAATAGTCCCTAACAAAAGTACTGTTTTTCAGTCTTGCTCACCAGTCTCTTCTTCCTCTCCAACCAACCACACATTCTGTCCAAAAAAGTGTTAATACATATTTAATTAATCCTATTTATTGATGTCATGCTCCCTGATCTTAAAAATGTGATAGCTCTCCAAAAACAGAAGCATACTTACTCCTAATGAAATCTCTTGTTTATAGGTGTCACAAATGACCCCACACACTCAAGAGCCCTACAGGTACAAAATAACCAGAGGAGTTTTTTCAGATAATAGAAGAGTCTTGACACTAGATACATGTTACAGTCATCCTAAGAGCTTTAAGAGAGATGCACGGGTGAATGAACCCATACCCTGAATTTAGAGCTAAATGATCTGGTTTGGGTGTTGGGCTTGGGGGTGGGGGTTCCTTTATGTTTTTAGGTTCTCAAGATGATTGTACTTCATTCTAACTTTTAATGAAATCTTATGGCTCAGCCTTCCTTTGTTGTTTTGCTTTCTTTTACTGTAACTCCACAGCTTATTGCAATGCATGCTTCTGACCAAACCTCCAAATTTCTTTCCTGTTTTAAGACTTCCAGGGTTGCTAAAAAGTGAGGATAGTGAGTAACACTGACTCAAAAGTCAACATTTATAAAAGCAAAAACATCACCCCTGATTAGGGAATTCATCCCTACTTGGAAGAATTTCTCCAGTATAGAATTGAGAGTTAAAGGAACACTAGAAATTCTTAGTAGAAGCAATTAATATTTCTGGAGCAAATAAGACTTAAGTATTATGACTTCTCCCCAAGACACATCAACTAGTACTGACTAGGTTTTCTTAATTGTATAAATTAGTGGGGAAGTGAGGATTCTTGTATAAATCATGCCTCAAGTAAACTAGCCAGCAAAAACCTAAACTACCAAATTTTCCAGCACTTCCTGAAAATGTCACATTCACAGTCTGACTGATTAAACTATTTGATTTCCTCATATATTATGTTGTCTGTATAGGTCAGTCTCTACAACCATCTCACAGATTCTGAGATTTGCATTCTCTCAAGTTGGGCAAGAAATTCCAACCTTAAATATAGTAAACAGTTATCTCTTCTACTGAAATTACCCTAAAAGGAACTGTTGTTTATTATTTAGTACAGATTATGTGAAAAAGCAAAGCTAATTACCTTGTATAAACAAAATATACAATAGTATTGCTTTAAGTATCTGGCCTTAAAGAAATATAAAAAGCTAGCTTTGCCTCAAAGTCTAAAACCAACAAAGGATCTAATTTCTAAGACACAAATATTCTCATCACAGAGTAAAATATAAATGCCATTTAAAATATCCACATAAATTCATCATGCAAGGTAGTACAACTAAAATTTGAAGAGTTAATAAAGATGACTAAAATCTCCAACCCTTCCTAAAAGGGAAGAAGTCAAAAACTGTATATCTTCCTGTGGCAATTCTATTGAAAACTTGCATTTTATAATGGCAAATAGGTTACTGTCATCAAAATACAAATTACGCTTCTTTGATAAACTCTTATTTTTGTCAAATATGCTATGTGCAAAATAAAATAGTAATGACAGAAATAAATACAATCTTTCTACACAGAATCTCTTATGCTCAACTTTATTCACTCATGTTGATATTGACTGCCAGTCTCTTCTATACCCTGAGAATGTGAAACTAAATCAAACACATAAAGCCTATATAGTTTCAGGGAATCCATATTTTTAGGAGTCTCAAACAGTTTCTCTTTGCTCTTACATACCACACCTGATACCACATGGGGTTTTTTTTCCCCAAATACCAAGCAATTTTTTCCAATTCTTTAAACAGCTGAATCTCAGAATTTAATTCTATTCTTACACTATCTAGCTGACATTAGTGTCAGACCCCAAAAGTTAGTTAAGAGCTCATCCACACAATACTGCTCCCATTGAGATGCCAATTACAAATCCAGGCCACTGATACTTCTGACCATCTAGCTCTAAACAGGGGCTCCCAAGGGTACCTTTCTCCAGTTTAACAATTTGCTAGAATGGCTCATTGAACTTAACAAAACATATTACTTAGCATTTATAAATGGAAACAAAAATTCAGGCAAAGAAATACACAGTACGGGCAAAATACAGTGGAGGATCAGTTTCTCTGGGTCTGACACCCCTAAACATTCAAAATCCCAGCACTCAACAAAGCTAACAAAGTTATTCAAGTTTTCATAGACTTTTAATAGATTATTATCTTGTCTACCCACCTCCATCACAGAATTCATGAAGCAACAAAAATTCACTAATCATTTGGTCTTTCTAGTGACCAACCACATTCTAAGTTATCTCACTAACATAAACTGTTGACTTGATCAAAATAGTTTATTATGAAGAGCCATTCCTATCAATCAAAAAATTCTAAGGAGCTATGTAACAGTAAGTGGAAGAAAGGGCCAAATATATCCCACACTGTACCACAGGGCTCTTTCCTTCACGAAGCAAAAGCAGGGAGAGTGAAAGACGGGGTGACATTGACCAAAATGAAGTGTACTCATCTGACCTATATAGCTGTTAACCTCTCTGAATATCTTTATAATAATAAAAATTAAAATTAAAAAAATCTTTAAAACCACTGAAAGTCCCAAGGAACTATATTATGCTGAAAACTACTTATCAAAAATTAAAATTTGGGGGCTGGGAAGGTGGCTCAGTGGTAGAGTGCTTGCCTTGCATGCATGAGGCCCTGGGTTCGATTCCTCAGCACCACATAAACAGAAAAGGCAGGAAGTGGCACTGTGGCTCAAGTGGTAGAGCACTAGCCTTAAGTTGAGGATCTAAGGGACAGTGCCCAAGCCCAGAGACACACCAAAAAAAAAAAAAGGGGGGACTGGGAATGTGGCTTAGTGGTAGAGTGTTTGCCTAGCATGAATGAAGGCCCAGGTTCAATTCCTCAGTGCCACATAAACAGAAAACGCCAAAGGTGGCACTGTGGCTCAAGTGGGAGAGCACTAGCCTTGAGCACAGAGAGGCTCAAGTACAGTGCCCAGGCCCGAGTTCAAACTCCAGGACCAGCAAAAACTAAATAAATAAATTTTTGCTGGATGCCAACAGCTCATGCCTGTATCCTACTTAGGAGGCTGAGATGCGGTTCAAAGCCAGTTCAAAAAGTAAAATCCCAGGGCTGGGAAGGTGGCTCAGTGGTAGAGCACTTGCCTTGCATGCCTGAGGCCCTGGGTTCAATTCCTCAGCACCACATAAGCAAAAAGAAAAAAGCCGGAAGTGGCGCTGTGGCTCAAGTGGTAGAGCGCTAGCCTTGAGCTGAAGAGCTGAGGGACAGCGCCCAGGCCCAGAGTTCAGGCCCCACGCCCGGACCCAAAAAAAAAAAAAAAAAAGTAAAATCCCTAAGACCCTTGCTAACAATTAACTACCAAAAAACCAGAAGTGGAGCAGTAACTCAAGTGGTAGAGCACTAGCCTTGAATACAAAAGTTCAGGGACAGCAAGCAGCCTAATCCTGAACTGAAGCCTCAGGACTCAAAATAATTATAATAATAATAATAACAACTAAAGAATTAAATTTTTTATTTCTCTTAAAAATAAAACATTACATGCTAACATAAACTACATTTTCTTTTTGAAAAATAGCTACTTTCCAAAACAAAAGTATTTAATCAGGGCCTCAAAATGAGTTTCACACTTTTTAGAAATTTACATTTTTCAGAAACATTTTAATCAAAACAGAAGAATTACATTGTTTCACATTTTCATAAATCTTTTTAATATTTGATTTAATGGAATACAGATGGGTTATCAGATCTGCTTTTGCATTCAATCTTTTATGGTACCACACATCACTGAGCATCTGGAAACCTCTACAAAGGCTGGTGAAAGAATGAGTAAATCTGGCAAATAATATGTATGCATTATTATGAAAATAGTTTTGACTTGGAGACACTAAAAGAATGTGTATGATACTCAGACTTTAAGAGCTGCTATACAAAATGACAATTTAAAAAAGGTGATGTGGTTACAGACTGGAAAGAATGAAGAGAAAGGAGTACCATGAAAGACAGGGAGGCAATTCTCAGTAAGGGGACCCAAGAAGGAGCTCTTAGACATGAGAAAGAAGAGTAAGCCATTATCCTTATGAAGATCTAGGGAAAGATAATACTAATAAGACCCACCTCTCAGCCAAACATACAAACAAACTCAGAGTGAAGGGGTGGAAAAGGATCTACCAATCAAACGCCCCCAGCAAGAAAGCAGGTGTAGCTATCCTGATATCTGACAAAATAAACTTTTCATTAAAATCAGTACAGAAAGACAAGGATGGACACTACATATTAATAAAGGGAACAATCCAAGAGGAGGATATAACCATCATCAACTTATATGCCCCAAATATTGGTGCACCCAGATATGTCAAACAAATGCTCTCAAACTTACAGAATAAAATAGATCCCAATACGATAATACTAGGAGACTTTAACACACCACTCTCACCAAAGGACAGGTCTACCAACCAGAGGATTGGCAAAGAGGCTACCGAATTAAGAGAGGCCATACTTCAAGCGGAATTAACTGACATCTACCGAGTATTTCACCCTAAAACAACACAGTACACATTCTTCTCAGCAGCTCACGGAACTTTCTCCAAAATAGACCATATCATAGTTCATGCAAGGAACTTAAGCAAATACAAAGGGATCGACATAATCCCCTGTATCCTATCTGACCACAGTGGAATCAAGCTAGCTCTCAATAACAAAGCATACCGCAGAAATTTCTCTAATACATGGAAATTGAACAGCACACTCCTTAACAATGCCTGGATAACAGAAGAGATCAGAGAAGAAATAAAGCATTTCCTACAACTCAATGAAAATGAAAACACCTCACAAAGAAACTGGTGGGACACAGCAAAAGCAGTCCTGAGGGGCAAATTTATTGCCCTCAGTGCCCACATCAAGAGAATGGAGACAGACCAAGTAAATAATCTCATGTTGCAATTAAAACAGCTAGAAAAACAAGAAAAAATGGGACCTAAAGCTACTAGACGAAGCCAGATAACCAAATTAAAAGCAGAGATTAACCAATTAGAAAATCAGAAAACCATAACCAAAATAAACCAAACAAAAAGCTGGTTCTTTGAAAAAATAAACAAAATTGATGGCCCATTGGCTAGATTAATTAAAAAAAGAAGAGAGGAAACCCATATTAATAGGATTAGGGATGCCACGGGAAACTACACAACACGTACCCAAGATATCCAAACAATTCTAACAGACTACTTTCAAAAGCTATACTCTCTAAAGGAAGAAAATCGGGCAGAAATGGATGCATTTTTAGAGAAATACAAGTTGCCCAAACTGAGCAAAGAAGAAGTTAACCAATTAAATAAGCCAATATCCTATAATGAGATACAGGAAGCTATCAAAAGTCTTCCAACAAAAAAAAGTCCAGGACCAGATGGATTCACAGCAGAATTCTATAAGACCTTTAAACAAGAACTAATACCCATACTTCTCAAGCTCTTCAGAGAAACAGAGAAGGAGGGAGCTATCCCAAACTCATTCTACGAAGCCATTATCACACTCATCCCCAAACCAGGCAAACACCCAACCAAAAAGGAGAATTACAGGCCAATCTCCTTGATGAACACAGATGCAAAGATCCTTAACAAGATTCTAGCTAACAGAATCCAGAAACACATAAAAAAAATAATTCACTATGACCAGGTAGGCTTCATCCCAGAGACACAGGGATGGTTTAACATATGTAAGTCAATAAATGTAATCCAACATATCAACAGAGCCAAGGTTAAGAATCACATGATTATCGCTACAGATGCAGAAAAGGCCTTTGACAAAATTCAACATTCATTCATGCTAAAAGCTCTGGAGAAAATAGGAATAGAAGGAACATTTCTAAAAACAATAAAAGCCATTTATGACCAACCAATAGCCAATATTATACTTAATGGGGAAAAGCTACAACCAATTCTCCTAAAATCAGGAACAAGGCAAGGATGCCCACTGTCTCCACTCCTCTTCAATATAGTCCTAGAACCCTTAGCCAGGGCAATAAGGCAAGAAAAAGACATTAAAGGGATCCGCATAGGGAAAGAAGAAGTTAAACTATCCCTTTTTGCAGACGACATGATACTATACCTCCACGATCCCAAAAACTCCATCCCCAAACTCTTAGAAATCATAAATCACTTCGGCAAAATAGCAGGATACAAAATAAACCCACAAAAATCAGTTGCCTTCCTATACACTGATAATGTACAGGAAGAGAGGGAAATAAAGGGAGCAACCCCATTCACAATAACCTCCCGAAAAATAAAATATTTAGGAATTAACCTAACCAAAGATGTAAAAGAACTATTTAATGAGAACTATAAAAAGTTAAAGAAAGAAATTGCAGAAGACACTAGGAAATGGAAAGACCTCCCATGCTCCTGGATAGGCCGACTTAATATAGTAAAGATGGTAATACTTCCAAAACTAATATACAAATTCAATGCAATTCCTATTAAAATCCCAATGACGTACATCACTGAAATACAGAAAACAGTCCAAAAATTCATATGGAACAACAAAAGACCTAGAATAGCCAAAACAATTCTAGGGGATAAAGACAATATGGGAGGGCTATCCATGCCGAACTTCAAACTCTACTACAGAGCTATAATAACAAAGACAGCATGGTACTGGCACAAAAACAGACCCGAAGAACAATGGAACAGAATAGAAGATCCAGAAATAAATCCACAGGCCTACAGCCAGCTGATATTCGACAAAGGAGCCAAAGACATACAATGGAAGAAACACAGCCTCTTCAACCGCTGGTGCTGGGAAAACTCGGCAGCCACATGCAGAAAAATAAAAATGGACCCCAGCCTATCACCATGCACCAACATCAACTCAAAATGGATTAAAGACCTTAACATTAAACTTGAATCTCTGAAACTACTGCAGGACAGAGTAGGAGAGACACTTGAACTAATAGGCACAGGAAGGAACTTCCTGAACAGAGTCCCAGGGTCACAACAAATTGGAGAGAGACTCGACAAATGGGACTACCTTAAAATAAAAAGCTTCTGCACAGATAAAGCTATCGCAACCAAGCTAGAAAGACAACCAACTAATTGGGAAAAAATATTTACCAGCAATATATCAGACAAGGGGTTAACATCCTGTATATACAGGGAACTCAAGAAACTAATCCCTCCCAAACCTAACAAACCAATCACTAAATGGGCAAGGGAACTAAAGAGGGACTTCTCAAATGAAGAAATAAAAATGGCAAAGAAACACATGAGGAAATGTTCATCATCCCTGGTGGTGAAGGAAATGCAAATAAAGACAACCCTGAGATACCACCTTACCCCAGTCAGAATGTCCCACATCCACAAATCAGCCAACGACAAATGCTGGAGGGGATGTGGAGAACGAGGAACGCTATTACACTGCTGGTGGGAATGTACACTCATACAACCACTTTGGAAAGCAGTCTGGAGGGTCCTTAGAAAGCTAAAGATTGACCTCCCTTACGACCCAGTCATACCACTTCTAGGCATCTACCCTGAACAACAGGAACCAATATACAAGGACACGTGCACCTCCATGTTTATTGCAGCACTGTTCGCAATAGCTAAGATATGGAAACAACCTAGATGCCCCACCACAGATGAATGGATCCAAAAATTGTGGTATCTATACACAATGGAATATTATGCAGCCATTAGAAATGACAAAATAATGGCATTTGCAGGGAAATGGATGGAGCTAGAAGGAATCATGTTGAGCGAGGTAAGCCAAGAACGAAGAGACAAACAGTACATGGTCTCCCTGATAAGTGGATGCTAAATCCAAAATGTTAGGTGATATGACAAAACTAACAGGACTTAAGAAACAAAGAACTCCCACTCATCTGGATGAACCACTACCAAATATCCCCATGCTGCTGATCACATATATGGTATATAACATGTGAGCACCGTTATATATTACAGACTGTGATAGACAATTTGCTCCAGGAAAGTTAGAATGAACTTGTGACTTTAAATGAGCATCATTATTCCACAATACTGTGAATTTCTGGAAATTAAGTAATCACTTAATCACAATCAAAAAAAAAAAAAAAAAAGAACCTTGGGGAAGGGAGGGAGGGAGGGGATGGTAGGGGGAAAACAATGGAGGGGCTAACAATGTTCAAGAGGAAGTGTACTCATTACCTCACTCATGTAACTGTAACCCTCTGTATAGTATCTTTACAATAAAAAAATTTTAAAAAAAGATAATACTAATAAACATTATTTCAAAAGATGTCAAACCTTTTAAATTAAATGCTAATTTCATAAAGTATATGAGTTGTATTTTAATAGGAATAGGCCTAAGACGAAGACTAAGAGTGGTACACATTTCCTTTTTCTTTTCTAAAATAATAAGTAACAGTAACAAGAAAGCCAATCTACCAGCAGAATCAGCTGTATTTTAAAGTAACATTACAGGGGCTGGGAAGGTGGCTCAGTGGTAGAGCCTTGCATGCATGAGGCCCTGGGTTCGATTCCTCAGCACCACATAAGCAAAAAGAAAAAAGCCGGAAGTGGCGCTGTGGCTCAAGTGGTAGAGCACTAGCCTTGAGCTGAAGAGCTGAGGGACAGTGCCCACGCCACAGTTCAGGCCCCACGACTGGACCAAAAACAAAACAAAAAAAAAAAAAAAACCATTACACAATTCAAGACTACCAATTTCTGTATGCAAGTATATAATTATCACAATGAAAAACCTTACATTCAATGAAAAACCTCTTACATTATTGAAGTATGCTAACTAAAAAAGAAAAAGAAAAAAAGTATTTTTACACATCCCCTACAGCTCTGCCATATACTCCAAGAAAATATCCTTTTCTTTCATTCTGTTTTGTTCTGTCACCATACTGGGACCTGAATTCAACCATGTGTTCAACTAGTTTTCTCAGCAGGTACTCTACCACTTGAGCCATCTCTCCAGACCAGCTTTTTGCTAGTTTTTCTGGTTCTTTTCTGAACTGACTTTCAACCAAAATCCTATGGATCTCACTCAGCCTGCTGAGTAACTAATGAGCTATGTGAACTCAAGCTTACTTTCTGTTCTTCAGGATAAATGTCATCAGCTGTAGGGTCATCAGTTGTAGGGCTTGAACTCAGGGACTGGCACTGTCCTTGAGCCTCTTTGTGCTTAAGACTCACCCTCTACTAGTTGAGCCACAGCACCACTTCCAGCTTTTGAGTGGTTAATTGGAGACACAGTAATTAATTGGAGGTAGAAGTCTTACAGGGACTTTTCTGCCAGGTTGGCTTCAAACTGTGATCCTCAGATCTCAGCCTCCTGAGTGCTAGGATTACAGGCATGAGCCCCCAGCACCCAGCAAGTAAAACATTTTAATCAAAACAGAAGAATTACATTTTTATAAATGTTTCATGTATTTTTGACAGAATGCTTTGTAATCTTGAGTTGCATTATGAAATATTTGTATTTTATTTCAATATACAAACTTATGACAATAAATCATTTTTAAAAAGTTACCAACTGTGTACATGGTAAGCCCATTTTTTAATATTTATTTTTATCATTAGCTGCACAAAGAGGTTTCAATTGCAGAAGTCAAGTTACAAGTACAATGCATCAATACACTTTCATCATTGTCCCCTACCTTTCCCCCATTTCACCCCTACCTTCAAGTTACATAGTTCAGTTTTTACATAATGCATATTGAATTTAATCAACCTTCCTCCCTCTATTCATGTGCCCCCCCCCTAAGAACATCTTTCAGCTTCCTGGTTGGTTTTCATTTTGTTAAACAGTTCATTAATTGTTCATACAAGTTATACCATTGGATCCCTCCTCTAAGTATAATATCCTTTAGTCAATTTGTTTGCATGTATATTCATATAACCCTGTGTATGACATGATATATGTTTTGTATTTTAGTAATTTGTATTTTAGCAGTTAAGTAGATTTAAAAGGACAAAAAAAAAAAAAAAAAAACCAGGTGCCAGTGGTTCATGCCTATAATCCTAGCTACTCAGGAGGCTGAGATCTAAAGACCATAGTTCAAAATCAGCCTACGAAGAGCAGAAGTAAAGGCTGAGAGTTTTATCTCCAATTAACCACCAGAAAACCAGGAGTGGCGCTGTGGCTCAAGTGGTAAAGTGCTAGCCTTGAGATGAAGACTCAGGGACAGTGCCCAGGCCCAGAGTTCCAGCCTCATGACAGACCAAAACAAACAAACAAAAAAAAAGGACAAAAAAAAAATGAAAAATACAAGCATGTTCTAAGTCAAAGAGCATCTGTTGACTTTAAACTGTTGGTGTGGTTAGTCTTCAACTCTATTCAGACATCACCAAACACACTTCTACAAATTACCCGATGATCATTGTTTAAGAGGCAGCTTTTGGGTATTAAGTCTACTTTCCAACAACTGGAGAGTAGTGTTTAGAAGCCTTACTTGTGCCCAAATAAATCAACAAGCTTTCTCTACTTACTAACATGAATATGCACCAGGAAAAGCAGACTTCCTGTCTCAGTAATGAACACAAAGATCTGCTGAAAAATTCACTAAAGTAATTAGGGATAGTTCAAAATGTTTAGAACTGGGCTGGGAAGGTGGCTCAGTGGTAAAGCACTTGCCTTGCATGCTTGTGGGCCTGGGTTCGATTCCTCAGCACCCATAAGCAAAAAAAAAAAAAAAAAGCTGGAAGTGGCGCTGTGGCTCAAGTGGCAGAGCGCTAGCCTTGAGCTGAAGAGCTGAGGGACAGCGCCCAGGCTCAGAGTTCATGCCCACAACCGGACCAAAAAAAAAACAAAACAACAAAAAAAAAATGTTTAGAACTATAGAATCTACCATTTCAAACCTAAAAGCTGAACTCATTGGGAGAACTGAGGCTGCAACCTGAACTATACAGTTAAAAAATAACAAATTCTGAATTACTTACTTTTCTTTCTGGACATCTAACAGAAAAAAGGGGGGAGGGGGGAGAAAATTGGAAAACCAAAAGCTAGCCAGGTAGAGTGGCTCACACCTGTAATTCTAGGTACTTGGAAAGAAGAAACCAAAAAGACTCTGGGTTGAGGGCAGTCCAGACAAAGAAGTCATAAGACTCCCCTCCCCATCTTTTTTTTTCTTTTATTTTATGATTACTAAGCAGTTGTACAAAAGGGTTACAATACCATATGTCAGGGTATGAGTGTAATGCTTCTTGGTCAATGTCACCCTTCCTTTGTTTTCCCCCATTTTCCTCCTCTAGTCTCTACCCTCAAATTACATTAGTTCAATGTTTACATAATGTACACTGAACACAATGCCTGCATTTCTCATCCTCTTCTGTCCATTACTATGCCTTCCCTTTGTCCATCCCACAAAACATGGAATCTATAAGCAGTACATTAACTGTTCAGAGAAGTTAAGCCTTCAGATTCCTCCTCTAAATATATCCTCCCTCAGTCTGTTTGTGTGTAAACACATTGAGCCTTGTAAATGTTACCATGCTTTGCTGTATTATACATCTAGTTTCCACATGTAAGAGAAAACATGCATCTGTCTGTCACCACGAGCCTGGCTTACTTCACTTAACATGGTTGTTGTAGTTAACAAGACACCCCCTCACCCCATCATATTAACCAATAAAAGCTGAGTGAGGCAGTACATACCTGTTGTACCTGAAGTGCTAAGAAGGATCATGGTGCAGGTCAGCAGGGGCACAGACTTAACAAGCCTAGCACCCATGACTCACACCTATAATCCTAGCTCCTCAGCACACTGAATCTGATAATCAGGTTCAAAGCCAGCCCACACAGTGAAATGCCCTCAACTCTTAAATACAATTAACCAGTAAAAAGCTTTAAGTGGAGGGGTGGCTCAAATGGCAGAATACCAGCTATGAGGAAGAGTTAAGAAAGATCATGAGGCCGGTGCCAGTAGCTCAGTAGCTCACGTCTGTAATCCTAGCCATTCAGGAGGCTGAGACCTGAGGATCACGTTTGAAAGCCAGCCCAGGCAGGATCCGTGAGCCTCTTATATTCGATAAACCACCAGAAAACCGGAAGTGGTGCTGTGGCTCAAGCGGTAGAGAGCTCGCCTTGTGCTGAAGAGCTGAGGGATGGTGCCCAAACTCAGATTCAAGCCCCACGACAGACCAAAAGGAAAAAAGAAAAGAAAAGAGAAAGATCATGAGGCCCTAAATTGAAGCTCCAGTACTGCCACAACACACTCACATGCTCACACACACACATACAAACACAATCTACTAGAAAAATAACTCAAGCAAAATGGGCTTCAGGGTGTGGTTCAAGTGGCAGAACATCTACCTACCAACAGCAAGTACAAGGCCCTCATCTCAAATCCCAGTGAAGCTAACACAAAAATTAAAACATAAAAATAAAACCACAAAGAAAAAAGAAAAAGTGGGAAGGTGGCTCAGTAGTAGAGTGCTTGCCTTGCATGCATGAGGCCCTGGGCTTGATTCCTCAGCACCACATAAGCAGAAAAAAAAATCCGGAAGTGGTGCTGTGGCTCAAGTGGTAGAGCGCTAGCATTGAGCTGAAGAGCTGAGGGACAGCACCCAGAGTTCGGGCCCACAACTGGACCCCCCCAAAAAAATAAAAATAAAAATATAAACCCTAGCCAGAGGGGCTGGGAAGATGGCTCAGTGGTAGAGCGCTTGCCTTGCATGCCTGAGGCCCTGGGTTCGATTCCTCAGAACCACATAAGCAAAATGAAAAAAGCCGGAAGTGGCGCTGTGGCTCAAGTGGTAGAGCTCTAGCCTTGAGCTGAAGAGCTGAGGGATAGCGCCCAAGCCCAGAGTTCAGGCCCCACGACCGGACCCAAAAAAAAAAAAAAAACAACCCTAGCCAGAGTAAAACTGTTTAAGAAAGAAAAAAGAAAAAGTTGAAGGTATTGAAATGTTTTATCATGATTCACACCTATAATCGTAATTACTCAGAAAGCTAGGATCTAGAGGATCTAGTTTGAAGGCAGACAGGCAGAAAAGTCCACAAGAAAACATTTCCAAATGAACCATCAAAAAGCAGAACAAGAAGCATTGCTCAAGTGGGAGAGCATTGGCCAAGCAAACAAGACAAGACAGTGCAAAGCCATTTCAGGTTTGAGCTGAGTTCAAATTCCAGTTCCAGTGAAACAAATCACAAAAGGGGAAAAAAAAAACCTAATGTAAAAATTAAGTAAATCTAGTGCTAGCTAATGATCATAGTGCTAAGTATCAATGCATTAAATATTACACTGGTGACAGAAAACCATTAGAAAGTTGAAGAAGCAAGGTTCACTCCAAGAGTGTGTGTGTGTTTTATTTTAGTCTGTAATAAAATAGTAAAGCCCAAACTGAACTAAAAGAAGTTTAAAAAAAATTAATAACCTGGCAGGGCGCCAGTGGCCCATGCTTGTAATCATAGCTACTCAGGAGGCTGAGATCTGAGGATCACGGTTCAAAGCCAGCCCGGGCAGGAAAAGTCCAAAAGACTGTTATCTCCAATAAACCACTAGAAAAAAAAGACTGTTATCTCCAATAAACCACTAGAAAACCTGAAGTGGTGCTGTGGCTCAAGCAGTAGAGTGCTCGCCTTGAACTGAAGAGTGCAGGGACAGCGTCCAAGCCCAGAGTTCAAGCCCCACCATCGACAAAAAAAAAAAACTATACTCTTTACCTGACTTAAATAACCGTAAGCCCTCTGTACATGACCTTTATAATAATTTTTTAAACTTAAAGATCTAAATATAAAAGCAAAGTTTACTCCAAGAGTTTGTGTTTGTTTTATTTTTTACAATCTGAAATGAAATTGCAAAAAGCCCAAACTGAACCAGTGCTGACCAGTTGAACAGTAGGCCAGGCAGGACACACAATTCCTATCTGGCTTTATTCCAGTTTTGCAGCTTCTGGGAGGTAAGGCCCACAGCCTGAATTTCTCACATCAATCACTGTCAAAGAACTGCTATTACTGTAAAAGAATTTTATTCTCAAAGAAACCATAATGCCACAAAATCTCCCCTTAGCATATTCTGTAAAATCAATATCTAGATTTTCATTTAATTCTGGCTTCTTTCACTTACTGATCTGTGAAGTTGGCAGTTTTCTTATTTTGTTAAGCCTAGATCATTTTTTTCTAACACTGAACAAAGAAGGTAGTTATTGCCAAAATGTAAATTCAAAAAGCAGAAAGCTGTATTAGTCTTAAGTTTAACACATTTTATGGCTCAAGTGGGAAAGGGGTTCCATTTCATAACTGGCTGAGTCAAATAATAAATGGGATTTAAATCACTGCTGTTAAGTTTTGATGTGAAAGAAATTTAAGTAACTTCAATACAAGAAAAAAAAAGATACTTTGCCCCTGACACATATGGAATTAGTTACAATACTTCAATATACTTAATCAATATCACCTCTATAATATTTGAGTTGGAGAGGGCATATTTCATTATTATTATTGTGCATCTAATGCTCATTGATGGTCCACATTCTTAAGTTAAAACAACTAAAAATTCCCTAAAAATGGGAAGGGAAATGTAACATCAAGAAATCCACTAGAATGGCACTTCTCCCATAAAAATAATCTACAAAAAAGTACACTGACTCAATTAAATGTACAGACATGCAAACATGGTTAATGTTAACTGAGAAGGATTTTAATTCGTACATTCCCATGCTACCAACCACATATACTTATTATACGTATATACCCGCAAATTTGCCCACACATACCTAAAACATATTTTTATTTAAGTCAAATCAATGATAAAAATGCTTAGCTAAAACTATGTTTATTTTCTCTCATATGAAACAAAACAAAAATTCAGAACTGCTATAAGTTACCAATTCCCAAATACATTGTATTGATCACCGCTGAAATAGAAGACTTTCATGTGATTTGAGGGCAGTTCAAATTACCATATTTCTAGTTCCGGGCTGGGAAGGTGGCTCAGTGGTAGAGCACTTGCCTTGCATGCCTGAGGCCCTGGGTTTGATTCCTCAGCACCACATAAGCAAAAAAGAAAAAAGCCGGAAGTGGCGCTGTGGCTCAAGTGGTAGAGCGCTAGCCTTGAGCTGAAGAGCTGAGAGACAGCACCCAGGCCCAGAGCTCAGGCCCCACGACCGGACACAAAAAAAAAACACAAAATTTTAAACTCCGTATTTCTGTGTAAAATGTATAGTATGTAGTTTTCTTTCTCTAAAAAATAAAGAGAAACTCTAAACAGCAGAAAAGAAAATCCAATTTTATTTTGTATGTAATGTGATTTTCCAAAGAGCTTTTGAGTTTTAGGACTACAGCTGTCCTTTAAGAAGATATGTACTCAGGGAAGTGGCGCTGTAGCTCAAGTGGTAGAGTGCTAGCCTTGAGCTGAAGAGCTGAGGGACAGCGCCCAGGCCCAGAGTTCAAGCCCCATGACCGACAAAAAAAAAAAAAAAAAAAAAAAAAAAATCACTAAATTAAAAAAAAAAAAAAAAGAAGATATGTACTCAGGGACATTGTCTGTGACAGGTAAGTCCAAAATGAAGCCTAAAAACCAGTTACGTGAGGGTTTTGTAATAGGTGGAAAACAATAAACAGAAAATACAAGCAATGCAGTTATAAACTCAAAAGAACTAAGTAAGTGATCTCCAGAGAATGCAAGGAATACCTCAAGGAACAATCAAAAGATGGTACCACAGGTCCTAGTGGCTTAGGAAGAGCCAAAAGAATCACTAATGAACACAAAAGTTACTGAATTGAGTAACTGCAACAAACATACCAACGTGCATACTTAATGTTTAAAATGGAATCTTTTAAGATTCTTAAAAATTGTAACACTCAGCTGGCAATGGAGGCAAGGTTTAACACTTGCATACTCTGTAGGTAGAAGATAAATGGTATTATAGAACTATTTAGGAAAGCAATCTGACCTGTTTAAAAACCACACATAACCTTTAATTCACTATGCATTTGGTAAAAACACTAGAAAGATAGTAATCCACATACTATAACTTCATATTTTAAGCCTTAAAACTTTTCTTCTTTCTGTTGGTTTTCTTTCTTTATTGATTTTTCCAGTAGTTCCTTACAATGAACATACACTGTCTTTAAAAAAAGTCATATTTTGGTCCATTTGTGTTGTGTCATAAACAAATATTTGTCAAATGAAATTAAACTAGTTAGGGACAGAAGATACAGAGAAGAAAAATCTCACTTAATCATCAGGATACAAGTGTTGAGACTAGGTTAAGTGCAATTTGGAGATAAAATCTTAAATTTTTATGCCAAAATTCACACACTCAAGGGGTAAAAAAAAATCATATTATGACTAAATTCATACTGAATTATCAGCATTTTTCTGAATCTATTTTTTCTTTTATGTCTGGGTTGGGTATATTAATATTAACAAAAATATCCATTTCAGGCCTCATAATTTTAGCAGAAGTACAATTAGTTACCTAACAGATGAGTATACACACTACAGTATACTTTGATATTTAAAGATACAAAGGATATAAACAGTGTTTTGGGTTTTTGTTGGTCGGTCATGGGGCTTGAACTCTGGGCTTGGGCGCTGTCCCTGTACTCTTCAGCTCAAGGCGAGCGCTTCTGGGTTGGCTTTGAACTGTGATCCTCAGATCTCAGCCTCCTGAGTAGCTAGGATTACAGGTGTGAGTCACTGGCACCTGGCAAAGAGTGGTATTTTTAAAGTAGTAAGTAACTTAGAAAAACAAAGCTATCTAACTTCTACATATTATTTCATACCTTGCCAAATGAAATAACAGCAAAGTATCTTAGATCAGTATTTCACAAAAACAAATTCATGAACTAATTGAAATAAATAAAAATCAAATTTTTATGCAAGGGCTAAAATCAGAAACTTTCATCTAAGAAATTACCTAAGTTAGATTCGACAAAATGAAATTCTGAACATACCTAAAAGATCAAAGTTTAAGAAAATACATTTCTTAACACTTGAATGGAGAGTAATGGATTACTCTGCGCCTAATTTCTATTTCCTCATCTTGCCATAATCAAAACACATTTCCTATTTCCATTATCTCCTCATGTATCCCTTTGTAAAATGGGGATAATAATGGTTCTATTATTCTTGAAGTTGTATGGCTTCAATGCTATAATCTACAACGGTAGTGTAAATCTATGACGTTACTACTTTACAGCTTTTCAACTTTATGACGGTGTAAAAGCGATGGAAACCAAACTTGGAATTTTGATCTTTTCATGGATGAAGTGATATGTAGTGAATAACAGAGGGAACCCTGACTCCTTCAAGGAAATAAACAAGAGCTGCTAAATGAAGATGCTCAGCAGACTGGTACTAAGTCCAAGTCAATTTACAGCATAAGGTTTCAGGGAAGCAATTTCACAGTTAAGTCAAGAATCACCTGTACAAAATACATGGTGTATAAAAATGAAAATCTAAATCACTAAAATTGTATAAATCATTTGTAATGATTCAAGCTCCATGATAATTTGTTTTGTACCTTTAGCCATCAACTTCTTATCAAATAATAATATGGATGATTCAGCTAACACCCGTTCCTATCAACTCCTGGAATTACGAAGATACAATAATGCTCTTTTTTAACTATACAAGATAGTATTTACATGCAAGAACATCTTACTTGACTAACTATAAAGTAAGACTAAACAATCAACAGTCAAGATAAGGCTGCAATTAATTTAATCTTCAACTTAACTTACACTAAAGTCAGAAATAATTATAAACGGGGCTGGGAAGGTGGCTCAGTGGTAGAGCGCTTGCCTTGCATGCATGAGGCCCTGGGTTCGATTCCTCAGCACCACATAAGCAAAAAGAAAAAAGCCGGAAGTGGCGCTGTGGCTCAAATGGTAGAGTGCTAGCCTTGAGCTGAAGAGCTGAGGGACAGCGCCCAGGCCCAGAGTTCAGGCCCACGACTGGACCCAAAAAAAAAGAAAAAAGAAATAATCATAAACGAGCCGGGCGCTGTTGGCTCACGCCTGTAATCCTAGCTACTCAGGAGGCTGAGATCTAAGGATCGCGGTTCAAAGCCAGCCCGGGCAGGAGAGACCGTGAGACTCCTATCTCCAATAAACCACCAGAAAACCAGAAGTGGCGCTGTAGCTCAAGTGGTAGAGTGCTCGCCTTGAGCTGAAGAGCTGAGGGTCAGTGCCCAGGCCCAGAGTTCAAGCCCCATGACCGACAAAAAAAAAAAAAAGAAAGAATCATAAACAAGATTACTTGACTAGACTTTCATCCTCAGCAAATAAAATTATTTTTAAAAAGCTAGTAAAATTATTAAATAAAAAGAAAATAAGAAAAAATAGTTAGAAATCAAGGGTATGATAGATAAATTTAACAACAACAAAACGTAACTAACTGGAAAAAATACTATTTAAGGCACTGCAGTTCAATTTTAGGAGATATTTACTATAGAAATAAATAGACTATAATTGTTTCCAATGGATCTTGAGAATTATCGTCCAATATGGCTAATTTCTTATGAATCTTACCAACAGATTAGTCTACTAATCGGGACAAAGCCCCTGATAATATAATCTCTTCTCAAGGTCTGACTAGTGAACATTGTTTCACTGAAGGTAGTCTAGGATGTGAACCTTTTATAGGACACTTTATATCCAAATCATATGCATGACTTAAGAATCATACTAGGTTATAGGTCCTCAATTAACATTTTGGAATTTTTTTCTTACAAATAAGAAATCACACGTTGATGTGTACCGGTTGAAATGTGTTGTATTCAGTCATTTGTGGCCCTGACTGAGATGCTATTGTGAAGCATTGCCTCTCAATGACTTAGTGATTACCTTCTCAATTTTTTTATTTTAATTATATCAAATCTACCACTTTATGAGTGGAAAATAACACTATATGGTTTGTATATGTTGCAATAGTTCTTCAAATAAATCCTATAAAGAAAAATGACTGCTGGGCACCAGTGGCTCATGCCTGTAATCCTAGCTACTAAGGAGGCTAAGATCTGAGGATCACGGTTCAAAGCCAGCCCCAGGTAGTAAAGTCTATGAGACTAGTATCTCCAATTAACCACCATTTTAGAAAAACAGAAATGGTACTGTAGCTCAAGTAGTCAAGTACTTGCCTTGAGCTGAAGTGTTGAGGGACAGCGCCCAGGCCCAGAGTTCAATCCCCATAGCCAAAAAAAAAAAAAAAAAAAAACCTTATGGGAGGAGTCCAAAGGTATAACTCTTCCATACATCTAATGAACTGCTTAACAAAATCAATGTCATGAAGCAGCAACATGTCTGGAGTGAAAGGGGAATGGAGGGAGAAGCAAGTTTATACAAAAGGAGGGAGGGTGAACAAATGCAGTCATTATATTCATTGTAGATTATGTAAAACTGTGAACTATGTAACTCAATGGCAGGGATGGAAGGGGAAAGAGAGAAAAGAAAGAGTAAGTGGCACGGATCAAGATGCACTGCCCTCATCATCTGGTTTGGAACTTTTTAAAGTAAAGAAAAGAAAGAAAAAAAAAAACCTTCTAAAGAGAAACTGTCAGGCTGGGAAGGTGGCTTAGTGGTAGAGTGCTTGCCTCACATGCATGAAGCCCTGGATTCCATTCCTCAGCACCATATAAACAGAAAAAGCCAGAAGTGGTGATGTGGCTCAAGTGGCAGAGTGCTAGCCTTGAGCTGAAGAACTGAGGGAAGGCGCCCAGGCCCAGAGTTCAAGCCCCATGACTGACCAAAAAAAAAATAAAGAAACATAAAGAGAAACTGTGTTAAAGAAAATAATTTTGGGGCTGGGCAGGTGGCTCAGTGGTAGAGGGCTTGCCTGGCATGCATGAGGCCCTGGGTTCAATTCCTCAGCACCACATAAGCAAAAAGAAAAAAAAGCCAGAAGTGGTGCTGTGGCTCAAGTTGGAGAGCACTAGCCTTGAGCTGAAGAGCTGAGGGACAGCGCCCAGGCCCAGAGTTCAGGCCCCACGACCGGACCCAAAAAAAAAAAAAAAAAGAAAAGAATTTTGTAAAAAATTGACAAAAAGATGAAAACACTGAATTCCTAAAACTTTTTCTAGCCTCAACTGTGCTCTTCAGCATAATGCTCTCACAAATACCCACAATGCTACAAACCACAGTTCCTCCCTCATAATTCACCTCCAACAAAATTTGCACATAATAGATTAAAATTAACATTTTTGCAGTATGTGAACACCTTCTGTGTGCCAGGCACTGTTCCAGACAATTGGAAATCATTGCAGTACACAAACCTGACATGGGTCCTCCCTTAGGAAGTTGACCTCCTACCATGAGAAGGAAAACAAACAAGAAATAAAGAAAAAGCTTCAGACACCAAGAAGCAACCTCTGTCTGAGCTTACTTTTTCCACTGATCAATAACATACTATACCTTACTTGAAAAACTAAAGGAATAAAGTGGCTAACAAAACATTTTTAGTAGTATAACAATGTAAAACAAAATTACTTTTGAAAAATAATGGGGAATTTCTTTGTTGCTTTGTATGTCCCCCACAGTATAACCCCTGCTTTCACTGTATTTGATGTCCGTATAATTTGTGGAGGGGAAGGGGAAAAACAAGTCCTTTAAATAAGGATACAGGTAGACCCCGTTGCAACAATGAGAAGTACAAGTTGTTATGTCGAAAAGGAACTTTACAACTTTGGTGGGGGGCGGAGGGAGGATGGGAAGGGATGGGAATGGGAAACAAAGGAGGAGGCTACAATGCTTGATACAAAATGTACTCATCTTACCCATGTAATTGTAACTCCTCTGTAAAGTATTTTCACAATAAAAAATAAATAAAAATTTTAAAAAAGAAAAGAAAAATAATGGGGAAATAAAGCCATATGTAATTCTAGCTACTAAGAAGAGATCTGAGGATCATGGTCCAAAATGATCCTGGGCAGGATACACTCATTTCTGTTAACATACCTCCCCTCCATCTCAGGTCCTCTTTCAGGCCCCTCTCTGGCCAGGCCTAACTGCAACTGGCCTTCAGCCCTGGCAGGTCCTCCTGCTTTACTTCCCCTAGCCCCAGCTGCATTGAGGAATGCTGCCTAACTGAAATTGTTACAATCAAAAAAAAAAACCCTGAGCATGCACACAGAGAACTTCCCATCTTCCCACTCCCAGCCCCCTAGAATATAAACATGACACCCCCTCCCTCCCCCCACAACATAAATGTGACCCTGAACAAAGAATGGGCGCCATTTTTTCCTCTCCCGTAGGAGAGATGGCCTTGTCAGCCCTGGCTGGCAATAAACTGTTTTTTTCTGTGTCCGTGTGGTTTTCTGGGCTGGAGCTTACAATCTCTACCAAAAAAAGCAGGAAGCAGAGCTGTGGCTCAAGTGAAAGAGTGCCAGCCTTGAGCGAAAAAAAGATTCAGGAACAGTACCCAGGCCGAGTTCAAGCCCCAAGGCCGGCAAAAGAAAAAGGAGGGAAAATAAAATTTAGAGGGCAGCCGTTTTCAGTGGCAATTAGTTTTAAGCACTGGAACAATGGAGGGTACAAATGTTTTCAACCTTAGCCTGTAGAAGTCAAAAAAGGAAGAATACATTAACAGAAAATCATTAAGTAAACATGCCTAATCATATGCCAAAAGAAATGGTATTAGCCATCACCATTATAAAAAGTTCAGACCAAGCAGGCTGCTGGTGGCTTACACCTGTAATGCTAGCTACTTGGGAAGCTGAGATCTGAGGATTGCAGTTCTAAGCCAGGTCTGAAAGGAAAGTCCGTCCGTAAAGCTCTTATCTCCAATTTACCAAAAAGCCATTAGTGGAACTGTGGCTCAAGTGATGGAGACCTATCCTTAAGCAAAAAAGCTCAGGGACAGCTCCCAGTCCCAGAGCTCAAGCCACTAGACTATCACCCGCCCCCCCCCATCAAAAAAAATTCAGATCACTGCTTTCCAAATATTAATATACTGCAACCTAACTCAGTAAGGCAGGGCAGGGTTGAGAATTTGAAGTTTTCTGTTTGTATTTCTAAAAAGTTCCCTGACGAAGCCAATGATGCTCTGCATCTTACCATCGAAGACATTTAAGAGTAGCGAAATTCTAGTAAGAGTCAGACTTAAACTCATCTGGGGAACAAAGTGAACCTTACAGAGGGTCAACATGAGAATTAGGTTGATCTTATCTAGGAACAATAAAGGAAAAAGTCCAAACTCCAAATTCTGATGTTCTTCAACATTCACTGTCAAGGAAAAGAGAAGCCAAGGTAAAAGGCTATGAGTAGGTGCTTGTGTGTTAAGACAGTGACTGGGTGAACTACTTACTATTAAGAATCCTCAGGAAAGTTGGGTGCTGGTTTCTCATGTCTGTAATCCTAGCTATTTGGAAGGCTGAGAATGGGAGTATTGCAGTTCAAGGCCAGCCTGAGCAGAAAACTCATGAGACCATCTTCTTTTCCCATAGCTTGGTACAGTGGCACAATGGAAGAATTGGAGATTCAAGCCAATGTGAAAGGTCCATGAGACTTCATTTCCAAAGAATAAAACTGGGCGATGATTCTAGCAATGATTGGAATCGTATTGTAGCAGTTGTTCAGGCATGTATTTGCTGAAGGAAGCAAACCCTTACCTTAATAATCAGTGCCAAAGAGACATCAGTGGCTCAGGACAACCAGGAAGGACATAATCAAGACTCTTCACTAATCAGTGAAAGCCAGAACTGAAGGTATGACAAGTGATTGTAAATGCCAGATGTGAGCAAAAAAGCCAAGTGAGCCAAGGCTCACTCCTGTAATCCTAGCTATTCAGGAGGCTGAGGTCTGAGGATGGAGGATCAAAGGCAGCCCAGGCAGGAAAGACCATGACACTCATCTCCAATAAGTCAGAAAAAACCGGAAGTGGCGCTGTGGCTCAAGTGGTAGAGCTCCCGCCTTGAGCTGAAGAGCTCAGGGACAGTGCTCAAACCGAGTTCAAGCCCCATGACCAACAACAAGCCAAGTGAGAGTGTGAGGCCCTGAGTTCAAGCCCCAGTACCAGCACACACACAAAACTAATAGCCAGTGGAAGACAGGGCTGGGAGCATGGCTCAAGCGGTAGAGCACCAGCCTAGTAATCGTGAGGCCCTGAGTTCAAACCCCAGTACCACACACACTAACACACACACACACACACACACACACACACACACACACACACACACACACACACACACACACACACACACACACACACACACACACACAGCCCCAGGGAGAAAACATAAATTAATTGAAATACAAAAGGACAATGTAGCTTTAGGATGAAACATGTAAGACTATTTTCTATAGAGTTCTTTGGTAGCTCCGAAACAGTTTATTCCAAGTTTGAGGTTTCAGAAAAAGCTCCTGATTACTGATTCAGGAAGTCATTAAAAGTCTGCCCTTGAGAAGTTTACATCTGTCAGAAGCCCAGTAAACAAGCAAGGAAATGCCCTTTCCTCTCCTGTCCCCACAGCCTAAACTAAGCTCCTACATCCTTCAACACCTCACTAAGGTTTCTTTTCCATCTCCTAAACATCCTAAAAACAAGACTCCAAATACCTGCCAGAGCCTAACTTGCTTTGATCAGCCCCCAGCCCCCCACCAGAGGACGGAGAAGGCGGTCGTGTCGTGAGAAGCGGTGGCCCAGACCCACCAGCCCGGCGGGACCCGGCGGGACCCGGCTGGGATCTCCGCTCCCCACGTGCGCCTCAACCCCGGGCTCCACTCACCAAGCCATCAATCTGCACTTGCTTCACGGCCGAATCTCCAGAGCCGCCTTTGCCTTTGCCTTTCCCTACTGCGCCGGTGGTGGTACTGGAAGAGGCGGCAGTCGAGCCGGTGCCTTCCTTGCGGGACGCCATCTTTCCAGCCGGACAGGAAGAAAGAGAAACGTGAGTTGCCGGAAGCGGAAGGGCAAGCCTGACGTGACGTCATGCGCAGGTCGGGCTCGAGGGGCGGACCCGCGGGGAGGGACTGAGCACGGCCACGCCTCCCTAGTCCACCCAAGCTCTTTCTCCTTGGGGGCGGGAGCCATTGCGCACGCGCCCTATGCCTGCTTGGGTCTTTTCTCATCGATTGAATGCTTAATGACCAAAAATTGAATTTATAAGCGTGGGGTTATTCTCCATTAGGCAGACGAGCTTAGTAGCTCGCATTTTGTAGCTTCTCCTGCATGGAAATGCTTTTACTTCTAATATAATTCCCGTTTCTTACCCATCAAGGGTTGTCTTAACTCCCATTACACACAGAGAAAATTGAGACATCTTTTCCCAACGAAATTCCGCTAATTAATCACAAGCTAAGGGGAGGAAGGAGGAAGAATAGACAAATGAAGAGAAGAAACGAGTGGGGAAAGCAATCTGAAAAGTCAATGCATATTCTACAAAATTAAGAAACGCCAACTTGAATGGAACGGGGCAAGGCCAAGCTGACTTGTGCAGAAAAATGCGCCATCAGCCAAAACAAAAAACAAAGAACGGAAAGCAAGGGAATAGAGGTTGCTCCTTTTATTATTCCCTCATGCAGGCCCTACCTCTATGTTCACATTGGCTAAATTCAGGTTCAGTCTACAAAAGAATGTGGCTTAATTATCAGGAGTAATTAAAAGTGGAGGAACTTCCAGGAAAGTTATAATGAGCTTGTGACTTTAAATGAGTATCATTATTCCACAATACTGTGAAATTTGGGAAATTATGTAATCACTTAATCACAATTAAAAAAAAAAAAAAGAACCTCGGGGAAGGTAGGGAGGGAAGGAATAGTAGGGGGAAAACAATGGAGGGGTAACAATGCTCAACAGGAAGTGTACTCATTACCTTACTCAAGTAACTGTAACCCTCTGTATAGTATCTTTACAATAAAAAAAAAATTTTTTTTTAAAAAGAAAAAAGTGTAGAAGCTTAAAACAGGCTGTCTTAAAGTGCTCAGGAAAAGGATCTCTGTAACTAAAATGTAATTAACAAGGGAAAACGATTCTCCCAAGATTAACAGAAAGGAAGCAAACTACTTTGATAGAAAAGAGGCTTTTTCTCACATTTATTAAATGGCAACTCCTTTGTACAACTACTTAAAGCTAAAAAAAATTTCAAAAGTAACAAGCTAGCGGGCACCAGTTGCTTATGCCTATAATCCTAGCTACTCAGGAGGCTGAGATAGGAGGATTGCAGTTAAAAGCCAGCCGAGGCAGCAAAGTCCGTGAGACTCTTTATTTCCAATAAACCACTTGAAAACCAGAAGTGGCTCTGCGGCTCAAGTGGTAAAGTGCTAGCCTTGAGCTGAAGAGCTGAGGAACAGTGCCCAGGCCCAGAGTTCAAACCCTATGACTCACAAGAAAAAAAAAAAAAAAGGTAACAAGCTAATATTGTATAGTTTTATGCAATTGTAGATAGTAGTCTCTAGCTATTTAAATTACACAGAAATTAACTGAACCGTGGAAAGGTTGATCAATTATCAGAATGAGTAGCCTTGGCTACTGGGTTTATGTAGACTTACCTAGATAATATAACAACAACAACAAAATGTATTGTTGAAGGGTGATGCAGAACCTACTACCTACAACTCATGCTGACTTGAGACATAACTCTGATACACATACATACATATCTCTTGAAAAGGTACCTGTGGCTCATGCCTGTGATCCTAGCTACTCAGGAAGCTGATAGGATCAAAAATTAAGGTTTAAAGCCAGTCAGGTCAAGTAAGTCCAAGAGACTCTTATCTCCAATTAACAAACAAAAAACAGGAAGTGGAACTTTGACTCAAGGAGTAGAGTTCTAGCCTTAACCACAAAAGCTCAGGACTCTAGTTCCAGCATATAAGAAGTATAAGGAGATTGAAAAATGGAGAGGAGAAAGAAGATTGGCTATAAACCTTGGCACTCAAGGAGCACCATAATGGTTATTTTCCAGAATTTTCATGTATCATATATATTCTAGACTTGGACTTGAAGAACATTAACCTGTAAATAGCTACAGACATCTGCATACTGCCAGTGAAGACCGTAAGGGAAATTTGGTCTTCCACCCTCACCAGCAGTGATGGGATATCATGTCACTCCTCAGTGGAGTGGTTTCAGAGGAGGCCTATGGGAGAGTACGAATTTTATTACAGGCAAAAGATAATCTGCCTTGTGCTGTAGAAAGTAATCATGGGAGTCTTCTACTATTTACTATTCCTATCCCTCTCTTGGTATCTTCAAGGCCCAATGTCCCCTGCAGTTCCTAGCCCTCTACTAGTAACAAGGAACCACCTCTACCCCAAGGTTCTCAAGGGAGGCCAGTGATAACATATAGTGTTACACTACCGTAGGGATGAGTGACAAGAATTCCCTTCTCTTTTCCATTGCCAGACCCCTGTGTCAAAGGAAGCCAGCTGTCTCAAAGAGGCCCAGAATTCCTAACAAAATATACACACATCTGTGTTTCAATCAGAAACAACTCAATATCACATGGAAAAGCAGGAAGATCTCAAACTGGATAAAAAGGGCAACCAATGTACACCAATAGTGAGATGACAAGAGAAGCTACAATATCTAACGAAAGTATTTGTTAAGGAGGCCATCATAAAGTATTTCCATTGACAATCACAAATACAGTTGAAACAATTCAAAGTCTTAGTGACAGAGAAGAAATGTCAGAATAAAATGAGAATTTAGAAATTAACAAATAAGAATGTATAAAATGAAAAACTTAAAATGGAAATGAGAGAATAGTACCCGCAACAGATGAATAAAATAACTGATAACACCATTATGAAAAATGGTAAATAGTATGGCAATTTCACATGATCCAGCAATTTTGCTTCCAGATATATATCCCAAAGAATTGAAAACAGAGCCGGTAATGCACACAAGTAACCTATGAGAAGGATGACACAAGAGGATCACGAGTTCAAGACCAGCCTGGGCTACACCTTGGCCTGTCACAGGTGGCTCACACCTGTAATACTAGCTACTCAGGAGCCTGAGATCGAAGGATCACAGTTCAAAGTCAGCCCAGGCAGGAAAGTCCATGAGACTTTTATCTCCACTTAACCACCAGAAAACCAGAAGTGGCGCTGTGGCTCAAGTGGTAGAGCACTACCCTTGAGCTGTAAGAGCTCAGGGACAGCATCCAGGCTCAGAGTTCAAGCCCCACAACCCACAAAAAGGAAGGAAGGAAGGGAGGGAGGGAGGGAGGGAGGGAGGGAGGGGAAGGAAGGAAGGGACTCAAACATTATTTGTATGAAAGATAGAAAAGACTGAAACATTATTTGGTCTTTTTTTTTTTGGGGGGGGGTCCAGTCGTGGGGCCTGATATCTGGGCCTGGGTGCTGTCCCTCAGCTCTTCAGCTCAAGGCTAGCGCTCTACCACTTGAGCCACAGCATCACTTCCAGCTTTTTTTCTTTTTTGCTTATGTGGTGCTGAGGAATCGAATCCAGGGCCTCATGCAAGGCAAGCACTCTACCACTGAGCCACCTTCCCAGCCCCTGAAACATTATTTGTATAACAATGTCAATTACAACATTCAAAATAGGCAAGTGATTAAAAAATCTACAAACTCTATGGAATATTATTCCATACAAATATGAGTTTACTTATGAGATTTCTAGATTATTCAAATTCATTTAAAAATAGATGAGTATGGAAATATAAATTTTCAAAATTTTGGAATAGATATAACTATATTACTGCTAAGAAGGAAGTTTACAGCTAAGTACCTATGTTAGAAAATAAAAAAGTCTCAAGTCAATCATCAAAGCTCCCTTTTCAGGATCCTAGGGAGAAAATAAAAAGGCAGAACAAACCTAAGACAAGCAGATGAGAAGAAATGACATATTAAATCAGAATACAGAATATACTCAATGTATTCCCTCACACAAATATGGTTGGTCACACTATAAATTACATTTCTTCTCTCTGGAAGGTTGTTTGATATTGTAAGCACTAAGTTCATAGGGTATATTCATTTACTGAACAAAATTCACCATGTATTCCAAATAATATGTTCTTCATTTTCTCTGTCACAAGAACTAACATTTTAGCATAATTCTACATGTGATAGGAATATTTCAAACTTAGTTAAAGGCAAAAAGGGGAGGGGGGAGAAGAGAGACAAAGAGAAAGAATAGCGAAAATCATCCAAACCAAACTGTCTGACCTACTCATGTGCAATTCCAGCACAGAGACAGGAAGCAGAGGCTAGCCTACCACATCAGAGTGAAAAAGTGAAAAAATAAACAGTCTGACTAGTTTTCTGTGTGGCATAACAACTCTACAGATTTGGAAAACACAGCCCAGTGAATACCAGTCTGTGACCAGTCTGTGCCTGAGAATAAGCCAGTATTAGAGTTGTTTTTCTTCATTTGGCCAAGACTTTCTCTCTTTGTTGTTGGTGGTTATGGTGGTAGTGGTCATGGGACTTGAACTCTGTGCTGGGCATTGTCCCTCAGCAATTCAGCTCAAGGCTATGCTCTACCACTGGAGCCACAGCACCACTTCCATTTTTCTGACTGGTTTATGGGAGATAAGAGTCTCACAGACATTCCTGCCAGGGCTGGCTTAGAACCACAATCCTCAGATCTCAGCCTCCTGAGTAGCTAGGATTACAGGCGTGACCCACCACTCTGGGCTTGGCCAAAACTTTCTTACTAAACTAAAGGGGGTAAAATGAAAGATCAAGTTCACCAAAGATGAGCCAAATGATTCTGAAATGCCACTTTGTTCATATTCTGTATTGAAATAAAGCTAGTGATTCTGCAATGTCACAATTTCCCATTCAAGGATTGACTGCTTTCAGATCTCTGTAGAATGCTTAGTTCCTTTGAAGATCTTTCAGAATGGGATCTAAGCTGAGCAGTGCATTTAACAATGGAGCAGAATAACACAAAACATATCTGCTCAGGACTCCCAGCCAACCTCTACTGAACCAGCTTATCTGTCTTGGTGGGAAAAGAACTAAGCAGAATAATCTGACCATCTATTTCCTATTTTTTCCAGAAGACACTATGTTCATGACAAGCAACTGAGGTAGTAAATCTTTTCTAGTACTTATCAGATACAAAGGAAGAAGGACTGGTTCAAATGGTAGAACACAAAGTTATTGTCCCTGAGTTCAATCCCCAGTACCACCAAATACATTTAAGAAAAGAAACACAATAGGAGAATATCAGAGAGAAAAGGAAACAATAGATTAAAAACAATGGAGGTAAAAAAGTATCATTTTTGACCGGGCGCTGGTGGCTCACGCCTGTAATCCTAGCTACTCAGGAGGCTGAGATCTGAGGATCACGGTTCAAAGCCAGCCCTGGCAGGAAAGACTGTGAGACTCCTATCTCCAATAAACCACCAGAAAACCGGAAGTGGCGCTGTAGTTCAAGTGGTAGAGCGCTCGCCTTGAGCTGAAGAGCTGAAGGACAGTGCCCAGGCACAGAGTTCAAGCCCCACGATCGACAAAAAAAAAAAAAAGTATCATTTTTGGACTGGGAATGTGGATTAGTGGTAGACTGCTTGCCTTGCATGCATGAAGCCCTGGGTACCATTCCTTAGTACCACATGCACAGAAAAAGCTGGAAGTGGTGTTGTGGCTCAAGTGGTAGAGTGCTAGCCTTGAGCAAAAAGAAGCTCAGGGACAGTGCCCAGGCCCTGAGTTCAAGCCCCAGGACTTACCAAAAAAAAGTATCATTTTCACAAGAAGTATTTAACAAGAGATTGTATAATGGTTACATGTTCTTATCTCGGTGAAGATTATCTTCTGGGGAAAGGACGTATATAATATTTCTTCCCTTCCTTCTTTTTCTTTCCTCTCTTCCTGTCTTCCTTTCTTCCTTTCTTCCTTCTTACCTTCCTTCCACTGCAAAACCATAGTCGTCTTATCTGTATCTGTCCCATTAGGGAAGCTATATCTATCTATCTATCTATCTATCTATCTATCTATCTATCTATCTATCTATATGTGTGTGTGTGCGTTTTTTTTTTTTTTTTGTCGGTCATGGGGCCTGAACTCTGGGCCTGAACGTTGTCCCTTAGCTCTTCAGCTCAAGGCTAGCACTTACCACTGGAGCCACAGTGCCACTTCTGCCTTTTTCTGCTTATGTGGTGCTGAGGAATAGAACCCAGGGCCTCATGCATGCAAGGCAAGCACTCTACCACTGAGTCACCTCCCCAGCCCCAAGACTATATTTTTTATGCAGTAATCTTATGGCAGCTCTCAAAACAGCAAATGAGCCACTCCTCAGGGAGTCACAAACAATAGGATATAAGAAAAGATTAGGAACTGAACCCTCCAACAGCACTTACTCATTGAGGAAGGATCAGAAAGCTTCACTGCATGGGAACAGGAAGAAGATAATAACTGTCACTTCTCTTCAGATGTTCATACATCAGAATTTATGAACTAGGTCTAAGACACAAAAATTAGAAATCTAATTAGACAAAGTCAGGAGAATCAATTTTGTACTGGCCAGCTTTCAATCACTATTATAAAACACTGGAGAAAAGCACTTTAAAAAGAGGAAGAGCTGATTTTGGCTCTATGATTTCAGAGGCTTCAGTTTATATTTGCTTGGCCCAGCTACTTCCACTAATAGCAACACAAAAGGAAGAAAGCACAGCAGTGGAGCTCTGTTCAATTCATGGAAAATAAAAGAGACAAGTATCTGCGGTCTCAACATTCTCATCAAGACACTCGTCTAGGCTGGGAATGTGGTAGAGTGCTTGCCTAGCATGCATGAAGCCCTGGGTTCAAGTCCTCAGTACCACATAAACAGAAAAAGCCAGAAGTGGCAATGTAGTTCAAGTGGTAGAATGCTAATCTTCAGCAAAAGAAGCTCAGGGAGTGCCCAGGCCCTGATTTCAATCCCCAAGACTGGCAAAAAAAAAAAAAAAAAAAAAAAAGACACTCACCCAATGACTTGACTTTGCTCAAGACCCAACCCGTGAACTATCATACAGCTCTCAATAGTGCCACAGTCTTAGTGACCAAGTCCTTAACCCAGCCTTTGGGATAACTCTATTCAAACTGTGGAGTTTAATTTAATTCCAAATTAAAATAATATTTTCCATTTGGTAAAACAAAACAATTTGGCTTGGGCTGGGAAGGTGGCTCAGTGGTAGAGCGCTTGCCTTGCATGCCTGAAGCCCTGGGTTCAATTCCTCAGCACCATATAAGTAAAAGAAAAAAGCCGGAAGTGGCGCTGTGGCTCAAGTGGTAGAGCGCTAGCCTTGAGCTGAAGAGCTGAGGGACAGTGCCCAGGCCCAGAGTTCAGGCCCCATGACCGGACCTCCCCCCAAAAAAAAAACAAAACAATTTGGCTTAAGGCATTAAGCACTGTGCTTGATGATGAAGTCAAACAGGAAAGATGCCTCACCTAAGGAGCTCATTTAAAGCAGCGAATAGCAGCAATTCTCCATCCAGTCTTCATCAAGAATGGAAAAAGCATATAGGCAGAATATGTTAAATATCTTTAAATAAAGGTATTATACAGATGACATTTATAACATAAACTTTGGGAGTATTTTGCCTAGATTTAACAAAGATTCCATCAAGAATTACTTGGGCTGTAAGCAAAACCAAACAAATAACAAAAAAAAAGCTTACTTTAAACAATAAATCTCTATATGAAGCAAATGGCTATCTAGAAGAGGAATTCACTGCCTTTAACGTTTTGGTCTGAACAGACTAACACTATAATCTCAAAATAGTAGCCAATTGATACAATGTACTTCTTTTTACTTCAAGAAAAACTTTCCCCAAAGCTTTCTTTATTTTGCTTGGTACCAATTTAAATTTAACACAATTTAAGTCCTTTTGTACCCATGTAGAGAATGAGACAATCAGAGGTTATGCTTTGAATAACTAAATGATTTGTTCAGTGTGCTGAAAGGTACAATAGAGAGGATAAAGTGGGGGCCAACAAAAAGAAAGTACTAGTCATTTATATAGAAGACTCAATATGTGGGTCTTTTCTATGTTTTTGTTAAAATAATATGTTTTAGAATGGCATTTGACCTTTCCATCCACTATTTTGATTATGACTTACTAATATTAAAACAAAGTGATCTTGCCCTGACAAAATTTGAGAATACTCTAACGGTGACTTTTATTTTGTATAATATCATGTAACAAATGCCTCATATTGGTGTAATTCAATTATAAACACTAGCCTTTGAAATAATATTCTACTGAATTATTGAAAGCATGTTTGATTTCTTGCCACCAGGAATTCAGTTTCTGCTCTAAAGTCCTGCTGTTTAAAAATATACACGAAACCATGAGTGAAAGAGTTGTCAACATTTTGTTCAATATAAATAAATAGTGGTTTTAGAAATCCTTTTAAATCTGTATTCTGACATAATGGTCAATCTTTAAACTTCTTTAAGTAACAATACTAATATTTGCCTAACTAGAGAAATTTTATAAGGCCTCATTAATCTTCTAAAATGCTTTGATGGGCTAAAATGAATGACCCTCATATACTATAAACGTCTGTACTCATTTCAGTTATGATTAAATTAAATTTCAAAAGGCAATTTATTTTTCATCAAAGTAAAGCCAAACTTTTTCTCATTGCTACTTCTTAACTTTCTACTCTCTACCAATTTTTTTTACCACTTTAATTAATACCATTAAACATTTTTGTAGTAAAATACCAATGAAGAGCACTGTTGAAGTCTGCTACAGTGAATTACTGAATTCTTTTCAATCTGCCTCCAAATAAATGGATGCAGTAAACATACTAATTTTGTTTCATAGTTAGTGGGCAAGTGCTTTCTGATACTATTAGGTACTCTTGGCTACACATCTTTCCTACACTGTCTGATTTAGATAGGTCCTTAACAAGCAGAAATACCTTGAAATGTTTCTTTTGGTGCTGAAGATAGAACCCATGACCTAGCACATTCTGCACAACTGTTCTACTATTGTTCTGTATCCACAGCCTGTCTCTGTAACATTTTTGCTTCTGAGATACAGGTCCTTGTCATTGGACCTGAAGGAATAGCTCACCAATACTAACAGAAACCTTGTTTGATTTCCTTAACTAGCAACAGTGAAACACCAGGATCTTCTTCACATTTGTAGTCTAAGCATGAGATTCTTACTTAACTTTCTTAAAAGAAAATACATCCTACTGACATACCAGATTCAAATCCAATCGTTACCCTTTTATAAGAAACAATGACAATACAGTTGATGCAGTATGTCAAAGGTTGTGTGAAGAAAGTGGCTCAAACCTGTAATCCTGGTTACAATTTACAACAGCTGGGCATTAAATTTGTGAGATTCCATCTCCACCAATGACTGAGCAGCTCATATCTATAGGGTAGTCTGAAACTATGAGGAAAGCACAATGACATGGTAGAGTGCTCTCTTCATTTCAGTGACATGGGGGAGCACAAAAACGAAGACTATCTTCAGGTCCAGCCCAGGCAGAAAGCAAAACAAAACCCTACCTGGAAAATAACCAATGCAAAAAGGGGCTGGCAGACCCACTCAGGTGATATAGAGTGACTGCTTATCAAGCAGGCATTGAGTTCAAACCCCAGTATTGTCTCCAAAAGGGGAGATTTTTAAAAAATTTGGTAACATTCTACCTTTGAGAGAAAACTTAGAAAGTAGGATTTTTAGTTTGATCAAAAGAAGAGCAATTGTATGGTGAACACCAACTAACAGCAAGGCCTCATTAAGGAAATCTGTCAATATAAACCTCTCATATCAAACCACTAATAATTACAGAATAAGCTTTAACTTTTTAAGTTAGGATTAGATTTGGCTGTCTATAGAAGAAATTTAAAAACCAAAGTAGAATTTTCTTTTTTGTCATATAAAACATTTCAGGGGAAGGAAGTTTAGGCTGGGGCAAACAGTTTTCTGGGTTACAAGGCATCTAGGTTTCCTCTATCTCCTTTACCAGTCATAGGCTACTGCTTCCATCCTGGTGACCTCACAGTTTATCATCAGAGACTCGAATTGTATTCACCACATCTAAATTTTAGAACTAGACAGGAAGGAGGTCAAATTGTGAGTGCCAATAGCCAAGCTATGTCTTCCAGTAGTCTGCAGCAGACTTCCCAGAAATCCTTGCAACACTTACCCTTATAAATCTTTGGCTCAAATATCATCATGTGGTTAGAACTGCTGCACAGAGGCGGGAATTGGATTCTCTTATAGGGCACATTACTGTCAGGAGTAAAATCAGAATTTGTTTTATCCAGAAGAGGAGAAAGAGTTGATGGAAATTCCCTGTGGTGTTTTTGTGGGAAATGATATCTAACCATCGAAAGTAATAAATGAGAGTTCTGCCAATTGTGTGTGTTTCCACAAGGATTGTTATGTGAGATAAGTGTAATGCATAGAAATCATAAAATGTGATTTCACCCTGGGTTCGATTCCTCAGCACCACATAAGAAAAAAGCCGGAAGTGGCACTGTGGCTCAAGTGGTAGAGTGCTAGCCTTGAGCTGAAGAGCTGAGGGAGAGCGCCCAGGCCCAGAGTTCAGGCCCCACGACCGGACCCCCCCCCAAAAAAAATAAGATGTGATTTCATTTTTGTAATAAAAACTATGTATGTACACGTATATGCATATGATATATACACATATGATGTATGCAGAAAGATACACAATAATCTGTAAAGTGTTATCTGCATAATGGAAGAGAAAGCAAACAGCTTTTTATTCCAATTATTATCATAGGCATTATTTATATAATCTGGAAAACAAAGAATATTTTATCAAACATGACACATTTACATCTAACCTTTAATGGTACTTCTGACACATATAAACTTTCACTGTGGAGCTGGGAAGGTGGCTCAGTGGTAGAGCGCTTGCCTTGCATGCCTGAGGCCCTGGGTTCAATTCCTCAGCACCACATAAGCAAAAAGAAAAAAACCAGAAGTGGCGCTGTGGCTCAAGTGGTAGAGTGCTAGCCTTGAGTTGAAGAGCTGAGGGACAGCGCCCAGGCCCAGAGTTCAGGCCCCACGACCGGACCCCCCCCCATCAAAAAAAATAAATAAATAAAATAAAAATAAACTTTCACCGTATGGCACTCTACCGTGGAGTTTCTCCTTGAGCACCTTAGTGAAAAATTAAATAGGACCTCAAAACAAAGCAGTTTGCCTATCTTGTTCTAAAACATGTATTTATGTGGCTTAATTATTTATTTAGAGAGCATATTAGCTGCATAATTTAGGAAGAACACGTTATTCTTTTGGAGATAATGAATGTTAACAAATATTTATAAATATTTAAATATGAATATAAAACAGAATAACACCACATTAAGCACCTTAGATGAAGTCTCTAATGTTTATGAAGTTAAACAAAGGTACACTTAACACGAAATGAAACAAAATAATCTTTATGTACTATGTCTAATGTTTACCTGTTTCATTCAATTTAGGCAATGAATCTTTCATGAAAAAATCCTATTTAGGTATTAGTCAGACCTTTCAGAATAAATCATTTTCATGTAAACTTGGTTCCTCAAATTTTTATGAAGAAAAAAAGATCTTCAAAGTATGCACAATATCATGTTGTAAATGTTATTGGACCCATACATAATAAAAAAAACACGAAGAGCATGAAAAATAAAATTAATCTTCTATGGATCTCAACCAGATGTGTATGTTCTATGTGGCATGGAGCTCAAGGAAAAAAATCTAAAAGCTGGTACTGCTAAGGCATCGTTGCTCTTGTGCGGAGGCCACTTTTTTCAATGACTATTGCAGTTTTTATTTTTTATTTATTTTATTTTATTTTATTTTTTGTCCGGTCGTGGGGCCTGAACTCTGGGCCTGGGCGCTGTCCCTCAGCTCTTCAGCTCAAGGCTAGTGCTCTACCATTTGAGACACAGCGCCACTTCCGGCTTTTTTCTTTTTGCTTATGTGGTGCTGAGGAATCGAACCCAGGGCCTCTTGCATGCAAGGCAAGCACTCTACCACTGAGCTACCTTCCCATCCCTTATTTTTTATTTTTTAAATTAATTAATTAATTTATTTATTTTTTGGGGGTCCGGTCGTGGGGCCTGAACTCTGGGCCTGGGCACTGTCCCTCAGCTCTTCAGCTCAAGGCTAGCGCTCTACCAGCCACAGCGCCACTTCCGGCTTTTTTCTTTTTGCTTATGTGGTACTGAGGAATCGAACCCAGGGTCTCGAGCATGCAAGGCAAGCGCTCTACCACTGAGCCACCTTCCCAGCCCTATTGCAGTTTTTAATAATGATATTACAATAAATTTTAAAAGTTATTTAAAGTTATATTCAAATAGTTCATTCAATAATGACAATTATTTGGCTTTTGCTTAGGTTGTGGCCAAATATTGATTTGCCAGTACTTGGTCACTGGCATTTTGACAAAAGTATATTAAGCAGACCACTTAATGAAAATATCATACTGAATAGCAGTGGTGTCCTACTGCAAGAGGTCACTCCGGAACATTAATGAGCATAATAATGACCAGGGGAGATTTTAATAAATGTCACTTCCTCTCTGAATCTTGATGTACTGTCTTACTGTTATTTTTTTCATAAGTAGATGCAAATTCTCAATAAAAAAAATACCAGATGCTAAGGTTCTACTGTAAAATTAAAATTTGTGGGTAGAGGGGACCAGATATGTAGCTTTTATTAGAGTGTGTTGTTACAGTTGTTCTATTAGGTGTTAGTCCATTACTATGACTAACATAAAGTTTACCATAGGTCTGAATATATAAGGACAGTATATAGTATATATAGGATTTGGTAACATCTATATCCCAGGTATCTTTTCCACTAGGGGATCTTGGAACTTCAAATAAGTGAAGACTACTGTAGAGTCCTCTTCTTTAATGATTGTTTTGCTTGTTTTTGTCAGTCGTGGGTCTTGAACTCAGCCTGGGTGCTGTGCCTCAGCTCTTTAGCTCAAGGCTAGTGCTTTACTAACTGAGCCACAGTGTCACTTCCGATTTTCTGGTGGTTAATTGGAGATAAGAGTCTCACGGACTTTCCTGCCTGGGCTGGCTTTGAACGGAAATCCTCAGATCTCAGCCTCCTGGAGTAGTTAGGATTACAGGCGTGAGCCACCAGCACTGGGCTTTTAATGCTTGTTTTGAATCAGACCCACGTATTTTAAATAATCACACCAAGAACTTTTCTGCATTTTCTGCATATACTGGGATCATGTTTTAATAAACACCATGCTAATAGAAAACTCTACTTAAAACTTAATAAGCACCATTATAAGCTGTTTTTGTAACAAGGGTAGGTGTGCAAATTTGCAGTGTCATATGAAGAAAGATCCAATAAAATTGTAGTTTAATAAACTAAATAACAATGTAGACTATAACTCAAAGGTATAGTGCTGTGCCACTTTTTTTTTTAAAACAGAACATAGTTAAGGAACTGGTAGCTAAAATGAGGTAACAGATGTGAGCCTTTTTTAAAAAAAAGTTTTAATTAAAATCGGTGTGGTATCATTTCTCTGTGGTGGAAATACAACCAGTGTCAAGATTTTGAATACAGGAATAAAGAGAGAATTCAAGTTGGAAAATATGGAGCAATTAAATTCAAGGATGATGATTCCAACTCTTTAATATTTTTTCATGACTTCCAATTTTAAATTTATTTGCAGTTAAATGAAAGCAGCCATCTAAGCAATGTGCTGAAACACATTAAAAAAGATGTTAGTTCCAATTTCATAAACCTATAAATTGAAATAAAACCCCAAATGCAAACAATACATTTCAATCACATTGTAATTCATTTTTCTGTGAGAGTTTTCTTCAATCTTAGCCAAAATTAGATCTGGGACAGATTCCAGGCCAAGACAAAAATGTAAAATTCCATACTCGTCCCTCCTTTGCCTATTTTTCTCAAAGAGGATACTCTGCAGTCAAACAAACTCAAAATTCGGATTTATTCTCTTTATTCATCAAAATGACCAATTAAATCTTAAACCATAAATCAGGTGTACATCTATGTTCCTGTCATTAGCCCAGGACATAGTTTTCCCATGTCAGAAACTACAGACATTAGGGGGGAAAAAAAGAGTCCTTAAGTTAGGTACCAATGGTTCAAGCCTGTAATCCTAGCTATTCAGGAGGCCGAGATCTGAGGATCAAGGTCCAAAACCAGCCTAGACAGGAAAGTCCATGAGATTGCTATCCCTCATTAACCACCCTAAAAGCCGGAAGTGGAGCTGTGGTTCAAGTGGTGTGGTCAACCTTCAGCGGAAAAGCTCATGGACGGCACCTAGGCCCTGAGTTCAAGCCCCAGGACTGGAACCAGTTCCACGAGGACCGACTCAACCCCCTAAGGTTAGCAGCAGAACCGGGCAGCGAGCTCCGATTCTGGGTCCGGACAAACGTCGCCTCTGCGAGTTCTCTCCCAAGTCTCGAGTCGACACCAGGGTCTCAAGATGAGGGGCGGATCCCGTAAACTGACTTACTGACTCGGGAGGGAGTGGGCCCCGGTGGGGAGCAGAGGCCGGCGACCCGAGGCCGCGGCCCCGACAGACAGACCACAGCGCTCGGGAAACCAACCGAACGGCCTTTCTTTTTTAAAAGCAGCCAGGACAAACCTCCAAGATTGGGTCCTCTCCTTCTCTCACTTGGGAATTATCACCATTAAAGGAAACAATATAGGAGAATGCCTGGAGCAATTGAGGCTCAACATCACCGCGGACCGCTCTCACACGGCCGGCCTCTCAGAGACTGCTCGGTGCTGGGTGGCAGCGCGCGCAGTGCGGCTGCGCATGCGCACCCCTGGCCGACTCGTTTCCCGCGCAGAAACAAAGCTCCGCCTCGGAGAGAGCCCGCCCCTAAAAGGGGCGTAGAGAGCCCAGCCAGTGCCGGGTCTGGGAATGACGTACTCCGGAGCCCAGGTCTGGGAAGTGGAGGCGTTTACTTCCGGGGCCCAGAGCTGTTCATTTCCGGAATAAGCCGTCGTTGCCGGGCTCGCCGCCTCCTGGTTTGGAGGCGTCGGTCCAGATGAGTTGGCCATGAAGATCACCAGGCAGAAACACGCCAAGAAGCATCTTGGCTTCTTTCGCAACAATTTTGGAGTCCGCGAGCCGTACCAGATCCTGCTGGACGGCACTTTCTGTCAGGCGGCGCTGAGGGGCCGCATCCAGCTGCGGGAGCAGCTGCCCCGCTACCTTACGGGGGAGACGCAGCTGTGTACCACCAGGTGGGCCCGGGGTGCGGACGGGCGTGGTGGAGCCCGGGCCCGGGGTGCGGACGGGCGTGGTGGAGCCCGGGCCCGGGGTGCGGACGGGCGTGGTGGAGCCCGGGCCCGGGGTGCGGACGGGCGTGGTGGAGCCCGGGCCCGGGGTGCGGACGGGCGTGGTGGAGCCCGGGCCCGGGGTGCGGACGGGCGTGGTGGGCCCGGGCCCGGGGTGCGGACGGGCGTGGTGGGCCCGGGCCCGGGGTGCGGACGGGCGTGGTGGAGCCCGGGCCCGGGGTTCCGACGGGCCCAGTGGAGCCCGGGCCTGGGGTTCCGACGGGCGTGGTGGGCCCGGGCCCGGGGTGCGGACGGGCGTGGTGGAGCCCGGGCCCGGGGTTCCGACGGGCGTGGTGGAGCCCGGGCCCGGGGTTCCGACGGGCGTGGTGGAGCCCGGGCCTGGGGTTCTCGCGGGCACGCTTGCTCACATAGCCCCGCCCACGACGCGGAGCTGAGGGGGCGCTGGGGACGTCCTGCACATCTGTTCACTGTGGTCCTGTGACACCTTTGATTACCAGATAAAGAAATCAAGATTGAAGACGTAAGAAATGTGCACATGTGTTCTCCATGTTGGCCACTGGCCACTAAGGATAAAACTTAGCAGGATAAAATCCCTGCCCAGGACACCTGTGAAGTGCCCCAGTCAGCCTAAAGTGGGTGGGTGTGCATCCCCGCCCTAATGTTTCCTCCACTTCATCTACTGGAAAGTACACGTAGGATGGAATAGCGCCGGGGATAGGAGGGAGGAGGTATTATTTCATCCTGCTCATTTATTCAGTTGTATGGTGATATTTTGAAGATGTCTTGATCAAATGGAGGTGTAGAATGCCTGGGAAAGAGATTACATTACAAATTACAAAAATGAAAGCAAGGCGTAGGTAGAATGAAGTGAAATCATGAATGACAAGAAATTTGGTGCCTTTTTTTTTCACTGTAGAGTAAGTATACTTATTCTTGCAAAACAAATTAAAATTACAAGTGGCATGCCACTACCATTACTAAAGAGTAGCCAGTTAACATGTACCAGTTAACATATACTCTTATTGCCCATCCATTTCTTTACACACATGCAATTTGTGTTTTTTTTTAGGTGTGCAGTTAGAAATGACTAAGGAGCTTTATTAAAATATTAATGCAGGAGGAGAAAATGGAAGTGCGAAACAGTAATCCCAGCTACTTAAGAGGCAGAGATCTTACAAGGATTGTGTTTCAAGGTTAGGCCACAGCTAGCAAAGAGTTAGCAAGACCTTATCTTAATAAAGAAGCTGGGGGCTGGGAAGGTGGCTCAGTGGTAGAGCCGCTTGCCTTGCATGCATGACACCCTGGGTTCAATTCCTCAGCACCACATAAGCAGAAAAAAAAAAGCCAGAAGTGGCGCTATGGCTCAAGTGGTAGAGTGCTAGCCTTGAGCTGAAGAGCTGAGGGACAGCACCCAGGCCCAGAGTTCAGGCCCACGACCGGACCAAAAAAATAAATAAAGAAGCTGGACATAGTAGCCTGTGCTTGTCATCTCGGCTACATGAAGCTTGTGAATTGCTAATAGCATTTTTTTTTCCAGATGTGTGTTGAAGGAGTTAGAAACATTGGGAAAGGACTTATATGGGGCAAAACTCATTGCACAGAAATGCCAGGTTCGAAATTGTCCCCATTTCAAGAACTCAGTGACTGGATCAGAATGTCTGCTTTCCATGGTGGAGGAAGGGAATCCTCACCATTATTTTGTAGCAACCCAGGTAATGTTACTTTCAATACTACAAATCAGTATATTCTGTGTATTGCTTCACGAGTTATTTATAATCAGAAAAAAGGGTAGGTAGAGTGATTTGTTAGTATTTTGATGTAAAAAATTGAGATCATTAAATTGCAGTCAATAAAAATCAGTTGTTACTTAAGAATTAAGGAAAGACTTGAGAACATAATTATTATTGTTGTTATTATTATTATTAGCTTATGCTTGATTTACAGGGGGGATTTAATTGTTAGGAGTCCACACATGCTTACAGTATATTTCACTCTGTCAACTGGCTCTGCTTTGTTTATCCCCTCCCCAAAACACCTTCAGCAGGTTCCATTGTTACGTTTTCATAGTTGCAAATGATCAATTTCAGTTGTATTCAACTTCCTTCTTCTTCCTTGTTTGTCCAGTGTCTTTTGGTTAGTATCTACTTCTCTAACAATCTGTTTCACTTTTTAAAAATGAGACATTTAGGGTTGGGATATAGTTCAGTGGCAAAGCGCTTGCCTACCAAGTGCAACGTCCTGGGTTCAATCCCCAGTACCAAAAAAGAAAAGACCAAAAAAAATACAGTTAAAAAAAAGAGAGAGACATTTATCATTCAATGTGATTATTTGTTTTAGAGTTCTCAAGGGAAGATGAGTAAAGCAAAGATTTTCCTTTTTATATTCATACCTGTTTTTCACTTTCCAATAATATTGTTTCAAAAATTCAGGTTTCATGATCGTAAAGACTGTAGAACTGGTCTGGAACATTGCAAATTTTAAATGTTTGAGAGACAAAAGACTCTTGGAGATGATGTTAAGAAGTTCACATAAATGTAGGAGTCAGAGACTGAGAGCATGAGACCAGCGCAGGCTAAACGTTAGTGAGACCCCATCTCAACAAACAAGCTAAGTATAGGTGGTCAAGCTAAGTGTGTGTGTGGGGTCATGTCTAATCCAAACCAGGAGAACTATTTCCATCCAAGGCTGACCTTAGGTGAAAATAAGAGACCATTGGTAAGTACTGATGGCTCACACCTATAATCCTGGTTGATTGGGAAGAATGTGGACATTGATGTAAAATGCCTTCTCAGACTAACAGCCATGTGCAGTGCCATGTGCCTGTCAGCCTAGCTATGTGAGAGCTGAGATGGGGAGGACTGCATTTCTAGATCAGCCTGGGCAGAAAAGTCCACAAAATTGTATCACAGTGGAAGAAGCTGGGTGTGGTGGAGTGAACTTGTCATCCCAGCTACAACAGGAAGCCTAAAATCGGCACTTAGAAGGCTAAGCATGTTTCGTAGTCAGGAAACAAAAATAACTGGTACAAAAGAGTCTGGAAGTGTGGCTCAACATTAGAGCACCTGCTTAGTAGGAGTAAGACCCTGAATTCAAGCCCCATACTGAAAAAAAAAGGAGTAGGGCTGGGAAGGTGGCTCAGTGGTAGAGCGCTTGCCTTGCATGCATGAGGCCCTGGGTTCGATTCCTCAGTACCACATAAGCAAAAAGAAAAAAGCCAGAAGTGGTAGAGTGCTAGCCTTGAGCTGAAGAGCTGAGGGACAGCGCCCAGGCCCAGAGTTCAGGCCCCACGACTGGACCTAAACAAAGAAAAAGAAAAAGAAAAAAAAGGAGTAAGACCCTGTGAAAAATGAGAGCAAAAAGGCTGAAGGTAGCTCAAGTGGTAGAGTTCAAACCCTCAAGCCATCAAAAATTAAGTTTGTGTACAAATAAGATTTGCTCAGGTACACTCAAGGAAAATTGCACAGCAGTTTTACACTAAGGTTAAATTGCATCTCAACAAAGCTTAATCTAGAATTTGAGTCAGCTAATCCCTGCTTTCTATTTCTTCTGACTTTTTTTCTCTTTCTTACCTCTTTCTGAAAAACAGAATAGAAACAAGGGAAACCTCACAATTTGTGTTTGTATTAGTTTATAATTCATAGTACCAGAATGTCAATAAGCCCCATTTGCACTGCTGATCTGAGAGAAAATCTGTGATCTTTTTTAATATTGCTCTCCTAAAGTTCTTAATTTAAGACATCCTAATTAATGTATTTGAGCCAAATTATCCCATTTTTTTTTCAATAGGATCAGAATTTATCTGTGAAGGTAAAGAAGCAACCTGGAGTGCCTCTCATGTTTATTATTCAGAATACTATCGTTTTGGACAAACCTTCTCCCAAAACAATTGCCTTTGTAAAATCTGTCCAGTCAGGTCAGCTTGTCTCTGTGCATGACAAACAAAATATCAAGCAGCTCAAAGAGGAGCAAGGTTTAGTGAAAAATCCTGAACAGAGAAGAAGAAAAAAGCGGAAGAAAATAAGTGGCCCCAATCCTCTTAGCTGTTTGAAGAAAAAGAAAAAGGTCCAGGACTCAAAATCACCTGCTTCTGACAAGAAAAGGAAAAGGAAAAGGATCCGCAACAGATCTACCTCAAAAGTACTTTCTGAGAAGCAGAATGCAGAAGGACAATGAAATGAATGGCTTAGATACATTTAAGACTTTCAGATGTGAAAAGTGAATTTACTTTTGGGACTGCAAAGAAGTATTTATGATGAAAAACTATAAAGTTATTTTATAAACAATTATAGTCCATATGCTTTTGGTTAAAATTACTTCTAAAATAAAAATCATTTGCTTTAGATGTGATAGAGTTGAATTTTTCTTGTGTTTTGGAGGTTGTTTCTCAGTAAAATTGTCTTGTGCCACTCCCAAACATATATAGCTTTAAAAAATCAAACAGTTCTAGTCGATATAAGCCAATAAAAAGTAAATAAAACATATACTATCAAGAACAGAGGGAAAAAAAAACAAGTTATAAGCTGCGTTTGGTTGCTCCAGCCTTAATATTAGCTACTTGGGAGTCAGATCTGGAGGATCACTTTGAGGTCAGCCTTGACAAAAAGTGTGACTTTGTAAAGTCAACCAGGGATTTGGCATGATGGCTTGTGCTTGTCATCTTAGTTACATGAGTAGTATAAGTAGGACAGTCACAGTCCCTGCCAGCCTGATGAGCATAAAGTGAGAACCTATAACCAATGCAGATAGGGCTGGCATAACTCAAATGGTAGAGCAATCTTGTACTATCTTGTTAGTTATTTTTTGTGCTGGTCCTGGGGCTTAAACTAAGGGCCTAGGTACCATTCCTGAGCTCTTTTGCTTAAAATGTGCAGTCTACCACTTGAGCCATAGCTCCACTTCCAGCTTTTTGCTGGTTAATTAGCAATAGTCTCATGAACTTCCTTGCTTGGGCTGACTTCCAGCTGCCATCCTCAGATCTCAGCCTCCTGGGTAGCTACATTTGCGGACATGAGCCACAAAAACTTAGCTCTATCTTGTTCTTGAAGTTAATAACCTCATTTTCTTTTGGCAACTAACTTAAATTTTAGCCACATTTTCCAGTAACACTGTAAAGAGCCCCACTGTAATTTTCAATATAGTCATAGCCATCACATAATATCAGGTCATCCTACTACTAGATTTGTTTTGTTTTGTTTTGGTTGGTCATGAGGCCTGAACTTGGCCTGAGCGTTGTCCCTCAGCTCTTCAGCTCAAGGCTAGTGTTCTACCACTTGAGCCACAGGGCCAATTCTTGCTTTTTGTGCTTATGTGGTGCTGAGGAATCGAACCCAGGGCCTCATGCATGCAAGGCAAGCGCTCTACTGCTGAGCCACCTTCCCAGCCCTCCTAGATGTTTTTGTAGATTCCTGTATCATCCAGTGTAAAAAAGATTTTCTGCTAAATGTGTTGCTTAACTGTCAACTAGGTACTTGTCCTTATCCAGAGAACTTTATCAAATTAATTTCCTAGAATCTTCATTTTATTCTCTGTTATTTTCTTGCTGTAGCAGAGCATAGAATATCTAGGAAACACGTTGTTGTTGTTGGTCATGGAGCTTGAACTTTAAGCCTGGGTGGGTGCTGTCCCTGAGCTTTTCAGCTCAAGGCACTATCACTTCAAGCTCTACCACTTGAGCTACGTCTGATTTTCTGGTGGTTAATTAGAGATAAGAATCTCATGGCCTTTCTTGCCTGGGCTGGCTTTGAAACGTGATCCTCAGATCTCAGCCTCCTGAGTAGCTAGGATTACAGGCGTGAGCCACCAGTGCCAGACTTGGAAACACTTTTTAGACAGTCTCACTATGTAGCTCAGGCTGGTCTCTAAATGATGCTCTTCTTTCCCAGCTGCTGGGATTACAGAAGTATAATAACAAACTATTCCTGGGCTGGCTTTGAAACGGGATCCTCAGATCTCAGCCTTCTGAGTAGGGATTACAGGCATGAGCCACTGGTACCTGGCAGAACAGTGGTTTTTAATGAGTTCCACTAGAGTGTCATGATTATACGTGAAGAAAAGATTCTTAGATGTGAGACAATTCAGACAACTATAGAAATGTCATTCTCAGTTGAATTCAGAGCTGCTTCTTGATTTCAAACTGGAATTACAGCTTAATACTTGGGAGTACACATAATTGTTTTATATGGCAAACCATAAGGTAGTGTTTGATAATATCATGTTCTCTTAGATTCTTGACATATTTTTTTTGGGGGGGGGGGAGTCCAGTCGTGGGGCCTGAACTCTGGGCCTGGGTGCTGTCCCTCAGCTCTTCAGCTCAAGGCTAGTGCTCTACCACTTGAGCCACAGCACCACTTCCGGCTTTTTTTTCTGCTTATGTGGTGCTGAGGAATCGAACCCAGGGCCTCATGCATGCAAGGCAAGCGCTCTACCACTGAGCCACCTTCCCAGCCCCGACAAATGTTTTTAAGAAGACAAAGATAATGGGTGGAAAGTGAATATCCTCACGCAGTTTCTGTGAGGAAAGATATTTGTCAGGAAGGTTAAGAGTTGGGGTTATCTAATCAAATGTCCAAGAGATAAAGCAAATGAAATGTACACTAATGACAGTTACTGAGTGTTTTCTGATTGCTTATTAATAGTGTCCTTGAATTAGAATGGAGAGAAAACTAGTGTTTCTGCAGGAGTTAAAACCTATAAAGTGTATTTTTTTTTTCTGGTCGGTCATGGGGCTTGAACTCTGGGCTTGGGCACTGTCGCTGTGCTCTTCACCTCGAGGTGAGTATTCTGCCACTTGAGCCACAGCACCACTTCCAATTTTCTGGTACTTTATTGGAGATAAGAGTCTCACGGACTTTCCTGCCCAAGCTGGCTTTGAATCGTGATCTTCAGATCTCAGCCTCCAGAGTAGCTAGGATTACAGGCGTGAGCCACCGGCACCCAGGTTTAAAGTGTATTCTTATATTAAAAATATTTGTATCTTCCTCATAGAAACTTTAAAAGGTATTTTAGCAAAAGAATCTCATATCAGGATACATTCATTGGTGAATGGGACATGTATGAAAGCAATACTAAACGGTTCTCTTCACAGAATTTGGTGGAGGGAGTCAGCGGATTGGGCATAAGATCATAACTCATAAGTTTAGAGGAAATGTTGAAAACTTGATTTAGAGAATAACTACTGGCTATTTTGTGTGTATACAGTTTTGAACTCTGAAAAGTTGCCATTCTGAAAAAAAAGGGGCTTTTTTGAAGACATCTTTCGTGAACACTCATACTTCTTGTGAAAACAAGTGCTCGCAGTTGTGTTCAAGCAGTATTCAGTATTTTCTACCTCTTTACAGCTCTGTAGCCATTTTCATCTCTCAAGCATGTAAATGAAAAGTAAAAGTCATTTCAGCTCAACTTTGGATCTGCAATTTCAAAGATGAAATGATTTCTCCCTGTGCAAGACTTATGAGATTTTTTATTTTTATTTTACTGGTTCTGGAACTTGAACTCAGGGCCTGGACTCTGTCTCTGAGCTTGCTTCTTTTGCTCAAGGCTAGCACTCTATCACTTGAGCTACAGATACACCTCTGTTTTTGTTTTTGTAGTTTAGTACATATAAGAGTCTCACAGACTTTTCCTCCAGGCTGGCTTGAATCATGACCCTCAGATCTTAGCCTCTTGAGTAGCTAGGATTACAGGTAAGAGCTGCCAACACCTGTCTAGGAGATTGTATTTAACTTGTCTATACATCTAGGCAAGTTTGCATTCGACAAGTTTTTTATGTATGGGTTCAGTGAATAGTTTCAATTCTTTTAAATATTTTTAAAACATGCCATTTTATTGTACTATAACTCCTTGACAATTCTTAGTTTAGATGAAAATGGAAAAGATAGTTGCTCATTCTAACTCAAAATTGTTGGAAAGTCCTGGCTAACCACAGAATATCTTAATTAGGTTCCTAAGTATCCCATAGATAACATTAACTTACATCTTTATTTCTTTTTTAAATTAAATATATATTTAAAAGATATTGTACAGAGGGGTTACAATTACATGAGTAAGGTAATGAGTACATTTCCTATGGAGCATTGTTACCCCCTCCTTTGTTTTTCCCCTACCATCCCTTTCCTCCCCACCTCCCCAACTCCTCCCTCCCCTCACCCTGAAGTTGTAAAGTTCATTTTCAACATAGTGTCTTGTACATCTCATTGTTACAATGGGTCAACCTGTATCCTTATTTCAGCATTTTGTTATTTCTCTTCACCTCCCCAAATTAGAAAAATGTATATACAAGATGCAGGGCATACAGTGAAAACAGGGCTTATACCATGGGGGAAGAACATTCAAAAGAAACCAAAAAAAATCACATAGTACATTATAAGAACATTAAAGACAAGATCTTTAGTTCTTAAACATTCCCACCCAAATATTTCTTCAGCAGAAGAATCTGGAAGTTTCCCACTGGAAGTACATGAAATGACTACTCACACCACTCCCTCCCCATTCAAGTTAATAGTTGTTCCAAGATTCTGTCCTGAGCTAATCATGTAACTTTTGCACATCCTTATATACGCATCTTACCTGCTGATTTCTTCGATTACAACTAGTCAGTTTCACCACTTGAGAAAGATGTTCATAACCAAGGTGCTTTATATTATAGTATCAGTTGAAGTTTACTTATTAAATACTTGAACAATTATGCAAACTACAGAATTACAAAGTTTAGGTCCTAAGTCTACTCCTTAAGGATTTTATGGTCCAATACAATTATATTTAAGGGCTGGGAAGGGGCTTAGTGGTAGAGTGCTTGCCTAGCATGCATGAAGCCCTGGTTCGATTCCTCAGTACCACATAAACAAAAAAAGCCAGAAATGGTAGAAAAAGCTCAAATGGTAGAATGCTAGCCTTGAGCACAGAGAGGCTCAGAGACAGTGCCCAGGCTCTGAGTTCAAGCTCCAGGACCTGCAAAAAATTATATTCAAGAGTATAATTAGAGAGAAATAAAAAATTTAAATGCCTATAATTCAACAAGAATTTGATCAGTTAATTTTAGAAAGCATTTTATATATAAAAAAATTAACCAGGGGCTGGGAAAGTGGCTCAGCGGTAGAGCGCATGCCTTGCATGCCTGAGGCCCTGGGTTCGATTCCTCAGCACCACATAAGCAAAAAGAAGAAAGCCGGGAGTGGCACTGTGGCTCAAGAGGTAGAGCGCTAGCCTTGAGCTGAAGAGCTGAGGGACAGCACCCAGGCCCAGAGTTCAGGCCCCACGACCGGACCCCCAAAAAAGAATTAACCAGTATTCAAAACAGATTGCTCATTATAGCTTATTCTGTCTCAGACTCTCATTGTAAGAGCCCCAAAATACCACTTATCTATATTTCATCCAATTAGTAGTGTCTCATTCAAGTTGGGGGTTATGGTGGTCAGGCCACAGATAAATTCAGTTATATGTCAAGTTTGAATTTAGTAGGTTTTGAAAAGCTGTTTTCCCTAGTTTCAGAATAGAACACTGTTCCACAGACTTGGCAGCTTTTTGTGTCTCCATATTGGTTCCTTCACATTTATGGACGAAGGGCCATTCAGGTCAGAAAAGTCAAGTGGAAGCTGTTAGAATGTCTTTCCTATCAGGAGGGCAAACCAAAAGATAGGAATCACTGGAGGAATTTCAGAGATCACTACCAACATGATATACTTGAATGAGTCACAAGTGTTGACTCATATCACATCTCAATTTAATGTGTTTATTGGATCTGAGATGCACCTCAAAACATGAGTTGATTATCTTAACATTAATCAGGGATGATTCATTGGCAGCAGCATTTCCAAGTGCAATAGTTTTTGCTGGAACAAATCATAGATCCTAACACCGATATGGAAAATGCTATCCTAGCCATACCTGTATAGTTTTGATTTTACATATGGCAGCTCTTTGGCTCTTAGCCATGATACAGTCTGCAAAGATCTTGATCCTCTTAACATTTTGCACAGCAAATGTTGATGGGCTTACTCCACTGATAACATTAGGCAAACTGAATCTGATGACCAGGAAATAACAATTACTGCAAATGTTTCAGTCAAGTTTTATGAATAAATCTTAGAGTGAGAGATAACTCTTATGCACAGTCAGAGATCTGGCTCCTCTGCTATAAATACATCTCTCACATAGCCAATGTGGAGATAGCACTCCGAATGCAGGGAGATTCTGACTTATAAGATGCAATATAGTGCTGGGAAGGTGGCTCAGTGGTAGAGCACTTGCCTTGCATGCCTGAGGCCCTGGGTTCGATTCCTCAGCACTACATAAGCAAAAAGAAAAAAGCCAGAAGTGGTGCTGTGGCTCAAGTGGTAGAATGCTAGCCTTGAGCTGAAGAGCCGAGGGACAGCACCCAGGCCCAGAGTTCAGGCCCCACGACTGGACCCCCCCCCAAAAAAAAATGCAATATAAACTTCAATTCAGCAACTAACTAATCTATGATATTTCTCTTCCATACTCAGTTATATGTGGATTTGGGAATGAAGGGATGGAAGAAGGAGCAATTTCTTTTACTATGGCATTTTACAACTCTCTTAGAGAATTTTTGCTTTCTTCTCTCAAGACCTTGAGTTCTGTTGATTTGAAGAATTTGTTCCCAAAGGAGGAATACCAAGAATGCAACAATAATTCTGTTGATTTGGGAAGTGATATTACCTGTAATTTGTTTGGGGTTGATAATACTTCTGAACCAATAGCCAAAGAAGGGAGTGATTGTACTGACAATGATTGATTCCCTTTTCCAGGAGCAAACTGGCTTGCTCCTACAGGATTACCTACAGAAGACTACTTCTGGAATCTAAGAGAGTCTCTAAGATGTCTAGAGTGTGTCTTTTTCTTTTTTCTCCTATTTCCAAAAGCTTTATTGGTAAATATGCTTTAGAAAAGTTCCATGGTATCATTCTGTCAGTGAAATGACGAGCTAGGTTTAGGGACTCAGGTGACCAGGACCCCTGCAGTGTCCACTTCCATTCATAGGTCCAGTCGTGTGCGCAAGACTTCTAATCAACCAGTCCTTCAGGCTTAAACCATAAGCTGATTTAGCTTCTCAGAACCTTTTACTGAGTCACGGCCATGAATGATGTTTCTGCCCACTTGAATGCAGAAGTCCCCTCCAATGGTGGTGCCTGGCTTAGAATCTGCTGGACAGGTTTCTCCAAGCATCACCTGTTCATTCACCCCCCCCCCCCCCAGACAATGGCTATCACGGGCCCAGGGTTCATATATTTCACCAGCCCTGGGAAGAAAGGACGGTCTTTCAGGTCAGTGTAATGCTACTTCAGGTGTTGCTCAGAGGCCTGCAGGAGCCTCATGGTCACCAGGCAGAATCCCCTCTGCTTGTAGCACCTGTTGATGTCACCCAACAGGCCATGCTGCACACCCATCAGGCCTGAGGATGGTGATGGTGACGGTACTCTCCAGGTTAGCCATGGCTCTGCAGGACCAGAGCTGTGTTTGGGGCAGCTGGCTGGGGTAGGGAATCCTGGATCCAGCCTAGTGTGTCTATGCCCCATGGAAAATTTTAATAGAAAACTAAAGGAGGAAGAACTAGTGGGTATTCACCGCCTTTCTGGAGTGAAGGCTTATTTTACCTCACCAATTAAAAAAAACGAGGTTAGGGCTAAGGTCAAAGGAGACACGGAATGGGTCATTACAGCTGTCAGCCATCTAGATGGCACCCAAAGATTTTTACGTTTCATGTTCATAAGGTTGTGTATCTACTCCGTTACTAAACAGACAGACCTCTTTCATAAATATTCTATTAATTTGGAAATTGGTGGTGTGTAACTTCTGATGTGGACTGTAAAATGTGTCAGCTTCTGTTATCCAGAGAAGAAAGAAATCAGGCAAAAATCACATTGAAGCATTGTTATCTTTAAAAAAAATTAGGAAAAATGGTTTCAATCTTTACCATCCCTCCAAAGCCTTGCTAGTTACAAGCCACAGAATGAATGAAAATATATATGACAAGAGACTCGTCTCTAGAAAATACAAAGACTTATTGCAGGTCAACAGTAAAAAAGCAATACATAACAAACGGGAAAGGATGTGAATAGACATTTCTACAAAGAAATGTACAAATGACTGATAAGATATGAACATGCTGGACCTTATTAGGCATCAGAGAAATGGAAAGCAAAAACAGTGAGTTGTCATGTTGTCCCTGGTAGGATGGGTATCATCAGACAGAAAAGAGCAAGTATGGGGAAAGAGGCAGACAAATGGAAACTCTCAAATGTAGCTGATGGGATGGTAAAATGGTGCTAGTGGTTTGAAAAACAACCTAGCAGAGTTTTAAATAGTGAAACAGAATTACCACATTGTGTAACAAAATTCACTCTATCCAAGAGACATGAAAAGAGATGTTCACATAAAACCTTGCATGAAAATTAATGACAGAATTATTAGTAATGCCAAAATCTGGAAACACCCTAAATGTCCATTAACTGATGAGTGGATAAACAGAAGATGACACAATGGAATAGAATTTACAAAAAAAGGAAATGATTTGTGCCTGTGAGATGGTTATACCTGCAAGGGCAAAGTTGATTAAATTTGTAATAGAAACAAACCAGTAAGAAAGATCAAATATTGTATGGTCGCCTTTATGTAAAATGTCCAGAACAGGCAAATCTATAGTCAGAAAGTAGATCAATGGAATGGAGAGGGGTGTGATTGGCATTGTAGTGTCTTTGGAGGGTATTTGAAATCCTATAAAGTTGATTGAAATGACTTATATACAACAATATGAATAGATTAACAGCCAATGCATTTGTATATTTTCAATGAGTGAACTGTGTGTTAGATTAATTACATCATAATAAAGGTGGTAAATAAAAAGTGTTGCATCCTGGGCTAGGGACATGGCTCAAGTGGTACCTACCACTTGAGTACCTACCCAGCAAACTTGAATCCCTGAGTTTAAATCACTGTACCATAAAAAAATGCATGTATTCACAGTAATCATATTACACATTCTTATAAATTATTCAAGTCACCAAGCAGAGTAAATAAAATATTCTTTGGCCCTTACTAGAGAAGCAAAGAACACGTATGCAACTGTTTGCATACATTTTTTATTTTTTATTTTCCAAGGGAAAAGAAAGCAGAATTTGCTGACAAGATAGCAAGGTGCTAATATTTCATTTCTTCTCCTCAAATGAGTTAATCTCAGATGGATCTCTGCCAGCTTGCTAATGTACTCTGTCCACCACCTGATGCAATCAGAAAGCTGCCATCTGTTCCTTTTAGTTGCCAAAATGTTGCAGATTACCCACAGGTAGTAAATGGTGAAAGCATAAATTTGCTAAACATTCCTCATCTTTCACAACTATTTTACAATGATGTTTTGATCAATTTAATGTGAAAATGATAATTCCCATGTGAGTTAGTGTTTTGATTTCCAAAACTGAATTAGCAAATATATATCTTTTTACATGGAGAACAACTCTTGAACAGAGTGCAACTTAACTCACCGAAGCAGCTACAAGTTTCCCATTCAGAAAGAGTAGGACATCTAACTGAAGTTTAGAAGACCTAATGTTTGTAGCTAACATGGACTGTCCCTATCTGAGGGCTATCAGGAAGATGGCCATCCATGGCCAGGTAGGTAACAGCTATGATTTGACCACTCTGAATTTTTACGTCTCATTATCCTTTCCTGAAACAAACCTTTGGACACTAAGAGCTGACATTAGGATTTTCTTTGGTTAAAGTTCAAAGACATTATTTTAGTGGCTGGGAAGGTGGCTCAGTGGTAGAATGCTTGCCTCGCATGCATGAGGCCATGAGTTCAATTCTTCAGCACCACCTAAACAGAAAAAGCTGGAAGTGTCGCTGTGGCTCAAGTGGTAGAGTGTTAGCCTTGAGCTCAAGAGCTGAGGGACAGCGCCCAGGCCCAGAGTTCAAGCCCCATGCCCACCAAAAAAAAAAAAAAGACATTATTTTAGTTTATCATTTATATTGGTTAAGTTTCCATTTCTGAAGCAAAAATTCCTCACTGACATAAATAACTCAAAAAAGAGGAAGTGTTTATTGTTTATTTTGCCGTGTTTTCCCAGGTTTCAATCTCTGGCACCCTGCTCCTGTTTCTTAGGCCTGTGTTACAGTACCTCATGGTGGGAGTGGCTGAGACAGAGGAGCTTTTTAACTCATGGGAACCAGGAAGGGAAATATATGTATATACGTTTGGCCCTGGTCTCATTATCCCCATTAAGAAAATGTTCCCAAGGACTTTCCTCCTAACCTTCTTCCACCACAAACCTAAAAGTTCTATGACTTCTTAGCTGTACCATAAGTGGGGCTGAAGACTTCAATACACAGGCTTTTGGGGGACACTCTGGAGCCAAATTATAGCACAATTGTAGTAATGCTTGATGTCATTTGTGACATATATGTGCTTAATACACATTGACCAAGGCAATGCATCAATTAAATTGAATGAAATAAAGCCTATTGTTGTCACATCAGCTTTTAGGGGCACACCCCAGAGCCAAATTATAGCACAATTGTTGTAGTAATGCTTGATGTCATTTGTGGCATATATGTGCTTAAGACACATTGACTAAGGCAATAAATCAATTAAATTGAATGAAAGGAAGTCTAATCTTGTCACATCCCAGGCCTTCCAATATTCCTAACTCAAGACGTTCAGGATCATAGGCATTTTCACTCTTTGGTGTGTGACTAAATGGAGGCCATAGAACTGTTAACCTGTGGTTGGCCCACACCTTGCTCATGGTTTCCTCACACTTCTTACTCACCCTCATTCCATTTGGAAATAATCATCAGTTAGTAAAGGCTACCTTAAATTTCGGGAGAAAGGATGAAATATTCAAAAGTAAGTCGGTTGGCAAAATATTATGCATCTGAAATATTTTTAACTTGATCTACTTCTAAAAGTGATTTCCTATTTTTCTCATCACATTGCTTTGGGGGTAATCTGAGTGTGTGTGTGTGTGTGTGTGTGTGTGTGTGTGTGTGTGTGTGTGTGTGTGTGTGTGTGTGTGTGTGTGTATGTTCTTTGTTGTAGTGAAAGGCCAGTGGCTTACACTGCCCCAATAATTCAGAAGCTATTTGCCAGAAATATTTCCTATTCAAGAAGGTGGAAGAGCCAAGCGCCGGTGGCTCAGGCCTGTAATCCTAGCTACTCAGGAGGCTGAGATCTAAGGACTACAGTTCAAAGCCAGCCCAGGCAGGAAAGTCCAAGAGACTCTTATCTCCAATAAAACCACTAGAAAACTGGAAGTGGCGCTGTGGCTCAAGCGGTAGAGCACTTGCCTTGAGCTGAAGAGCACAAGGACAGCGCCCAAGCCCAGAGTTCAAGCCCCATGACTGACCAAAAAAAAAAAAAAGGGTGGAAGAATGTGTCTTTTCTTTCTGTCTCTGTCAACTCAAAACAGCTGATGACAAGAGATCCAGCATCTAATTCATGTTTTGTTTTGTTTTTACTAGTCCTAGGGCTTGAACTCAGGGCCTGGGCTCTGTACTTGAGCTTTTTTGTGTTCAACACTAGCACTCTACCACTTAAGCCACAGCACCACTTCTGGCTTTTTCTGAGTAGTTTAATGCAGATAGGAGTCTCATGGACTTTCCTGCTCAGGCTGCTTTGAACCACGATTTTCAGATCTCAGCCTCTTGAATAGCTAGGATTATAGGTATACGCATGCCTTTCTTTTTCTTTCTTTCTTTTTTGTCGATTGTGAGGCTTGAACTCTGGGACTGGGCACTGTCCCTCACCTCTTGAGCTCAAGGCTCTAGCACTCTATCATTTGAGCCACAGCACGACTTCTGGCTTTTTCTGTTTATTTGGTGCTGAAGAATCGAACTCATGGCCTCATGCATGTGAGGCAAGCACTCTACCACTGAGCCACCTTCCCAGTCCCAAGCATGCCTTTCTTAATGTGTCATGATCCTTTGCTCTGATGTGCAGTGTGTGTGTGTAACTCTGGAGAAGTAGCAAAAAGAGGAGATAGAAATAATTTGGAAACTGAAAAAAAGGAAAAAGGAATTCAGAAATAGGTATCTTTACAATGAGTGTCAGAAGCTGAATGTTCCAGGAGAGAGGTGCCCAGCCCTTACTGGGCAGACATCACAGGAAATAGTAAAAACCTGAAAAATGCCCATATACAAGATTTATCTGGAGTAGAGGGTCAGGAATTTGCACTGTTTAAATCTTCTCTAGGTACTGTTAATAAGAAGCCTTGCTGAAACTTCCAGTGTAGAAAGGAACTTGGGTTTGAGAGTTAGGTTATTCCAGGTTCTCTTTAGAGTTCTCTGAATCTCTGTCTCATAGACACACTAGGATTAGATTGAAAGTAACATAGCGTCTAATACCTAATACACAATCAACAAATAGCTCACAATGGAATAATATGTAGCTCTCTAAAATTCATGTTTGAGAAGTTTGCTTTGTTAATCTAAGAATATAAATGTTCCCTTCCTCCATTCTCTGACCATTGATTCCAAAAAATTTCTGCAGGTTATGTGAACACCTGTGTCCAGTCTTCTTTCCTAAGGACCTTATAAACTCATCTCTAACAGGATCTTTTAAAAAACATTAAATGCATATCTCTATAAGGAGGATGCCTAGGTTTTAGAATAATTTAGAAGTTCCCCAAGTGATTTTTAATATAAAGTCAATTAAAAACCACTTAACGGGCAAACTTTGGGATATGTAAGAACCATTTAAAGATCTTTTGTAAAAACTCAGATTTCTACGGGACTCTGGTGGCTCACGCCTGTAATCCTAGCTACTTAGAAGAGAGATTTGAAAATAGGTTTCAGAGTCAACTTGGGTAGGAAAGTCCTTGAGGCTCTTATCTCCAATCAACTGCCACAGTGGAGGTGTGGCTCAAATGGTAGAACACCAGCCTTGAGCAAAAAAGCTAAGTTCAGTGTCTAGGCCCTGAGTTCAAGCCCCAGTATCAGCACAAAAACACCACCAACAAAATGAACTCAGATTTCTGTGCCTTTCCTTGAGGAATCTAGATCCATAGGTATGAGGTAGGGCTCAGGAATTTGTATCCTTGACAATCCTAAGTGCTAGGACCAGCAACAGCTGTATCTGTGGAGGCTTGTTAGAACAACAAATTGTAGGGTACTGTTTGAGGTGAAACCAGGGGTAAAGGGTAAGGGTGAAAGGAGAAGGCAAATTGGGTTGTGTGTGTGACTCTAATAGTTCTTTATATGTATTATAAAAATAGAATAATGAAACCAATCAAAATCTGTTTTAAAAAAGGAGAGAGGGCCAGGTACCTGTAACTCAAGCCTGTCTCAGGAGGTTGAGATATGAGGATCATGGTTCAAAGCCAGCCCACGCAGGAAAGTCCATGAGACTCTTATCTCCAATAAACCACTAGGAAACCAGAAGTGGTGTTGTAGCTCAAGTGGTAGAGTGCTAGCCTTGAATTGAAGAGCTGAGGGACAGTGCCCAGGCCCAGAGTTCAAGCCCCATGACCGAAAGAAAGAGGGGGAGGGATAAGAAAGTAATACAGGGAGTAAATTTAACCAAAAAATTATACAACGGAAATATAACAAAACCCCTTTGTACAATTAATATTCTCTAATGAGAGGAGAGAGAGAGGGGGGGAGGGAGAGAGGGAGAGAGGCAAAGAGACAGGGTACAAATTGGGAACCCTCCTTTATTAGGACTCTACTTCTATTAGAACCTCTGCTTTAACAAGCTAGCCAGGTGATTTTTATGCATATAAAAGCCTACATTAGCACATGATAATAAAGCAAGAAAGAGAAGACATCAGGAATCTGGGTTCATCACCATGATTCTGACTGTCCATGGTTGGATGAAGAATCTGACCCCAGGTCTGATGCTGGCCCCAGATGAACAAACACGATTAGGCTGAGGAGAGGAGCAGCTTCCAAGGAAATCCAAGTACTGGTACCAAGACAAGGGGATTGAATATTTAAATAAAAACATAACAATTCTCGGCAAATGTGCATGCTACAGATGTGTTTTTCAAATGAAATGAAATAATGCATATAAAAGTGCTTCTTCAGCGTCTGGGACAAAAGTTGCCAACTACATGAATTATTTTTTTATTAAAGCAGTACATTGTGGGCATTCAGTATAATTAGATTAGGAAATACAGCCTTTGTATTTCAGAGGTTTATGTCTAGGTCTGTGATCAATCTCAAATTTATTGTTGTGAGTGACTAGGAGTATTCAGTAGTACAGTGGCCTTTTAAACAAGGCGATGCTTTCCTAATTAAATTATTTTGGCTCCTATTTTCCCATCTTGATTGCATCCTTCTGGAGGGTTTAGGCTTTGTATTATATTCCTTGTATTAATTAAGATGCGGCTCAGTTTTACATAATAGACATCCAACATGGCAATCACTCAAACAAGTAGATCAATTAGGCATTCTTAAATAACAAGCTATCCTCAAACTCATTGGCTTTAATGGATTATCTGTTAGGGTTATTGGCCATGTTTTGGCTGATCTGGGCAGAGCTCGACTGAATAGAACTCAGGTTGTGGAAACTGAGGCAACTTGGCTGAGACAATCTCATTTTGTGAACCAGAGTAAAATAGACAAGGATCACCATGAGGGGACAAAAGACAAATCAAACTCTTGGTCCTACACCCATTGTACTCATTATCAGCTTGATGTGTGCTTTCTTATGCTTTCATCCTTGTATTCCTCTAACGGCTTCGTCATAAAACAGCAAATCAATATACAACTACTCTAATGAGAGAATATTATATTTTGGCCAAAGGACCAGAATGTTCACGACTAGAAGTTCCTTATGACTTAACCAAACTAGAAGTGGTAGGATTAGAGACGGTGACACAAATGACAACACACTATTACCAAAGAAAGAGCCAAACAATCCCTCTAGCCTTACTTGCCTTCAGTTAACTTCACAATGACTAGTATAGAGGTTACACAGAGGAGATATCCAGCACTAGATTTTTTTCCAGCTTTGAGAAGATCTCGGTGGGTAGGCTATGATAATAGTTGTCTTTGCTATTTCACACAAACTTGAAGGAAGGCTCCTGTTGTTAAAAAAACAAACCACTGACTTTCCTGGAAGCTATAGATATCCGATGGATGACCAAAACTGGATGGAAGACTTAGCATTTCTGTCTTCATATCTGAATAAGACTCAACTAGGCTCTATTTAACTCTGAATAAGACTCGACTAAGCTCTACTATAAACCCGTTTGTCCAAGACTGTACTACTGGGTTAACTTAGCCCTATTGCCCTTTGGGGTGATAAGTGTTTCTTCAACCCTACTTTGTGCTTTCTCAATTCAAGCACCCACACATACTCAGCCTTATTCTATGGCCTAGACTATAGCATGAAACATGGGTGCTTATGTGAAACGATGATACCAACAGTTCCTAATTCAAGCACAGAAAGACCTTGAGTTAACTGAAAGTCTTCCAATTAATTGAAAGTCCTTTAACAAGACTGATGCTACCAAAAGCAAAGAAGGATCCAGTAGTCCCTTCATGAAGACACTGTCCCCTGGCCTACCAATACGAGGCCAAAATGCTTACACACAAGAAGTAAAACATTTTTTTTTCAAATTGTGCCCACGACTCCCTCTCCCCTTCAGACCCATCACCTCTTCAGCCCGACCTAAGGGCTCTGCAGCTCTCAAATTAATCTTGTTCATAACACAAGCCTTGCTCTCATTTCTACTGTCTCCATGTCACAAGATCCCATTGGGTGGTATCATGAGTACAAAGGGATGACTAACCAGTGCTATTTTTCACCTGGTAAAGGAAGATACAAACATCAAACAGAAAAGCTGGAGGTAGGGGTTGGAAGTGGCACTGTGGCTCAAGTGATAAAGTGCTCACTTTGAGCTGAAGAGGGCAGGGACAGCAAAAGCCCGGGGTTCAAGCCCCACCACCATCACCACCACCAACAACAATAACACAGAAAGAAAAGAAAAAAAGCTGGAGTTTTGTGGGACCCAAGCTCAAAACTAGCACACGGTTCTTCTTATCTATGGAAAAAGCACACAATATAGCACATAGCCGGAGTGATTGGAACTCACTCCACTCCTGGAACGGATGAGATGGATTTAGGGAGGAGTGGAGAGTTGGAGGCAATTATCCAATAAAAGAAGAAAGTCTATGTCTTTTGTACCAAAATTCTCAGGTAAACAGTTGAGGGCTGGTGTGGTGCACAGAATCTCAGGCTGCTTTCGTCTTATTGTTGCTTGTGGATGGCCTCATCCTCCTCAGGTAGGAGAAAAAAACAAAGTAGAAAGGTGACAGAAGGCACATGTTAACCATCATTTGAGGAAGGTTCCTAAAAGTTTCCACTTTTACAACATGTTCCTTTCAAGGTAGACTGAAAAGGCGATCTTTATTTCGGTTAGCCAAATTCCCAGTAAAATAAAGGGAAAAGTGGAGTGGATTGAGCCCAAGAAATAATTTGTACATAGCATTTCATCTACAGTATGGGTTCAATAAATATGTATGGCTGTGACTTTCCTATATATGCTATGAAACATTAGCTGTGCATTTTTCTAGGGAATTAAAGGGGTCATCATTGTTAACAGTAAGATAAAAGGAGAAACTTCAAAAATTCAGTGATTCATATTTTCTTAATGTAAATGCTTCTTTCAGTCAGATCCAAGTTACCACTGAGAATCATGCTTTGGGTAGATTCCAGTATTCTTTTGGTATCTCTATAATATATACTCTATCTCCGTACTCTACACTTTTCAGCAAATACTTAATCAAGGGGTTAGAACTAATAAAACTGAAGATGACAAGGTGCTACAACACAGCTATTACCATGGCTACATTTAAAAACAAGTGGTAGCAAGTTGAGTGCTGGTGGCTCACACAGATAATCCTAGCAACTTAAGAGGCCTGGATCTGAGGATTGCAATTTGAAGCAAGCCTGGGCAAGAAAGCCCATGAACTTCTTATCTCCAGTTAACCACCAAAAGCTGGAAGTGGAGCACTATCCTTGAGAGGAAAAGCTAAGGGACAGTGCTCAAAGCCCTGAGTTCAAGACCTGGTACCAGCACAAATAAAAAACAAGTAAAAAAGCAAAGTGGTAACAAGGATATGGAAACATTGGAATGGTCATGCTTTGCTGGTAGGAACGAAAAAATGACTCAGCTACTTGGGAAAATAGTTCTGAGTTGTCTACAGATGAAACATACGCTTACCATAAGACTCAGTAATCTCATTGCTAGGTATTGATCCAAAAGAAAGCTTGCATGCAAATGCTTATAGCCACTTTTATTCATAGTCACAGACACAGAAACAATCTTTGCATTTTACTCTTACATTTTACATTTTAGACCAATCTCTGCAACTGAAAAATGTGACACAGATAAACCTATTTGGGAAAATGTCTCTTTCTCAGCATTGTCGGATACTAATTCAGACAAGTCACAGTCCACAGAGTACTGGAGAACTAGAAGAAGCTCTGTCCATAATGCAAAATGACATGTCCTGGAACCATGGAAATGATATGAGAAAATTCTCTAAGTGTTACTGTTCTGATCTGGCAAACGATTAATAATCACAGACCCAAGATGTAGTCCTTAGCTTTTTATTACTATTTGGATTACCAAATTCAAGAACCAGAGAGTTTCCTGAAGGAGGACTAAACTACTGCAGTGGTTAGAAAACAGAAACATCTGGATGTGAGCCAAGGGAGTGGCGAGGTAGAGGAAGAGGATCATTGTTAAGATGAGACTGGCTCCATTTTGTAGGTAATGGAAAACCACCGTGGAAAGTAGGATGGTATTTGCTAACTCTAGGCATGTGGTCTACCTCTTGGGTTCTACAAAATGGCTAACTCTGAGGAGTGTGGGTTAACAGCACAATGCAAATGCTTAGCCCATTTGGGAGATGTTTGTAATAGTCTAACTAAAAGATCATCGTGTGCCAAAATTAGAAGCAGTCCCTGTGGGTGGAAAGGGACAAGGTGGAGAGAGATGTCGGACTATATCTTTGGGATAGGGTTCTAAGGTAGCTGGGGAAACTTGGAGAAGGTTCAGTTTAAACATGAATAATGGCAATTATCATTGTGAAGATTAAAAGGTGTTTCTGACTAAAATAGATAAATATAAAAAATCATGACTTAAAGGCTGACTCATCGTCAGATGGATGCAGCTTAGTTAAGTAACCTCATCTATCACGCTGTCTCGTGCCACACCCTTGCACCCTGGCGTGGATCATTTTACTAGTTCTCTTCTCAGTCAGAGATGACAAGAACAATAGCCCAGTATTACTAGGGATAGAGGTAAAAGACCTGGAGAGGAGGGTGCTTGGCAGATCTCTGTGAGGTACTAGTTCTGAGGCAGAGTTTATAGTGTAAATATAATATAAAGAGAGTCATGATAAGGAGAAGGTTGAAAGGAACCAGACAGAAAAAAAAATGCAATGATTATCTGGGCCCTGGTGGCTCACACTTGTAATCCTAGCTACTGAGGAAGCTGAGATCTGAGGATCTCGGTCCAACGCCAGCCCAGGAAGGAGAGTTCATGAGACTCTTTATATATATATGTGGCAATATACAGAGGGGTTACAGTTACATACGTCAGGTAATGAATATATTTCTTTTTGAACAATGTCACCTACCCTCGCTCTCTTCCAGTTTTTCCCTCTTGTTTCCACCTACAAGATGTATATTTCATTTTCAACATAGTGTCTAGTGAGTATCACTGCTGCATTTGTTCACTCCTAGTCCCTCCATTTCTGTGCCTCCTCTTGCTCTCCCAAAGACAGATACACTAACAAACAAGAAAAAGGGTAAAGAAAACAAAAACAGCAGCAATTAACCACCAGGAAACCAGAAGCAGAACTGTGGTTCAAAACAATAGAGCACTAGCCTTGAGTAGAAAAGCTCAGGACCTAGGCCTTGAGTT